>NC_143012.1:131964952-132714952 GCF_055824585.1 Amblyomma mixtum
ATAGATAGATAGATAGATAGATAGATAGATAGATAGATAGATAGATAGATAGATAGATAGATAGATAGATAGATAGATAGATAGATAGATAGATAGATAGATAGATAGATAGATAGATAGATAGATAGATAGATAGATAGATAGATAGATAGATAGATAGATAGATAGATAGATAGATAGATAGATAGATAGATAGATAGATAGATAGATAGATAGATAGATAGATAGATAGATAGATAGATAGATAGATAGATAGATAGATAGATAGATAGATAGATAGATAGATAGATAGATAGATAGATAGATAGATAGATAGATAGATAGATAGATAGATAGATAGATAGATAGATAGATAGATAGATAGATAGATAGATAGATAGATAGATAGATAGATAGATAGATAGATAGATAGATAGATAGATAGATAGATAGATAGATAGATAGATAGATAGATAGATAGATAGATAGATAGATAGATAGATAGATAGATAGATAGATAGATAGATAGATAGATAGATAGATAGATAGATAGATAGATAGATAGATAGATAGATAGATAGATAGATAGATAGATAGATAGATAGATAGATAGATAGATAGATAGATAGATAGATAGATAGATAGATAGATAGATAGATAGATAGATAGATAGATAGATAGATAGATAGATAGATAGATAGATAGATAGATAGATAGATAGATAGATAGATAGATAGATAGATAGATAGATAGATAGATAGATAGATAGATAGATAGATAGATAGATAGATAGATAGATAGATAGATAGATAGATAGATAGATAGATAGATAGATAGATAGATAGATAGATAGATAGATAGATAGATAGATAGATAGATAGATAGATAGATAGATAGATAGATAGATAGATAGATAGATAGATAGATAGATAGATAGATAGATAGATAGATAGATAGATAGATAGATAGATAGATAGATAGATAGATAGATAGATAGATAGATAGATAGATAGATAGATAGATAGATAGATAGATAGATAGATAGATAGATAGATAGATAGATAGATAGATAGATAGATAGATAGATAGATAGATAGATAGATAGATAGATAGATAGATAGATAGATAGATAGATAGATAGATAGATAGATAGATAGATAGATAGATAGATAGATAGATAGATAGATAGATAGATAGATAGATAGATAGATAGATAGATAGATAGATAGATAGATAGATAGATAGATAGATAGATAGATAGATAGATAGATAGATAGATAGATAGATGCAAAGGCTTTGTTTTTTGGGCGAGTTGGTTTCAATGATTTATATAAGTTTAGCATGGAGAAAAGAGACAGGAGATGCACTGCGATCACTCCAGGCACGAGCAGCAAGATTCCGAGCGGGCGGATTGTGCAGCGCACACCAGCGAATCTGCAACGACCCGGTCTGAACGGCAACTTATTAAATTGGTTTCCAGAAGTCTTTTGGCGGCGTGTTTGGCGTCTCAATGCCCCGCACTCTGCCTGCTTTGCTCTGCTGTAATGCTATGCTCAATGCATAGCATTGCAGCAGAGGCGTGCAGAACGTTTTTGATTGCTCTAGCGATCTCTTGCTCATACTGTACTTCATTTTTTCTCACCAGAGCACGCCTTTAATTTAATTTTCAGTGACAGAATTTCATGGCTAATTTTCTATATCGGAAACTATGGTTTGAGAACAATAAATCATCAATATTCCGCGGCAGATATACAGAACCATGTTGGAAAAGGATTTGCCGGGCTAGTTGGTTCATTTCTGAAAAAAGATTTAACTGCGCGAAAGGGTGAGGACAAGGAAGACACATTCACGACACTTAGAAGCGCTTCTAAGTGTCGTGAATGTGTCTTCCTTGTCCTCACCCTTTCGCGCAGTTAAATTTTTTTTCATACAGAACCGGCACCGAGGTTCACCTCGATGGCTCCTAGAAAAAAAAAATGTTAATTTGGCGCTGTTCTCCCAGTTCCCAGTGAAGCAGATGATTGAAGAGCGCTATGACTGTGCAGATGCACTAACACTGGTTTTGACAGGAGCCTTTTTTATAGACTCGTATACTCTATGCGAGTGCGCCCAGAAGAGCAGCCTAGACTTCGTAGCTTCTCAGTGGTTCGGGGAGGAAGCATGTGGAAACATTAGCAGCGCTTGGTTCGTTAGTGCTCAGATTATGTGCATCAAAAGAAGTCAGTCGATTAAATTATTCTTGTTTCGAAGGTTCTAACGCGTTTACCGATGTCCAAAAACACATTACGGTCAAAGATTGCAATGGGCTGTTGGCAAACTACTCTACGACAACTCGAAAGTCTGATAATGGCTGCGTTTGGGCGAGTTGGTTAGACATGTTAAACCTGGAAAGCGCATAAAAACAAAGGACAACAGAAAGAGACAGACACACGAGCGCTTACTTCCAACTGAATTTTATTTTCATGCGAGAGCAGAATATATGTACACTTCAGATCACATGCGCTTGCGATGAAAACTCAAACCAGATAAAATATTATCTGGCTGCACATGCGAAAGAAGAAAGATATGCAATCTCTTTCTCAGACAGCAAAATCGACGCACCACTTACACATTCATCGCCAGATCGTGCTATCTCATTTGCCTCAACAATTTCACGCGTTGTTTTACACTTGCTTTTATACAGAACTTTACATTGATGAAAGAGAGGACGACAATTCTTGCTTTTGCACTTGAGGCAATGAATGCTCAAATGCCCACCTTTTCTGTTTTCGACAGCATAATTGTGTTCACCTGTGTACATATATTGTGTACATATATTCTGCTCTCGCATGAAAATAAAATTCAGTTGGAAGTAAGCGCTCGTGTGTCTGTCTCTTTCTGTTGTCCTTTGTTTTTATGCGCTTTCCAGGTTTAACATGTCGAAAGTCTGAAATTCTGCGATTTTTTCGCGATTATGTGGAACTAGAAGCTTTATTCTAGGCGATTCATTCACTTCTGTTGAGGGAGTAACCGAAACTTCTCGTCTAATTATTCTTACAAATCAGAACGTTATTACAGACGGCTCAAAGATATGCCCTCTCCAGAATGCGTCTTTTCTGCCGTGTATTTCGTGAGCTCATGCGGTGTTGCAGTGGCACTCTACACCACTGGGAGCCGAAAGGCTACGAAGTATGCAGTAAATAATGGGGGGCAAAAAAAAAGCTATTGAAGGAAGAAGGCAAAATGCTCTCTGCAAAATGGGAACGAGTCCTAAATCAAGGGTGCCTGAGAAATGATAGTAGAAGGCAGAAGGCTAAATTGAACAAAGAAAACGAAAGAAGGGGAAACAGGTGACAGATGGCGAAAGAAGACAGGTCCGGGCGGAGGCGTACGGTGACAAAAGCGGCATTACCAAGTATTAGGAAATGCTCTGACCATGTCCAAGACCTTTTTAGAAATTACATCAGTGCCGTAATGTACCTGAGAGACTCTAAGTTTGTTCTGGATGTGTTGATCTCTGCTGGTTGTAAGTTTTAAACATGTGGATAAGGAATGCCCCTCTATATTTTCGATCTCTTGCTGATCCGAACCCTGACTGAAGAATCAACAGATTAAGTTTTACCGATTTACGACCGCGTTGATTAAAATTCACCGGAACTGCGTTCTGTACGTTCCTTGCTGTATAGTGCAATGACCATTTTTTCTGGCGCTCATTGACTGACCGATTTCTGCTATATATTAATGAGAAAGCATTACTAGCCTACGTCGGCGGCTTTCTGTCATCAAAGCTGTGCCCGCATCGATTGTGGGACACTATAAAGAGATGTCGATTAAAATCCGGTTATCATCGACGGAGAATGATGTGAGAATGCGGCGGCAAATCTTTGGTGTCAGTTAATTAATTAGAGCCAAAAAAGCGACCAAAAGTGGTATGGTGGGCGGTGGTGTGGCGCAAAATTTGAATCGCAGGAAATGCAGTACCACGTGACGCACCATGTTGTGCCATGTGATTGGCCCACGTGACAGAAAGGTGGCCGAGCCAACGCCAACCGAGCCAACGGTCAAGGTAGGGTATTTGGTTCGATTCTGGAGTGTTGCTCTTGTCGCGTGTTGTTTTGTATTTTAATGTAAAGTGTTTGTTACTCGTCTATTATTTGTGTTGTTCGGTAGAAATTTTGTTGCCTACCTGCAGGCCTTTTTTTTCGTTGTTTGCTGTTGACAAAGCACTGTGCAATTGTATCCCCACTCCTGCCTTGGCCACCAAAAGGCGGCGGTAGTATTGAATAAATAAATAAAAAGCCGCGAAATTTGAGTGTCCGAAATGAATACCGAAGGGAAACGATGGGGGCTTTGGTGTTAGTCGAAATCTAATAAATAACCAACAAATTATAGAAACGCCAGTAGTAAATGAACGTGAAATAAGGTGTTTGGTTGGTTTGGATTATGGGGTTTAACGTCCCAAAGCGACTAAGGCTATGAGAGACGCCGTAGTGGAGGGCTCCGGAAATTTCTACCACCTGGGGTTCTTTAATGTGCACTGACATCGCACAGTACACGGGCCTCTAGAATTTCTCCTCCAAAGAAATTCTAGCCGCCGCGGCCGGGAACGAACCCGCGTCTTTCGGGTCAGCAGCCGAGCACCATAGCCACTGAGCCACCGCGGCGGCTTGAAATAAGGTGTATTAGTGTGAATTAAAGTGAATGAATTGTAAATTAAGGTGGATTAATGTGGGTATAATGTCACTTAATGGTACATTGCAATGAATTAAAAGGCAATTAGAGTAAATTAAATGCGAATTAATTCAAAATTAAGCATGAATTGAATGAATCACTTATAATTAAATGAGTTAAGTATGAATTGAATGCATGACTTTTTATTAGATGAGTTAACAATTATATAAATGGTTTAACTGTGGATTAATTGTGTCAAAATGGTGAATTACGTGAATTAACTATAAAATAAATGATTGAATAGCGAATTAAATGTGAATCAGTTACAGATTAAGATGCATTAACTGTGATTTAATTGCGAATAAGTTAAAATTAATGTATCAAATCTGTAATACATTAATTAAATCAATTAATTGGGAATTGACTGTGTCAGAATTATGGAATAATGAATGAGATGTGACTTAAATGCATTAATTGTTAATTAGGTGCCAATTAAATACCGAGTCATCGCCATCATCAGCCTGACTACGTCCACTGCAGGACAAAGACCTCTCCCATGTCTCTCCAATTAACCCTGTCCTTTAGCAGTAGCGGCCCCCTTATCCTTGGAAACGCAATCTCATCCGCCCGCCTGACTTTCCGCCGCCCCTTGTTATGCTTTTCCTTCTCTTGGAATCCACTCCGTTACCCTTAAGGACCAGCGGTTATCTCGCATTCGCATTACATGATATGCCCAAGGGCGTTCCTTCCTATTGATTTCGAATAGGGTGACATTAACCACCGTTTTTGCCTCCCCCACTCCACCCGCTTCCAATCTATTAACGTCAGACTTATATCAATTTTCTTTCCATAGCTCGCTGTGTTGTCCTTAACCTAAGCAGAAACCTCTTTGTTAGCCTCAACGTTTCCGCCCCATAAGTGAGTACCAGTCAGATACAGCTCTTGAGGGATATTTGCAAACTGCCATTCATGATCTGTGAGAACTTGCCATATGTGCTGCACCGCATCCCCTCTCATGATCTGGCTCAGCGGTCACTACCTGGCCTAAATAGACTTATTTTCTTCTATTCTATTGTATAACTAATATCACAGATGCCAGCAAAGCGTACGATGAGTTTGTGGATATACTGACCCAGCTATACCTCAAGAGTTTCCAGTCAAGAACACGCAAAAAAAAGTGACAGAACACGTTAACCATGCCTTACACCTGATTTACGATATGAAATGAAAACGAGGGACAAGATATATCAAAACTTCCTTCATACACGTTCAGCAGATCACCTTGATAAATTTCAAAAGCATCCTAATAAGCTCTCAGACAATCGTATAATTGAGGCACAGAAACTTAACAAGGATGTTGAAGAAACATATAGACGAGGACGATGCTGCACTGACATATGAAGAATTTATTTAAAAAAATCGCATATTTATACTGAAGAAGAGGCATTGCTTCGAAAGATTATCTATCGACTTCTGCTTACATCGCCGTGCAGGTGCTTGACCTATATTTTCGATAGGCAAACTGATGGCTTGCTGACGCATTGCTCTCCCGAATCTCGGATGACCCGCGCTCCCAAGATCTCTCGTGCCAGCTGGTCTTTGTTCTTTCTCAGCACTTGCACCATGAAGGTCAGCGGGGCTTGTTAGCTTTTTGCATGATTCGCAATCCCTGCAGCGGATCGCGAGCTTTGTGCCGCACTTCCCTGCTATCGCTTTGGCGCGCTGACCCTCCCCACGTGCAGGTGCTGAGAAAGAACAAAGACCAGCTGGCACGAGAGATCTTGGAAGCGCGGGTCATCCGAGATTCGGGAGAGCAATGCGTCAGCAAGCCATCAGTTTGCCTATCGAAAAAAGAAGTCAAGTACCTGCGCGGCGAACTAAGCAGAAGACGATAGCTTATCTTTCGAAGGAAAGCCTGTTCTTCAGTATAAATATGCGGTTTTTCAAATAAATTCTTCAGTTGTTAGTGCAGCTTCGTCCTTGTTCACTTTCTGCTGCTCAGTTATACCATTATAAACCAACTAGCTCACCAATCCACCTTATTAACTAACAAACAAGTTTCGAAATGCAGGAACAGCATGTTAATCATCTCTGCTGGATATTTAGTGCCGTCAGAACAGTCTCTTATGGTCGAGGTTGAACGCCATCCTTAATCGTGGTCACTCGCATAAGCCTTTATTGAAATTGCAAGTTTGTGGAAAAGAATTATCCGCTGCTGAACTAGCTGATACTTTTAACAATTTTTTCACAAGTATCGCTACTGCTCACTCTATATCCTCTCATGCTAGCAAATATGTTTCCACTTATATCAACATCACTGTGTACCTTCATCCTGCAACAGTGGAAGAAATCATGTCAGTTATACAACCCTTAAGGAACTCTACCAGTTGTGACATCGATAGTTTTCAAGTATGCACAATCAAACACGTAATTGATGTTATTGCCCCAATCCTCACCCACATTTTTAACATCTGTTTAGAATCAGCAATTTTTCCAGCGAGAATGCAGTGCGCAAAAGTTACTGTGTTGTACAGAAAAGGAGATCGTAATGAGCTGGGAAATTACATGCCGGTATCTATTTTACCCATCATTTGAAAGCTGCTTGAAAAAGTCTTGAATTCGAGGATGACAGATTTCATTGATAAACAAAATCTGTTAACATCACACCAGTTCGGTTTCCGTAAAAACAAAACAGCTGAATTCGCGTTGCTAGAGCAGAAGGAATATATATTAACGGCTTTTGGAAACAACGCAATAGTTGTTGGCATTTTCGTTAACTTTTCTAAAGCCTTCGATTTAGTTAACCATGATATTTTTTGAAGAAATTCAGTAAGTATGGCATACGAGGACAGGCACTAGCTCTTATGAAATCCTAACTATCCAATAGAACTATAGTTGGGAAAATAGGTACCTTTACATCGAAGGCTAAAACTGCCCATTGTGGAGTGCCGCAGGGAAGTATTTTAGGACGTTTACTTTTTAAGCTCTGTCTCAATGACATCGTCACTATTAACCCCAAAACAATATTTATTATCTACATCCCTGCTTTTTCCCTCTCTCTCTCTCTCTCTATGCAGATGACATTAGTATTTTTTTTTGCTGATAATGATATTTATCTTCATGTTGAACAATGTAACAGTGCATTGAAATCCTTAAATGAATGGTCGAGAGTAAGTGCAATGAAGATAAATGAAAGCAAAACAAAAGCTGTTACATTCAGGCCGGAAAACAAGCACATGCCTCGGCATCAAGATATTATAATCAACTCACGATGCATCGATTTAGTCTAGAATTTCAAATGTCTGGGTGTGACCTTTTCCGCAAGCTTGACCTGGGATAATCACGTCAATCATGTTCTAAGCAAAGTAAGTAAAATAACTGGTGTAATAGGTCGTTTAAGGTATATCCTTCCCACATTCATCAAACGTTTGCTTTATCATTCATTCTTTCAAGCACACTTCAACTATTTTCAATTAGTATGAAGAAACACAACATCCGCTCATACAGAACACATCCGCCTGCTAGAGACAAAGTAGTAGTAGTAAAAGACCTTTCTTCGGCCAAAATTTACTGGCCGAGCATGTCGACCGCCTGGGCTACCCGAAGTCGCTGTTCTCTCTCCCATTCAGCGCCAAGCCAGTCGAGCCAGGCGGTGATGGGTAAAAAAGGTGGGGGGTAGGAACCCGACTGCTGAGCAGCCGGGCAATAGAAGAGGCAATTGGCCAGGTTATACAGGGGCGGTTGGGGCAGGAAGGGTCAATTCAATTCAATGTTTATTTTCCAACTCTAGGTTGGGGGGCACCTCAGCGAAAAAGCAGTTTCTCACTGCTGGAGAGTGCCGAGGGCCCTCGCATACATCAGCAGGCGACAGTTTTAGCAGGAAGCTGCTTTACATGGAACATATTACAGACATAAACACAGGCATAAACACAGGGATAAACACAGGTAGAAACGCAATATAAACATGGTATAAACACACGTATAAACACAGGTATAAACATAGGTATAAAGAATAGATATGTGGTTACCGAAATAACAGTGCAATCTCATGGTATTACCAGAGGGATATAATCAAAGCATAAAAAGGATTGTGTGAACGTTTCACGAAATATTCGCGAACTTGTCTCCGAGTAAAAGTAGTGAAATCAGCACGCAGTTTTTCACGTTTATTCAGCACAAAGGAAACCTGGTATGTAAGTGATTGCAGTAAGTATCCCGTGCGACGATGCGGTAGAAACCACATGTCTGAAGCACGGGTTCGGGGGTCACTTCTTTGACTAGTTAAGCAAGAAGAAGCGGTTAAAAATGCTTTAAAATCTTCACTTGAAAAGAACAACGAGTAGACTAAGTGGAATTCAAAGACAGTCATCACATTGATAATGCCAAAATCTGTAAATAACTGGCCGGTTGCATGTAGTCGTGGGAGATTGCCAATGTAGCGCAAAGCTTTCTTTTGCAAACGATGAAGAATGCACAGATTCTTAAGGGTCGTTGTAGCCCACACAAGTGTACAGTAATTAATTCGAGAAGCAAAAAGAGCGTGGTAAACTTGGAGTTCGGCTTTCACTGGTAGGAGCTGCCGGGATCGTGACATTGCACCTGCTGCTGCTGATAGGTGTTTTGATAATGATTCGATATGACTAGTCCATGTCATATCAGCGGAGAAGGTTACACCCAATATTTTAAGTTTATTAACTATTGTTATCACTTCAGGACCAAGTACAAGAGGGTGGTTTATGTCCACATGTTTGTTTCTGCTCATATCATCATTGCTCATATCATCAGCATAAAGCACAAATGATGAAGTACTTCTATTTTCAACAGCGTCATTAATATATACATTGAACAAAAACGGCCCCAGAACACTACCTTGAGGTACGCCGGAGGTAACTGTTTGAAAAGACGAGCAGATATTGTCAATAGAAACACACTGCTGGCGGTCACATAAGATTCAAGCAAAGAATGACATACGAATGATCGATAGCCATAGAGAAAGAGGCGAGACGGGGTGATAACTGCATTCAATCAATCAATCAATCAATCAATCAATCAATCAAACGTTTTTATTTTCATCACAAATTGATGAGGGTTGGTTCAGGCAAAAAGTGGAAACAACTTCCACTTGAAACAGCCTGAACCCCCCGTATACATGACTTGCAGCGCGGGGGGACACGTGTACAAAACACAACAAAACAAGAACACGAATAAGATTTGCGTGTGAAATAAAGCGCAAAACATTTGGCACTTAAGCTGTACATTCTAGTAATACAAAAAACATGTCAAGCAAAACGGTCACTACATCTCAAATATACAAAAAAAAAGTGCGTCAAGTGATCAAAATGCGGTCTCAGGCACAAACAACATAAATAACATTAAAATCGTAAACATATGTCCCGGATGTCTCTCTTATTGCAGGTGTCAATACAGACGTTATTCAAGATAAGCTTATTTAGCAGTGTTGGAACGCTATGGCAGAGCATTTGATGACCATATGTAGTGCGTGAAAAGGGGATCCACCAAAATTCAGGATTTCGAAGAGTATATGCTGGATCATTTGGTTTTAGTGCGCACATGTCTAGAAAGCTGTCGTGGATATGGTGAAGGGATTTTTTATACCTTGTCGCTAAGTAATATTCGTAGAGCTTTGAAATTTTGATGATATTGAGGCGGGTAAACAACTCATCCGTGTGAGCTCGGTATTCAGCGTTTGCAGTAAAACGAATTGCTTTCTTTTGCACACGAAAAAGCTTTTGGATATTTGTTTCCGTGGTACTGCCCCCGACCAAGAAACAGTAACTGAGATAGGGCAAAAACAGTGCATTGTACACTATGAGTTTGATTGACACTGGTAAACATGAGCGATATTTTGCAAGAACACCCGTGCATTTTGAAAGTTTAGATACAACATTGTCAATCTGAGCATTCCAACTCAAATTTTCGTGAAAAATAACTCCTAGTGCTTTAACAGAAGGTGAAACGTTTATAATGGAGTCCCCCATGCATAAATCAAAGTTCTTAGAAATTACACGTTGCCTAGGGTGGAATACGAGTGCTTTTGTTTTTTGTGTATTTATGATTAGAGAATTATGTTCACTCCAAGCCCTCAGTTTGTCTAGCGTACTGTTTACAACTGGAATTATTGAATCAGGAGTGTCGCCTTTAAAAAGCATAGTTGTATCGTCTGCGTATATTATGTACTCTGGTGTGTTGTCGATGTTCGTGATGTCATTTATGTACAAAAGAAACAACAGCGGACCTAAAATGCTACCCTGTGGAATGCCGGTTTTAACAGTCAAAAAAGATGAGGCCTGCTTTGTTATTACAACACATTGAAGGCGATGCTGCAAATACGACTTTATAAGGGACAGAGGAGTGCCCCGAATGCCTAGAATTTCCAATTTTCTTAATAAACGCTGGTGGTTAAGGCGGTCGAATGCCTTAGAAAAATCTATAAATACACCTAGACATATCTGTTTATTTTCAAAAGCACTCAAAATAATCTCTTTTTGCATCAACAAGGCGGTTTCAGTAGACTTGGCCTGCAAAAATCCGTACTGGTATGAAGAAAGTAAGGAAAATGTAGCGCAAAACTTTGTTAGTCTACTGAGGATAACCTTTTGTAAACCTTTAGAAAAAACTGGTAGGATGGAAATGGGTCTGTAATTTGACATATTATTTTTGTCTCCACTTTTAAAAAGCACACTAACTTTAGAAATCTGCATTAATTTGGGAAACTGCCCAGAAAACAAAGCAAGGTTATATATGTAGGTAAGTGCAGGAGCTACCAAACTGATAACATGTTTTACCGGTCCTATTTGAATGCCGTCAATATCACAGGCTTTACTGTTCTTGAAAGAGGTAAAAATGCTGCAAATTTCATGCTCATCAGTTGGTCCAAGAAAAATACTGTCAGTATTACGTCTTATATCTAGCCCCACGGTGTCATATGATGGCACATTTCCAACAATGTCTATGAAAAAGTTATTGAATGCTTCTGCCAATTCTGAGCCTTGTATGTGGTGCCCTTTATGAATTAATCCACTGACAGGAGGTACAGTTGATGCACGACAAAATAAATGATTAAGATTTTTCCAAACTTCGCTGCTTCCCTTACAGGCTTCAAATTTATCATGCAAGAATGCTCTTTTCTCGCGCTTTAAAAGAGCAGTCACCTTATTTCGATATTGTTTATAGTTCGCCAAGTCACTCAAAGATTTCGTACTCAGAAATTTTTTAAAAAGATTTGTTTTCTTTTTTATCATCTTTAGATGCGTTTTTGTAATCCAGGGCTTGCGGTTTTTTCCCTTTATCCTGACAGTCTTTTCTTCGAAATGTTTTTTATAAATCGTTTTAAATATAGAAATGAATGACTCGTAGGCTGCATCCACGTCCTCAGAGTGGTACACATCATCCCAGCTAGTGTTTGTGATGCTCGTTAGGAACGCGCCCAGTGTAAGGGGTGTAATATTCTGTATGCGCCGAAGAAGGCGAGCCTCCGGCACCGTGAGTGATGGATGAGGGGGAGGGTAAAGGCGTTTGTCGAGGCGGAGCTCGAGGTAGACCTCTTTTATGGTGCGGCGAAGGGTGAGTCTCCCACCATCCTCCGACGGCTTGGGCCAGGGGATCAATGGTGCCCGGAAAAGTGTGTCGCGGGCGAGAGAAAAAGTATCTCCGACACGCATATAGTGCTTCTTATGCTGCTTCCACTTTAAATTTCTTTAACAACGCTGGTGTAATTCCATCTCACAGTCTCTATAGATATCGCTTAAATCGCTTAGGTATATAAACAGAAAACCCACAGGAATATCAACAGTATACGTAACCCATGCCAATTACAGGACAGAACTCCAAGTTACGTTACAAGAGACTTCGAGGATTGGTCAGTAGCGATGTCACATTCAAGTTACAGGAAACAGTGCCTTAAGTACACTATACCAACGCTTTTGAGTTATTATAATTCGGTCCTTTTTGACCTCTTCACGCCAACCTACAGGGACCTCTAGCAGATGGATTTGGTTTCTATGTAATGTTGTCTACCCTTGCTGTTTTCATTTGCTTTTGTAGCTGTGAGTTCCGCTGTAGTTTTCGTTTACAATGAGCACTATACCTGCATCATATTAAATATGTATGTATATGTTTGTGTATCAAGAATATGTTTCGATATGTGATGCTGCCACTCTGCCGAAATAAGGGATTGTGGACCCATCAAGCTGTCCAAGGACATCTTTTTTATACAATCCACCCATTTGTATTTGGTGGCAAATAAACAGATTTCATTTCATGAAATCTGATGAGATTTCATGATGCAGCAGCAGTGGCGGTGGCGCAGTTCCATGTTCTCTGCCTAAACCTGTCATCGAATTCTTGCAGAAATTTTCGCACGGTGCCGTCCACAACCTGATTCATCATATCAGTACAATGCTGATATCAACTCTGGCCGTCACGTGGGGACCCTAGCGCCGAGACCTTCCTATAAAAGCGGCGACAAGCGACCCCCGTCTTCATTCAGCGATGCAGCAGCAGTGGCGGTGGCGCAGTTCTATGTTCTCTGCCTAAACCTGTCATCGAATTCTTGCAGGTTGGTAATAGACAATTTATCAAGCACTTTTCTTTTTTTTCGCGACCGCCCCTGCTGCTGCTCTTGCTGTTTTGCAGTTTTCTGTTCTTGCCTATTGGATGTTCGTTTCTGCTCTTGTTTACCATGAAGGACGCATGCTCCTCTTGCAACGCAAATTTTGCCGATGGTGACACGTTCATGACGTGCGTCGACTGCACTTGTAATTTCCACGTTCGAAAATGCAGCGGCGTGACCGAAGGATCGTTTAGGATGATGAAAGAGACCACTAGGAAAGCGCTGAAATGCCCAGCTTGCAAGCAAGCAGCTGGACAGACTGATTCAGCGAATGTCTTGGAAAATTTCCTAGCAGAACTAGCGGAAATAAACAGAAAATTGTCTGGCATGCTCGTACTGGAGACCAAATTAGACAAGCTGATGAGCATGCAGGAAACTGTGTTGAGCATCGAGAAGTCAGTACAGCTTCTGTCTGACACTTATGATGACATAAAAGTGAACCTACAACGACAGGACAAAGAAATATGCGACTTGCGGCGTCGAGTGGAGGCTGTTGAGAGTGGAAGCAGTGAAAGCACTGTCCAAACACTAAAACAAGAATTAAATGAACTCGAACAGTATAGCCGCCACCAGAATATTGAAATCCATGGGCTTGAGCTGAGTGAAAATGAAGACCTCATTGCTGAAATTAACAAGATTGCCCGAATATTAGAGCTCCCTGATTTAACCGATAGCAACGTTGAACATGTGCATCGTTTGCCCCCCAAAAAGGACAGAAGGCCTGTGGTGATTGTGAGGTTTTCCAACCGAGCCCTCAGGCGCAAATGGTTTGAAGCACGCAAGTGCGCCCAAGAAAAGTTGACCAACATCAGCTTGTATGAAAACTTGACAGCAACGAACAGGCGATTGCTGTGGCTGGCGAAGATAAGGGCAGAGGAGAATGACTACAAATTCGTGTGGACTTCTGAGGGTCAAGTGTTTGTAAAAAAACAAGCAAAAGCAAGTGCTATCAGGATTGCAACCGAAAATGACCTGGGCAAAATTCTTTAGGTCACTGACGACACGTATTTTGATTTCAGAAAATCAAGATGGCGTACCACACGACAACTTCGTTCAATGATCTGGTGAAAAGTAACAAGTGTTTTCGTGAAAAGGGGCTTTCTTTTTTTCATTTAAATGCACAGAGTCTAAGGAACAAACAAGATGACGTCGGTACATACATCTCACAACTACAGTGTTCCTTTGATTTCTTGGCTTTTTCAGAAGCATGGTTCTCAAGTGTCACTGATGTTACGAATTTTTCCGGGTACAACAGTCATGTTTCTGTTTATCGTGAGCAAAAGCGTGGTGGAGGTGTGTCCCTATTTATCCGCGACTGTTTTCACTATGATGCCATAGACGACTTTACTTGCATGTGTGACGACCTTGAAACTGCTGCCATCATGTGCAAAAACATTGCCATCGTATGCATCTACCGACCGCCCCAGGGCACGCTGTCAATTTTTTAAAACTATATTGAATCACTCATGGATTTTGTCAATTCCCGGAAGAGGCATGTAGTGATCATAGGAGAATTTAATGTCGATCTTAACTCTAATAACCCTGCTAAAGTTCAACTTCTTGAAGTTATGCTTCAAAATGGTTGTGAGAACGTCATTGAACAGCCTACGAGAGTCACATCGAATACAAGTACGCTGATCGACTTATGTTTCACAGATTTTTCTAAGTCTGCTAGTTGCTCCGGTATACTTTGTTCAGGATTGAACGATCATCTACCAATTTTTGTAGCATTACCGATCGCCACGCGTACACAATGCACAAATAATACTATCCGTATCATCAATGACGGCGGAAAAAAGACCTTCCATTCACTTGTTGAAAACTTGAACTGGGTGAACGTATATAAGGCACCCGATCCATCTGTATGCTACGATATATTTATGTCCGAATTACAAATTTGTTACGATGCTGCTTTCCCACTCACAACAATTGTTCGGCACAAGAAAGCATGAAAAGAATAGATTACGAATGACCTTTTTAAGCGCATAAAACACAAGGATAAGCTGTTCGAACAGTTTCTGCGGACGCGTGATATTGCAAATTTCAGAAACAAACTTAGCTCTGACTTAAAAAAAGCCAAGTGTAGATTTTATCAACATAAGTTCGAAAAGTGCGCAGATAACCCCCGAAAAACATGGAAACAATTCAATGAACTAAACGCTACACACGTTTCAGGTATACCATTTGAATTAGTTATAACTGGAGCCACTTATTCGGAGCAAAACTTAGTTAATCTTATCAATGATCATCTAGCTAACGCAGGTGCTGGAAACTTTTCATCTCTTTCATTGCCTCACAGTAGTCTGGAGAGATATATAGGGCAGACGCTGCTTGAAACTGCATTTTTAACGCCCTCTTCTGAGGATGAGATAAACCTTATTATAAACTCGCTCGATAACCGATCGGCAGCTGACCACGACGACATTAAAGTCGAACCTATAAAAGAAACTGCCCACTTAATCTCAAAACCAGTCGCTTACATCTGCAACCGCATACTCGCTTCGGGAATCTTTCCTGCGAAAATGAAGATAGCTCGTGTCGTCGTCATTCACAAGGGAGGAACATACAGTGACCTGAACAACTATAGGCCGATTTCAGTTTTGCCTCTTTTTTCGATAGTAATTGAACGTGTAATACACAAACGCCTCGACAACTTTTTTGCGGCAAAAAACATCATATCAACAAAGCAGTACGGGTTCCAGAAAGGAAGATCAACTGAAATGGTTGGTTGGTTTTATGGGGTTTAACGTCCCAAAGCGACTAAGGCTATGAGAGACGCCGTAGTGGAGGGCTCCGGAAATTTCGACCACCTGGGGTTCTTTAACGTGAACTGACATCGCACAGTACACGGGTCTCGAATTTCTCCTCCAAAGAAATTCAACCGCCGCGGGCGGGATCCAACCCGCGTCTTTCGGGACAGCAGCCGAGCACCATAGCCACTGAGCCACCGCGGCGGCCCAACTAAAACGGCCCTCGTACAAATAAAAAATAAAATAATTAAAAATATTGAGGATAAACTCTACACCGTTGGAATACTTCTAGATTTTCGCAAGGCCTTCGATTCCATCAAACATCATATTTTGCTAAGAAAACTGGAAATATGTGGAATTAGGAGCATAGCACTTCAACTCATGCGCAGTTACCTTGAGTCGCGTTTTCAGTTCGTATGCCTACATGGCTATAAATCAAACCCAAAGACTGTAAAATATGGTGTACCGCAAGGATCTATATTAGGCCCTTTGCTCTTCTTGATCTATATAAACGATATAGTTAACATTCCTCAAACTGATGATATAGTATTATATGCAGACGATACGAATGTATTCTTCTCTGGAACAAATCTTAATGAACTTGAAAACACTGCTAACACGTGGCTACTAAATCTTAGTGTATGGCTAAACTTAGTCTTGAACTCAACGAGAAAAAAACTAAATTTACTTTTTGTGCAAAAAACAAGGCAATAGATTACGATTTTAAGCTTCGCTACGGCTCTCGCTACCTTGAACGTGCCAGCTCCCATTCCTTTCTAGGAGTAAAATTCCATGACAAGCTAGGCTGGAGCGACCACATAGACCACACCCGTGTCAAAATAGCGAGAGCTATTGGTATGCTTTCCCGGCTTCGAGATCTTATACCTTTCTCGCTGAAAAGACAGTTGTATTTCTCTCTCATCCATTCTCGCATCAGTTATTGTCTTCTTATCTGGGGTACTTGTAACAAAACTGACTTAGAAAAAATATGAGCCCTGCCGTCGCGTGCAGCTCGGTTACTTTTACCTGCAGGAGACAACACAAATTGTTGCTCTGCAAATACACAGTCTCGAATGATCCCTGTGAAAACCATGTATAAACTCAAAATATGCGTGTTTATTTATAAAGAAATAAAAACAAAGTACATAAATTTTTTGAACACGTACTGGTTACATCTTGCGTCAGACTTCTGTTGTGGTAAATAGGCCTCGTACTAACTACGGAACACAATCAATTGAGCACCAAATTGTGTTGATGTGTAATTCTCCAACGTTTGTAATAGATGCTGCTAAAAACAGTTCCATGCCCAGAGGTTTTAAACGCATCGGTTCGTCTTTTTTTTTGTTTAACGTTGTGTCCTAGATGACAAAATGCTTACTTCTGGTTCCGTTTGATGTAATGTTATGTCGGTTCTGTCTGTTATGTCGGTTTCTGTACCATTTTTGTATATGATTTAGTGCTTATTATTATTTTATTATCTGTATATATTTACAAGAACTGTTGTGTAAGTGATGGCAAAGACAGCCTTTTTTGTTGTATAATGCAATATCGCTGCCGCTGCTGTACCCAGAAGAGGACAAGACCCGGTCAGGAGGTTCAGCACCTCGTTTTGTCTTGCCTCGTGGGCAATACCTGTATGTTGCCAGAAGGAGAAAATAAACAAAAAAAAATTCATTTACTTCCAGTACCTCGCTACCAATTGCTGAATACTACTTTGGCTTTCTGCATGTTAATTTTTAGTCCGACCGTCCTACTCTGCCTGTCGTATTCATTGATCATGCTTTACAGTTCATGTCCTGTGTGATTTAGCAAGGCAATGTCATCAGCGAATCGCAGATTACTTTAGTATTCTCCATTAACTCTTATATAGAGCCATCATCATCATCATCAGCTTGACTATGCCCACTGCAGGGCAAAGGCCTCTCCCAAGTCTCTCCAATTAACCCTCTCTTTCGCAAGTTGCGGCCAGCGTATCCCCGCAAATTTCTTAATCCCCATATAACTGCAACGTAAAAAATGACGACCACAAAGAAAGAAACGCCTACGACATGGACAAACGCTGTTATTATTTTTTTTTGCACAGCCTGAAGGACCTTTTCGCGGAAAATACCTTCCGGTAAAACAACAAACTCTCCATTTTTGTCGGCCTAGAGAAGGGAGAGCCCGTTATCTCGAAAGTAAGTAACCACTTTCCGCAAAGACGTGCCAACATGACTATTTTTAGAAAAAACAGCTGTTTTCAAAAGAGTGTCCTCCGCACCTTCAAGCAAGCATCTCTCCCGTTGTGCGGTCGGCACTTTCTTTGCTATGCGGCGGTTGAGTGCTGCCAGGTCTTGAACTGGTACAGAAGGTGGAAGCCCGTGCTTAGGTCCTTTTTCGAGCAGACCGCGTATGTTCTGGGGCAATTCTACCCCACCTAACACCGTGAGGTTGCCACTGGCTTGCACCTTCCTCTGCGTAGTCTCAGGAACTCGGAGGGCGCTCCTTAGGTAGAAGCTCCACCAGAGCTCAGTCAGATGAGCCGTGGTCCGTTTGAAGTGGCGCAACTTGGAATCCGCCATCCAAGGTGGATACCGGGTGTACCACGTTGCTGACAACCAGTCCAGGTACAACCGGACCTGACGCCGAAGCACCGAGCCTAGAATCTTTCCCACGATGGTTTCACGGGTCCGAAAAGGACACTAACTTCTTCCCGAATGCCGGCTTTTCTAAGACACACGGCGATTTACCGCGCACGGCATGTCGTGAAGATAATATTGGTAATTAAAGCATCGACATAAGGAAGTGCTTGATTAACACAGAAAGAAGGGCCACTGTAGAAGACATATCCTTTGGTAAAACGAGCTTTTGGGTCAGTTGGTTGCTTTGCTTCCACATAACTGCAGCGTAAAAAATGACGAGCACAAAGGAAGAAACACCTACGACAGCCTTTGTCCGTGTCGTAGGTGTTTCTTCCTTTGTGCTCGTCATTTTTTACGCTGCAGCGATGTGGAAGAAAAGTAACCAACTTGCCCAAAACCTCGTTTTACTAAACAATATTTCTTAATTTCATCCGCCCACCAAACTTTCGGACGCCCCCTTGCTTTCTCTTGGTATCTCCTCCGTTACCCTTAAGTACCAGCGGTTATCTTGACTTCGCATTACATGCCCTGCCAAAGCCCACTTCTTCCTCTTGATTTCAACTAGGATGTCATTAACCGACCTTTGTTCTCTCCTCCACTCCGCCGGCTTCCGATCTCTTAACGTTACACTTATAATATTTCCTTCCATAGCTCGCTGCGTTTCCTTAACTTAATATGAACCCTCTTTGTTAGCCTCCACGATCCTGCACCATAGGTGAGTACCGGTAAGATACAGCTCTTGTATACTTTTCTCATGACGGATATTGGTAAACTGCCATTCATGATCTGAGATAACCTGCCATATGCGCTCCACCCCATTCTTATTCTTCTAGTTATTTCCCTCTCATGATCTGGATCAGCTGTCACTACCTGCCCTAAGTAGGCATATTCTCTTCCTACTTCCAGCAATGCGCCATCAATTGCCAACTGCTGTCCCCTTGCTGGACTGTTGAATATTACTTTGGTTTTCTGCATGTTAATGTTTAGCCCCACCATTCGGCTCTGTCTGTGTAATTCATTGATCATGCTTTGCAGTACTCGTCCTGGGTGACTTAGCTAGCCAATGTTATCAGCGAGTCGCAGACTAATTAGGTATTCTCCATTAACTCTTATCCAAAACCGTACCCATTTCAGGCCACGGAATACCTCCTGTAAACAGGCAGTGAATAGCATTGGTGAGATCGTGCCTGCCTACCGGACACCTTTCCTTATTGGAATTTTATTGCTCACTTTATGGAGGATTGTGGTAGCTGTGCAGTCGTTATATATATCTTCCAGTACTTTCCCATAACACTCTTCTACACCCTGATTCCGCAATGCCTGCATGACTGCTGAGGTTTTTGCTGAGTCGAATGCTTTCTAGTAATCAATGAACGCTATATATAGGGGCTGGTTATATTCTGCGCATTTCTCTATCACCTGATTGATAGCCTGAATATGGTCTATTTTCGAGTATCCTTTACGAAAGCCTGCCTGATCATTTGGTCGATTGAAATCTGAAATTGTCGTGACCCTACTAGCGATTACCTTAGTAAATATCCTATAGGCAACAGAAAATCAGCTGATCTGTCTGTAATTCTTGACGCCTTCTTTCTTATGATTTGCGATAATGTTATCGTTTTTCCAAGCTCTACAGGTACGCTCGAGGTCGCAAGGCATTGTGCATACAGGGTGTCTAGTTTTGCGAGAGCAATGTCTCCTTGATCCTTCAACAAATCTGCTGTTGTCTGATCCTCACCAGTTGCTTTCCACTTTTCCATTTCTCTTAAGGCTTTCTTTACTTCCTCCTTCTTTACTGGCGGGATGTCCCATTGTTGTGATCGACTGCATCTCTCAGTAACATTCTGATTGTAATCGCTACTGTACAGATCTGTGTAAACTCTTCGGCTACTTGAACTATCTTATTCATATTGCTAATGACATTGCCCTCTTTGTCTGTTATCTTATACATCTGGTTTTTACCTATGCTTAGTTTTCTTTTCACTGCTTTTAGGCTACCTCCGCTCTTTAGAGCATTCTCAATTTTCTCCATGTTAAACTTCCTGATGTCGGCTACCTTGCGCTCATTTATTAACTTCTACAGCTCTACTAGTTCGATTCTGTCAGTGGAGTTCGATGTACTCATGCTTTGCCGTTTCTTCATCAGATCTTCAGTCTCCTGAGATATCACATCTTCAGTCTCCTGAGATAGCTTCCCGGTATCCTGTCGAAATATCCTACCGCCTACTGCTACGGCGCACTCCGTAATGATATATGTAAAACGATCGATCATTGTTTCAACACTACGGTCGTCTTCTTCAGTAAAAGCGAAAAATGTGTTCTTTAGAAAAATCCTGAATTCTTCCATTTTCCCTCTTAATGCTAACTCGTTAACGAACTTCCGCTTCACTAATTTCCTTCGTTCCCATTTCAAATTGAAGCTAATACGAGAGCTTACCATTCCGTGGTCGCTACAACGGACCTTTCCGAGGACCTTCACGTCCTCACAATGCCTGTGTGAACGCACAGTATGAAGTCTATTTCACTTTTAGTCTGACGATTGGGGCTCTTCCACGTCCACTTCCTGTTCGCTCGTTTGCGGAAGAAGGTATACATGATCCGTAAAATTATATCTGTCTTCGAACTCTACAAATAATTCTCTCCTGCTATTCCTAGAACCTGCTATTCCTAGAACCTAGTCACCTACCGCCTGGTCTCCAGCTTTTTTCGTGCCTACCTACCCATTGAAGTCGCCCATCAGTACAGCGTTCTGTGATTTTACATTGGCCATCGCTGATCCCACGTCTTCATAGAAGGTTTCAATGCTGTGGTCATCATGGCTTCATGTAGGTGCGTAGTCCCACACCATCTTCCGCTTATACCTCTTATTAAGCCTAATTACGGTAGTTGCCACCCTCTCGTTATCACTATGAAACTCCTCTATGTTGCCAGCTATGTCCTGATTGATCAGGAATTCCACGCTTAGTTCTCGTCTATCTGCTAATTATTTTATTTAGTAAGGAACCCACAGCGCCGTGGCATTACAGTGGGGGGGGGGGGGGGGGGGGGGGGCAATGTACAACAAAGAAGCACACATGACACCTCCGCTCGCAGGCAGAGTTACAAGCATAAAACTTTCAGCATGTACATCTCACTTCAAAAGAACACATCACAATCGCATCACATCATTAAAGAACGAAAGAACGCATAATTTGATGTCACACTCACAACATCGCTCGGTAGTCTGTTCCATTCCCTAATGGTTTTCGGAAAAAAAGACATTTTAAACAATTCAGTTTTTGCCGCGAATTCGCGGACTTTAAAAACATGGTCAACACGGTTGGATCTATAAAAAGGCTCCTGCACATACCTTTCGCGTTCAACCCGAACAGTTGAATAATAAACAGCATGAAACAGCTTCAGACGCAACTTCTTTCGGCGCGTGTCAAGCAATTCCCAGTTGAGTGCATCCTTCGTACGCGATGCACTGTAACGAGCCCCGCGTGTGCCAGACACGAAACGAGAGGCAATGTTCTGCACCCTCTCCAACTTATCTTTATCTCTAGCAGTAGGCGGGTCCCAGACAGTGCACGCGTAGTCCAGAACCAACCTGACATAAGTCTTGAATAAAATGTCACGACATGACAGTGGAAAAGTGCTTGCATTTCGGCGAAGAAATCCCAAGTTTCTGCATGCTTTAGCAGAGATATAATCGACGTGACGGCGCCAGCTCAAATCAGGAGTAAAATAAACGCCTAGATATTTAAATTCGAATACCTGTTCTAACATTGTGTTCCTAATAACATATGAATACACATCAGGGTTTTTCTTTCTTGTAAACTTCATATGGACAGTCTTGGACAAATTCAAATTCATATTCCATTTAACGCACCACTCTGAGATTCTGTTCAAATCTTCTTGGAACATTTCCGCATCTCGATCACTAGTGACAACCCTATAAAGAACGCAGTCATCCGCAAATAGCCGCATTTGAGATACTATTCCGTCACCAATGTCATTCACGTAGAGCAGGAACAATAGTGGTCCTAACACGGAGCCCTGGGGAACACCAGACACAACCTGCACTCTTTGAGACTCGGCGCCATTCATAACCACAAACTGCTGCCGTAAACATAGGTAATCTTTTACCCATGATATCACTTGAGGGCTAATATTGTAAAAAGACATTTTTTGAATTAGTAAAGAATGCGTCATGGTATCAAAGGACTTTTTAAAGTCCAAAAACACGCAGTCCACGCTAAGTCGCCTGTCCAGTGCCTCAGCCAAATCGTGCGCAAATTCAGTCAGCTGCGTAGTACACGATAGGCCCCTTCGAAAACCATGCTGACGAGGATTAAACAATGAATGTGCGTCCATATGTGCTGCTATACTGGTGAACAAAATATGTTCGAGTGTCTTGCACGCAACTGAAGTTAGAGATACCGGTCTATAATTTGATACAGTGTTGCGAGGGCCAGATTTGTAGATTGGCACAACACTTGCAATTTTCCAGTCATCTGGAAGGCAGGATTCTTCAAGCCATTTTTCAAAAATTATCTTTAAGTAGGGTGCAACCGACTCAGCACACAGTTTGTAGAATTTGTTTGGCAAGTCATCAGGACAACCAGCCTTAGCAATCTTCAGATTCTGCAACAGAGACTGTATACCGTTGATGCTGATCACAACATCATCCATAACACTCACCACTGGCTGGAAACTCGGGGTATTCATATCGGCATGTTCGATTTCAGAGCTGAAAACAGAGCTGAAATATTTATTAAAGAACTCAGCTTTTTGTGCATCATCATCAACAAAGGTGTCACCAGAAACAAGAGGTGGTATAGTTACAGAGACTTTTCCATTTCTCTTTACATGTTTCCAAAATTCCTTTGGATTTTCTTTTAATTTCGTCTCCATTGAAATGCCAAACGAATTCTTTGCAGCTGCCACAGCAACTTTCATTCTTCCGGCAATTTCCTGAAGCTTGAACCAATTCTCACGCGTCAGATTTCCTTTAAATTTAACGTAAACACGTTGCCTTTTGCGCGTAATACTGCGTAGCTCCCGAGTAAACCATGGTTTGCTTTTACTCCTCCTCTTCGTTAATATCCATGCCGGAACAAAGCACTGCCTCAGTTCAAACATCTTATCCTTAAATCTAGACCATAGTTCAACCACTCCAGAGTTATCGGCATGCGTTTCAAAGATCGTTCGGTACTTATTCAACTCTTCGTTTATCTCCCTTACGTTTGCTTTTTCATAGTTATATACTCGCCTATGTGCTGTACCAGCGCTCCTTACATGTTCAACTTTCATTTCACAAAGCACAGCACTGTGATCGCTTATTCCAGGTAGCACCTGAGTGGAATTGACGAATTCAGGTTGATTTGTGAACAACAAATCTAGGATGTGATCCCCACGTGTCGGTTCCAGAACCGTTTGACGCAATGCATAAATTTCAACCAAGTTGATCAGTTCTTGGCAGGAGCGACTCGTAAAGGGCTGGAAGTGGGGTTGATGAGTCCAGTTAATGCTAGGCAGATTGAAATCACCTCCGATCACCATAAAATCTGTTTGAATTGCGTCAACTGTCCCCGCCAGCTGCGCAAACACACCAACTGATGAATCAGGCGGGCGGTAGAACGAACACACAGTTATAACTTTGTTGTTATTAAGCATCAGTTTACACCATAGAGCTTCACATTCATCGGCAACATTTATTTGGTAAGAAGAAATTGAAGCACCCACAAGAATAAATACACCTCCTCCATGCAAGTGTCTGTCCTTTCTATAACATTTAAAACGATCTGGGAATACTTCACCATCTGCAATTTCATTTGCTAACCATGATTCAGTGCCGAGAATAACGGACGGCTTCACCATATCAATTAGAGCTGCAAATTCATCAACCTTGTTTTTAATGCTACGGCAGTTAATTACGAGAAAGGAAATAAGCGTTGCATTACGCCGACACCGTCACTCAAGCGGTCCTACCTCCTTTGTAGCACTGGCCTTATCACCTACTATCGGTACGACCTCACTTGTATTATCGTCAAACAAGTACTTCTCGCCGTTTATAATAAGAGTGTCATACCTGAGGCTGATCTTGTCGCCATTTTGTTCACGTGATTTTGCGAACTGCCATAGAAACTTTCTCTTTCTACGTACTTCCTCAGAAAAGTCCTCTGAAATACTGACATCACTTCCTTTTAATTTAAAAGCCCTCTTTAAAACCTTCTGCTTGTCAGCGTATGAGGCGAAAATCGCTTTTAGAGGACGGTTGCTACCAGACTTGAATCTGCCTAACCTGTGAGCAATTTCTAGTTTTACGGATTGAACTCCTAATTTCGAATTACACACGTCAATTACGTATTCTACTGAGTCCTCATTTGACTCGTTTGGTTTTGTATCCTCGACACCAAAGAAAAGCAAATTGCAGCGCCTCCTCTGGTTCTCCAGATGCTCAACCTTTGCCATTACTGAACTCAACATCCGCTGCTGATCTTCAAATCGTTTTTTCCATTCACCAACTGCACAGTTAATTTCATCAAGGCTCGCTATTCTTGACTCTACCGATGCAATACGGCTGCCGAGATCATGCATGGCTCTCTTACTTTCAACTTGGGTCAGTTCTATTGCACTCAACTTGGCCTTAATCGTATCTTGGCCATCTAGGAGCATCTGCAGAGTTTCTGCGGTAGACGGACCTGGGTTAGGCTCAACATCACCACATAGAAGTAGCAGCAACAGATAAAAGGAAATACGACGCAATAACCGAAAACGACGACGCGAGTAACCTTTCGGTTGCGAGTGAGTTCTGAGGCAAGCAAATAACACATGGGGTGGAACCGGCAAAACGAAATGCGCGCGAAAACAGTGCAAGTTTGTGTTACTAACCTGCAAAAGCAACAGGAAAAACGTGAGCGGCAGTGCTTCAGCCATGCCGGTTCCACGCCCCCCTGGTTGACTGCCAGATCTCGGTATTTGTAGGCTGTCGATAAGGGAATCACTGCACCAGTGTTCATAGACCGGTACGGTACATATGTCGAAATCAGCGGCGACGCACGTCGAATCGTCCCTGGCAGCAGCAGACGAAGTTGCGTTCCTTGATCCGTCGGCGCATATCCCAGACGAAAAGGGTGAACTCGTAGGCGATGAACACGAAACGGCACAACCGCAACATTTCTTCAAAGCTGAGACGTCATGTGTCTGCAAAAGCAACAGGAAAAACGTGAGCGGCAGTGCTTCAGCCATGCCGGTTCCACGCCCCCCTGGTTGACAGGATAACACAGTACGCGCCCGCCCTTTAGTGCTCTATACGCCTCATTTGTCCTTCTATCCTAACTAAGCACTATGACATACCAATTAATACTCGCTAATTCCTGAAACTGCACTGCTAAACTAACCTCACTAAACTAGCCTCACGTTAAACGTTCCTAGGTTCAGTTTCCAATGGCGGCCTGTCCGGAGCCAATGATTGTTAGCACCCTGCGCTCCGTCACCGGCCTGACCGCCGCCCCGGTCAGCTCTTCCGCATCCTCTGGAGACTGAGGGCCGAGGGTTAATTGGGTTCTTCATAGAAGGTTGAGGCCAGGTAATGATGTCAGTGCATGTTAAAGAAACCCAGGTGGTCGAAATTTCTGGAGCCCTTCACTACGGCGTCCCTCATAGCGTGAGTTGCTTCGGGTCCGGACGTTAAACCTCAATAAACCAACAACACCAGGGTGCCCAAATCCTGCTCTGGTGAGGAAGTGCATTGTCGGTTCTATTCACCGAGATCAGGCCGCATCCCAGGCCTGTTCGTAGAGCTCAATCGACACATGTAGTGTCCTCTTTCTAAAAAAAAACCCGGTGGTGAATTGCGAACACCGGGGACCGAGGGGAGGGGGGGAGGGGGCGGTACTATGCCTTGCTAGGGCTAAGCCTCAGCGCAAGGCCCAGAGACCGAGCGTCACGAAAAATGCGGCCAAGGTGTATTAACTGTGGTTCAAGGTGAACCGTGTGATTCGATTCTCAGACGAGCAACTAGAGGCAACGAGGAGAAACTAGAGGCAGTTAGGAGGCGTCAGTACTGTTGCGTTAGTCCAGTTCGCTTTCCGCAGTGCCCTTTAAAGTTTTTGCTTCTCACAAGAGAAGAATTGAGGCACATGGGTAATTAGACGAAGCTTTGTTAAGGCTAGTCTTTATATCGAATATGAAGCCTTTTTTCGCGCTTCTAACAGTAGTGTTGTTTTGTCTTACATCTAAGTCTAGAGCAGGAGGTTACTGTCGCCAGGGGTTTATTATTCAGTCTAGCATGTATTAAGATATCTCTCAGATTTGTGTTGCGTCTGTATTTTACATCTGCAGAGATTGGGCTGATCTGTGCCGATGGAATAAAAGTAGAAAACCTCCCTCACGTGCTATCGGACCGGTGTTTGAATCCCATGGGTGCGCAATTTCCTACCGGATTAAAGATCAACGCTGCTTTACTTTTGCTTATACTGAGTTAGAAGCGGTTGGTTTGCGATGGTTTAGGTTGGCATTGTCATGTTATGCTGTTCGTTGAACGTTTGTTTGGTATTTTCCAGGCTAAACTATCGTGAAGCTGGCGCTTTTCACTTGGTTTAGCGTAAGCGAAACCACCGTTAATTTTTTACAGGAAAATGCAAATAATTAGGACATCGGCACACGAAGCCATCCCCGGCAACGGGGCGGCCCACGCCAGACCAGAAATTAGACAACAGACAGGCAGTCGCGTCGAGGCGACTGCAAACTTACACGTGTCCGCATCCGGTTATGGCGAACCACACGTTGCCCGAGGCCTGGAGTGATAAATGTAATCTTTGTAGCTCGAGAGTGACCCTCGACTGAATAATATGGGAATGTCCTCACACTCCCGGGGGACGCATAATATATACAGCAGAGTCACAAGGGAGACCCTGCTGCGCAGCTCGGAGCCTCAGCTTCAGCTCCTGCTCGTCCAACGGGCTGAAGAGGCTGCTGGGACCCAAGACCTACCAGCCTGCATCTGAGGCGGCGGCACCCGCCCCTGACCTACGTGCCGGGGGGTGTGTAGATCACTTTATCCGTTAGACACTAAAGTTTATTTCATCCATCCATCCTAGGTGCGCCGGCGCCCCTTCCGTCATGCACTTGGTTAAAGACGGCCTGACGTCATGCCCTGTCACGTACATGCCGCGTTTGGGCTCCTCGGTGAGCCCAAAGGCGATCACGTGAAAAAATTTTGGCTGACCTTGAGGTCCCTACTTGACCTTGAAATGTGTACCTGTGCAATTTTATGACCAATTCTCTGACTATTGACCATCCACCGGTTCTCCAAACTTTGCCTGCTTCCTTGGTGGTTAGGACGCTTGGCTACGGAGCCGATTTACCCGGGCTTTAACCCAACCGTGGCGGCAGCGTTTCGATGCGGGGGGGAACGCAAAAGGTGACCGTATGCCGTGCGATGTCAGTGCACCTACAAGGTCCCCAGGTGGTCGAAATTATTCTGCAGCCCTCAACTACGGCTCACCCAATGAGCACTGCGGCCTTATGCTGAAGTGCCGCTTGTCTGCCGCGACGTTGTCAGCGCTAACGAATGCTGCCCCACATCTCTCTCTTACCACCCCACGTTCCTCAAAGCGTGGGTAAGGCGTCCCTCATCGGAGCCTAAAACGTTGTCAACGCCAATGCCAATGAACACAACGAACGCCGACGGCCTATGGCATCAGCGCCGCGTTTATGCCACAGCGTTGTCAGTACCAACTCATGAAACGCACATTTTTCAGCGCCGCCATGTACCTTAATGAACGAATTTATTTATTTATTTATTCATTTATTCAAATACTCTAAGTGCCTGTGTGTGCATCACATGGGGGGGAATAACAGTGGAAAAAATAAAACAGTATAAAACTGCAATGACTACAAAGGTCGCATCTGCATACACCATAACGAAATACACATAAACCAGTGTAAACATACATGTTCGTCTGAGTGCGATTTTTCAAAGTACATACAAAATAATGGAAGGGTCAACATTACAACTCGAGGTAGCGTGTCAGAAAGACTTCAAATTTGTCGTTATCATTGAAAGATGCAACGATGCGAGAGAGCTGATTCCACTGACGGGTGGCGAGGAGGAGAGGCGAGTGAAAAAAGAGATTGGTTAGAGCAAAGATAGGTTCGACTTTCATTTCGTGATCAATTTGCGGAAAAATGTGACGGGCCAGTGTGATATGGCACATAGCAAAGGAAGAATGGCTATGATATATCTTGTGAAAAAAGGATAGAAGTGAAAACATTCTCCGTCTTTCGAGCAAGTGCAGGTCCTATTTTACTTCTGTTACACTTGATGTTCGCCAATAGTTCTTAGATACAAACCGGGCGGCTTTATTTTGTAAGGACTCCAGTTTCGCTACAAAGTATGTTTGATTTGGATTCCATATCAAGTAGGCGTATTCCACTCTCGAGCGCACGAACGAATTGTACGCCAAGAGCTTTGTGTTTGTGTTTGTTAAACAAAGTTTTCGTCGGAGGAAGCCAAGAGTTTTCGATGCCTTGTTAATAATTGCATCTATGAGACGGTTCCACGATAGGTCGGATGCTAAGTGAAACGCTAAGTACTTGATGGTGGGCACTGATTCTATGGGCACATTGTTCAGGGTGTAATGGCATGGTAAAGGGCTAGAGGGGGTGGTAAATGTGATTGCTTTCGTTTTTGATGTGTTAATTTTGATTTGCCATTGCATGCACCAGACATTATTCTTGTTAATATCTGACTGTAAAAAATTGGTGTCGGAAGGATCATCTATCTGCCTGTATATTACGCAGTCGTCTGCAAATAATCTCACCGTGGAATCCAGGTTGTTACCTAAGTCATTAATATGAACTAAAAATAAAATAGGTCCGAGTACAGACCCTTGTGGTACTCCAGATTAAACGTGAGATAGGGATGATGAATGACCATTTACAAAGACTGATTAGAGGCGATTTGTAAAGGAACTTCTGATCCATAGGATAACCTTCGAATTTATGTTAAGATTATGAATTGTTTTTACTAAACTTATGTGAGGAATTTTATCGAAAGCTTTCGCAAAATCTACAAAGACAGCACTATTTTTGACTGAGCATGAACAGCATAATGAAGTTCAGTAACTAACTAAAACAGTTGAGTCTCACACGAACGACCATTTAGGAAACCGTGCTGATTAGGAAAAAAGAAATCTTGTTTCGTCAGATAGCCCGTGATAGCAAATGAAATTATATGTTCTAACAATTTGCTGGTGGTGCTAGTTAACGAGATGGGTCTGTAATTTCATAGGTTAGAAGCATCGCCGGATTTAAAAACGGGTTTGACACGAGCAATTTTTCAGTCGTTTGGGACTCAGCCTGTATCAACTGACTGCTGAAAAATAGCGACTACGATGTGGCTTAACTCAGGCTTTGTTAATTTCAGTAGTTTAGTGCATATTCCATCGGGACCGGGAACCGAGTTAGCGGCGAGACGGTCGATGGCGCAGGATACGCCTTCTGACGTGACAGTTATCTCAGGCATTGTGGAATGTAGCCTTTGGAATTGTAGATCCAATGGTAAGGGGCTCTCATCAGTGAACACTGAGCAGAAAAACTTGTTGAGTTCTGCTGCGATCTCAGCTGTCGTAAGCGGCTTTCCTTCTCTAGTCATTGGTGCTAAGGTCTTTGTACTATAATGTGGATTAACAACCCGCCAAAATTTTTGGCGTTGTTTTTTAACATGTCTGAAAGCTCGCTATTATAAAACTTGTCCTTCGCGGTTTTAATTTCAGTTTTACAAAGCTGCGCATGCGTGCGGTAGTTACTCTAGTCTTGCTCAGATGCTGATAGTTTAGCTTTTGCGTACAATCGCTTTTTTTATTTATACATTATTTAACGCTCCTCGTGAACCATGTGCTTTCTGTGGACGTGGTGATGGCGTTTTAGGCACATACTTATATTTAAGCAAAGTTAGTTCGTCTCTAACAAGAGACCAGCGGTCATTTATATTCCGCGAATTGAAGAAAGGAAAAAAATCGACAGAGAATAATGACAGTTCATTTAGGAGCATCTTAACATTTACTCTGGTGTAATGAAATATAACTTTTTTCTTTAATTTTCTTGCTTATTCATATTTAGAATGAAATCGCATTGTAAAATTTTGTGATCACTGACACCGTCTAGGACATTCACGGATGTCCTGTCCGGTTGCGTTGTGAGCGCAAGGTCCAAAAGTGAATCGCCACGCGTGGGAACACACAACTGGCAGGCATGCAGTCCCCTCCACGGCACAAGAAAGCGCGAATGCCTGAATTTTCTAGATGTCCTATCACTCTTTCATCTCTACCAAATGGAATAGAAACCATTTGGTAGAGATGAAAGAGTGATAGGACATCTAGAAAATTCAGGCATTCGCGCTTTCTTGTGCCGTGGAGGGGACTGCATGCCTGCCAGTCAATATTCGGGTAATTGAAATCTCCGGCCAGGAATATTGGTGAGAGTGGAAATTTGTTCTGTACGCAGACTCATTCAGGTGTTCCGGAAATTCTTCATGCGAATCAGGTGGGCGTTAGCATACCCCATTAACACAAGTTTCAGAAGGCGATAAACACAAAGCAACCCACAGAATTTCGAGACATGATTTCGTGTCTACAACGTACGCTTGCAAACATTTCCTGACAGAGATTAACACCCCGCCACCGCGTGATAAAGCGCGGTCTTTTCTAAACAATGAAAACTGGGCGGACAAGGACCGTTCGAAATCAGTAACATCGGGAGACAACCACGTCTCTGTGCCTAACAAAAGGTCAGCTGAGCATGCTTCATCATATGGACACAAATAATCGTGCTTTAGAACGAGGCTTCGGAAGTTAGACACCAAAATTGACAACGTTGAATCACTGCATTTACGTGGAAGTCAATGTTCTGCAGTGGACGCGTCGTGTTCGGGAATATCAGGCACTTCAGAGGTGTTGGAACCCGAATGGCAGTCGCGGTTTTTGTGTCACGCTTTGGAAGAGCGGTCACCTCTCTAGTGGCATAGTTGAATTAATGTAAAGCATTGCTCAGAAGTGCTTTGTCAAATAGGAGCTTATATTTCTCGCCTGGATTCCGATCATTTCGAGCGAAGTCTCTAAGCTGTTTTCTAATAAATTGCATCCTAGGCTAAAATTCTTCCTCTATCCAAACGGAAGACCACTGAAGGTCTTTGAGCTTCGAAGCGTTCTTTAGAATACTGATCTTATCTTTAAAATTCAATAACGTCACAATTATTGGACGGATACTGTTTTCCCTTGGTACTCCGATTCTGTGGGTACGCTCAATTTTACCGGTTGAAATTCCCAAGTTTTCGGTTACAAACGTTCTTGCAACATCTTCGGTATCCTCCCATGTTTCTGCTGCTTTTTCTTCAATGCCTTTAAAAATCAAGTTGTTGCGACGCATTCTCTTGTTGAGGTCGTCAACAACGATGCTAGACTGCTGCGTTTGTCGTGTCTCTATGATCTGAAGCTTGCCATGGGATTCTTTCAGCATCGAGCCTAAGTTATTGACCTCCTTGGAAACGTCGCTGACAGCGTCAGAGTTCTCTTTTATCTTAGATAAGCGCCGCTTGATTTCCGCAAAACTCAATTGGACGTCTTTAAACTTTCCAAGAGTGTTTTTTTGAAACTTGTCACTGGCCAATGCAATCTCTTTAATCGCGGAGAGAATCTGATCCACCTTGTTAGGGCCGGGATTTGTCTCAATGTCGCCAGCACACATTAGCAGGAGCCATATGCAGAACACGGCCAAGGTCAGAAGAGCGCCTACGCGTAAATTAGCCGTAACTGACCCCGGGCGAAGACACACTTGTGACAGTGACACAGTTGTCCCGTCAAACGGATGGAAACAACCTATTCGAGCGCGGTAAGTGCTGAGATCAACACCCATCAAAGCAGGATTAACGGTTCAGAGCCACACAAAGCAACCCACAGTTGGGAGTTGGGATCTGCAGCCAAGACTTAGGTAGTTGTCTACAGGGGCAATATAATTGCGGCACTCACCTAGAATGTGAAGAACAGCGGTTTGTTACGGTCAAGAATTCGGCTGCAAATCCCACGTGACAGTTGGTCGTCAGTCCTTTTATAGCAAACCCGGTAGGGGCGTTGTCACTGGCGATGATACAGGCGATGATGTCACAGGCGATGATAACGCTTGCGCTGTGGGCGATGTTCACGGTCGGATGTTACTGGAGAACACGTGGCGGGGATTAGCTGCCACGAACAGTCAATAGTCCAGCAATACTTTGATTTGAGCTAGTTGGTTGTAGCTTGACATGTTTACGCAAAAGGCGTACTGGCGCTAAAAAACGAAGACAACACACACAACAGGACAGGACTGGCGCCAGTCCTGTCCTGTTGTGTGTGTTGTCTTCGTTTTTTTAGCGCCAGTACGCCTTTTGCGTAAACATGTCAGTCAATAGTCAGATGGTCCGCGTAGGTTGTCACGGTCCCTAGATTGTGAAGAGCAGCAGTTTGTCACGGTGAAGAATTCGGCAGCAAATCCCCTATATATAAGTCCACAATCCCATGGGGCCAGTAATGCGCCTTTGTTTCGCTCTCCAACCACCCACTCTTCATCTGCTTCGTAGATTAAAGCACGACTAAGGTGTCTATTATCCCAGGTGCCTGCTATTCACATTTTCCTTTGCTTTCGAAGCTGCCGCTCTACTTTCACGGATCCCCCGAGAACACTCGGGCCGAAGAATGGACTAGGAGACACGTGTACTTACACAGACGCACATCTAATACACCCTACGCGACACGAACACTAGAACACAACACCAACTAGCAAAAACAACACAAAACACAGTCTACCAATACAAACGGCCCAGGAACACCCAGTCTACTAGCGTTCGGCGTTTGTGCTCACGGTTCGGTGCTGCTGATGCGTTGCATGGGTCCAGTCAGGGGCATCTAGGTAGCCGGCGGCGGGGCGGCGTTCGAAGTGATCAGGCTGGCGTGGCTGGCAGCGTCGTTGGCGAGTAGTACGAGCTCTCGGCCCAGGTGCCCCTGAAGGCGTTGCTGGGGATGTCAGCATGGAGGGCACCATCCGGATGGGTGACAACAGCGCTGGAGGCACTCCTGGCCGTAGCAGGTGGTTGCGTCAGCCGTTGACTCCCCGGAACGGCAAGAAGACTACGGTGCGAAGCCGTAGAACTCGAGATCACAGGAGCAGCAGCCGGCATCGCTCTCTTCCAGCCGAGGTCTTCCTCACCCGCCAGAACCTCCGCTTCTCTGTTCTCTCCCCCCCCCCCCCCCCCCTCGTGCCACGCAATCCCTCGCGCTTTTATAGCCTTGGCGTTCGTGCACGTCATCCTTGTCGTCGTCCTCATCATCTGCTCTTCTCCGCCAAATATCTATTCCCGCCTCTATTCTGGGTTAATACACGTCATGCTTATCGTCATCCTCGTCTTCTCCAAACTTCTCTAGTTAATACTTCTATTTCCAATTTCCTATTTTATGTGACAAGGGCCCCCCTCTCTAGAGTATTTCCATAAAAAACTGCTCACATCATCCCCATCTAGAAGCCTTCCAGCCAAGCGACTAATTTCTGTAGCGATTCTGGACCCAGCGCACAACACACCGCAGATGTCAAGCACACACCAAGAGCACACCACTGACACCGTACACCAAATTTTATTTACGGAACATTAACACACCGCTGCCGTTGTCCGTGCGGTGTCCATGATAAACATGTCAATGTCCACAACACACTCCCACACAACAACAACCACAAGAAAAAGATATATCCCTGAGAGAGCTAAATCTTCTTGACAATCACGAGAGGCGCATTGTATGCTGACCACAACCTCTCAACCAGACCAAGCTCCAACGTCTCTCAAACCTTAATTTCAATTCGTTCTTGAGCTGCTAAAGGTAGTGCGTATCGTTTCACACTGGTTAGTCTGTCTCTAGGGAGATCTAATTAGCAGCACATGACATCAGTTTTGCCCGGCACACCCGAAAACACGTTCCCTCGCTTTGGAGTAGAGCCCTTATACTTTACTTTGTTTACTTCTCTTTTTTCTCTTTCTTTGTTTCTTCTTTTGCCCGAACTCTGGTCTTCTCTTTGCCTAATTGCGATTTCTCCCGGTGTTACGGTCAGACCCATCGCAACGGTTGTAGAGAGAGGACGCTGTGTTGCTCGGGCTGCCACTTGAGCTCGTGTCTTCACTGCCGACGAGAAGATCACTGCCCCATCAACCGCCTTAGCTGTCGTGGGCCGTTCGTCCTTTGGGTGTTCGTCAATGCCGAGCATCCTCCTCTCGGGATCGGGGTCCTCGATGCTTCTTGCACCCGTAATGTTTCACAAGATCAGATCGTAGATTGGTTGTTCCACGAATTTTGCCACTACCGGTCCAGAATATTATTGTTACGGGCTTAGCACGCACGGAGGTTTATTTACAGAGGGGATCTATAGAAGCAGGACGGCGACGAAGCCGACAAGTGTACTTCGGCCCTTTCTCTTCTTTTTCTACTACCGGTCCGCCCGATGTTCGGCGAAAGAGCGTGACATTTCCCTCCTTGCAGACGAAGCTCGTCGGGCGAGTTACATAGAACATCTGGGATAAAATCGCTTGAGGCGGGCTGCATGCACCACCTGAGATTGGCGTGACCGTCGACCGCTAGCAATAGTGTTTAGGCGTGATTAAACGTAATTAAGAACACAAAAAACGGTCCAGTTTAGTGTGGCAGCAGTTTCTGGCAAAGACAGCACTTTGTCCCTGGGCCGCCGTTAAGGGGAATCTGTTTGAATAGACGCCGTTACTAGCGTCAACCCGCTCTTACTGTAAGAAACAGTTCTTGGCCAGCACTCTACACACATGCCTCGTCACTTCGGTAGCGGCGATGGCAAAGAGCAAATCATGACCACCAGCGTCCTTTTCTCTGACGCACTTTGAGGCAGTTAGTGGCACAAAGCGTACACGCCGAGGCAAGTAATATGCAACGATCGCCCCCGGCTGCTGTCCCTGGGCACGATGTTGGATTCCCTGGGCCTCCGTTAAGGAGAATCTGTTTGAATCGACACCGCTACTAGCGTCGACCCACTCGTACTGTAAGAAACATTTCTTGGCCGACACTCTACATACATCCCTCGTCACTTCGGCAGCGGCGATGGCAAAGAGCAAATCGTGACCACCAGCGTCCTTTTCTCTGACGCACTTTAAGGAAGCTAGTGGCACAAAGAGTGCACAGCGAGGCAAGTTATTTGCAACGATCGGCACCTGGCTGCTGTCCGTGGACACGATGTTATATTGCCTGGGCCTCCGTTAAGCAGAATCTGCTTTAATAGACACCGCTACTAGCGTGAACCCGCTCTTACTGTAGGAATCAAGTTTTAGGCCAGCACTTTACACACATGCCTCGTCACTTCGGCAGCGGCGATCGCAAACAGCAAATCGTGACCACCAGCGTCCTTTTCTCTGACGCACTTTAAGAAGCTATTGGCACAAAGAGTGCACGGCGAGGCAATTTATTTGCAACGATCGCCCCCCGGCTGCTCTCCCTGCACACGATGCTGGTTTGCCTGGGCCTCCGTTGACAACAAAGACAAAGGAGACACGAACACAACAGGACGGGCGTTGTGTTCGTGTCTCCTTTGTCTTTGTTGTTTTCGCGCCGTCCGAACTACTTTCAAGATATGAACCAACTAGCCCAAATCAAAGTACTTCTTAAGTACTTCCTCCGTTAAGCAGAATCTGCTTCAATAGACACCGCTACTAGCGTCAAACCGCTCTTAATGTAGGAAACAGTTTTTGGCCAGCACTCTACATACATCCCTCGTCACATCGGCAGCGGCGATGGTAAAGAGCAAATCGTGACCACCAGCGTCCTTTTCTCTGACGCACTTTAAGAAGCTATTGGTACAAAGAGTGCACGGCGAGGCAAGTTATTTGCAACGATCGCCCCCCGGCTGCTCTCCCTGCACACGATGCTGGTTTGCCTGGGCCTCCGTTAAGCAGAATCTGCTTCAATAGACACCGCTACTAGCGTCAAACTGCTCTTAATGTAGGAAACAGTTTTTGGCCAGCAATCTGCACACATGCCTCGTCATTTCGGCAGCGGCGATGGCCAAGAGCAAATCGTGACCACCAGCGTGCTTTTCTCTGACGCACTTTAAGAAGCTACTGGTACAAACAGTACATGGCGAGGCAAGTTATTTGCAACGATCGCCCCCCGGCTGCTCTCCCTGCACACGATGCTGGTTTGCCTGGGCCTCCGTTAAGCAGAATCTGCTTCAATAGACACCGCTACTAGCGTCAAACTGCTCTTAATGTAGGAAACAGTTTTTGGCCAGCAATCTGCACACATGCCTCGTCATTTCGGCAGCGGCGATGGCCAAGAGCAAATCGTGACCACCAGCGTGCTTTTCTCTGACGCACTTTAAGAAGCTACTGGTACAAACAGTACATGGCGAGGCAAGTTATTTGCAACGATCGCCCCCCGGCTGCTCTCCCTGCACCAGATGTTGGATTGCCTGGGCCTCCGTTAAGCAGAATCTGCTTCAATAGACACCGCTAATAGCGTGAACCCGCTCTTACTGTAGGAAACAGTTTTTGGCCAGCCCTCTACACACATGCCTCGTCATTTCGGCAGCGGCGATGGCCAAGACCAATCGTGACCACCAGCGTGGTCGCTGGTGGTCACGATTTGCTCTTTGCCATCGCCGCTACCAAAGTGACGAGGCATGTGTGTAGAGTGCTGGCCAAAAACTGTTTCCTACAGTAAGAGCGGGTTGACGCTAGTAGCGGTGTCTATTCATACAGATCCTCCTCAACGGCGGCCCAGGGACAAAGCGTTGTCTTTGCCAGAAACTGCTGCCACACTAAACTGTACCGTGTTTTGTGTTCTTAATTACGTTTAATCACGCCTAAACACTATTGCTAGTGGTCGACGGTCACGCCATTCTCAGGTGGTGCATGTAGCCCGCCTCAAGCGATTTCATCCCACATGTTCTATGTAACTCGCCCGACGAGCTTCGTCTGCAAGGAGGGAAATGTCACGCTCTTTCGCCGAACATCGGGCGGACCGGTAGTGGAAAAAGAAGAGAAAGGGATCGAAGTACGCTTGTCGGCTTCGTCACCGTCCTGCTTCTATAGATCCCCTCTGTAAATAAACCTCCGTGCGTTCTAAGCCCGTAACAATATTATTCTGGACCGGTAGTGGCAAAATGCGTGGAACAACCAATCTACGATCTGATCTTGAGAAACATTACGGGTGCAAGAAGCGTCGAGGACCCCGATCCCGAGTGGAGGATGCTCGGCGTTGACGAACACCCAAAGGACGAACGGCCCACGACAGCTCAGGCGGTTGATGGGGCATTGAGCTTCTCGTCGGTAGTGAAGACACGAGCTCAAGTGGCAGCCCGAGCAACACAGCGTCCTCTCTCTACAAGCGTTGCGATGGTTCTGACCGTAACACCGGGCGAAATCGCAATTAGGCAAAGAGAAGACCCGAGTTCGGGCAAATGAAGAAGCAAAGAAAGAGATAAAAAGAGAAGTAAACAAAATAAAGTATAAGGGCTCTACTCCAAAGCAAGAGAACATGTTTTCGGGTGTGCTGGGCAAAACTGATGTCATATGCTGCTAATTAGATCTCCCTACAGATAGACTAACCAGTGTGAAACGATACACACTACCTTTAGCAGCTCAAGAACCAATTGCAAATAAGGTGTGAGAGACGTTGGAGCTTGGTCTGGTTGAGAGGTTGTGGTCAGCATACAATGCGCCTCTCGTGATTGCCAAAAAGATTTAGCTCTCTCAGGGATATATCTTTTTCTTGTGGTTGTTGTTGTTGTGTGGGAGTGTGTTGTGGACATTGACATGTTTATCATGGACACCGCACGGACAACGGCTGTAGTGTGTTAATGTTCCGTAAATGATTTTTGGTGTACGGTGTCAGTGGTGTGCTCTTGGTGTGTGCTTGACATCTGCGGTGTGTTGTGCGCTGGGTTCAGAATCGTTACAGAAATTATCGCTTGGCTGGAAGGCTTCTAGATGGGGATGATGTGAGCAGTTTTTTATGGAAATACTCTAGAGAGGGGTGCCCTTGTCACATAAAATAGGAAATTGGAAATGGAAGTATGAACTAGAGAAGTTTGGAGAAGACAAGGATGACGATAAGCATGACGTGTATTAACCCAGAATAGAGGCGCCAATGGATGATTGGCGGAGAAGAGAAGATGATGAGGACGACGACAAGGATCACGTGCACCAACGCCAAGGCTATAAAAGCGCGAGTGATAGCGTGGCACGGGGGGGGGGAGAACAGAGAAGCGGAGGTTCTGGCGGATCAGGCAGGAAGACGTCGGCTGGAAGAGAGCGATGCCGGCTGCTGCTCCTGTGATCTCGAGTTCTACGGCTTCGCACCGTAGTCTTCCTGCCGTTCCGGGGAGTCAACGGCTGACGCAACCACCTGCTACGGCCAGGAGTGCCTCCAGCGCTGTTGTCACCCATCCGGATGGTGCCCTCCATGCCGACATCCCAAGCAACGCCTTCAGGGGCACCTGGGCCGAGAGCTCGTACTATGCCGCCAACGACGCTGCCAGCCACGCCAGCCTGAGCACTTCGAACGCCGCCTCGACGCCGGCTACCTAGATGCCCCTGACTGGACCCATGCAACGCATCAGCAGCACCGAACCGTGAGCACAAACGCCGAACGCTAGTAGACTGGGTGTTCATGGGCCGTTTGTATTGGTAGACTGTGTTTTGTGTTATTTTTGCTAGTTGGTGTTGTGTTCTAGTGTTTGTGTCGCGTAGGGTGTATTAAATGTGCGTCTGTGTAAGTACACCTGTCTCCTAGTCCATTCTTCAGCCCGAGTGTTCTCGGGGGACCCGTGAAAGTAGAGCGGCAGCTTCGAAAGCAAAGGAAAATGTGAATAGCAGGCACCCTGGATACTGGACACCTTAGTTGCGCTTTAATCTACGAAACAGATGAAGAGTGGGTGGTTGGAGAGCGAAATAAAGGCGCATAACTGGCCCCATCGGATTGTGGACTTATATATAGGGGATTTGCAGCCGAATTCTTCACCGTGACAAACTGCTGCTCTTCACATTCTAGGGACCGTGACAACCTACGCGGACCATCTGACTATTGACCGTTCGTGGCAGCTAATTCCCGCCACCTGTTTTCCAGTAACATCCGACCGTGAACATCGCCCACAGCGCAAGCGTTATCATCGCCTGTATCATCGCCAGTGACAACGCCCCTACCGGGTTTGCTATAAAAGGACTGACGACCAACTGTCACGTGGGATTTGCAGCCGAATTCTTGACCGTAACAAACTGCTGTTCTTCACATTCTAGGTGAGTGCCGCAATTATGTTGCCCCTGTAGAAAACTACCTAAGTCTTGGCTGCAGATCCCAACTCCCAACTGTGTGTTGCTTTGTGTGGCTCTGAACCGTTAATCCTGCTTTGATGGGTGTTGATCTCTGCACTTACCGCGCTCGAAAAGGTTGTTTGCATCCGTTTGACGGGACAACTGTGTCACTGTCACCAGTGTGGCTTCGCCCGGGGTCAGTTACGGCTAATTTACGCGTAGGCGCTCGGCTGACCTTGGCCGTGTTCTGCAAATGGCTCCTGCTAATGTGTGCTGGTGACATTGAGACAAATCCCGGCCCTAACAAGGTGGATCAGATTCTCTCCGCGATTAAAGAGATTGCATTGTCCAGTGACAAGTTTCATAAAGACACTCTTGGAAAGTTTAAAGACGTCCAATTGAGTGTTGCGGAAATCAAGCGGCGCTTATCTAAAATAAAAGAGAACTCTGATGCTGTCAGCGACTTTTCCAATGAGGTCAATAACTTGGGCTCGATGCTGAAAGAATCCCAAGGCAAGTTTCAGATCATAGAGACAAGACAAACGCAGCATTCTAGCATCGTTGTTGACGACCTCAACAACAGATTGCGTCGCAACCACTTCATTTTTAAAGGCATTGAAGAAAAAGCAGCAGAAACATGGGAAGATACCGAAGATGTTGCAAGAACGTTTGTAAACGAAAAATGGGAATTTCAACCTGTAAAATCGAGCGTACCCACAGAATCGGAGTACCTAGGGAAAACAGTATCCGTCCAATAATTGTGACGTTTTTAAATTTTAAAGATAAGAGCAGTATTCTAAAAAATGCTTCGATGCTCAAAGACCTTCAGTCTGCTTCCGTTTGGATAAAGGAAGAATTTTAGCCTAGGATGCAATTTATTAGAAAACAGCTTAGAGACTTCGCTCGAAATGATCGGAATCCAGGCGAGAAATATAAGCTCCTATTTGACAAAGCACTTCTGAACAATGCATTACATTAATTCAATTATGCCACTAGAGAGGTGAGCGCTCTTCCAAAGCGTGACACAAAAACCGCGACGGCCCATTCAGGTTCCAACACCTCTGAAGTGCCTGATATTCCCGAACACGACGCGTCCACTGCAGAACATTGACTGCCACGTAAATGCAGTAATTCAACGTTGTCAATTTTGGTGTCTAACTGCCGAAGCCTCGTTCCAAAGCAAGATTATTTCTTTCCATATGATGAAGCATGCTCAGCTGACCTTTTGTGAGGCACAGAGACGTGGTTGTCTCCCGATGTTACTGATCTCGAACGGTCCTTGTCCGCCCAGTTTTCATTGTTTAGAAAAGACCGCGCTTTATCACGCGGTGGCGGGGTGTTAATCGCTGTCAGGAAATGCTTGCAAGCGTACGTTGTAGACACGAAATCATGTCTCGAAATTCTGTGGGTTGCTTTGTGTTTATCGCCTTCTGAAACTTGTGTTAATGGGGTGTGCTAACGCCCACCTGATTCGGATGAAAAATTTCCGGAACACCTGAATTAGTCTGCGTACAGAACAAATTTCCACTCTCACCAATATTCCTGGCCGGAGATTTCAATTGCCCGAATATTGACTGGCAGGCATCCAGTCCCCTCCACGGCACAAGAAAGCGCGAATGCCAGAATTTTCTAGATGTCCTATCACTCTTTCATCTCCACCAAATGGTTTCTATTCCCACGCGTGGCGATTCACTTTTGGACCTTGCGCTCACAACGTAACCGGACAGGACATCCGTGAATGTCTTAGACGGTGTCAGTGATCACAAAATTTTACAATGCGATTTCATTCTAACTATGAATAAGCAAGTATGCAGGAGTATTTAGGCAAACACTCTTCCGAACACTCCTGCTGACAAAGTGCCGTCTTGGATGCGATGCCGCAGGTTTATAGCAGATGCGTCGATCCAAGCGCGACGCCAGGTGAAGCCAGTCGGTGACGTCCTTCCTTGATAACTCTTAGTTGATAACCGGGGTCGAAATGCAGCCTCAGAAAACGTGCCCTTCTCGTCTTATAGTGGTGTTGTGCTAGGATCCAGGGTTATCTGTAACAGTATGCAGGAGCAATTAGGCAAACGCTCTTCCGAACACTGCTGCCGCCAAAGTGCCGTCTTGGATGCGAGGCTGCAGCTTTATAGGAGATGCGTCGATCCAAGCGCCACGCCAGGGATGTCAGCCGGTGACGTCCTTCGTTGATAACTCTTAGTTGATAACCGGGGTCGAATTGCAGCCTCAGAAAACGTGCGCATCTCGGCTTACAGTGGTGTCGTCCTAGGATCTAGGGTTATCTGTAACAGTATGCAGGAGCATTTAGGCAAACGCTTTTCCGAACACTGTTCCTGCCAAAATAGCTTCTTAAAGTGCGTCAGAGAAAAGGACGCTGGTGGTTACGTTTTGCTCTAGGGCATCGCCCCTGTCGAAGTGACCAGGCATGTGCGTAGAGTGCTGGCCAAAAACTGTTTCCTACCGTAAGAGCGGGTTGACGCTAGTAGCGGTGTCTATTGAAGCAGATTCTGCTTAACGGAGGCTCAGGCATTCTAACATCGTGTCCAGGGAGAGCAGCCGGGGGACTATCGTTGCAAATAACTTGCCTCGCCGTGCACTCTTTGTGCCAACAGCTTCTTAAAGTGCGTCAGAGAAAAGGACGCTGGTGGTCACGATTTGCTCTTGGCCATCGCCGCTGCCCAAGTGACGAGGCATGTGTGTAGAGTCCTGGCCAAAAACTGTTTCCTACAGTAATTGCGGGTTGACGCTAGTAGCGGTGTCTATTGAAGCAGATTCTGGTTAACCGAGGCCCAGGGAATCCAATGAAGTATGCATGGAGAGCAGCCTGGGGGCGATCGTTGCAAATAACTTGCCTCGCCGCGCACTCTTTGTATCAATAGCTTCTTAAAGTGCGTCAGACAAAAGGACGCTGGTGGTCACGATTTGCTCTTTGCCATCGCCGCTGCCGATGTGACGAGGCATGTATGTAGAGTGCTGGCCAAAAACTGTTTCCTACATTGAATAGGTTGGGGCAACCGAAAAGGAAATAAAAATAATAGGCCCCTGCCTGCACCGTTTACACACAACAGGCTTAACCCAATTGAAAAATAAAAGAGGAGGCCCGTAGGCAAGTTGTAATTTGACCACCCGTGGGTGGAAAAATAAAATATTAGGGAAAATGCTACATTAGCGACCCACAGCCGAGAGAGCGGGCCCGGGGAGGCTCCCCTGACCTCCCCTGGGAAGTAGCGGAAAGGGAAATGGGACGTGGGAAGGGAATGGGGACAGCGAGAGTTTTGCTCTGATCCTTCAATTATCTCGACTCCATTACTGGCCCGCCTGGCCAGGGCAGGGAGAGCATCGAGATTGCCCAATGGTGCGGCCCCACTCACGGGATGCCCGACCACCCACCATACGCAACGGGCTCCGACCGTCGGAGACAGGAAAACCTAACACGGGGTCAGTAGCTACCTGGGGCTCCTCATCGCTCACTAGAAGGCTTTTCCCACCTGCCGGCTACTAGCCGTCGAAGGTTTTTCGCGGTTTTTCGGACACCGGAAGTATGTGTGATAGTCCCGGCCAGTGGACGCCCAGTTCGTCAACGGCCTCGCGGCCTCAGAACCGGTCAGACTCCGGGGGGTCCATCTGTGCTTCCTCCAACCACCCATGCACTTATTTCCTCTCCTAGCTTACTCTTCTCCTACTGAGGAGAGAGTGTTCAAGGCTGGGCGACCGGGCCACTAACCAAGAACGTGGCTTAGGATGAGATGACCCGGGCCTACTCCACCGGTACTCCACACATCTTCGGTTTTCGCTAGACTTTTACGAGGCAGTACTAAGCCCTCATCCCCCGGCATCCCGCAGGCGGTTAAGCCTGCGGCCGGCCGTAAGGCCGCTTCCCCGAGGCGGCGGTCCTCAGAGCCTGGCCACTATGAACCCCCGCGCGGACCTGGTTTCTCCGTAACCAGAAACCGACGCGTCGGTAGCCAGACTTGCACGCCCCCGCGCGCAGAGGAAGGAAGGTAGCATGTATTCGAAAACCTTTTGGCGTTTTGACATGCCTTCCGGGCCGGATTTCGTGGGTCCAACCTGAGTATAAACCCAGGCCTGCCTCCGCTCAGGCATCGGACCTCACGTGCACGACTGGCCTTCAAGGTCGTCTGGGAGTCGCTGCCACTCCCATTGGGGGTTTGCATCCCCAGAGGATGGGTCCCGGCCATCCCATCCCCACTGCTGGCATTGCACCGAAACAAAGCCTAGTAGCCGAAACTACACCGGCCCGTATCCGGTGGCGGGGGGGGGGGGGGGGGGGCACGAGCAGGCTGCACAGTCAGATTTCCCCCCCACTGTTTCCTACAGTAAGAGCGGGTTGACGCTAGAAGCGGTGTCCATTCCACGAACACATTCTCTCTACCAGAAGCATTGATAACTGGTACATTCCGCGCTTTTGAACTAATTATAAACATCAGTCACTTAAACATAATTTCCCTTCGGTTCTAAACACATACATATTTCCTACTAAGCCTACGATAAACCAGTTGAGGCAGCAATTTCTTAACACATTATGACAAAGTTTTAAACTTTACCTTGAATGTTTCTCACTTCAAAAATGCTGGTTTTGTTATGTCTAATGTAGTTGTTGCTTTTGAAATTAAAGACGTGTAAGCTGGTTTTTATTTTTTATTATTTCCACTTATACATGCAGTATGTTTTTCTTTATGTGCCAGATTATAAAATGTCTGACTTCGTATTGAAATTAGTATAATAATGAACTTTGAAAATGTTGTCTCTCCTGCATCTAGAATGTACACTGAACATCTAATGTAATACGCTCATTGATGACTGACTGCACTATTGCAATACTAACTTCTTGTCTACCTACTTGATTTGTATTGCGTGTCCTCATGTATGAACATGTCAGCTTCGATTTTATATTTGTTTTTCTCCCTTGGTGTTCGTATTGCCACGCTGGCCTGCCTTGTTGTGGTCTCTTGGGCCCTTTCAAGCTGCCTCGAGCAGCTTTTTGCCCAAGAGTTCCTACCATGCATATGGTGAAATAAACGAATTGAATTGAATTGACTTGAATTGAAGCAGATTCTGCTTAACGGAGGCCCAGGCAATCTAACATCGTGTCCAGGGAGAGCAGCCGGGGGACTATCGTTGCAAATAACTTGCCTCGCCGTGCACTCTGTGCCAATAGCTTCTTAAGCTGCGTCAGAGTAAATGACGCTGGTGGTCACGATTTGCTCTTGGCCATCGCCGCTGCCCAAGTGCCGAGGCATGTATGTAGAGTGCTGGCCAAAAACTGCTTCCTACAGTAAGAGCGGGTTCACGCTAGTAGCGGTGTCTATTGAAGCAGATTCTGCTTAACGGAGGCCCAGGCATTCTAACATCGTGTCCAGGGAGAGCAGCAGGTAGGCGATCGTTGCAAATAACTTGCCTCGCCGTGCACTCTTTGTGCCAATAGCTTCTTAATGTGCGCCAGAGAAAAGGACGCTGGTGGTCACGATTTGCTCTTGGCCATCGCCGCTGCCGAAGTGACGTGGCATGTGTGTAGACTGCTGGCCAAAAACTGTTTCCTACCGTAAGAGCGGGTTGACGCTAGTAGCGCTGTCTATTGAAGCAGATTCTGCTTAACGGAGGCCCAGGCAATCTAACATTGTGTCCAGGGAGAGCAGCCGGGGGACGACCGTTGCAAATAACTTGCCGCGCCGTGCACTCTTTGTGCCAATAGCTTCTTAAAGTGCGTTGAGAAAAGGACGCTGGTGGTCACGATTTGCTCTTGGCCATCGCCGCTGCCGAAGTGACGTGGCATGTTTGTAGAGTGCTGGCCAAAAACTGTTTCCTACCGTAAGAGCGGGTTGACGCTAGTAGCGCTGTCTATTGAAGCACAGTCTGCTTAACGGAGGCCCAGGCAATCTAACGTTGTGTCCAGGGAGAGCAGCCGGGGGACGATCGTTGCAAATAACTTGCCGCGCCGTGCACTCTTTTTGCCAATAGCTTCTTAAAGTGCGTCAGAGAAAAGGACGCTGGTGGTCACGATTTGCTCTTTGCCATCGCCGCTGCCGAAGTGACGAGGCATGTATGTAGAGTGCTGGCCAAAAACTGTTTCCTACAGTAAGAGCGGGCTCATGCTAGTAGCGGTGTCTATTGAAGCAGATTCTGCTTAACGGAGGCCCAGGCATTCTAACATCGTGTCCAGGGAGAGCAGCAGGTAGGCGATCGTTGCAAATAACTTGCCTCGCCGTGCACTCTTTGTGCCAATAGCTTCTTAAAGTGCGTCAGAGTAAATGACGCTGGTGGTCACGATTTGCTCTTGGCCATCGCCGCTGCCCAAGTGACGAGGCATGTGCGTAGAGTCCTGGCCAAAAACTGTTTCTTACAGTAATTGCGGGTTGACGCTGGTAGCGGTGTCTATTGAAGCAGATTCTGATTAACCGAGGCCCAGGGAATCCAACGTAGTGTGCAGGGAGAGCAGCCGGGGGGCGATCGTTGCAAATAACTTGCCTCGCCGCGCACTCTTTGTGTCAATAGCTTCTTAAAGTGCGTCAGACAAAAGGACGCTGGTGGTCATGATTTGCTCTTTGCCATCGCCGCTGCCGAAGTGACGAGGCATGTATGTAGAGTGCTGGCCAAAAACTGTTTCCTACAGTAAGACCGGGCTCATGCTAGTAGCGGTGTCTATTGAAGCAGATTCTGCTTAACGGAGGCCCAGGCATTCGAACATCGTGTCCAGGGAGAGCAGCAGGTAGGCGATCGTTGCAAATAACTTGCCTCGCCGTGCACTCTTTGTGCCAATAGCTTCTTAAAGTGCGTCAGAGAAAAGGACGCTGGTGGTCACGATTTGCTTTTTGCCATCGCCGCTGCCGAAGTGACGAGGCATGTGTGTAGAGTGCTGGCGAAAAACTATTTCCTACAGTAAGAGCAGGTTCACGCTAGTAGCGGTGTCTATTGAAGCAGATTCTGCTTAACGGAGGCCCAGGCAATCTAACATCGTGTCCAGTGAGAGCAGCCGGGGGACGATCGTTGCAAATACCTTGCCTCGCCGTGTACGCACTGTGCCACTAACTCACTCAAAGTGCGTCAGAGAAAAGGACGGTGGTGGTCACGATTTGCTCTTGACCATCGCCGCTGCCGAAGTGACGAGGCATGGTTGTAGAGTGCTCGCCAAAAACTGTTTCTTACAGCAAGAGCGGTTGATAGTGATGGTTCAACAGCGCGAACACACACAGACCAAGAAGGAGACAAGACACACACAGCGCTGAACTTACAACTGAAGAAGTCTTGTGGTCATAGAAGTGAAGAAGTCTTGTGGTCATAAAATGATGTCTAGTCTTTTAGCCCAGGCAAACAGATGTAGGGAAGCTGGTTTCCCGGATTCAGTGCTCGTCTCGAGTGCAGGCAAAGTCCTCCGTGCGCTGAAATCGCCTGCAAACACGTCTGGGCAGGAGAAGGGTTCGGAAGAAGGAAGAAGAAATACAGTGGTTATGCCGTATGTCCACGCGCTGTCGCACCGGACTAAGAAAGTGGGGAGCAAGCATTGGGTAGAAGTTTTTTTCGGCTCCTAAAAAACTAGAAAGAGTGGGAGCGGCAGTTCAAATAAGGCATGAGGGGCGCAGAAGAAATACTTGCAACATCAATCATGTGACAAGATATGTGCCCTGTAAGACTGGCATAGTTTATCAGATCCCCTTGTCCTGCGGCCTTACCTACATCGGCCAGACTGGCCGCTGTATTAACGTGCGGCTCATGGAGCATGCTAATTCTTTAAGGAACAAAGAAACGAACATAGCGAAGCATTGTTTCACATGCAAATGCACACCGTTTTTTGGTGACACTGATGTGTTGTTTCGTCATTCTGACCAGCGCACAAGAGAATTTGCTGAAGCCTTTCATATTATCCGGAAAGATAAAAGGTGCGTGAGTGCGCCATCTGTAACATTACCTGTAAGGGAAATGAAAATACTACACAGTGGATAGCGGTTCTGTGGATACACACGTGCTCTTAAAGCGGTTTTACCTTTTTTAGTACTATGAGATTGTTGACATTGCGCATGTGCGCTGTTTTTTCGTGTGTGTTGTTTTCGTGTATGTACAGGGTCTATTCTGAAAGTAGTAGGACTGGTTTTTTCCTAGGCGAACGGGCGGACGAGAGGTGGTCTGCGCGTGCAGGATCGTTGAAGGGGGATATTGGGAATGCTGGGGAAAATCGGCAGTCGGCTCTCGGCCGTTGAAGAGAGGAGGTCGCTTGTACTGTGAACCCCTGTCGAAACGTCTCGTCACACAGAATCGTCGAGCGTTTACTGGTTCAGCGATACGCGATCACATTTTGAGTAAATCTTGTTAAAACGGGCAAAGAGACTCTCGACATGATTAAGGAGGCCTACGGTGACGCTTCCATGGGTAGATCAGGTGTTTTTGAGTGGCAGAAGCTTTTCCGAGAAGGTAAGGAAAGAATGGAGGAAGTCGACCGCTTCAGACGCCCTTCGACCAGCAAGACCAACGAAAATCTGTAGCGAGGGAAAGATTTACTGAACAGTGATCGTGGAATGAGTATCAGAATGAATGCTGATGACTTGAGGATTCCTCAAACCCAAGTTTTTGGGATCGTGACAGAAAACTTATCCATGAGGAAAGCGTGCGCGAAGTTGGTGCCGGGAGTGTTGTCAGAGGAGGAAAAGGTCCTCATTCATAATTTGAATGAGGACCCCGATTTTCTGTTCAGCAGAAGACGGCAACGCTGCCTCAGCCCCCCTACAGCCTCTACTTGGCCCCGCCAGACTTTTTTCTATTCCCGAGAATAAAATAGACGCTCGAGGGGAAACATCACGGACCGCTAGAGGCGGTTCAACAGGCCGTGACGAGGGAGCTAAACAGCATTCCGGTCCAGGCGGCCCTGGAGGCGTACGAAAACTGTAAAACTCATTGGCAGCAGCGTGTAGGTGCGGAAGGGTGCTACCTTGAAAAATTGTAAACGTTTGTACTATTCTCTTGAACAAATTTTGTTTTAAAAAATGAGTCCTACTACTTTCAGAACAGACCATGTATATTATGACATGCTTCTTCCTAATAAAACATCAGTTATACGAGGGGGTACCCAAAAGAAACCGGACTAAATTTTTTGGCCGGCAAAGCTTCTGTCGTACCGCGTTTTGCCACTAGGAGCGCATAGAACGAACATTCCAAAGTCAGTAAGCCGAGTGCCGTCGTTGAAGGAGGTCAGAATACTTTAGGCAGAGTGTTGTATCCTTTCTTGTTTCAGTTTCGTTTCTTTCAGTGTACATATCGCCATCGTCATTCAATATGATTTCCTATATAAGTGGCTTGACTGTGACGAATAAAGGGGAGTGTTTCTGCATACTGCGCTTGCGTGGTCCCGTGTCATGCGTCTGGTCTGAACCAGACACCACATATTGGCGACGAGGATGAACCGCCTACGGTGCAAGGCGACACGGAGCCCTTGCAGCCACGATCTCATCGGCGGCCAGGAGTAGCGCAAGAACGCCTGAGGTGCGCAAGAACGCCGGAGGTGCGCAAGAACGCCGGAGGTGCGCAAGAACGCCGGAGGTGCGCAAGAACGCCGGAGGTGCGCAAGAACGCCGGAGGAGCGCAAGAACGCCGGAGGAACGCAAGAACGCAGATAAGTGAAATTTGCTCAAACCACATATTGCGAGGATCAGTATCGGAGCCATGTCACTCGGGTGTTTCCCAGCACCGCCCCCTTTCTTGCCTGCACCCGGTGACCCGGCTGTGCCTTGGCAGCAGTGGAAACGCGTATTCCTGAATTTCCTGGAGGCCATTGGCGGCGATGAACTGAAGCCGAAGCGTTGCAAGGCAATTCTGCTAAACTCGCTCGGGGTTGAAGGCCAGCGAATATTCTACAGCATCCTTGCACAAGGAGCAGACGTGAATGCGGACGCCAAGGCCGAGGACAAGGGGGGCAAGAAGGAAGAGGTGGACCAGTTCAAGGACGCGCTTGCTGCACTGGATACGCATTTCGCGAGCGCTACGAATGATTTGGTGAAGCGGCGCCGGTTTCGCCAAAGACGACAATTGCCTGGTGAGACATTTCAAGCATTTACAAACAGTCTTCGGGACCTTGCGTCTACTTGCAATTTTGGCAGTGCTACCGATAGCATGATTCGAGACCAATTATTGGAAGGCACTTCGTCACGAACAACACGTGAACGCATGCTTTATGAAGGGTCTTCGCTTACATTGCAGCGTGCTGTTGACATCGGGAAGCAAATTGAGCAAACACAACAAGAGCTCGGGGAATTCGCGCATAGCACTGTGAACAAGATTCAAGATGTGCGAAAAAGGTCAGACTCTGAGCAAGGAAGTTGCTACAGGTGCGGCTCGTCATCGCATATGGCTAACTCGACTGCATGTCCGGCGAGGAACAAGCGTTGCCACTCTTGTGGAAAAATTGGTCACTTTTCAAGCATGTGCAAATCGAAGAAAAAGAAATATGCCGTTCGAAAGCCCGAGAAGGCCAACGCCGTCACGGTACTTCAAATCGGTGACCGTAATGCGTCGGCGAAGGATATTCGAGCCAACATTTCTATCGGGAAGATAAGATTGTCGTTGATTGTCGACACAGGCGCTACGGTTTCTTTGCTCAGTGAAGAGCACTACCACAAATATCTAGCCGACACGTACTCATTACGACCGCCGACTGCCAATTTGTGCAACTATTCCGGAGAACAAATCAAGTTAAGCGGTTGCTTTCTTGCTGACGTATCTTACAAGGGAAACAGAGCCAGTGTGCTTTTTCATGTCACAACCAAGGGCACTTCGCTGCTGGGGCTTGATGCCGTTCGGAGCCTGGGAATCACTATCAACGGCTCAACCTTGAATTGCTGCCAGGTGACATGCCCTGATTCACTGCCTTCAGAATTTACGCACCAGTTTGCGCACTTGTTCACGGAACAGTTAGGGCATGTGAAAGGCTTTGTTCACCATGTTAACTGTCGTTCATCTTGAAACCAGTCGTTGCGAAACTCCGACGCCTGCCGCTCACGCTACGGCAACAGGTATCGGTAGAGATACAACGCCTGCTGGCCGAAGATATAATTGAACCTGTCGACGCATCGGAGTGGATTTCACCGATCGTCGTCGTGAGGAAGAAGGACGGTTCAATTAGGTTGTGTGTGGACCTACGTGAAGTGAACAAGGCAGTAATTGCCGATGCTTTTCCTCTTCCGCATACAGAGGAATTACTTCATGAACTAGCTGGAGGAACGTGCTTCTCAAAGCTCGACTTAGCGTCGGCATACCACCAGCTAGAACTGACTCCGGAAAGTCGGGGACTAACCACCTTTATCACACACGAAGGATTGTTTCGTTTTAAGAGAGTGTGTTTTGGCCTTGCATCTGCCCCTTCAGCCTTTCAGAGAATGATGCAGCATATTTTGAAAGATTGTAAAGGCGTACTTTGTTACATTGATGATGTGATTGTGTGGGGCAAGACACGTGAGGAGCACCACAAGAATCTACACCAGGTGCTAAAACGCATTGGTGATTCAGGTTTGAAGCTCAAACAGAAATGCAAATTTGCTGTTTCAGAACTATCCTTTTTAGGGCATACGGTGAGCTCAAAAGGGCTCACACCATTGCAGTCTAAGGTTGACGCTATTGTCAAAGTGCCTGCTCCTCACGATGTTGCCACTTTGAGGTCATTTTTGGGTCTCGCTGGTTACTATGCTCGGTTTGTGCCGCGATTTGCTGATCTCGTCGCTTAGAAGGCTCCTGCGGTCTGGTCAACAGTTCACGTGGGATGATGCGGATGAGCGTAGCTTCCAGCTTGTTAAGACAGCTTTGTCTTCAAGCCCAGTCATACAAATGTTTAACCCAGACCTTGATGTAATTGTTACGACAGATGCTTCTGATAAGGGTCTGGGAGCCGTTCTTCAGCAACGCGATGGTGACAGCGTACGCACGGTGGCCTTCGCATCACGTGCCCTGACTCCTGCTGAGCGGAAGTACTCCGTTGGGGAACGGGAGGCCCTTGCTTGTCTCTTCGCGTGCGAGCGCTGGCACGTCTACTTGTGGGGTAGAAAATTTTTGTTACGTACGGACCACCAGGCACTGGTGACGTTACTTTCAGCTGCCGGTACAGGACGCCGACCTTTGCGTATATCCAGATGGTCAGCTCGACTTTTGTACTATAACTTCGACGTAGAGTACCAAAAGGGATCGCAAAATGTCGTGGCCGATGCGCTTTCACGCCTAGCTCTTGACTGTGATTCGCAGCAGACGATGCAGGAAGAAATTGTGTCCGTTGTATCAGAGTGCCTAACAAAGGAACGGCTGCAGGTGGCCACTGCTGCAGACAGCACACTGCAACAGGTTGTTGTGCACGTGCTACATGGTTGGGCGCCTAGAAAAGCTTTGCCAGCAGAAGTAATGCCGTACTTTAACATGCGGGAAGAGCTTTCTTTCGTTGATGGCCTTTTGATGCGCGGCGAGCAGGTAGTTGTTCCGAGTGAATTAACCTCGCTCCTGGTTGGTTTTGCGCACGAAGGTCACCCAGGAATTGTGAGGACGAAGCAGAGACTACGTGATCTTTACTGGTGGCCGCGTTTGAATAAACAGGTAGAAGAAGCAATTCATTTTTGTCATATCTGCCAGGCCGCGGACAAGTCCGCTAAACCGTCGTTTGCACCGCTGCAGCCGGTAACGTTTACAGCGCTACCATGGCAGAAGCTAGCAATGGATATAGTGGGACCGATTGACTCGGCCCCTTCAAACTGTAGGTACATGATATCGCTGATCGATTATCATTCCAAGTGGCCTGAGGTTGCCTTTTCATCTACAGTAACGTCACAGAGTGTGGTCGATTTTTTGCAGACTGTGTTCAGCCGAGAAGGCTATCCGGAAGAAATTGTCACAGATAATGGGCCTCAGTTTAGATCGCAAATGTTTGAAACATTCTTGAGAGAGAGGGGTATTGCGCATCGTTGTTCTTCTCTGTACTATCCACAGGGAAACGGCGCGATTGAACGTTTTAATCGCGTGCTGAAAGATTTCATGCAGGTTGCCCGATTGGAACAACGGCCCCTCCAGGCTGCTGTGGTTGACTATCTCGGCATATATAGGTCCACGCCGCATGCGACAACGGGTGTGTCGCCAGCTAAGTTGCTCCACGGGCGTCAGCCAAGGACAAGACTCAATACAGTGGGTTTGCCGACAAGAGAGAGTGTCCATGCCGGTTCGAATGTTCCTGCTAGGCTTAAGGCGAAGCAGATGTATGCAAAACAGTATACGGACAGGAGGCGAGGTGCGAAAAGACCAGCCTTTAGAGTAGGGGACTTCGTTCGTGTACGCAAGCCAGCAGGCGGTGGGAAAGCGTCGGTAAATTACATGGGACCTTTCAAGATTGTCGGCAGAAAAGGCAAAAATAGCTTTTTTATGAGCGACGGTCGTTGCTGGAACGCGTCTAAACTAGTTCGGGTTCCCTGCAATCAATCGCAGACAATAGAACAATGGGCATGGGAATTGCCTCATCACTACTCGGGTACCGCTGGGCCTGAAAGCCGCGCAGGCGCTGAACAGGGTGAATTGTTGCGATTGCCGGAAACAAGTGCTGAAGTTAATGAAGAAGTGGTTGCTCCTTTAGAGGATTCGGTGGAGCAACCTTTGCGTCGAAGCACTAGGGTACGCCGACCTGTAGAAAGATTTGGGTTTTCTTTACCTGAACAATAAGTGTTTAGTTCGTGTTATTTTGGTTGTTGTAAATTACTATGTTGTATTTTCAAGCGGGAGGCGATGTTGTATCCTTTCTTGTTTCAGTTTCGTTTCTTTCAGTGTACATATCGCCATCGTCATTCAATATGATTTCCTATGTAAGTGGCTTGACTGTGACGAATAAAGGGGAGTGTTTCTGCATACTTCGCTTGCGTGGTCCCGTGTCATGCGTCTGGTCTGAACCAGACACCACACAGAGTTTTAGAGTGACGACTGTTTTGTGTGAATGTCGTTTTTGCAATGGCTGATTTTCGTGAACAGCGTGCGCCGGTGAAATTCTAACTTTTGCTCGGAAAAAGTTGAATGGAAACTCTTGAAATATTAAGAAAGACGTACAAGGACGATGCTATGGGGGCAACTCAAGTGTTCCTGAATCGAATCCTGAATCAAAGCAACAATCATGCCAATGGAAAACTTCAAATTCACCTCGCCTAAAGAAAGCTTGTCAGGTGAAACCAAACCTCAAAACAATGCTGATTTGTTTTTTCGACGTGAGCTATTGGCAAAAAGCTATTGGCAAGAAGCAAGAAGCTATTGGCACAAGCAAGAAGCTATTGGCAAAAAGAGTGCACGTCGAGGCAAGTTATTTGCAACGATCGTCCCCTGGCTGCTGTCCCTGGACACGATGTTGGCCTGCCTGGGCCTCCGTTAAGCAGAATCCGTTTTAATAGACACCGCTACTAGCGTGAACCCGCTCTTACTGTAGGAAACAGTTTTTGGCCAGCACTCTGCACACATGCCTCGTCACTTCGGCAGCGGCGGTGGCAAAGAGCAAATCGTGACCACCAGCGTCCTTTTATCTGACGCACTTTAAGAAGCTATTGGCAAAAGAGTGCACGGAGAGGCGTGTTATTTGCAACGATTGTCCCCTGGCTGCTGTCCCTGGACACGATGTTGGACTGCCTGGGCCTCCGTTTAAGCAGAATCCGCTTCAATAGACACCGCTACTAGCGTGAACCCGCTCTTATGGTAGGAAACAGTTTGTGGCCAGCACTCTGCACACATGCCTCGTCACATCGGCAGCGGCGATGGCCAAGAGCAAATCGTGACCGCCAGCGTCCTTTTATCTCACGCACTTTAAGAAGCTATTGGCAAAAAGAGTGAACGGCGAGGCATGTTATTTGCAACGATCGTCCCCTGGCTGCTCTCCCTGCACACGATGTTGGACAGCCTGGGCCTCCGTTAAGCAGACTCTGCTTCAATAGACACCGCTACTAGCGTGAACCCGCTCTTACTGTAGGAAACAATTTTTGGCCAGCAGTCTACGCACATGCCTCGTCACTTCGGCAGCGGCGATGGCCAAGAGCAAATCGTAACCACCAGCGTCCTTTTATCTGACGCACTTTAAGAAGGTATTGGCAAGAAGAGTGCACGGCGAGGCGTGTTATTTGCAACGATCGTCCCCTGGCTGCTGTCCCTGGACACGATGTTGGACTGCCTGGGCCTCCGTTTAAGCAGAATCCGCTTCAATAGACACCGCTACTAGCGCGAACCCGCTCTTACGGTAGGAAACAGTTTGTGGCCAGCACTCTGCACACATGCCTCGTCACTTCGGCAGCGGCGATGGCAAAGAGCAAATCGTGACCGCCAGCGTACTTTTATCTGACGCACTTTAAGAAGCTATTGGCAAAAAGAGTGCACGGCGAGGCATGTTATTTGCAACGATCGTCCCCTGGCTGCTCTCCCTGCACACGATGTTGGACTGCCTGGGCCTCCGTTAAGCAGACTCTGCTTCAATAGACACCGCTACTAGCGTGAACCCGCTCTTACTGTAGGAAACAGTTTTTCCAGCACTCTGCACACATGCCTCGTCACTTCGGCAGCGGCGATGGCCAAGAGCAATTCGTGACCACCAGCGTCCTTTTATCTGACGCACTTTAAGAAGCTATTGGCAAAAAGAGTGCACGGCGAGGAGTGTTATTTGCAACGATCGTCCCCTGGCTACTGTCCCTGGACACTATAATGGACTGCCTGGGCCTCCGTTTAAGCAGAATCCGCTTCAATAGACACCGCTACTAGCGTGAGCCCGCTCTTACTGTAGGAAACAGTTTTTGGCCAGCACTCTGCACACATGCCTCGTCACTTCGGCAGCGGCGATGGCCAAGAGCAAATCGTGACCGCCAGCGTCCTTTTATCTGGCGCACTTTAGAAGCTAATGGCAAAAAGAGTGAACGGCGAGGCATGTTATTTGCAACGATCGTCCCCTGGCTGCTCTCCCTGCACACGATGTTGGACTGCCTGGGCCTCCGTTAAGCAGACTCTGCTTCAATAGACACCGCTACTAGCGTGAACCCGCTCTTACTGTAGGAAACAATTTTTGGCCAGCAGTCTACGCACATGCCTCGTCACTTCGGCAGCGGCGATGGCCAAGAGCAAATCGTGACCACCAGCGTCCTTTTATCTGACGCACTTTAAGAAGGTATTGGCAAGAAGAGTGCACGGCGAGGCGTGTTATTTGCAACGATCGTCCCCTGGCTGCTGTCCCTGGACACGATGTTGGACTGCCTGGGCCTCCGTTTAAGCAGAATCCGCTTCAATAGACACCGCTACTAGCGTGAACCCGCTCTTACGGTAGGAAACAGTTTTTCGCCAGCACTACACACATGCCTCGTCACTTCGGCAGCGGCGATGGCAAAGAGCAAATCGTGACCACCAGCGCCCTTTTATCTGACGCACTTTAAGAAGCTAGTGGCAAAAAGATTGCAAGGCAAGGCATGTTATTTGCAACGATCGTCCCCTGGCTGCTCTCCCTGCACACGATGTTGGACTGCCTGGGCCTCCGTTAAGCAGACTCTGCTTCAATAGACACCGCTACTAGCGTGAACCCGCTCTTACTGTAGGAAACAGTTTTTGGCCAGCACTCTGCACACATGCCTCGTAACTTCGGCAGCAGCGATGGCCAAGAGCAAATCCTGACCACCAGCGTCCTTTTATCTGACGCACTTTAAGAAGCTATTGGCAAAAAGAGTGCACGGCGAGGCATGTTATTTGCAACGATCTTCCCCTGGCTGCTGTCCCTGGAAACGATGTTGGACTGCCTGGGCCTCCGTTAAGCAGAATCCGCTTCAATAGACACCGCTACTAGCGTGATCCCGCTCTTACTGTAGGAAACAGTTTTTGGCCAGCACTCTGCACACATGCCTCGTCACTTCGACAGCGGCGATGGCCAAGAGCAAATCCTGGCCACCAGCCTCCTTTTATCTGACGCACTTTAGGAAGCTATTGGCAAAAAGAGTGCACGGCGAGGCATGTTATTTGCAACGATCGTCCCCTGGCTGCTGTCCCTGGACACGATTTTGGACTGCCTGGGCCTCCGTTAAGCAGAATCTGCTTCAATAGACATCGCTACTAGCGTGATCCCGCTCTTACTGTAGGAAACAGTTTTTGGCCAGCACTCTGCACACATGCCTCGTCACTTCGGCAGCGGCGATGGCCAAGAGCAAATCGTGACCGCCAGCGTCCTTTTATCTGACGCACTTTAAGAAGCTATTGGCAAAAAGAGTACACGGCGAGGCATGTTATTTGCAACGATCGTCCCCTGGCTGCTGTCCCTGGAAACGATGTTGGACTGCCTGGGCCTCCGTTAAGCAGAATCCGCTTCAATAGACACCGCTACTAGCGTGATCCCGCTCTTACTGTAGGAAACAGTTTTTCGCCAGCACTACACACATGCCTCGTCACTTCGGCAGCGGCGATGGCCAAGAGCAAATCGTGACCGCCAGCGTCCTTTTATCTGACGCACTTTAAGAAGCTATTGGCAAAAAGAGTGCACGTCGAGGCAAGTTATTTTCAACGATCATCCCCAGGCTGCTCTCCCTGGACACGATGTTGGACTGCCTGGGCCTCCGTTAAGCAGAATCCGCTTCAATAGACACCGCTACTAGCGTGAACCCGCTCTTACTGTAGGAAACCGTTTTTGGCCAGCACTCTGCACACATGCCTCGTTACTTCGGCAGCGGCGATGGCAAAGAGCAAATCGTGACCACCAGCGCCCTTTTATCTGACGCACTTTAAGAAGCTAGTAGCAAAAACAGTGCAAGGCGAGGCATGTTATTTGCAACGATCGTCCCCTGGCTGCTCTCCCTGCACACGATGTTGGACTGCCTGAGCCTCCGTTAAGCAGACTCTGCTTCAATAGACACCGCTACTAGCGTGAACCCGCTCTTACTGTAGGAAACAGTTTTTGGCCAGCACTCTGCACACATGCCTCGTCAATTCGGCAGCGGCGATGGCCAAGAGCAAATCGTCACCACCAGCGCCCTTTTATCTGACGCACTTTAAGAAGCTATTGGCAAAAAGAATGCACGGCGAGGCATGTTATTTGCAACGATCGTCCCCTGGCTGCTCTCCCTGCACACGATGTTGGACTGCCTGGGCCTCCGTTAAGCAGAATCCGCTTCAATGGACACCGCTACTAGCGTGATCCCGCTCTTACTGTAGAAAACAGTTTTTGGCCAGCACTCTGCACACATGCCTCGTCAATTCGGCAGCGGCGATGGCCAAGAGCAAATCCCGACCACCAGCGTCCTTTTATCTGACGCACTTTAGGAAGCTATTGGCAAAAGAGTGCACGGCGAGGCATGTTATTTGCAACGATCGTCCCCTGGCTGCTGTCCCTGGACACGATGTTGGACTGCCTGGGCCTCCGTTAAGCAGAATCCGCTTCAATAGACATCGCTACTAGCGTGATCCCGCTCTTACTGTAGGAAACAGTTTTTGGCCAGCACTCTGCACACATGCCTCGTCACTTCGGCAGCGGCGATGGCAAAAAGCAAATCGTGACCACCAGCGTCCTTTTATCATACGCACTTTAAGAAGCTATTGGCAAAAAGAGTGCACGGCGAGGCATGTTATTTGCAACGATCGTCCCCTGGCTGCTCTCCCTGCACACGATGTTGGACTGCCTGGGCCTCCGTTAAGCAGAATCCGCTTCAATGGACACCGCTACTAGCGTGAACCCGCTCTTACTGTAGGAAACAGTTTTTGGCCAGCACTCTGCATACATGCCTCGTCACTTCGGCAGCGGCGATGGCCAAGATCAAATCCTGACCACCAGCGTCCTTTTATCTGACGCACTTTAAGAAGCTATTGGCAAAAAGAGTGCACGGCGAGGCATGTTATTTCCAACGATCGTCCCCTGGCTGCTGTCCCCGGACACGATGTTGGACTGCCTGGGCCTCCGTTAAGTAGAATCCGCTTCAATAGACACCGCTACTAGCGTGAACCCGCTCTTACTGTAGGAAACAGTTTTTGGCCAGCACTCTGCACACATGCCTCGTCAATTCGGCAGCGGCGATGGCCAAGAGCAAATCGTCACCACCAGCGCCCTTTTATCTGACGCACTTTAAGAAGCTATTGACAAAAAGAGTGCACGGCGAGGCATGTTATTTGCAACGATCGTCCCCTGGCTGCTCTCCCTGCACACGATGTGTGACTGCCTGGGCCTCCGTTAAGCAGACTGCTTCAATAGACACCGCTACTAGCGTGAACCCGCTCTTACTGTAGGAAACAGTTTTTGCCAGCACTGTACACACATGCGTCGTCACTTCGGCAACGGCGATGGCCAAGAGCAAATCGTGACCGCCAGCGTCCTTTTATCTGACGTACTTTAAGAAGCTATTGGCAAAAAGAGTGCACGGCGAGGCATGTTATTTGCAACGATCGTCCCCTGGCTGCTCTCCCTGCACACGATGTTGGACTGCCTGGGCCTCCGTTAAGCAGAATCCGCTTCAATGGACACCGCTACTAGCGTGAACCCGCCCTTACTGTAGGAAACAGTTTTTGGCCAGCACTCTGCACACATGCCTCGTAACTTCGGCAGCAGCGATGGCCAAGAGCAAATCCTGACCACCAGCGTCCTTTTATCTGACGCACTTTAAGAAGCTATTGGCAAAAAGAGTGCACGGCGAGGCATGTTATTTGCAACGATCGTCCCCTGGCTGCTGTCCCTGGAAACGATGTTGGACTGCCTGGGCCTCCGTTAAGCAGAATCCGCTTCAATAGACACCGCTACTAGCGTGATCCCGCTCTTACTGTAGGAAACAGTTTTTGGCCAGCACTCTGCACACATGCCTCGTCACTTCGACAGCGGCGATGGCCAAGAGCAAATCCTGGCCACCAGCCTCCTTTTATCTGACGCACTTTAGGAAGCTATTGGCAAAAAGAGTGCACGGCGAGGCATGTTATTTGCAACGATCGTCCCCTGGCTGCTGTCCCTGGACACGATGTTGGACTGCCTGGGCCTCCGTTAAGCAGAATCCGCTTCAATAGACATCGCTACTAGCGTGATCCCGTTCTTACTGTAGGAAACAGTTTTTGGCCAGCACTCTGCACACATGCCTCGTCACTTCGGCAGCGGCGATGGCCAAGAGCAAATCGTGACCGCCAGCGTCCTTTTATCTGACGCACTTTAAGAAGCTATTGGCAAAAAGAGTACACGGCGAGGCATGTTATTTGCAACGATCGTCCCCTGGCTGCTGTCCCTGGAAACGATGTTGGACTGCCTGGGCCTCCGTTAAGCAGAATCCGCTTCAATAGACACCGCTCCTAGCGTGATCCCGCTCTTACTGTAGGAAACAGATTTTGGCCAGCACTCGGCACACATGCCTCGTCACTTCGGCAGCGGTGATGGCCAAGAGCAAATCGTGACCGCCAGCGTCCTTTTATCTGACGCACTTTAAGAAGCTATTGGCCAAAAGAGTGCACGGCGAGGCATGTTATTTGCAACGATCGTCCCCTGGCTGCTGTCTCTGGACACGATGTTGGACTGCCTGGGCCTCCATTAAGCAGAATCCGCTTCAATAGACACCGCTACTAGCGTGATCCCGCTCTTACTGTAGGAAACAGTTTTTGGCCAGCACTCTGCACACATGCCTCGTCACTTCGGCAGCGGCGATGGCCAAGAGCAAATCCTGACCGCTAGCGTCCTTTTATCTGACGCACTTTAAGAAGCTATTGGCAAAAAGAGTACACGGCGAGGCATGTTATTTGCAACGATCGTCCCCTGGCTGCTGTCCCTGGAAACGATGTTGGACTGCCTGGGCCTCCGTTAAGCAGAATCCGCTTCAATAGACACCGCTACTAGCGTGATCCCGCTCTTACTGTAGGAAACAGTTTTTGGCCAGCACTCTGCACACATGCATCGCCACTTCGGCAGCGGCGATGGCAAAAAGCAAATCGTGACCACCAGCGTCCTTTTATCATACGCACTTTAAGAAGCTATTGGCAAAAAGAGTGCACGGCGAGGCATGTTATTTGCAACGATCGTCCCCTGGCTGCTCTCCCTGCACACGATGTTGGACTGCCTGGGCCTCCGTTAAGCAGAATCCGCTTCAATGGACACCGCTACTAGCGTGAACCCGCTCTTACTGTAGGAAACAGTTTTTGGCCAGCACTCTGCATACATGCCTCGTCACTTCGGCAGCGGCGATGGCCAAGATCAAATCCTGACCACCAGCGTCCTTTTATCATACGCACTTTAAGAAGCTATTGGCAAAAAGAGTGCACGGCGAGGCATGTTATTTGCAACGATCGTTCCCTGGCTGCTCTCCCTGCACACGATGTTGGACTGCCTGGGCCTCCGTTAAGCAGAATCCGCTTCAATGGACACCGCTACTAGCGTGAACCCGCTCTTACTGTAGGAAACAGTTTTTGGCCAGCACTCTGCATACATGCCTCGTCACTTCGGCAGCGGCGATGGCCAAGATCAAATCGTGACCGCCAGCGTCCTTTTATCTGACGCACTTTAAGAAGCTAGTGGCAAAAAGATTGCAAGGCAAGGCATGTTATTTGCAACGATCGTCCCCTGGCTGCTCTCCCTGCACACGATGTTGGACTGCCTGGGCCTCCGTTAAGCAGACTCTGCTTCAATAGACACCGCTACTAGCGTGAACCCGCTCTTACTGTAGGAAACAGTTTTTGGCCAGCACTCTGCACACATGCCTCGTCAATTCGGCAGCGGCGATGGCCAAGAGCAAATCGTCACCGCCAGCGTCCTTTTATCTGGCGCACTTTAGAAGCTAATGGCAAAAAGAGTGAACGGCGAGGCATGTTATTTGCAACGATCGTCCCCTGGCTGCTCTCCCTGCACACGATGTTGGACTGCCTGGGCCTCCGTTAAGCAGACTCTGCTTCAATAGACACCGCTACTAGCGTGAACCCGCTCTTACTGTAGGAAACAATTTTTGGCCAGCAGTCTACGCACATGCCTCGTCACTTCGGCAGCGGCGATGGCCAAGAGCAAATCGTGACCACCAGCGTCCTTTTATCTGACGCACTTTAAGAAGGTATTGGCAAGAAGAGTGCACGGCGAGGCGTGTTATTTGCAACGATCGTCCCCTGGCTGCTGTCCCTGGAAACGATGTTGGACTGCCTGGGCCTCCGTTAAGCAGAATCCGCTTCAATAGACACCGCTACTAGCGTGATCCCGCTCTTACTGTAGGAAACAGTTTTTGGCCAGCACTCTGCACACATGCCTCGTCACTTCGACAGCGGCGATGGCCAAGAGCAAATCCTGGCCACCAGCGTCCTTTTATCTGACGCACTTTAGGAAGCTATTGGCAAAAAGAGTGCACGGCGAGGCATGTTATTTGCAACGATCGTCCCCTGGCTGCTGTCCCTGGACACGATGTTGGACTGCCTGGGCCTCCGTTAAGCAGAATCCGCTTCAATAGACATCGCTACTAGCGTGATCCCGCTCTTACTGTAGGAAACAGTTTTTGGCCAGCACTCTGCACACATGCCTCGTCACTTCGGCAGCGGCGATGGCCAAGAGCAAATCGTGACCGCCAGCGTCCTTTTATCTGACGCACTTTAAGAAGCTATTGGCAAAAAGAGTACACGGCGAGGCATGTTATTTGCAACGATCGTCCCCTGGCTGCTGTCCCTGGAAACGATGTTGGACTGCCTGGGCCTCCGTTAAGCAGAATCCGCTTCAATAGACACCGCTACTAGCGTGATCCCGCTCTTACTGTAGGAAACAGTTTTTCGCCAGCACTACACACATGCCTCGTCACTTCGGCAGCGGCGATGGCCAAGAGCAAATCGTGACCGCCAGCGTCCTTTTATCTGACGCACTTTAAGAAGCTATTGGCAAAAAGAGTGCACGTCGAGGCAAGTTATTTTCAACGATCGTCCCCAGGCTGCTCTCCCTGGACACGATGTTGGACTGCCTGGGCCTCCGTTAAGCAGAATCCGCTTCAATAGACACCGCTACTAGCGTGAACCCGCTCTTACTGTAGGAAACCGTTTTTGGCCAGCACTCTGCACACATGCCTCGTTACTTCGGCAGCGGCGATGGCAAAGAGCAAATCGTGACCACCAGCGCCCTTTTATCTGACGCACTTTAAGAAGCTAGTGGCAAAAAGAGTGCAAGGCGAGGCATGTTATTTGCAACGATCGTCCCCTGGCTGCTCTCCCTGCACACGATGTTGGAGTGCCTGGGCCTCCGTTAAGCAGACTCTGCTTCAATAGACACCGCTACTAGCGTGAACCCGCTCTTACTGTAGGAAACAGTTTTTGGCCAGCACTCTGCACACATGCCTCGTCAATTCGGCAGCGGCGATGGCCAAGAGCAAATCGTCACCACCAGCGCCCTTTTATCTGACGCACTTTAAGAAGCTATTGACAAAAAGAGTGCACGGCGAGGCATGTTATTTGCAACGATCGTCCCCTGGCTGCTGTCCCCGGACACGATGTTGGACTGCCTGGGCCTCCGTTAAGTAGAATCCGCTTCAATAGACACCGCTACTAGCGTGAACCCGCTCTTACTGTAGGAAACAGTTTTTGGCCAGCACTCTGCACACATGCCTCGTCACTTCGGCAGCGGTGATGGCCAAGAGCAAATCGTGACCGCCAGCGTCCTTTTATCTGACGCACTTTAAGAAGCTATTGGCAAAAAGAGTGCACGGCGAGGCATGTTATTTGCAACGATCGTCCCCTGGCTGCTGTCTCTGGACACGATGTTGGACTGCCTGGGCCTCCGTTAAGCAGAATCCGCTTCAATAGACACCGCTACTAGCGTGATCCCGCTCTTACTGTAGGAAACAGTTTTTGGCCAGCACTCTGCACACATGCCTCGTCACTTCGGCAGCGGCGATGGCCAAGAGCAAATCCTGACCACCAGCGTCCTTTTATCTGACGCACTTTAGGAAGCTATTGGCAAAAAGAGTGCACGGCGAGGCATGTTATTTGCAACGATCGTCCCCTGGCTGCTGTCCGTGGACACGATGTTGGACTGCCTGGGCCTCCGTTAAGCAGAATCCGCTTCAATAGACATCGCTACTAGCGTGATCCCGCTCTTACTGTAGGAAACAGTTTTTGGCCAGCACTCTGCACACATGCCTCGTCACTTCGGCAGCGGCGATGGCCAAGAGCAAATCCTGACCGCCAGCGTCCTTTTATCTGACGCACTTTAAGAAGCTATTGGCAAAAAGAGTACACGGCGAGGCATGTTATTTGCAACGATTGTCCCCTGGCTGCTGTCCCTGGAAGCGATGTTGGACTGCCTGGGCCTCCGTTAAGCAGAATCCGCTTCAATAGACACCGCTACTAGCGTGATCCCGCTCTTACTGTAGGAAACAGTTTTTGGCCAGCACTCTGCACACATGCATCGTCACTTCGGCAGCGGCGATGGCAAAAAGCAAATCGTGACCACCAGCGTCCTTTTATCTGACGCACTTTAAGAAGCTATTGGCAAAAAGAGTGCACGGCGAGGCATGTTATTTGCAACGATCGTCCCCTGGCTGCTCTCTCTGGACACGATGTTGGACTGCCTGGGCCTCCGTTAAGCAGAATCCGCTTCAATAGACACCGCTCCTAGCGTGATCCCACTCTTACTGTAGGAAACAGATTTTGGCCAGCACTCGGAACACATGCCTCGTCACTTCGGCAGCGGTGATGGCCAAGAGCAAATCGTGACCGCCAGCGTCCTTTTATCTGACGCACTTTAAGAAGCTATTGGCAAAAAGAGTGCACGGCGAGGCATGTTATTTGCAACGATCGTCCCCTGGCTGCTGTCTCTGGACACGATGTTGGACTGCCTGGGCCTCCGTTAAGCAGAATCCGCTTCAATAGACACCGCTACTAGCGTGATCCCGCTCTTACTGTAGGAAACAGTTTTTGGCCAGCACTCGGCACACATGCCTCGTCACTTCGGCAGCGGCGATGTCCAAGAGCAAATCCTGACCACCAGCGTCCTTTTATCTGACGCACTGTAAGAACCTATTGGCAAAAAGAGTGGACGGCGAGGCATGTTATTTGCAACGATCGTCCCCTGGCTGCTGTCCCTGGACACGATGTTGGACTGCCTGGGCCTCCGTTAAGCAGAATGCGCTTCAATAGACACCGCTACTAGCGTGAACCCGCTCTTACTGTAGGAAACAGTTTTTGGCCAGCACTATGCACACATGCCCCGTCACTTCGGCAGCGGCGATGGCCAAGAGCAAATCGTGACCGCCAGCGTCCTTTTATCTGACGCACTTTAAGAAGCTATTGCCAAAAAGAGTGCACGGCGAGGCATGTTATTTCCAACGATCGTCCCCTGGCTGCTGTCCCTGGACACGATGTTGGACTGCCTGGGCCTCCGTTAAGCAGAATGCGCTTCATTAGACACCGCTACTAGCGTGAACCCGCTCTTACTGTAGGAAACAGTTTTTGGCCAGCACTGTGCACACATGCCCCGTCACTTCGGCAGCGGCGATGGCCAAGAGCAAATCCTGACCACCAGCGTCCTTTTATCTGACGCACTTTAGAAGCTATTGGCAAAAAGAGTGCACGGCGAGGCATGTTATTTGCAACGATCGTCCCCTGGCTGCTGTCTCTGGAAACGATGTTGGACTGCCTGGGCCTCCGTTAAGCAGAATCCGCTTCAATAGACACCGCTACTAGCGTGATCCCGCTCTTACTGTAGGAAACAGATTTTGGCCAGCACTCGGCACACATGCCTCGTCACTTCGGCAGCGGCGATGGCCAAGAGCAAATCCTGACCACCAGCGTCCTTTTATCTGACGCACTGTAAGAACCTATTGGCAAAAAGAGTGCACGGCGAGGCATGTTATTTGCAACGATCGTCCCTGTCTGCTCTCCCTGCACACGATGTTGGACTGCCTGGGCCTCCGTTAAGCAGACTGCTTCAATAGACACCGCTACTAGCGTGAACCCGCTCTTACTGTAGGAAACAGTTTTTGGCCAGCACTCTGCACACATGCCTCGTCACTTCGGCAGCGGCGATGGCCAAGAGCAAATCGTGACCGCCAGCGTCCTTTTATCATATGCACTTTAAGAAGCTATTGTCAAAAAGAGTGCACGGCGAGGCATGTTATTTGCAACGATCGTCCCCTGGCTGCTCTCCCTGCACACGATGTTGGACTGCCTGGGCCTCCGTTAAGCAGAATCCGCTTCAATGGACACCGCTACTAGCGTGAACCCGCTCTTACTGTAGGAAACAGTTTTTGGCCAGCACTCTGCATACATGCCTCGTCACTTCGGCAGCGGCGATGGCCAAGATCAAATCCTGACCACCAGCGTCCTTTTATCTGACGCACTTTAAGAAGCTATTGGCAAAAAGAGTGCACGGCGAGGCATGTTATTTCCAACGATCGTCCCCTGGCTGCTGTCCCTGGACACGATGTTGGACTGCCTGGGCCTCCGTTAAGCAGAATGCGCTTCAATAGACACCGCTACTAGCGTGAACCCGCTCTTACTGTAGGAAACAGTTTTTGGCCAGCACGATGCACACATGCCCCGTCACTTCGGCAGCGGCGATGGCCAAGAGCAAATCCTGACCACCAGCGTCCTTTTATCTGACGCACTTTAAGAAGCTATTGGCAAAAAGAGTGCACGGCGAGGCATGTTATTTCCAACGATCGTCCCCTGGCTGCTGTCCCTGGACACGATGTTGGACTGCCTGGGCCTCCATTAAGCAGAATGCGCTTCAATAGACACCGCTACTAGCGTGATCCCGCTCTTACTGTAGGAAACAGTTTTTGGCCAGCACGATGCACACATGCCCCGTCACTTCGGCAGCGGCGATGGCCAAGAGCAAATCCTGACCACCAGCGTCCTTTTATCTGACGCACTTTAAGAAGCTATTGGCAAAAAGAGTGCACGGCGAGGCATGTTATTTGCTACGATCGTCCCCTGGCTGCTGTCTCTGGACACGATGTTGGACTGCCTGGGCCTCCGTTAAGCAGAATCCGCTTCAATAGACACCGCTCCTAGCGTGATCCCGCTCTTACTGTAGGAAACAGATTTTGGCCAGCACTCGGCACACATGCCTCGTCACTTCGGCAGCGGCGATGTCCAAGAGCAAATCCTGACCACCAGCGTCCTTTTATCTGACGCACTGTAAGAACCTATTGGCAAAAAGAGTGGACGGCGAGGCATGTTATTTGCAACGATCGTCCCCTGGCTGCTGTCCCTGGACACGATGTTGGACTGCCTGGGCCTCCGTTAAGCAGAATGCGCTTCAATAGACACCGCTACTAGCGTGAACCCGCTCTTACTGTAGGAAACAGTTTTTGGCCAGCACTATGCACACATGCCCCGTCACTTCGGCAGCGGCGATGGCCAAGAGCAAATCGTGACCGCCAGCGTCCTTTTATCTGACGCACTTTAAGAAGCTATTGGCAAAAAGAGTGCACGGCGAGGCATGTTATTTCCAACGATCGTCCCCTGGCTGCTGTCCCTGGACACGATGTTGGACTGCCTGGGCCTCCGTTAAGCAGAATGCGCTTCAATAGACACCGCTACTAGCGTGAACCCGCTCTTACTGTAGGAAACAGTTTTTGGCCAGCACTGTGCACACATGCCCCGTCACTTCGGCAGCGGCGATGGCCAAGAGCAAATCCTGACCACCAGCGTCCTTTTATCTGACGCACTTTAGAAGCTATTGGCAAAAAGAGTGCACGGCGAGGCATGTTATTTGCAACGATCGTGCCCTGGCTGCTGTCTCTGGAAACGATGTTGGACTGCCTGGGCCTCCGTTAAGCAGAATCCGCTTCAATAGACACCGCTACTAGCGTGATCCCGCTCTTACTGTAGGAAACAGATTTTGGCCAGCACTCGGCACACATGCCTCGTCACTTCGGCAGCGGCGATGGCCAAGAGCAAATCCTGACCACCAGCGTCCTTTTATCTGACGCACTGTAAGAACCTATTGACAAAAAGAGTGCACGGCGAGGCATGTTATTTGCAACGATCGTCCCTGTCTGCTCTCCCTGCACACGATGTTGGACTGCCTGGGCCTCCGTTAAGCAGACTGCTTCAATAGACACCGCTACTAGCGTGAACCCGCTCTTACTGTAGGAAACAGTTTTTGGCCAGCACTCTGCACACATGCCTCGTCACTTCGGCAGCGGCGATGGCCAAGAGCAAATCGTGACCGCCAGCGTCCTTTTATCATATGCACTTTAAGAAGCTATTGGCAAAAAGAGTGCACGGCGAGGCATGTTATTTGCAACGATCGTCCCCTGGCTGCCCTCCCTGCACACGATGTTGGACTGCCTGGGCCTCCGTTAAGCAGAATCCGCTTCAATGGACACCGCTACTAGCGTGAACCCGCTCTTACTGTAGGAAACAGTTTTTGGCCAGCGCTCTGCATACATGCCTCGTCACTTCGGCAGCGGCGATGGCCAAGATCAAATCCTGACCACCAGCGTCCTTTTATCTGACGCACTTTAAGAAGCTATTGGCAAAAAGAGTGCACGGCGAGGCATGTTATTTCCAACGATCGTCCCCTGGCTGCTGTCCCTGGACACGATGTTGGACTGCCTGGGCCTCCGTTAAGCAGAATGCGCTTCAATAGACACCGCTACTAGCGTGAACCCGCTCTTACTGTAGGAAACAGTTTTTGGCCAGCACGATGCACACATGCCCCGTCACTTCGGCAGCGGCGATGGCCAAGAGCAAATCCTGACCACCAGCGTCCTTTTATCTGACGCACTTTAAGAAGCTATTGGCAAAAAGAGTGCACGGCGAGGCATGTTATTTCCAACGATCGTCCCCTGGCTGCTGTCCCTGGACACGATGTTGGACTGCCTGGGCCTCCGTTAAGCAGAATGCGCTTCAATAGACACCGCTACTAGCGTGAACCCGCTCTTACTGTAGGAAACAGTTTTTGGCCAGCACTATGCACACATGCCCCGTCACTTCGGCAGCGGCGATGGCCAAGAGCAAATCCTGACCACCAGCGTCCTTTTATCTGACGCACTTTAAGAAGCTATTGGCAAAAAGAGTGCACGGCGAGGCATGTTATGTCCAACGATCGTCCCCTGGCTGCTGTCCCTGGACACGATGTTGGACTGCCTGGGCCTCCGTTAAGCAGAATGCGCTTCAATAGACACCGCTACTAGCGTGAACCCGCTCTTACTGTAGGAAACAGTTTTTGGCCAGCACTATGCACACATGCCCCGTCACTTCGGCAGCGGCGATGGCCAAGAGCAAATCCTGACCACCAGCGTCCTTTTATCTGACGCACTTTAAGAAGCTATTGGCAAAAAGAGTGCACGGCGAGGCATGTTATTTGCAACGACCGTCCCCTGGCTGCTGTCTCTGGACACGATGTTGGACTGCCTGAGCCTCCGTTAAGCAGAATCCGCTTCAATAGACACCGCTCCTAGCGTGATCCCGCTCTTACTGTAGGAAACAGATTTTGGCCAGCACTCGTCACACATGCCTCGTCACTTCGGCAGCGGCGATGGCCAAGAGCAAATCCTGACCACCAGCGTCCTTTTATCTGACGCACTTTAAGAAGCTATTGGCAAGAAGAGTGCACGGCGAGGCGTGTTATTTGCAACGATCGTCCCCTGGCTGCTGTCCCTGGACACGATGTTGGACTGCCTGGGCCTCCGTTTAAGCAGAATCCGCTTCAATAGACACCGCTACTAGCGTGAACCCGCTCTTACGGTGGGAAACAGTTTTTGGCCAGCACTCTGCACACATGCCTCGTCACTTCGGCAGCGGCGATGGCCAAGAGCAAATCGTGACCGCCAGCGTCCTTTTATCTGACGCACTTTAAGAAGCTATTGGCAAAAAGAGTACACGGCGAGGCATGTTATTTAGATAGATAGATAGATAGATCTTTATTTAGACAACAAGGTCTCGGATGCAGGGGCAAAAGGCAGATGCACTCTGCCTGACGGGGCCCAAGCACCCGACACAATGCTCACGACAAGCGGCAAAAGAAGCAAGAGCTTCATACACTCTCATTACAAAAAACAACACATAATTATACAAGGTAAAAGTAGGAGGAAGGTGCATACTTTTGCAATGACATAATTAAAGTAAATATTTACAAGACACATCACAACAAGAAAAACACCAGAATTCAAAGAGTTGACGGAAAAACAGGGACATCAAGAATTTTAATCATTCGGGCGAGAAAGGAGGTAAGCTTTAGCATTTCTATTGAATGACTTTTGGGAAACAGATTTCTGAATAATTTCTATGGCCTGTGTATGTTTATTTAGAAGACTGGGAATTAAATATGAAAGCATTTCGGTTCCATAGTTAGTCCTTACGAATGGTACTCTGTAACTGACGTGCCTTAATTTATAAGGCGCGTCACTACTAGAGTTTAATTGAACATATTTAGTGGGATGATGTTTGAAATCGTTAAACACATAAGAAAGCAGTTTCAACTCAAATAATTCATTGACTTTTAGAATAGAATGCTTAGAGAAGTACAAACCTGTATGATCATTGTATGCAAGGTTTTCGACATATCGTATTGCTTTTTTCTGTAATGTTATCAGCCTCGTGAGGTTAGTTTTCGTTGTAGATCCCCAAACAAGTAAACAATAATGAAGATGTGATTGAATTAGGGTATAATATAACTGCCACTTCAGCCATTTCGGAACAAGGTGTCGAAGTTTATATAATACACATAATGACCTTGATATGCTGGCATGAATCTTATTAATATGCAGGGTCCAAATCAAGTGTTCTTCAAAGATTATGCCTAAAAATTTGTAGGAAGAAACACGCTCAATTACGCTATTTTTGAATGTAAGATTAATTTCACTGTTATCAGGCTTGTTACGTGCCTTAAATACAATAAGCTTTGTTTTATTAACATTTAACTCTAGTTTATTTATATTCAACCATAAAGACAATTCTTGTAACCATGCATTTGCCTCAGCCTGAATATTACTAAGATGCATGCCAGAAAAAAATACACTGGTATCATCTGCATATAAAATTATTGTGGGAGTTCGAGGGATGGCTATTATATCGTTGATATAAAGAATGAAAAATACTGGACCCAAAATAGACCCTTGTGGGACACCGTATATTAATTGACCAGGTTGTGATTGATGACCATTCAAACATGTATACTGAACGCGACCGGAAAGATAAGTACGGATCAGATTTAAGGCAACTCCTCGAATGCCATAAAACGGTAGCTTATAAAATAAAATATCATGTTTAACTGAATCAAATGCCTTCCTGAAATCTAAAAAAAGTCCAGCTGTAAATTGTTTGTCATCCATATTAGAAAATATTTTTTCCTTTATACTAAGCAATGCCATTTCTGTTGACTTCTTCTCACGAAATCCGAACTGTTCGTTAGCAAAAATTTGTCTGTCGTCAAAGAACTTACACAGTCTGATTTTGATCAAATATTCCAGCAGTTTAGAAAACAAAGGGAGTACAGATATAGGTCTGTAGTTGTTTATATTGTCATAAGGGCCACCTTTGTGTAAAACAACCACTCTGGCAATTTTCATACCATCTGGAAAAATACCTTGAACTAACGCGTTGTTACATATATGTTGCAAGGGCAAGCTAATTAGATCGGCAACAGCAATAATAGGCTCGGCCTTAATTTCATCTGCGCCTGCCGCAGTGGATTTGTCTAGGCTTCTAAGAAATGTGAATACTTCATGTTCGCTGCAAGGATTCAAGAATATGGAACTACCAATTGGAGAGGCAATATACTGAGCAATTTCATGATTTCTATCCTGCTTCTGAGATGATTCGCCAGAGGATAGGAAATGAGCATTAAACTTGTCTGCCAAAGCAGCGCCACTGTATTCAACACCATTGAATGTTAATGTGCTGGGAATATGGGTTGTCGCCCTTCCCATGAGGTCGCTCAAACAATCCCATATTTTCTTAGGGCAATTGGAGACTGCTGAAAATTTATTCTGATAATACTGTTTCTTAGCTTTTTTAATATCAGAGCCTAACTTATTTCTAAGTTTTTTGTATTCCTTAAGTATGACTGGATCTTTTGATTGGATGAATTTGTCAAAAAGCCTGTCACGGGTTTGAATTCGTCGATATAACTCTCTCGTAACCCACGGCTTTCGAGACTTTTTGTGAGTTTTTCCCACTGTCAAAGGAAATGCTGTATCATATTTGCTTTTTACTAACTGAAGAAAGATATTGTACGCTATACTAGGATTTAACTCATTGTAAACTTCGCTCCAGGCAGTGCTTTCCATCATGGATCTAAACCTAGCTAAGTTTTCTTGATTGAAACTGCGATATACTATCTGGGGAGTTGGTACTTGCTTCCTTTTTTTTATCGCCCGAGGAAAAAAACAGAATATAGGCAGATGGTCGCTCAAATCAAATGTAAGCACACCTGATAGCACTCTTGATAACTCATGATTTGTAACACATAAATCTAATAATGAGTCCCTCTTTAAGGTTATTCTTGTTGGTGACTGAATAACATTGGTGCAGAGAAATGCATCAATGGTTTCACAAAAAAGACGTCGCGGGGAGCTGTTTGTCAAAAGATCAATGTTAAAGTCTCCAACCAAAACAACAGGGATATTTACGATACAAGCATATTCAAGAAGATCACGCACAAACTTGATAAATTCTGCACTTTCACTAGATGGTGGCCGATAAATGCAAGCGATCAGTGTTCCATGACATTTTATAGCAACCGATTCGTAGTGGGTATCGACAAGAGAAAAATCTGATAAAACTTCATAGTCAAGGTTTTCTTTAACATACAATGCGACGCCACCTCCTCTACGGTTTTCTCTGAACACGCCTTCAAACTTGTAGCCACGAAAGAAGATAACATCATTTTGATTTGTGAACCATGTTTCGGTGTACGCTAGTATATCAAATCTGTGATTCAGGGAATCCAAAGCTGATTGCATTTCAAAGTGCTTATTTTTTAGACTTCTAATATTCACATGAAAGACTGACATCCTGTCATTTTCGTGAACAAGACAACTGCGCACCGCAGAGTTAAAAGATAAAGCATTGTAGTAAAGAGGCTTTGTTTGTGATGCCATCAAAGAAAAATAATGAAAAAAACTGATCAGTAAGGCGAAGTAGAGGCGGTGCCTGCTCAGATGATATTTTCCAGGTCAGCAACACACGCGATCCGTATTGCCGTTTCACCCTGGCACTTGCGCACAAAAAGCTTTCCATTACTTTGCCAAGCATATTCGTACTGCTTTTCTGTGGCCCTTGTCCTCATCATCCACATGAGCTTTTTGTTCTGCGCTGTTAAATTGTCAAGAAAGTACACTGTGGATTCAGCTTCCCGCATACTTTGCTTCTTTGCCATCCATTGGTCCTTCATTACACGTGAGGAAAAGCGAACCAGAACTGCCGGGGTTTTGCCACGTTTAGCGGGCAGTCTATGAAGGCCTTCAACGTCGTGCTCAGTCAACTGAGGAAGCTCTAGGTCCTGGGCTATAGCATTGATTTTTTGGAACAAGTTTTCATTTTTGGTTTGCGCAAGTCCATGTACTTCCAGGTTATTCCGCCTGCTGTACTGTTCCAGACTGTTTATTTGCTGTCGTAGTTCGCAGACTTCGGTGTTAGTGTTCTCTGACTGAATCTGTGCCTCGATCTTTTCAACCCTTTTCGATAAAGTGACAATCTCAGTGGACTGAAGCTGCATTTTGGCCAGCACTTCATCATACTGATCTGAAAGATGCTGAACAGACTTTTCCATACTTTCCACTGTCTCTTTTACCTGGAAAAGGATATCTAACTTCTGTTTGATTTCCGGTAGTTCACAGAGCTTTTTGTTTATTTCCATTAGCATCCTTTCTGTCAGAGACTGCTCCTTCTGTACCTTTGTTACAATTTTTGAGCCTCGAGCAGCTGAAACTACACATGTTTGACACTTCCAACTTTTTTTATCGATATCTGTCATTGCTTTGTAGGCAGCTTTCGTCGTATTAGAACAAGCGCCTAAGTGGTAACCGTATCGGCATTCTGAGCAGGTAAGGGACGAGCCCTCTGCTGGAAGTGACTGATTACAAACCAGGCATATATCACAACGATATATTTGCAACGATCGTCCCCTGGCTGCTGTCCCTGGAAACGATGTTGGACTGCCTGGGCCTCCGTTAAGCAGAATCCGCTTCAATAGACACCGCTACTAGCGTGATCCCGCTCTTACTGTAGGAAACAGTTTTTGGCCAGCACTCTGCACACATGCCTCGGCACTTCGGCAGCGGCGATGGCCAAGAGCAAATCCTGACCACCAGCGTCCTTTTATCTGACGCACTTTATGAAGCTATTGGCAAAAAGAGTGCACGGCGAGGCATGTTATTTGCAACGATCGTCCCCTGGCTGCTGTCCCTGGACACGATGTTGGACTGCCTGGGCCTCCGTTCAGCAGAATCTGCTTCAATAGACACCGCTACTAGCGTGAACCCGCTCTTACTGTAGGAAAACGTTTTTGGCCAGCTCTCTGCACACATGCCTCGTCACTTCGGCAGCGGCGATGGCCAAGAGCAAATCGTGACCGCCAGCGTCCTTTTATCTGACGCACTTTAAGAAGCTATTGGCAAAAAGAGTGCGCGGCGAGGCATGTTATTTGCAACGATCGTCCCCTGGCGGCTGTCCCTGGACACGATGTTGCACTGCCTGGGCCTCCGTTAAGCAGAATCCGCTTCAATAGACATCGCTACTATCGTGAACCCGCTTTTACTGTAGGAAACAGTTTTTGGCCAGCACTCTGCACACATGCCTCGTCACTTCGGCAGCGGCGATGGCCAAGAGCAAATCGTGACCGCCAGCGTCCTTTTATCTGACGCACTTTAAGAAGCTATTGGCAAAAACAGTGCACGGCCAGGCATGTTATTTGCAACGATCGTCCCCTGGCTGGTGTCCCTGGACACCATGTTGGACTGCCTGGGCCTCCGTTAAGCAGAATCCGCTTCAATAGACACCGCTACTAGCGTGAACCCGCTCTTACTGTAGGAAACGGTTTTTGGCCAGCACTCTGCACACATGCCTCGTCACTTCGGCAGCGGTGATGGCCAAGAGCAAATCGTGACCGCCAGCGTCCTTTTATCTTACGCACTTTAAGAAGCTATTGGCAAAAAGAGTGCACGGCGAGGCATGTTATTTCCAACGATCGTCCCCTGGCTGCTGTCCCTGGACACGATGTTGGACTGCCTGGGCCTCCGTTAAGCAGAATGCGCTTCAATAGACACCGCTACTAGCGTGATCCCGCTCTTACGGTAGGAAACAGTTTTTGGCCAGCACTATGCACACATGCCCCGTCACTTCCCTACTGAAAAATCCGGTATGAATTTTAAACCGGAACCGCATACCGGGTTATTGTACAGGATTTGCGATAACCCGGTATGCGGTTCCGGTTTAAAATTCATACCGGAATACAGGACAGTCCTGTATTAAATAGGCTAGGCCCGTATTATACAGGAGGGCCCTTATCACAGGACAAAGGCAGAATAAAATGCTTCAAATATATCCCACTTGGACTAAATCTGCCCAATAACTGGGGCCATAAGTGTACATGCCAAATGCTGCAATATACAGAGCCTCAGAAACTGGTAATCTGCGATTATCAGCAACTCGCAGTGCAGTCGATGTGCCATTGTGTTATTTGCTCCCACCTTTTACCAAAGTATTGGTAGCTTGGTGAGTATTATAATGCATCAAAAACTCCAAAAGATGTTTATTTTTTCCGCATGTCTTGAACCAGCTCACTGAGGTAATAATTTAACTCTTTGCGACGATCTACCGGCGCTGGGGTCTCTACAGGGTGCTGGCCAATGAAGTAGTCAAAAGCACCTGCAGAAAAGAAAATATGATTGGTAGTACATATGCCCCCAGCTTATCATTTAATTGCGCACTGACACACAACATAATGCATTGAGCACTGTGACATGCAACTTACGGCCAATGGCTTGTAGCTTTTCAGGGGTCATTGGCTTTCTGCCCACTGCGGAGGCTTCTGACTTCAGGTTCCGATGGCAAGCTTGCCCTGTAACGCCCCTTTGCAGGAGTTGTGGAGTCGTCCAAAGGCTGCGTCCTTACAGAAACGCGAATCTTTGGGTGCCACCATAACTGCTGTGCACGTTGCCGAAGGAATAAAAATTCCATTCCCGAGGTGGACCTGTATGCAATAACAAATGCATACCCCAGTAACACAAACGGGGCTCTGAATTGCGGGCCCCCGTGGGCCCAGACAGGCCACAGACAAGCCAGGCGTCTCAAGACGCCAGGCCCTGAGCATTGGCAATGCTCAGTATCGTGAATGCACCTCCCGCCTTCCATATTTGAATCAATAATGTATATCAAATCTGCGTCGTAATATTGTTGGTGTGTAAACAGGTTGCTCAGACGATTGCGATGCTTGCGTGGTCATCCTCCATTATTTACGGCACATACCGCAGCATCGATGCGATGCGTGATGTTTGTTCAAGGTCTTGAGCCGCTCCCCCTCAGGACGCTTATCAATGATTGCTCTCTTACGTATACACCATGTGCCTCTGTAAAGAAATAATACAAACTATAAAACTAATTTTAGTCGTGTTATCATGAAGGACAAGCAATTTCGGTATGTAACTGAAAGAAAATTTTGCGCTATTTCGTCCCTCTACGCTGTGCAGTCTACAAAGTTTTAGTTAAAAAGACACTGAACAGATAGAAACGTTTCTGTTGACGCCGAGCATATAACCGAGACGGAGGCAGTACTTAAAGAACAGAGTGATTTAAAATGCGTACTTACGTCCTAGCAGCACGACGTCGCCCTCATAAAATCCGCCTTCCACCGGTCAAATGTTCACCACCGGCCTCCGCCGGTCAAATGTTCACCACTCACGTCTTTCGGAGCGAAGTCATTCATCACTGAGACAAGGATTATAGGGTTCCACCATATTTGCACTGGACGTACGCATGAAAGGCAATATCATCCTTGATCATGGATTGATCAAGGCAACACGAAGAAAGGCGCAAAAAATTGTATAACACAAATTCAACGCCAACGAGCGAGTGCCAGCGTGTTTTCCCAGCTACCTGACACTCGACCCAGCCGCAGGAGAGAAGTAAAAACCTGTTCCAAACAAACGCCAGAAAGGCGGGGGGGGGGGGGGGGGCACTTTTTGCAAAACCTCACCGCGAAGCGACCGGGCACAGTGAACAAGCAGAATCGGAACCTCCTCGCCACTTCATGGAAGTCGCGGGGAGCGTGGTCGGGAGGGCGGCTTAAAATGTACGGTCGTGGCTTGACAGACACAGAGGAGCCCAAGGGGAAGGAACAAAGCCCGATAGAAAAACCTGGAATGCGCAGGTTTTTTTGTTGCGACGGACCCAGGAAAAGCAGAGAAGGCGGTGATGAGAGAAAAAAAAAAGCTTTAAAAAATTTGCGCAAAGACGGGTTACTCGTGTAAGGTTTCTACAGGTGGTTTTTGTTTTTATTTTGTTCTCTCGAGCGCTGTATCTTCTAGCTAGCACGAAGCGTCGCCCTTAAGGGAACACCGCAAGCTGCCGGCTCCGTTGAATTAACCTTTTCTTGTTCGTCGATAGAAATGTTCTGGGCGATTTGTGATTAGTATGCCTTCCTGATAAAGTGAAGGGTGGGGCCGCTCGCGATGGCACTTGGACAAGTTGCGTTATCAATGGGCAATCACTTGACGAAGAAGTGCAAAGAATTCCTGCACGAAAACCAAGAATTTTCTTTCTTCATCGATGCGTCGCTACAGACTGCCGCTAGCGAACATTAAGAAAGCTGCTGCAATGAACGCGACAGTAACAAACCTTTTGGAGCCTCTGGCGCAGTCACCGGAGGCTCGCCATGTTTATCAGCCAGTCGTGAAGTTCTGCACTGTCAAATTCAGAGTAATCTGCGCAGGACTTACGAAGCCTGCTGGCGGATATATACCAGCCGTGTGCCCGCACACAGCCGCCCTGACTTTGTCAGGGTGCTGCACGGGAAGCCAATATGGCGGTTGCCCTCAAATCACCTTCACGCAGCCCCCGCCTTTCATGCACAAACTGCAAGTTTTGCCACTGCGAAGCTCACGCTTAGCCCTTTTCTTTTCCTAGCCCTTTCAACAAAACCGTGTATGTGTTGATTTCGCACTTATGCGCACGCTGCCCCCCCCCCCCCTTTCCCCTAAAAAGTATCTGCTTGCGTACAACAGTCAATCTGCAGACCAAGCACCAAAACCGCGGCACATATCGCTCTGAATACAGGCTGGTATGTCCGGTTTGAGCTCCGTACCGGACTAGTCTGTCCGGTTTGAGCTCCGTACCGGACTGGTCTGTCCGGTTTGAGCTTCGAACCGGGAATGGACTGTCCGGTATGAGCTCCGTACCGGAGCGGTCTGTCCGGTTTGGGATCGATACCGGACCGGTATGAACCGGTATAGCCATCAAACCGGACGGGTCTCGCCGGTATGAGAGTGATACCGGACCGGTATGAAACCGGTATGTTCCGGTAAAATCCGGTTTGCCGCGATACCGGATTTTTCAATAGGGTTCGGCAGCGGCGATGGCCAAGAGCAAATCCTGACCACCAGCGTCCTTTTATCTGACGCACTTTAAGATGCTATTGGCAAGAAGAGTGCACGGCGAGGCGTGTTATTTGCAACGATCGTCCCCTGGCTGCTGTCCCTGCACACGATGTTGGACTGCCTGGGCCTCCGTTAAGCAGAATGCGCTTCAATAGACACCGCTACTAGCGTGATCCCGCTCTTACTGTAGGAAACAGTTTTTGGCCAGCACTCTGCACACATGCCTCGTCACTTCGGCAGCGGCGATGGCAAAAAGCAAATCGTGACCACCAGCGTCCTTTTATCATACGCACTTTAAGAAGCTATTGGCAAAAAGAGTGCACGGCGAGGCATGTTATTTGCAACGATCGTCCCCTGGCTGCTGTCCCTGGACACGATGTTGGACTGCCTGGGCCTCCGTTAAGCAGAATCCGCTTCAATAGACATCGCTACTAGCGTGATCCCACTCTTACTGTAGGAAACAGTTTTTGGCCAGCACTCTGCAGACATGCCTCGTCACTTCGGCAGCGGCGATGGCAAAAAGCAAATCGTGACCACCAGCGTCCTTTTATCATACGCACTTTAAGAAGCTATTGGCAAAAAGAGTGCACGGCGAGGCATGTTATTTGCAACGATCGTCCCCTGGCTGCTGTCCCTGCACACGATTTTGGACTGCCTGGGCCTCCGTTAAGCAGAATCCGCTTCTATGGACACCGCTACTAGCGTGAACCCGCTCTTACTGTAGGAAACAGTTTTTGGCCAGCACTCTGCAGACATGCCTCGTCACTTCGGCAGCGGCGATGGCAAAAAGCAAATCGTGACCACCAGCGTCCTTTTATCATACGCACTTTAAGAAGCTATTGGCAAAAAGAGTGCACGGCGAGGCATGTTATTTGCAACGATCGTCCCCTGGCTGCTGTCCCTGCACACGATGTTGGACTGCCTGGGCCTCCGTTAAGCTCCCCGCAGGGAGGCGTCTGCAGCATGCAGACGTTGGTGAGTGGCGACACCACGGGGTTAACCCGAGCATCCGCAGGGACATCCCCGCAAGGGGATGATGGTGAACAATGCGTCACCACGGACCCGAGCATCCGCGCTTAGCCGTGCGTGGCATCGCCGTGTCCGGGGAAAAGGGGATCCTGGTGGTTGAGCCGATGCCGAGCGTTTGGACCCTTAAGGCCCCTCGGCGGAGGCAACACACCACTTTGGCCCCAGCTTCCTGTAGACGGCACCTCCGGCCTGACCCAACCGGAGGAAATCGGCAGTCGCCTTTTCCTGTCCTCCCCTCTACCTATCACTTTCCTATTTCCTTTCTTACAACTTTCCTGTATCCTCCTCTCTTCTTCAGTTTTTTCCTCTTTTTCCTGGCGGCGAGGGTTAACCGTGTGTGACCAACTACCCTGAGTTGAGTCATATTAGGTTATAGTTGGGGTGTACAGCTGGCGTGGGCAGGACTTGCTTGTAAGTTCCTGTCCCGTCCCCCTGTTGGGCTCCATGGTGGTTGGCTGGCACCATGACTGAAAAACATTAATTATTTATGGCTCCCCCTTTTTCCAAACCAGATCGCTCTCTAAAAAGAGGGCGGAACGATGCGGACGATTTTTTTTCAGAAAAGAAAGCTATCTTTCCCAAAATTTCATGTTGTCCATAGCGAAGCAGAAGGAAAACAAGCAAGACTGATATCCCCGTTCCTAGTAGCAAAGTGCCTTACAAACACCTTGGGCCTTGGGTACAAGGTATCCAAAATGGCCAGCGGTGACTTACTGCTCGAACTTCGTGACACTGTCCAACACTCTAAACTCTCAAACCTTGCGTCCATTGGGGAAATCCCAGTCTCTGTCACTTCACATCGATCTTTGAATACTGTCCGAGGCGTCATATCTGAAATCGACTTTATCCACCTCTCTGAAAAAGCAATGCTTGAGGGCCTTACTGACCAAGATGTCATAAATGTTCAACGCATAAAGATCCGGAAGGATAACAAGGAAATAGACACGAAGCACCTGATCCTCACTTTCAATACCAGCACACTGCCTGAAAGCATTGAAGCTGGTTACCTGAAAATAAATGTAAGACCATATATACCCAACCCACGAAGATGTTTTAACTGTCAGAGATTCGGCCATGGCTCACAGAGTTGTCGCGGCCGCAAAACTTGCGCAAAATGCTCGTCAAAGGAACACCAATCTGAAGAATGTGTTGCTACACCGCGGTGTGCAAACTGTGAAGGAGAACATGCTGCCTACTCCAGAGCTTGTCCTTCTTGGAAAAAAGAAAAAGAAATAATTACTCTAAAGACTACGGCAAACATTTCTTTCAAGGAAGCAAGAAGGCGATATGCTCAAACGAACACATTCTCTTTCAGTGCAAAAACAAACTTCGCTGATGTGGTGCGTGGGCGCGGCACACCACACCAGGCTTCGGCACCCGTCCAGGCCACACGCAGTGTGCCTATGGCGGGGCCACCCGCGCCCCCGTGTGGAGTAGCTAGCGCTACTCCGCAAACCCCAAAGGAGGCAACGCAGACCCCCGGGTCGGCGGGCCTCAAGACCTCTTCCCACAGGTCGAGGTCAAACTCGAAAATCAACATACCTCCTGCACGGTCGTCCAGCGCCTCCACAGAGGCGCTGGACGACCGTGCAGGAGGTATGTTGATTTTCGAGTTTGACCTCAGGCGATGGACACGACCCCGGGCAGCCCCGCGCCGTCCACGTCGGACGGTCGGCGGAGCTCCCTGGATCGGTCAAAAAAAGACAGGCCCCGAGTCACGGGGCCATCGACACCTTAATCTACTTTTTCACCCTATAGAAGCACAAAATTGAGATGGCTTTCATAATACAATGGAACTATAGAGGACTTCTAAACAACTACAGTGACATAAAAGACATACTAGGAGCGCACGCTCCTGTTGCCTTATGTCTACAAGAGACAAATTTAGGTCCCAAAAAAAATAACTTTCTTAAGAATTATACTGTTTTCCGCCGCGATCGAGAGCAGGCGAGCAGGCTGTCGGGAGGCGTAGCCATCATAGTGAAAAACGGTGTCCCAGCTCGAGAGCTTAAACTAAAAACAAGACTCGAAGCTGTTGCGGTCAGTGTCGTCAGCCATAAAACAATTTCTATCTGTTCTGTATATATTCCTCCACACTTTACATTAACAGTCCACGATTTACAAGAACCTGTCAATGAACTTCCAGAACCGTATCTAGTAGTTGGGGACTTTAACGCTCACTCCCCTTTTTGGGGAAGCGAGCACTGTGACTCTAGGGGTCAAATAATTGAAGATTTTATCCTCACAAACAATGTATGTCTTTTAAATACAGGAAAAGCCACCTACTGCTCCCCTGCCTCGGGGAAAATGACCTTTTTAGATTTGTCTTTTAGCTCACCTTCTGTTTTTAATGATTTTAAATGGGATATCATTGATAACCCATATGACAGTGACCACCTCCCTATACTAATCACTTTAACATCACCACCGGAAATAATCCCCACAAGGCCACGGCGCTGGAAGCTTCACCTCGCCGACTGGTCACTTTTTAGAGCAAAGGCAACTTTAGAAGATATAGTTTTAGGAAATCTTACCGTTGACGAGATAAACGAAAAGTTCACTAATTGTATCATAACTGCCGCACTCACAGCTATTCCTCAGTCGTCAGGAGTGGCGCGACAAAACCATAAAGTATGGTGGACAAAGGACTGTAAAGAAGCAAAAAAACAGCAAAATAGAGCGTGGGGTAAATTCCGTAGGTATCCGACACATGAAAATTTCCTAAATTTTAAAAAGGCAAAAGCTAAAGCTCGGTATGTCCGTCGCAGTGCCGAAAAAGCTTCATGGCAGAATTATGTTTCAAATATCAACAGTCAGATCCCATCTAAAAAAATGTGGGAGCAGGTTCGAAAAATAAGCGGCAACTTTTCACCATTCACAATTCCTTTTCTAACAACACCCGGAACACAAACAAGCATACAGGAACAGGCAGACATATTGGGGGAACATTTCACTGCAGTTTCAAGTTCATCACACTACACGCAGGCCTTTTTAAAATACAAAAATACAGCTGAAAAACAGAGGCTCCCAACAACTGGAGGTGCAAATGAAAAATACAATAGTCAAATTACCCTCCAAGAAATCAACACAGTACTGTCTGCCGGAAAAAAAACTGCTCCAGGACCCGACCATATACATTATGAAATGCTTGCACATCTTTCTGAGCCTGCCATAGAAGCACTTTTGAGATTCTTTAACACAGTTTGGATGTCAGGGAAAATACCTGAAGCCTGGAAGAAAGCTATTATTGTCCCGTTTCTTAAACCTAGTAAACCCCCAACCTCTCCTAGCAGTTATAGACCCATAGCCTTAACCAGTTGCCTCGCCAAATCCTTCGAAAGTGTCCTAAATATAAGACTAACCTTTGTTCTGCAATCCTGTGAACTGCTTGATATCCATCAATGTGGATTTAAAAAAGGATGCTCCACTACAGATCACCTAGTCCGTCTCGAAAATACAGTCAGAGAAGCTTTTATACACAAACAACACTGTCTTAGCGTCTTTTTTGATTTAGAGAAAGCATATGATACAACCTGGAGGTTCGGGATCCTCCAGGACTTAGCTGAGCTCGGCATCCGTGGCAGAATGCTGAACTCCATTAAAGACTTTTTGTCTAACCGCTCATTTAATGTCCGCCAGGCTCGACCCTTTCGAGGGACTTCATTCAGGAAAATGGAGTTCCTCAAGGGTGCATTTTAAGCACAACTCTCTTCGTTGTAAAAATGAATTCTATTAGAAAAATAATCCCAAGGTCCATTATGTATTCAATGTATGTTGATGATCTTCAGATAGCGTGCACATCTTCCAATATATCCACATGCGAACGACAAGTACAGCTTACAATCAACAAAATGGCAACATGGGCAGACAAGAATGGTTTCCAGTTCTCACCACAGAAAACAGTGGCCTTACTTTTTTCACTGAAACGAGGCTTGCACACAAATCCAACATTACACCTCAACCAAACCGAGCTGCCTTTCAAAAAGGAACACAAATTTCTAGGCATCACCTTCGACAAAAAACTTACTTTCCTGCCTCACATCAATGCACTGAAAAAGAAGGCGTCGCTAGCACTGAACATACTGAAAGTCCTATCACGCAAACACTGGGGTTCTGATCGGGTATGTCTTCTACACATTTATCGCTCTGTAGTACGTTCCATTCTAGATTATGGTTGCATAGTGTATGGATCAGCAAGGCCATCGTTCTTGAAGCGACTGGATCCTGTGCACAATTTGGGATTGCGCCTTTCAACTGGTGCATACAGGACGTCACCAATAAAAAGCCTGTACGTAGAAACCAATGAACCACCACTTTCAGACAGAAGAACAACGCTCACATGCTCATACATTTTAAAGATCCGTTCCCAGCCTAAACACATCTGTTACCCACTCGTTACAAAGTGCCCATCCCGAACACTATTTACCAACAGACCCCTCGCAATCAGGCCACTTCTTCTCCGGTTTGAAGAGAAATGCCAAGAACTAGATATAATGGACACATTGCTTAATATTGCCCGCAAACGTGATCCACTCCCTCCTTGGTACTGCCTACCATCTGTGTGCGACTTCACATTAACACAATTTCAGAAGAAACATACACCGCATGAACAGATATTACAAGAGTATTTAGCACTAAACGAAAAATACGGAGAATACGAAGCATTTTACACCGATGGATCAAAATCGGCGCACTGCGTGGGAAGTGCTGTAGTTCAGAATAATTGGGAAAAAATAGTACGGCTACCTGAGTGTGCATCCATTTTTACCGCCGAGTGTTACGCAGTCTTGCTAGCTGTAGAAAAAATAATAAATGAGAACATTCTGAACAGTATCATTTACACTGATTCTCTGAGCATACTAACCTCACTTCACCATAGAAATGCAGTGACACCACTAATTGGTGATATCATACACAGCATAACAAGCGCCACAATACAGGGACAAGACATAAAATTTTGCTGGGTCCCCAGTCACATTGGAATCACTGGCAATGAGAAGGCAGATGAATGTGCTGGAAAAGCTCGGAACAAAGAAATAAAGAAAGTGTACATTCCTTACAAAGATGGTATGAGGTTGGTGCAGTGCAAATTAAGAAATAAATGGCAGTCACAATGGAACATCGAAAGAAATAATAAGCTACATTTAGTAAAACCCATCCTAGGCGAATGGAAATCATGCTCACACCAAAAACGATTCATCGAAGTTATTTTATGCCGTCTCCGTATTGGACACACACATCTCACACACAACTTCCTGCTAACAAAGAAAGACAAACCTGTTTGCGAGCAATGCGGACATGAACTTACCGTAAACCACATACTACTATCATGCACAAAACTTGAATCAGTAAGGAAAAAATATTTTGCTACATTTTACAAAGAACATATTCCATTTCATCCAGCGTTGATTTTAGCTGAACATGCACCCGTTAGTATGCTTGATGTTTTTAGCTTTTTAAAGGAAGCCGGTGTTCTTCAAAAACTGTAATTTCTTACCCTGTGCTTCTCTACTTAAAACGGTACACCTCAGCCGCTTTCTCAGTCCTGAGAAGGAGGCTGAGGTTTTTCTGTGTAGTTGGGGGCCTCGAGATCCTTGCCAAGTCAAGGATGTCCACGGAGGTTAACCAACTTTTAAAAGCTTCTGCAAACAGCCATTTCTAAAGTGCTTGTATTTAATCAGCCAGGTAATAAAAATAACTTTTAGGCCCTTTACACAACCGTTTTTATACACTTTGTCTTCAAACTTTGCTCGAGCCAATTTTACTCAACCTTGTTCTTGGCGCATGATAGCGTTAGCTGCTTATGCGCCATTAAACACAACACAACAACAACAACCTCCGTTAAGCAGAATGCGCTTCAATAGACACCGCTACTAGCGTGATCCCGCTCTTACGGTAGGAAACAGTTTTTGGCCAGCACTATGCACACATGCCCCGTCACTTCGGCAGCGGCGATGGCCAAGAGCAAATCCTGACCACCAGCGTCCTTTTATCTGACGCACTTTAAGAAGCTATTGGCAAGAAGAGTGCACGGCGAGGCATGTTATTTGCAACGATCGTCCCCTGGCTGCTCTCCCTGCACACGATTTTGGACTGCCTGGGCCTCCGTTAAGCAGAATGCGCTTCAATAGACACCGCTACTAGCGTGATCCCGCTCTTACTGTAGGAAACAGTTTTTGGCCAGCACTCTGCACACATGCCTCGTCACTTCGGCAGCGGCGATGGCAAAAAGCAAATCGTGACCACCAGCGTCCTTTTATCTGACGCACTTTAGGAAGCTATTGGCAAAAAGAGTGCACGGCGAGGCATGTTATTTGCAACGATCGTCCCCAGGCTGCTGTCCCTGTACACGATGTTGGACTGCCTGGGCCTCCGTTAAGCAGAATCCGCTTCAATAGACATCGCTACTAGCGTGACCCCGCTCTTACTGTAGGAAACAGTTTTTGGCCAGCACTCTGCAGACATGCCTCGTCACTTCGGCAGCGGCGATGGCAAAAAGCAAATCGTGACCACCAGCGTCCTTTTATCATACGCACTTTAAGAAGCTATTGGCAAAAAGAGTGCACGGCGAGGCATGTTATTTGCAACGATCGTCCCCTGGCTGCTCTCCCTGCACACGATTTTGGACTGCCTGGGCCTCCGTTAAGCAGAATCCGCTTCAATGGACACCGCTACTAGCGTGAACCCGCTCTTCCTGTAGGAAACAGTTTTTCGCCAGCACTCTGCATACATGCCTCGTCACTTCGGCAGCGGCGATGGCCAAGATCAAATCCTGACCACCAGCGTCCTTTTATCTGACGCACTTTAAGAAGCTATTGGCAAAAAGAGTGCACGGCGAGGCATGTTATTTCCAAAGATCGTCCCCTGGCTGCTGTCCCCGGACACGATGTTGGACTGCCTGGGCCTCCGTTAAGTAGAATCCGCTTCAATAGACACCGCTACTAGCGTGAACCCGCTCTTACTGTAGGAAACAGTTTTTGGCCAGCACTCTGCACACATTCCTCGTCACTTCGGCAGCGGTGATGGCCAAGAGCAAATCGTGACCGCCAGCGTCCTTTTATCTTACGCACTTTAAGAAGCTATTGGCAAAAAGAGTGCACGGCGAGGCATGTTATTTCCAACGATCGTCCCCTGGCTGCTGTCCCTGGACACGATGTTGGACTGCCTGGGCCTCCGTTAAACAGAATGCGTTTCAATAGACACCGCTACTAGCGTGATCCCGCTCTTACTGTAGGAAACAGTTTTTGGCCAGCACTATGCACACATGCCCCGTCACTTCGGCAGCGGCGATGGCCAAGAGCAAATCCTGACCACCAGCGTCCTTTTATCTGACGCACTTTAAGAAGCTATTGGCAAAAAGAGTGCACGGCGAGGCATGTTATTTGCAACGATCGTCCCCTGGCTGCTGTCCCTGGACACGATGTTGGACTGCCTGGGCCTCCGTTAAGCAGAATGCGCTTCAATAGACACCGCTACTAGCGTGATCCCGCTCTTACTGTAGGAAACAGTTTTTGGCCAGCACTATGCACACATGCCCCGTCACTTCGGCAGCGGCGATGGCCAAGAGCAAATCCTGACCACCAGCGTCCTTTTATCTGACGCACTTTAGGAAGCTATTGGCAAGAAGAGTGCACGGCGAGGCGTGTTATTTGCAACGATCGTCCCCTGGCTGCTGTCCCTGGACACGATGTTGGACTGCCTGGGCCTCCGTTTAAGCAGAATCCGCTTCAATAGACACCGCTACTAGCGTGAACCCGCTCTTACGGTAGGAAACAGTTTTTGGCCAGCACTCTGCACACATGCCTCGTCACTTCGGCAGCGGCGATGGCCAAGAGCAAATCGTGACCGCCAGCGTCCTTTTATCTGACGCACTTTAAGAAGCTATTGGCAAAAAGAGTACACGGCGAGGCATGTTATTTGCAACGATCGTCCCCTGGCTGCTGTCCCTGGAAACGATGTTGGACTGCCTGGGCCTCCGTTAAGCAGAATCCGCTTCAATAGACACCGCTACTAGCGTGATCCCCCTCTTACTGTAGGAAACAGTTTTTGGCCAGCACTCTGCACACATGCCTCGTCACTTCGGCAGCGGCGATGGCCAAGAGCAAATCCTGACCACAGGCGTCCTTTTATCTGACGCACTTTAGGAAGCTATTGGCAAAAAGAGTGCACGGCGAGGCATGTTATTTGCAACGATCGTCCCCTGGCTGCTCTCCCTGCACACGATTTTGGACTGCCTGGGCCTCCGTTAAGCAGAATCCGCTTCAATGGACACCGCTACTAGCGTGAACCCGCTCTTACTGTAGGAAACAGTTTTTGGCCAGCACTCTGCATACATGCCTCGTCACTTCGGCAGCGGCGATGGCCAAGATCAAATCCTGACCACCAGCGTCCTTTTATCTGACGCACTTTAAGAAGCTATTGGCAAAAAGAGTGCACGGCGAGGCATGTTATTTCCAAAGATCGTCCCCTGGCTGCTGTCCCCGGACACGATGTTGGACTGCCTGGGCCTCCGTTAAGTAGAATCCGCTTCAATAGACTCCGCTACTAGCGTGAACCCGCTCTTACTGTAGGAAACAGTTTTTCGCCAGCACTCTGCACACATGCCTCGTCACATCGGCAGCGGTGATGGCCAAGAGCAAATCGTGACCGCCAGCGTCGTTTTATCTTACGCACTTTAAGAAGCTATTGGCAAAAGAGTGCACGGCGAGGCATGTTATTTCCAACGATCGTCCACTGGCTGCTGTCCCTGGACACGATGTTGGACTGCCTGGGCCTCCGTTAAGCAGAATGCGCTTCAATAGACACCGCTACTAGCGTGATCCCGATCTTACTGTAGGAAACAGATTTTGGCCAGCACTCGGCACACATGCCTCCTCACTTCGGCAGCGGCGATGGCCAAGAGCAAATCCTGACCACCAGCGTCCTTTTATCTGACGCACTTTAAGAAGCTATTCGCAAAAAGAGTGCACGGCGAGGCATGTTATTTGCAACGATCGTCCCCTGGCTGCTGTCCCTGGACACGATGTTGGACTGCCTGGGCCTCCGTTAAGCAGAATCCGCTTCAATAGACACCGCTACTAGCGTGAACCCGCTCTTACTGTAGGAAACAGTTTTTGGCCAGCACTCTGCACACATGCCTCGTCACTTCGGCAGCGGTGATGGCCAAGAGCAAATCGTGACCGCCAGCATCCTTTTATCTTACGCACTTTAAGAAGCTATTGGCAAAAAGAATGCACGGCGAGGCATGTTATTTGCAACGATCGTCCCCTCGCTGCTGTCTCTGGACACGATGTTGGACTGCCTGGGCCTCCGTTAAGCAGAATCCGCTTCAATTGACACCGCTACTAGCGTGAACCCGCTCTTACTGTAGGAAACAGTTTTTGGCCAGCACTCTGCACACATGCCTCGTCACTTCGGCAGCGGTGATGGCCAAGAGCAAATCGTGACCGCCAGCGTCCTTTTATCTTACGCACTTTAAGAAGCTATTGGCAAAAAGAGTGCACGGCGAGGCATGTTATTTCCAACGATCGTCCCCTGGCTGATGTCCCTGGACACGATGTTGGACTGCCTGGGCCTCCGTTAAGCAGAATCCGCTTCAATTGACACCGCTACTAGCGTGAACCCGCTCTTACTGTAGGAAACAGTTTTTGGCCAGCACTCTGCACACATGCCTCGTCACTTCGGCAGCGGTGATGGCCAAGAGCAAATCGTGACCACCAGCGACCTTTTATCTTACGCACTTTAAGAAGCTATTGGCAAAAAGAGTGCACGGCGAGGCATGTTATTTCCAACGATCGTCCCCTGGCTGATGTCCCTGGACACGATGTTGGACTGCCTGGGCCTCCGTTAAGCAGAATGCGCTTCAATAGACACCGCTACTAGCGTGATCCCGCTCTTACTGTAGGAAACAGTTTTTGGCCAGCACTCGGCACACATGCCTCGTCACTACGGCAGCGGCGATGGCCAAGAGCAAATCCTGACCACCAGCGTCCTTTTATCTGACGCACTTTAAGAAGCTATTGGCAAAAAGAGTGCACGGCGAGGCATGTTATTTGCAACGATCGTCCCCTGGCTGCTGTCCCTGGACACGATGTTGGACTGCCTGGGCCTCCGTTAAGCAGAATGCGCTTCAATAGACACCGCTACTAGCGTGATCCCGCTCTTACTGTAGGAAACAGTTTTTGGCCAGCACTCGGCACACATGCCTCGTCACTTCGGCAGCGGCGATGGCCAAGAGCAAATCCTGACCATCAGCGTCCTTTTATCTGACGCACTTTAAGAAGCTATTCGCAAAAAGAGTGCACGGCGAGGCATGTTATTTGCAACGATCGTCCCCTGGCTGCTGTCCCTGGACACGATGTTGGACTGCCTGGGCCTCCGTTAAGCAGAATCCGCTTCAGTAGACACCGCTACTAGCGTGAACCCGCTCTTACTCTAGGAAACAGTTTTTGGCCAGCACTCTGCACACATGCCTCGTCACTTCGGCAGCGGCGATGGCAAAAAGCAAATCGTGACCACCAGCGTCCTTTTATCATACGCACTTTAAGAAGCTATTGGCAAAAAGAGTGCACGGCGAGGCATGTTATTTGCAACGATCGTCCCCTGGCTGCTCTCCCTGCACACGATTTTGGACTGCCTGGGCCTCCGTTAAGCAGAATCCGCTTCAATGGACACCGCTACTAGCGTGAACCCGCTCTTACTGTAGGAAACAGTTTTTGGCCAGCACTCTGCATACATGCCTCGTCACTTCGGCAGCGGCGATGGCCAAGATCAAATCCTGACCACCAGCGTCCTTTTATCTGACGCACTTTAAGAAGCTATTGGCAAAAAGAGTGCACGGCGAGGCATGTTATTTCCAAAGATCGTCCCCTGGCTGCTGTCCCCGGACACGATGTTGGACTGCCTGGGCCTCCGTTAAGTAGAATCCGCTTCAATAGACTCCGCTACTAGCGTGAACCCGCTCTTACTGTAGGAAACAGTTTTTCGCCAGCACTCTGCACACATGCCTCGTCACTTCGGCAGCGGTGATGGCCAAGAGCAAATCGTGACCGCCAGCGTCGTTTTATCTTACGCACTTTAAGAAGCTATTGGCAAAAGAGTGCACGGCGAGGCATGTTATTTCCAACGATCGTCCACTGGCTGCTGTCCCTGGACACGATGTTGGACGGCCTGGGCCTCCGTTAAGCAGAATGCGCTTCAATAGACACCGCTACTAGCGTGATCCCGCTCTTACTGTAGGAAACAGATTTTGGCCAGCACTCGGCACACATGCCTCGTCACTTCGGCAGCGGCGATGGCAGAGAGCAAATCCTGACCACCAGCGTCCTTTTATCTGACGCACTTTAAGAAGCTATTCGCAAAAAGAGTGCACGGCGAGGCATGTTATTTGCAACGATCGTCCCCTGGCTGCTGTCCCTGGACACGATGTTGGACTGCCTGGGCCTCCGTTAAGCAGAATCCGCTTCAATAGACACCGCTACTAGCGTGAACCCGCTCTTACTGTAGGAAACAGTTTTTTGCCAGCACTCTGCACACATGCCTCGTCACTTCGGCAGCGGTGATGGCCAAGAGCAAATCGTGACCGCCAGCATCCTTTTATCTTACGCACTTTAAGAAGCTATTGGCAAAAAGAGTGCACGGCGAGGCATGTTATTTGCAACGATCGTCCCCTCGCTGCTGTCTCTGGACACGATGTTGGACTGCCTGGGCCTCCGTTAAGCAGAATCCGCTTCAATTGACACCGCTACTAGCGTGAACCCGCTATTACTGTAGGAAACAGTTTTTGGCCAGCACTCTGCACACATGCCTCGTCACTTCGGCAGCGGTGATGGCCAAGAGCAAATCGTGACCGCCAGCGTCCTTTTATCTTACGCACTTTAAGAAGCTATTGGCAAAAAGAGTGCACGGCGAGGCATGTTATTTCCAACGATCGTCCCCTGGCTGATGTCCCTGGACACGATGTTGGACTGCCTGGGCCTCCGTTAAGCAGAATGCGCTTCAATAGACACCGCTACTAGCGTGATCCCGCTCCTACTGTAGGAAGCAGTTTTTGGCCAGCACTCGGCACACATGCCTCGTCACTACGGCAGCGGCGATGGCCAAGAGCAAATCCTGACCACCAGCGCCCTTTTATCTGACGCACTTTAAGAAGCTATTGGCAAAAAGAGTGCACGGCGAGGCATGTTATTTGCAACGATCGTCCCCTGGCTGCTGTCCCTGGACACGATGTTGGACTGCCTGGGCCTCCGTTAAGCAGAATGCGCTTCAATAGACACCGCTACTAGCGTGATCCCGCTCTTACTGTAGGAAACAGTTTTTGGCCAGCACTCGGCACACATGCCTCGTCACTTCGGCAGCGGCGATGGCCAAGAGCAAATCCTGACCATCAGCGTCCTTTTATCTGACGCACTTTAAGAAGCTATTCGCAAAAAGAGTGCACGGCGAGGCATGTTATTTGCAACGATCGTCCCCTGGCTGCTGTCCCTGGACACGATGTTGGACTGCCTGGGCCTCCGTTAAGCAGAATCCGCTTCAGTAGACAGCGCTACTAGCGTGAACCCGCTCTTACTCTAGGAAACAGTTTTTGGCCAGCACTCTGCACACATGCCTCGTCACTTCGACAGCGGCGATGGCCAAGAGCAAATCGTGACCGCCAGCGTCCTTTTATCTGACGCACTTTAAGAAGCTATTGGCAAAAAGAGTGCACGGCGAGGCATGTTATTTGCAACGATCGTCCCCTGGTTGCTGTCCCTGGACACGATGTTGGACTGCCTGGGCCTCCGTTAAGCAGAATCCGCTTCAATAGACACCGCTACTAGCGTGAACCCGCTCTTACTGTAGGAAACAGTTTTTGGCCAGCACTATGCACACATGCCCCGTCACTTCGGCAGCGGCGATGGCCAAGAGCAAATCCTGACCACCAGCGTCCTTTTATGTGACGCACTGTAAGAACCTATTGGCAAAAAGAGTGCACGACGAGGCATGTTATTTGCAACGATCGTCCCCTGGCTGCTGTCCCTGGACACGATGTTGGACTGCCTGGGCCTCCGTTAAGCAGAATCCGCTTCAATAGACACCGCTACTAGCGTGAACCCGCTCTTACTGTAGGAAACAGTTTTTGGCCAGCACTATGCACACATGCCTCGTCACTTCGGCAGCGGCGATGGCCAAGAGCAAATCGTGACCGCCAGCGTCCTTTTATCTGACGCACTGTAAGAACCTATTGGCAAAAAGAGTGCACGGCGAGGCATGTTATTTGCAACGATCGTCCCCTGGCTGCTGTCCCTGGACACGATGTTGGACTGCCTGGGCCTCCGTTAAGCAGAATCCGCTTCAATAGACACCGCTACTAGCCTGAACCCGCTCTTACTGTAGGAAACAGTTTTTGGCCAGCACTATGCACACATGCCCCGTCACTTCGGCAGCGGCGATGGCCAAGAGCAAATCCTGACCACCAGCGTCCTTTTATCTGACGCACTTTAAGAAGCTATTGGCAAAAAGAGTGCACGGCGAGGCATGTTATTTGCAACGATCGTCCCCTGGCTGCTGTCTCTGGACACGATGTTGGACTGCCTGGGCCTCCGTTAAGCAGAATCCGCTTCAATAGACACCGCTACTAGCGTGATATCGCTCTTACTGTAGGAAACAGATTTTGGCCAGCACTCGGCACACATGCCTCGTCACTTCGGCAGCGGCGATGGCCAAGAGCAAATCCTGACCACCAGCGTCCTTTTATCTGACGCAGTGTAAGAACCTGTTGGCAAAAAGAGTGCACGGCGAGGCATGTTATTTGCAACGATCGTCCCCGGGCTGCTCTCCCTGCACACGATGTTGGACTGCCTGGGCCTCCGTTAAGCAGACTGCTTCAATAGACACCGCTACTAGCGTGATCCCGCTCTTACTGTAGGAAACAGTTTTTGGCCAGCACTCTGCAGACATGCCTCGTCACTTCGGCAGCGGCGATGGCAAAAAGCAAATCGTGACCACCAGCGTCCTTTTATCATACGCACTTTAAGAAGCTATTGGCAAAAAGAGTGCACGGCGAGGCATGTTATTTGCAACGATCGTCCCCTGGCTGCTCTCCCTGCACACGATTTTGGACTGCCTGGGCCTCCGTTAAGCAGAATCCGCTTCAATGGACACCGCTACTAGCGTGAACCCGCTCTTACTGTAGGAAACAGTTTTTGGCCAGCACTCTGCACACATGCCTCGTCACTTCGGCAGCGGCGATGGCCAAGATCAAATCCTGACCACCAGCGTCCTTTTATCTGACGCACTTTAAGAAGCTATTGGCAAAAAGAGTGCACGGCGAGGCATGTTATTTCCAAAGATCGTCCCCTGGCTGCTGTCCCCGGACACGATGTTGGACTGCCTGGGCCTCCGTTAAGTAGAATCCGCTTCAATAGACTCCGCTACTAGCGTGAACCCGCTCTTACTGTAGGAAACAGTTTTTCGCCAGCACTCTGCACACATGCCTCGTCACTTCGGCAGCGGCGATGGCCAAGAGCAAATCGTGACCGCCAGCGTCGTTTTATCTTACGCACTTTAAGAAGCTATTGGCAAAAGAGTGCACGGCGAGGCATGTTATTTCCAACGATCGTCCACTGGCTGCTGTCCCTGGACACGATGTTGGACTGCCTGGGCCTCCGTTAAGCAGAATGCGCTTCAATAGACACCGCTACTAGCGTGATCCCGCTCTTACTGTAGGAAACAGATTTTGGCCAGCACTCGGCACACATGCCTCCTCACTTCGGCAGCGGCGATGGCCAAGAGCAAATCGTGACCGCCAGCGTCCTCTTATCTGACGCACTTTAAGAAGCTATTGGCAAAAACAGTGCCCGGCGAGGCATGTTATTTCCAATGATCGTCCCCTGGCTGCTCTCCCTGGACACGATGTTGGACTGCCTGGGCCTCCGTTAAGCAGAATCCGCTTCAATAGACACCGCTACTAGATTGAACCCGCTCTTACTGTAGGAAACAGTTTTTGGACAGCACTCTGCACACATGCCTCGTCACTTCGGCAGCGGCGATGGCCAAGAGCAAATCGTGACCGCCAGCGTCCTTTTATCTGACGCACTTTAAGAAGCTATTGGCAAAAAGAGTGCACGGCGAGGCATGTTATTTGCAACGATCGTCCCCTGGCTGCTGCCCCTGGACACGATGTTGGACTGCCTGGGCCTCCGTTAAGCAGAATCCGCTTCAATAGACACCGCTACTAGCGTGAACCCGCTCTTACTGTAGGAAACAGTTTTTGGCCAGCACTCTGCACACATGCCTCGTCACTTCGGCAGCGGCGATGGCAAAAAGCAAATCGTGACCACCAGCGTCCTTTTATCATACGCACTTTAAGAAGCTATTGGCAAAAAGAGTGCACGGCGAGGCATGTTATTTCCAACGATCGTCCACTGGCTGCTGTCCCTGGACACGATGTTGGACGGCCTGGGCCTCCGTTAAGCAGAATGCGCTTCAATAGACACCGCTACTAGCGTGATCCCGCTCTTACTGTAGGAAACAGATTTTGGCCAGCACTCGGCACACATGCCTCGTCACTTCGGCAGCGGCGATGGCCAAGAGCAAATCCTGACCACCAGCGTCCTTTTATCTGACGCACTTTAAGAAGCTATTCGCAAAAAGAGTGCACGGCGAGGCATGTTATTTGCAACGATCGTCCCCTGGCTGCTGTCCCTGGACACGATGTTGGACTGCCTGGGCCTCCGTTAAGCAGAATCCGCTTCAGTAGACAGCGCTACTAGCGTGAACCCGCTCTTACTCTAGGAAACAGTTTTTGGCCAGCACTCTGCACACATGCCTCGTCATTCGACAGCGGCGATGGCCAAGAGCAAATCGTGACCGCCAGCGTCCTTTTATCTGACGCACTTTAAGAAGCTATTGGCAAAAACAGTGCCCGGCGAGGCATGTTATTTCCAATGATCGTCCCCTGGCTGCTGTCCCTGGACACGATGTTGGACTGCCTGGGCCTCCGTTAAGCAGAATCCGCTTCAATAGACACCGCTACTAGCGTGAACCCGCTCTTACTGTAGGAAACAGTTTTTGGACAGCACTCTGCACACATGCCTCGTCACTTCGGCAGCGGCGATGGCCAAGAGCAAATCGTGACCGCCAGCGTCCTTTTATCTGACGCACTTTAAGAAGCTATTGGCAAAAAGAGTGCACGGCGAGGCATGTTATTTGCAACGATCGTCCCCTGGCTGCTGTCCCTGGACACGATGTTGGACTGCCTGGGCCTCCGTTAAGCAGAATCCGCTTCAATAGACACCGCTACTAGCGTGAACCCGCTCTTACTGTAGGAAACAGTTTTTGGCCAGCACTCTGCACACATGCCTCGTCACTTCGGCAGCGGCGATGGCCAAGAGCAAATCGTGACCGCCAGCGTCATTTTATCTGACGCACTTTAAGAACCTATTGGCAAAAAGAGTGCACGGCGAGGCATGTTATTTGCAGCGATCGTCCCCTGGCTGCTGTCCCTGGACACGATGTTGGACTGCCTGGGCCTCCGTTAAGCAGAATCCGCTTCAATAGACACCGCTACTAGCGTGAACCCGCTCTTACTGTAGGAAACAGTTTTTGGCCAGCACTCTGCACACATGCCTCGTCACTTCGGCAGCGGCGATGGCCAAGAGCAAATCCTGACCACCAGCGTCCTTTTATCTGACGCACTTTAAGAAGCTATTGGCAAAAAGAGTGCACGGCGAGGCATGTTATTTGCAACGATCGTCCCCTGGTTGCTGTCCCTGGACACGATGTTTGACTGCCTGGGCCTCCGTTAAGCAGAATCCGCTTCAATAGACACCGCTACTAGCGTGAACCCGCTCTTACTGTAGGAAACAGTTTTTGGCCAGCACTATGCACACATGCCCCGTCACTTCGGCAGCGGCGATGGCCAAGAGCAAATCCTGACCACCAGCGTCCTTTTATGTGACGCACTGTAAGAACCTATTGGCAAAAAGAGTGCACGACGAGGCATGTTATTTGCAACGATCGTCCCCTGGCTGCTGTCCCTGGACACGATGTTGGACTGCCTGGGCCTCCGTTAAGCAGAATCCGCTTCAATAGACACCGCTACTAGCGTGAACCCGCTCTTACTGTAGGAAACAGTTTTTGGCCAGCACTATGCACACATGCCTCGTCACTTCGGCAGCGGCGATGGCCAAGAGCAAATCGTGACCGCCAGCGTCCTTTTATCTGACGCACTGTAAGAACCTATTGGCAAAAAGAGTGCACGGCGAGGCATGTTATTTGCAACGATCGTCCCCTGGCTGCTGTCCCTGGACACGATGTTGGACTGCCTGGGCCTCCGTTAAGCAGAATCCGCTTCAATAGACACCGCTACTAGCCTGAACCCGCTCTTACTGTAGGAAACAGTTTTTGGCCAGCACTATGCACACATGCCCCGTCACATCGGCAGCGGCGATGGCCAAGAGCAAATCCTGACCACCAGCGTCCTTTTATCTGACGCACTTTAAGAAGCTATTGGCAAAAAGAGTGCACGGCGAGGCATGTTATTTGCAACGATCGTCCCCTGGCTGCTGTCTCTGGACACGATGTTGGACTGCCTGGGCCTCCGTTAAGCAGAATCCGCTTCAATAGACACCGCTACTAGCGTGATCCCGCTCTTACTGTAGGAAACAGATTTTGGCCAGCACTCGGCACACATGCCTCGTCACTTCGGCAGCGGCGATGGCCAAGAGCAAATCCTGACCACCAGCGTCCTTTTATCTGACGCACTGTAAGAACCTGTTGGCAAAAAGAGTGCACGGCGAGGCATGTTATTTGCAACGATCGTCCCCGGGCTGCTCTCCCTGCACACGATGTTGGACTGCCTGGGCCTCCGTTAAGCAGACTGCTTCAATAGACACCGCTACTAGCGTGAACCCGCTCTTACTGTAGGAAACAGTTTTTGGCCAGCACTGTACACACATGCCTCGTCACTTCGGCAGCGGTGATGGCCAAGAGCAAATCGTGACCGCCAGCGTCCTTTTATCTGACGCACTTTAAGAAGCTATTGGCAAAAAGAGTGCACGGCGAGGCATGTTATTTGCAACGATCGTCCCCTGGCTGCTCTCCCTGCACAGGATGTTGGACTGCCTGGGCCTCCGTTAAGCAGAATCCGCTTCAATGGACACCGCTACTAGCGTGAACCCGTCCTTACTGTAGGAAACAGTTTTTGGCCAGCACTCTGCACACATGCCTCGTCACTTCGGCAGCGGCGATGGCCAAGAGGAAATCCTGACCACCAGCGTCCTTTTATCTGACGCACTTTAAGAAGGTATTGGCAAAAAGAGTGCACGGCGAGGCATGTTATTCGCAACGATCGTCCCCTGGCTGCTGTCCCTGGACACGATGTTGGACTGCCTGTTCCTCCGTTAAGCAGAATCCGCTTCAATAGACACCGCTACTAGCGTGAACCCGCTCTTACTGTAGGAAACAGTTTTTGGCCAGCACTCTGCACACATGCCTCGTCACTTCGGCAGCGGCGATGGCCAAGAGCAAATCGTGACCGCCACCGTCCTTTTATCTGACGCACTTTAAGAAGCTATTGGCAAAAACAGTGCACGGCGAGGCATGTTATTTCCAGCGATCGTCCCCTGGCTGCTGTCCCTGGACACGATGTTGGACTGCCTGGTCCTCCGTTAAGCAGAATCCGCTTCAATAGACACCGCTACTAGCGTGAACCCGCTCTTACTGTAGGAAACAGTTTTTGGCCAGCACTATGCACACATGCCCCGTCACTTCGGCAGCGGCGATGGCCAAGAGCAAATCCTGACCACCAGCGTCCTTTTATGTGACGCACTGTAAGAACCTATTGGCAAAAAGAGTGCACGACGAGGCATGTTATTTGCAACGATCGTCCCCTGGCTGCTGTCCCTGGACACGATGTTGGACTGCCTGGGCCTCCGTTAAGCAGAATCCGCTTCAATAGACACCGCTACTAGCGTGAACCCGCTCTTACTGTAGGAAACAGTTTTTGGCCAGCACTATGCACACATGCCTCGTCACTTCGGCAGCGGCGATGGCCAAGAGCAAATCGTGACCGCCAGCGTCCTTTTATCTGACGCACTGTAAGAACCTATTGGCAAAAAGAGTGCACGGCGAGGCATGTTATTTGCAACGATCGTCCCCTGGCTGCTGTCCCTGGACACGATGTTGGACTGCCTGGGCCTCCGTTAAGCAGAATCCGCTTCAATAGACACCGCTACTAGCCTGAACCCGCTCTTACTGTAGGAAACAGTTTTTGGCCAGCACTATGCACACATGCCCCGTCACTTCGGCAGCGGCGATGGCCAAGAGCAAATCCTGACCACCAGCGTCCTTTTATCTGACGCACTTTAAGAAGCTATTGGCAAAAAGAGTGCACGGCGAGGCATGTTATTTGCAACGATCGTCCCCTGGCTGCTGTCTCTGGACACGATGTTGGACTGCCTGGGCCTCCGTTAAGCAGAATCCGCTTCAATAGACAGCGCTACTAGCGTGATCCCGCTCTTACTGTAGGAAACAGATTTTGGCCAGCACTCGGCACACATGCCTCGTCACTTCGGCAGCGGCGATGGCCAAGAGCAAATCCTGACCACCAGCGTCCTTTTATCTGACGCACTGTAAGAACCTGTTGGCAAAAAGAGTGCACGGCGAGGCATGTTATTTGCAACGATCGTCCCCGGGCTGCTCTCCCTGCACACGATGTTGGACTGCCTGGGCCTCCGTTAAGCAGACTGCTTCAATAGACACCGCTACTAGCGTGAACCCGCTCTTACTGTAGGAAACAGTTTTTGGCCAGCACTGTACACACATGCCTCGTCACTTCGGCAGCGGTGATGGCCAAGAGCAAATCGTGACCGCCAGCGTCCTTTTATCTGACGCACTTTAAGAAGCTATTGGCAAAAAGAGTGCACGGCGAGGCATGTTATTTGCAACGATCGTCCCCTGGCTGCTCTCCCTGCACAGGATGTTGGACTGCCTGGGCCTCCGTTAAGCAGAATCCGCTTCAATGGACACCGCTACTAGCGTGAACCCGTCCTTACTGTAGGAAACAGTTTTTGGCCAGCACTCTGCACACATGCCTCGTCACTTCGGCAGCGGCGATGGCCAAGAGGAAATCCTGACCACCAGCGTCCTTTTATCTGACGCACTTTAAGAAGCTATTGGCAAAAAGAGTGCACGGCGAGGCATGTTATTCGCAACGATCGTCCCCTGGCTGCTGTCCCTGGACACGATGTTGGACTGCCTGTTCCTCCGTTAAGCAGAATCCGCTTCAATAGACACCGCTACTAGCGTGAACCCGCTCTTACTGTAGGAAACAGTTTTTGGCCAGCACTCTGCACACATGCCTCGTCACTTCGGCAGCGGCGATGGCCAAGAGCAAATCGTGACCGCCACCGTCCTTTTATCTGACGCACTTTAAGAAGCTATTGGCAAAAACAGTGCACGGCGAGGCATGTTATTTCCAGCGATCGTCCCCTGGCTGCTGTCCCTGGACACGATGTTGGACTGCCTGGTCCTCCGTTAAGCAGAATCCGCTTCAATAGACACCGCTACTAGCGTGAACCCGCTCTTACTGTAGGAAACAGTTTTTGGCCAGCACTCTGCACACATGCCTCGTCACTTCGGCAGCGGCGATGGCCAAGAGCAAATCGTGACCGCCAGCGTCCTTTTATCTGACGCACTTTAAGAAGCTATTGGCAAAAAGAGTGCACGGCGAGGCATGTTATTTGCAACGATCGTCCCCTGGCTGCTGTCCCTGGACACGATGTTGGACTGCCTGGGCCTCCGTTAAGCAGAATCCGCTTCAATAGACACCGCTACTAGCGTGATCCCGCTCTTACGGTAGGAAACAGTTTTTGGCCAGCACTCTGCACACATGCCTCGTCACTTCGGCAGCGGCGATGGCCAAGAGCAAATCCTGACCACCAGCGTCCTTTTATCTGACGCACTTTAGGAAGCTATTGGCAAAAAGAGTGCACGGCGAGGCATGTTATTTGCAACGATCGTCCCCTGGCTGCTGTCCCTGGACACGATGTTGGAGTGCCTGGGCCTCCGTTAAGCAGAATCCGCTTCAATAGACACCGCTACTAGCGTGATCCCGCTCTTACTGTAGGAAACAGTTTTTGGCCAGCACTCTGCACACATGCCTCGTCACTTCGGCAGCAGCGATGGCAAAAAGCAAATCGTGACCAACAGCGTCCTTTTATCTGACGCACTTTAAGAAGCTATTGGCAAAAAGAGTGCACGGCGAGGCATGTTATTTGCAACGATCGTCCCCTGGTTGCTGTCCCTGGACACGATGTTGGACTGCCTGGGCCTCCGTTAAGCAGAATCCGCTTCAATAGACACCGCTACTAGCGTGAACCCGCTCTTACTGTAGGAAACAGTTTTTGGCCAGCACTATGCACACATGCCCCGTCACTTCGGCAGCGGCGATGGCCAAGAGCAAATCCTGACCACCAGCGTCCTTTTATGTGACGCACTGTAAGAACCTATTGGCAAAAAGAGTGCACGACGAGGCATGTTATTTGCAACGATCGTCCCCTGGCTGCTGTCCCTGGACACGATGTTGGACTGCCTGGGCCTCCGTTAAGCAGAATCCGCTTCAATAGACACCGCTACTAGCGTGAACCCGCTCTTACTGTAGGAAACAGTTTTTGGCCAGCACTATGCACACATGCCTCGTCACTTCGGCAGCGGCGATGGCCAAGAGCAAATCGTGACCGCCAGCGTCCTTTTATCTGACGCACTGTAAGAACCTATTGGCAAAAAGAGTGCACGGCGAGGCATGTTATTTGCAACGATCGTCCCCTGGCTGCTGTCCCTGGACACGATGTTGGACTGCCTGGGCCTCCGTTAAGCAGAATCCGCTTCAATAGACACCGCTACTAGCCTGAACCCGCTCTTACTGTAGGAAACAGTTTTTGGCCAGCACTATGCACACATGCCCCGTCACTTCGGCAGCGGCGATGGCCAAGAGCAAATCCTGACCACCAGCGTCCTTTTATCTGACGCACTTTAAGAAGCTATTGGCAAAAAGAGTGCACGGCGAGGCATGTTATTTGCAACGATCGTCCCCTGGCTGCTGTCTCTGGACACGATGTTGGACTGCCTGGGCCTCCGTTAAGCAGAATCCGCTTCAATAGACACCGCTACTAGCGTGATCCCGCTCTTACTGTAGGAAACAGATTTTGGCCAGCACTCGGCACACATGCCTCGTCACTTCGGCAGCGGCGATGGCCAAGAGCAAATCCTGACCACCAGCGTCCTTTTATCTGACGCACTGTAAGAACCTGTTGGCAAAAAGAGTGCACGGCGAGGCATGTTATTTGCAACGATCGTCCCCGGGCTGCTCTCCCTGCACACGATGTTGGACTGCCTGGGCCTCCGTTAAGCAGAATCCGCTTCAATGGACACCGCTACTAGCGTGAACCCGTCCTTACTGTAGGAAACAGTTTTTGGCCAGCACTCTGCACACATGCCTCGTCACTTCGGCAGCGGCGATGGCCAAGAGGAAATCCTGACCACCAGCGTCCTTTTATCTGACGCACTTTAAGAAGCTATTGGCAAAAAGAGTGCACGGCGAGGCATGTTATTTGCAACGATCGTCCCCTGGCTGCTGTCCCTGGACACGATGTTGGACTGCCTGGGCCTCCGTTAAGCAGAATCCGCTTCAATAGACACCGCTACTAGCGTGATCCCGCTCTTACGGTAGGAAACAGTTTTTGGCCAGCACTCTGCACACATGCCTCGTCACATCGGCAGCGGCGATGGCCAAGAGCAAATCCTGACCACCAGCGTCCTTTTATCTGACGCACTTTAGGAAGCTATTGGCAAAAAGAGTGCACGGCGAGGCATGTTATTTGCAACGATCGTCCCCTGGCTGCTGTCCCTGGACACGATGTTGGACTGCCTGGGCCTCCGTTAAGCAGAATCCGCTTCAATAGACACCGCTACTAGCGTGATCCCGCTCTTACTGTAGGAAACAGTTTTTGGCCAGCACTCTGCACACATGCCTCGTCACTTCGGCAGCGGCGATGGCCAAGAGCAAATCCTGACCACCAGCGTCCTTTTATCTGACGCACTTTAGGAAGCTATTGGCAAAAAGAGTGCACGGCGAGGCATGTTATTTGCAACGATCGTCCCCTGGCTGCTGTCCCTGGACACGATGTTGGAGTGCCTGGGCCTCCGTTAAGCAGAATCCGCTTCAATAGACACCGCTACTAGCGTGATCCCGCTCTTACTGTAGGAAACAGTTTTTGGCCAGCACTCTGCACACATGCCTCGTCACTTCGGCAGCAGCGATGGCAAAAAGCAAATCGTGACCAACAGCGTCCTTTTATCTGACGCACTTTAAGAAGCTATTGGCAAAAAGAGTGCACGGCGAGGCATGTTATTTGCAACGATCGTCCCCTGGTTGCTGTCCCTGGACACGATGTTGGACTGCCTGGGCCTCCGTTAAGCAGAATCCGCTTCAATAGACACCGCTACTAGCGTGAACCCGCTCTTACTGTAGGAAACAGTTTTTGGCCAGCACTATGCACACATGCCCCGTCACTTCGGCAGCGGCGATGGCCAAGAGCAAATCCTGACCACCAGCGTCCTTTTATGTGACGCACTGTAAGAACCTATTGGCAAAAAGAGTGCACGACGAGGCATGTTATTTGCAACGATCGTCCCCTGGCTGCTGTCCCTGGACACGATGTTGGACTGCCTGGGCCTCCGTTAAGCAGAATCCGCTTCAATAGACACCGCTACTAGCGTGAACCCGCTCTTACTGTAGGAAACAGTTTTTGGCCAGCACTATGCACACATGCCTCGTCACTTCGGCAGCGGCGATGGCCAAGAGCAAATCGTGACCGCCAGCGTCCTTTTATCTGACGCACTGTAAGAACCTATTGGCAAAAAGAGTGCACGGCGAGGCATGTTATTTGCAACGATCGTCCCCTGGCTGCTGTCCCTGGACACGATGTTGGACTGCCTGGGCCTCCGTTAAGCAGAATCCGCTTCAATAGACACCGCTACTAGCCTGAACCCGCTCTTACTGTAGGAAACAGTTTTTGGCCAGCACTATGCACACATGCCCCGTCACTTCGGCAGCGGCGATGGCCAAGAGCAAATCCTGACCACCAGCGTCCTTTTATCTGACGCACTTTAAGAAGCTATTGGCAAAAAGAGTGCACGGCGAGGCATGTTATTTGCAACGATCGTCCCCTGGCTGCTGTCTCTGGACACGATGTTGGACTGCCTGGGCCTCCGTTAAGCAGAATCCGCTTCAATAGACACCGCTACTAGCGTGATCCCGCTCTTACTGTAGGAAACAGATTTTGGCCAGCACTCGGCACACATGCCTCGTCACTTCGGCAGCGGCGATGGCCAAGAGCAAATCCTGACCACCAGCGTCCTTTTATCTGACGCACTGTAAGAACCTGTTGGCAAAAAGAGTGCACGGCGAGGCATGTTATTTGCAACGATCGTCCCCGGGCTGCTCTCCCTGCACACGATGTTGGACTGCCTGGGCCTCCGTTAAGCAGAATCCGCTTCAATGGACACCGCTACTAGCGTGAACCCGTCCTTACTGTAGGAAACAGTTTTTGGCCAGCACTCTGCACACATGCCTCGTCACTTCGGCAGCGGCGATGGCCAAGAGGAAATCCTGACCACCAGCGTCCTTTTATCTGACGCACTTTAAGAAGCTATTGGCAAAAAGAGTGCACGGCGAGGCATGTTATTCGCAACGATCGTCCCCTGGCTGCTGTCCCTGGACACGATGTTGGACTGCCTGGGCCTCCGTTAAGCAGAATCCGCTTCAATAGACACCGCTACTAGCGTGATCCCGCTCTTACTGTAGGAAACAGTTTTTGGCCAGCACTCTGCACACATGCCTCGTCACTTCGGCAGCGGCGATGGCCAAGAGCAAATCCTGACCACCAGCGTCCTTTTATCTGACGCACTTTAGGAAGCTATTGGCAAAAAGAGTGCACGGCGAGGCATGTTATTTGCAACGATCGTCCCCTGGCTGCTGTCCCTGGACACGATGTTGGACTGCCTGGGCCTCCGTTAAGCAGAATCCGCTTCAATAGACACCGCTACTAGCGTGATCCCGCTCTTACTGTAGGAAACAGTTTTTGGCCAGCACTCTGCACACATGCCTCGTCACTTCGGCAGCGGCGATGGCCAAGAGCAAATCCTGACCACCAGCGTCCTTTTATCTGACGCACTTTAGGAAGCTATTGGCAAAAAGAGTGCACGGCGAGGCATGTTATTTGCAACGATCGTCCCCTGGCTGCTGTCCCTGGACACGATGTTGGAGTGCCTGGGCCTCCGTTAAGCAGAATCCGCTTCAATAGACACCGCTACTAGCGTGATCCCGCTCTTACTGTAGGAAACAGTTTTTGGCCAGCACTCTGCACACATGCCTCGTCACTTCGGCAGCAGCGATGGCAAAAAGCAAATCGTGACCAACAGCGTCCTTTTATCTGACGCACTTTAAGAAGCTATTGGCAAAAAGAGTGCACGGCGAGGCATGTTATTTGCAACGATCGTCCCCTGGCTGCTCTCCCTGCACACGATGTTGGACTGCCTGGACCGCCGTTAAGCAGAATCTGCTTCAATGGACACCGCTACTAGCGTGATCCCGCTCTTACTGTAGGAAACAGTTTTTGGCCAGCGCTCTGCACACATGCCTCGTCACTTCGGCAGCGGTGATGGCAAAGAGCAAATCGTGACCACCAGCCTCCTTTTATCTGACGCACTTTAAGAAGCTATTGGCAAAAAGAGTGCACGGCGAGGCATGTTATTTGCAACGATCGTCCCCTGGCTGCTGTCCCTGGACACGATGTTGGACTGCCTATGCCTCCGTTAAGCAGAATCCGCTTCAATAGACAACGCTACTAGCGTGATCCCGCTCTTACTGTAGGAAACAGTTTCTGGCCAGCGCTCTGCAAACATGCCTCGTCACTTCGGCAGCGGCGATGGCAAAGAGCAAATCGTTACCGCCAGCGTCCTTTTATCTGACGCACTTTAAGAAGCTATTGGCAAAAAGAGTGCACGGCGAGGCATGTTATTTGCAACGATCGTCCCCTGGCTGCCGTCCCTGGACACGATGTTGGACTGCCTGGGCCTCCGTTAAGCAGAATCCGCTTCAATAGACACCGCTACTAGCGTGAACCCGCTCTTACTGTAGGAAACAGTTTTTGGCCAGCACTATGCACACATGCCCCGTCACTTCGGCAGCGGCGATGGCCAAGAGCAAATCCTGACCACCAGCGTCCTTTTATGTGACGCACTGTAAGAACCTATTGGCAAAAAGAGTGCACGACGAGGCATGTTATTTGCAACGATCGTCCCCTGGCTGCTGTCCCTGGACACGATGTTGGACTGCCTGGGCCTCCGTTAAGCAGAATCCGCTTCAATAGACACCGCTACTAGCGTGAACCCGCTCTTACTGTAGGAAACAGTTTTTGGCCAGCACTATGCACACATGCCTCGTCACTTCGGCAGCGGCGATGGCCAAGAGCAAATCGTGACCGCCAGCGTCCTTTTATCTGACGCACTGTAAGAACCTATTGGCAAAAAGAGTGCACGGCGAGGCATGTTATTTGCAACGATCGTCCCCTGGCTGCTGTCCCTGGACACGATGTTGTACTGCCTGGGCCTCCGTTAAGCAGAATCCGCTTCAATAGACACCGCTACTAGCCTGAACCCGCTCTTACTGTAGGAAACAGTTTTTGGCCAGCACTATGCACACATGCCCCGTCACTTCGGCAGCGGCGATGGCCAAGAGCAAATCCTGACCACCAGCGTCCTTTTATCTGACGCACTTTAAGAAGCTATTGGCAAAAAGAGTGCACGGCGAGGCATGTTATTTGCAACGATCGTCCCCTGGCTGCTGTCTCTGGACACGATGTTGGACTGCCTGGGCCTCCGTTAAGCAGAATCCGCTTCAATAGACACCGCTACTAGCGTGATCCCGCTCTTACTGTAGGAAACAGATTTTGGCCAGCACTCGGCACACATGCCTCGTCACTTCGGCAGCGGCGATGGCCAAGAGCAAATCCTGACCACCAGCGTCCTTTTATCTGACGCACTGTAAGAACCTGTTGGCAAAAAGAGTGCACGGCGAGGCATGTTATTTGCAACGATCGTCCCCGGGCTGCTCTCCCTGCACACGATGTTGGACTGCCTGGGCCTCCGTTAAGCAGACTGCTTCAATAGACACCGCTACTAGCGTGAACCCGCTCTTACTGTAGGAAACAGTTTTTGGCCAGCACTGTACACACATGCCTCGTCACTTCGGCAGCGGTGATGGCCAAGAGCAAATCGTGACCGCCAGCGTCCTTTTATCTGACGCACTTTAAGAAGCTATTGGCAAAAAGAGTGCACGGCGAGGCATGTTATTTGCAACGATCGTCCCCTGGCTGCTCTCCCTGCACAGGATGTTGGACTGCCTGGGCCTCCGTTAAGCAGAATCCGCTTCAATGGACACCGCTACTAGCGTGAACCCGTCCTTACTGTAGGAAACAGTTTTTGGCCAGCACTCTGCACACATGCCTCGTCACTTCGGCAGCGGCGATGGCCAAGAGGAAATCCTGACCACCAGCGTCCTTTTATCTGACGCACTTTAAGAAGCTATTGGCAAAAAGAGTGCACGGCGAGGCATGTTATTTGCAACGATCGTCCCCTGGCTGCTGTCCCTGGACACGATGTTGGACTGCCTGTTCCTCCGTTAAGCAGAATCCGCTTCAATAGACACCGCTACTAGCGTGAACCCGCTCTTACTGTAGGAAACAGTTTTTGGCCAGCACTCTGCACACATGCCTCGTCACTTCGGCAGCGGCGATGGCCAAGAGGAAATCCTGACCACCAGCGTCCTTTTATCTGACGCAATTTAAGAAGCTATTGGCAAAAAGAGTGCACGGCGAGGCATGTTATTTGCAACGATCGTCCCCTGGCTGCTGTCCCTGGACACGATGTTGGACTGCCTGTTCCTCCGTTAAGCAGAATCCGCTTCAATAGACACCGCTACTAGCGTGAACCCGCTCTTACTGTAGGAAACAGTTTTTGGCCAGCACTCTGCACACATGCCTCGTCACTTCGGCAGCGGCGATGGCCAAGAGCAAATCGTGACCGCCAGCGTCCTTTTATCTGACGCACTTTAAGAAGCTATTGGCAAAAACAGTGCACGGCGAGGCATGTTATTTCCAACGATCGTCCCCTGGCTGCTGTCCCTGGACACGATGTTGGACTGCCTGGTCCTCCGTTAAGCAGAATCCGCTTCAATAGACACCGCTACTAGCGTGAACCCGCTCTTACTGTAGGAAACAGTTTTTGGCCAGCACTCTGCACACATGCCTCGTCACTTCGGCAGCGGCGATGGCCAAGAGCAAATCGTGACCGCCAGCGTCCTTTTATCTGACGCACTTTAAGAAGCTATTGGCAAAAAGAGTGCACGGCGAGGCATGTTATTTGCAACGATCGTCCCCTGGCTGCTGTCCCTGGACACGATGTTGGACTGCCTGGGCCTCCGTTAAGCAGAATCCGCTTCAATAGACACCGCTACTAGCGTGATCCCGCTCTTACTGTAGGAAACAGTTTTTGGCCAGCACTCTGCACACATGCCTCGTCACTTCGGCAGCGGCGATGGCCAAGAGCAAATCCTGACCACCAGCGTCCTTTTATCTGACGCACTTTAGGAAGCTATTGGCAAAAAGAGTGCACGGCGAGGCATGTTATTTGCAACGATCGTCCCCTGGCTGCTGTCCCTGGACACGATGTTGGACTGCCTGGGCCTCCGTTAAGCAGAATCCGCTTCAATAGACACCGCTACTAGCGTGATCCCGCTCTTACTGTAGGAAACAGTTTTTGGCCAGCACTCTGCACACATGCCTCGTCACTTCGGCAGCGGCGATGGCCAAGAGCAAATCCTGACCACCAGCGTCCTTTTATCTGACGCACTTTAGGAAGCTATTGGCAAAAAGAGAGCACGGCGAGGCATGTTATTTGCAACGATCGTCCCCTGGCTGCTGTCCCTGGACACGATGTTGGAGTGCCTGGGCCTCCGTTAAGCAGAATCCGCTTCAATAGACACCGCTACTAGCGTGATCCCGCTCTTACTGTAGGAAACAGTTTTTGGCCAGCACTCTGCACACATGCCTCGTCACTTCGGCAGCAGCGATGGCAAAAAGCAAATCGTGACCAACAGCGTCCTTTTATCTGACGCACTTTAAGAAGCTATTGGCAAAAAGAGTGCACGGCGAGGCATGTTATTTGCAACGATCGTCCCCTGGCTGCTCTCCCTGCACACGATGTTGGACTGCCTGGACCGCCGTTAAGCAGAATCTGCTTCAATGGACACCGCTACTAGCGTGATCCCGCTCTTACTGTAGGAAACAGTTTTTGGCCAGCGCTCTGCACACATGCCTCGTCACTTCGGCAGCGGTGATGGCAAAGAGCAAATCGTGACCACCAGCCTCCTTTTATCTGACGCACTTTAAGAAGCTATTGGCAAAAAGAGTGCACGGCGAGGCATGTTATTTGCAACGATCGTCCCCTGGCTGCTGTCCCTGGACACGATGTTGGACTGCCTATGCCTCCGTTAAGCAGAATCCGCTTCAATAGACAACGCTACTAGCGTGATCCCGCTCTTACTGTAGGAAACAGTTTCTGGCCAGCGCTCTGCACACATGCCTCGTCACTTCGGCAGCGGCGATGGCAAAGAGCAAATCGTTACCGCCAGCGTCCTTTTATCTGACGCACTTTAAGAAGCTATTGGCAAAAAGAGTGCACGGCGAGGCATGTTATTTGCAACGAACGTCCCCTGGCTGCCGTCCCTGGACACGATGTTGGACTGCCTGGGCCTCCGTTAAGCAGAATCCGCTTCAATAGACACCGCTACTAGCGTGATCCCGCTCTTACTGTAGGAAACAGTTTTTGGCCAGCACTCTGCAGACATGCCTCGTCACTTCGGCAGCTGCGATGGCCAAGAGCAAATCCTGACCACCAGCGTCCTTTTCTCTGACGCACATTAGGAAGCTATTGGCAAAAAGAGTGCACGGCGAGGCATGTTATTTGCAACGATCGTCCCCTGTCTGCTGTGCCTGGACACGATGTTGGAGTGCCTGGGCCTCCGTTAAGCAGAATCCGCTTCAATAGACACCGCTACTAGCGTGATCCCGCTCTTACTGTAGGAAACAGTTTTTGGCCAGCACTCTGCACACATGCCTCGTCACTTCGGCAGCGGCGATGGCAAAGAGCAAATCGTGACCACCAGCGTCCTTTTATCTGACGCACTTTAAGAAGCTATTGGCAAAAAGAGTGCACGGCGAGGCATGTTATTTGCAACGATCGTCCCCTGGCTGCTCTCCCTGCACACGATGTTGGACTGCCTGGGCCTCCGTTAAGCAGAATCTGCTTCAATGGACACCGCTACTAGCTTGAACCCGCTCTTACTGTAGGAAACAGTTTTTGGCCAGCACTATGCACACATGCCTCGTCACTTCGGCAGCGGCGATGGCAAAGAGCAAATCGTGACCACCAGCGTCCTTTTATCTGACGCACTTTAAGAAGCTATTGGCAAAAAGAGTGCGCGGCGAGGCATGTTATTTGCAACGATCGTCCCCTGGCTGCTGTCCCTGGACACGATGTTGGACTGCCTATGCCTCCGTTAAGCAGAATCCGCTTCAATAGACAACGCTAATAGCGTGATCCCGCTCTTACTGTAGGAAACAGATTTTGGCCAGCACTCGGCACACATGCCTCGTCACTTCGGCAGCGGCGATGGCCAAGAGCAAATCCTGACCACCAGCGTCCTTTTATCTGACGCACTTTAAGAAGCTATTCGCAAAAAGAGTGCACGGCGAGGCATGTTATTTGCAACGATCGTCCCCTGGCTGCTGTCCCTGGACACGATGTTGGACTGCCTGGGCCTCCGTTAAGCAGAATCCGCTTCAATAGACACCGCTACTAGCGTGAACCCGCTCTTACTGTAGGAAACAGTTTTTGGCCAGCACTCTGCACACATGCCTCGTCACTTCGGCAGCGGTGATGGCCAAGAGCAAATCGTGACCGCCAGCATCCTTTTATCTTACGCACTTTAAGAAGCTATTGGCAAAAAGAGTGCACGGCGAGGCATGTTATTTGCAACGATCGTCCCCTCGCTGCTGTCTCTGGACACGATGTTGGACTGCCTGGGCCTCCGTTAAGCAGAATCCGCTTCAATTGACACCGCTACTAGCGTGAACCCGCTCTTACTGTAGGCAACAGTTTTTGGCCAGCACTCTGCACACATGCCTCGTCACTTCGGCAGCGGTGATGGCCAAGAGCAAATCGTGACCGCCAGCGTCCTTTTATCTTACGCACTTTAAGAAGCTATTGGCAAAAAGAGTGCACGGCGAGGCATGTTATTTTCAACGATCGTCCCCTGGCTGATGTCCCTGGACACGATGTTGGACTGCCTGGGCCTCCGTTAAGCAGAATGCGCTTCAATAGACGCCGCTACTAGCGTGATCCCGCTCTTACTGTAGGAAACAGTTTTTGGCCAGCACTCGGCACACATGCCTCGTCACTACGGCAGCGGCGATGGCCAAGAGCAAATCCTGACCACCAGCGCCCTTTTATCTGACGCACTTTAAGAAGCTATTGGCAAAAAGAGTGCACGGCGAGGCATGTTATTTGCAACGATCGTCCCCTGGCTGCTGTCCCTGGACACGATGTTGGACTGCCTGGGCCTCCGTTAAGCAGAATGCGCTTCAATAGACACCGCTACTAGCGTGATCCCGCTCTTACTGTAGGAAACAGTTTTTGGCCAGCACTCGGCACACATGCCTCGTCACTTCGGCAGCGGCGATGGCCAAGAGCAAATCCTGACCATCAGCGTCCTTTTATCTGACGCACTTTAAGAAGCTATTGGCAAAAAGAGTGCACGGCGAGGCATGTTATTTGCAACGATCGTCCCCTGGCTGCTCTCCCTGCACACGATGTTGGACTGCCTGGGCCTCCGTTAAGCAGAATCTGCTTCAATGGACACCGCTACTAGCTTGAACCCGCTCTTACTGTAGGAAACAGTTTTTGGCCAGCACTATGCACACATGCCTCGTCACTTCGGCAGCGGCGATGGCAAAGAGCAAATCGTGACCACCAGCGTCCTTTTATCTGACGCACTTTAAGAAGCTATTGGCAAAAAGAGTGCGCGGCGAGGCATGTTATTTGCAACGATCGTCCCCTGGCTGCTGTCCCTGGACACGATGTTGGACTGCCTATGCCTCCGTTAAGCAGAATCCGCTTCAATAGACAACGCTACTAGCGTGATCCCGCTCTTACTGTAGGAAACAGTTTTTGGCCAGCACTATGCACACATGCCCCGTCACTTCGGCAGCGGCGATGGCCAAGAGCAAATCCTGACCACCAGCGTCCTTGTATCTGACGCACTTTAGGAAGCTATTGGCAAGAAGAGTGCACGGCGAGGCGTGTTATTTGCAACGATCGTCCCCTGGCTGCTGTCCCTGGACACGATGTTGGACTGCCTGGGCCTGCGTTTAAGCAGAATCCGCTTCAATAGACACCGCTACTAGCGTGAACCCGCTCTTACGGTAGGAAACAGTTTTTGGCCAGCACTCTGCACACATGCCTCGTCACTTCGGCAGCGGCGATGGCCAAGAGCAAATCGTGACCGCCAGCGTCCTTTTATCTGACGCACTTTAAGAAGCTATTGGCAAAAAGAGTACACGGCGAGGCATGTTATTTGCAACGATCGTCCCCTGGCTGCTGTCCCTGGAAACGATGTTGGACTGCCTGGGCCTCCGTTAAGCAGAATCCGCTTCAATAGACACCGCTACTAGCGTGATCCCGCTCTTACTGTAGGAAACAGTTTTTGGCCAGCACTCTGCACACATGCCTCGTCACTTCGGCAGCGGCGATGGCCAAGAGCAAATCCTGACCACAGGCGTCCTTTTATCTGACGCACTTTAGGAAGCTATTGGCAAAAAGAGTGCACGGCGAGGCATGTTATTTGCAACGATCGTCCCCTGGCTGCTCTCCCTGCACACGATTTTGGACTGCCTGGGCCTCCGTTAAGCAGAATCCGCTTCAATGGACACCGCTACTAGCGTGAACCCGCTCTTACTGTAGGAAACAGTTTTTGGCCAGCACTCTGCATACATGCCTCGTCACTTCGGCAGCGGCGATGGCCAAGATCAAATCCTGACCACCAGCGTCCTTTTATCTGACGCACTTTAAGAAGCTATTGGCAAAAAGAGTGCACGGCGAGGCATGTTATTTCCAAAGATCGTCCCCTGGCTGCTGTCCCCGGACACGATGTTGGACTGCCTGGGCCTGCATTGGCAGCAGCGGCACCGACGAGCGAGCAGCATCTCAAGCCACATCTTCATTGTGATCTTGCAGATACAGAGCTGCATTGACTGTTCGGGCACATGCGCATCGCTGGTGATCAAGAACGACGCCTATCACCCTGGAAGCTGCCTTCCTACGCCGCTAAGACCAACACCGAGCGCTGACATCGACGGAAGGCTACAAATACAGCGAGACTGGACTGGCCGATCGCATTGGCAGCAGCGGCACCGACGAGCGAGCAGCATCTCAAGCCACATCTTCATTGTGATCTTGCAGATACAGAGCTGCATTGACTGTTCGGGCACATGCGCATCGCTGGTGATCAAGAACGACGCCTATCACCCTGGAAGCTGCCTTCCTACGCCGCTAAGACCAACACCGAGCGCTGACATCGACGGAAGGCTACAAATACAGCGAGACTGGACTGGCCGATCGCATTGGCAGCAGCGGCACCGACGAGCGAGCAGCATCTCAAGCCACATCTTCATTGTGATCTTGCAGGTTAGTGGAAGTCAGGTCCACATATCAATGTTTAGGTATCATTTCAATCGCTGCTGCTGCTGCCAAGGTGTGACGTTTTGTGACAATGCCCCCACATTTGCAGTGCTCTGTGTGTTCTGTAGATTGCACTTCGTCAGATGGCACTATTGACTGCAGTGAGTGTGGTCACAGATACCACACTGGGAAATGCGCCGGAATTACCGATGCTACGCTCAAAACAAAGGGAGATGAATACCGTAAAGCCTGGCGCTGCATCTTCTGTAGGCGCTCGAAAGCACGCATGCCGGCTACGCAGGATGCAAAACTCGCCAGTGATGATAGCGTGGATCTGAGGATCTGGATGATGGCAATTAGTGATAAGCTTGACCAGCTGCTGCCTCTTAAAGAAACGATTGACGGTATCGAAGACTCATTGCAGCTGTTAAGCGACCAGTACGATGATTTGCTTTCACGCACAGAGCGGAACGAGCGCGAGGTGAAAGAACTAAGGAAGAGGGTGGAAAAGGTCGAAACACAGAATGATGATGTCGCTCAACTGAAAGATGACATTGATGACCTTGAATGGAGGAGCCGCCGCCTCAACCTAGAATTTCATGGCATCCAAGAAACTGATAAAGAAAACCTGTTGGATAAGATAAATGCACTGACTGCCCAAATTAAACTTCCTGCACTCTCAGAGAATGATGTAGTGGCAATTCACCGTCTGCCAGCAAAAAAAGATAAGATCCCAGGCATAATTTGTCGTTTCGCAAGGCAAGCTGACAGGGACGCGTGGTGGCAAAACAGAAAGAAACTGCAAAAAGCAGACGGAAATATCTTCGTGCTAGAAAACCTAACGAAAAGAACCCGTGCACTGTTGTTCGAAGCTAAGAACTGGGCAAAAGTTAAGAAATACAAATACGTGTGGCATAGCAATGGCCGAATTCTGGTACGAAAGGCTGATGGACTGAATGCCGAATTGGTATCGAGCGTTGGCGACCTGGAGAAGCTTGCCTAAAGGCGGATGACCCATGGATATGGCGTCCTACGTTTTGCCGCACGACTTCCAGAAACACATAGGGAAACCGTTTTTGCAGTCATTCAAATGCTTTCATCTGAACATAAGATCAATCAAATATAAAAAATTAGGTCTGGATTTACTTCTTGATGAGCTAAATGAGTCACTAGATTGTGTATTGCTAACTGAGACATGGTCGACGGACAGCACCGACGTTTATAGACTTGCTGGGTATGAATCTTGTTACTTAAATCGCTCCTCTGGAAGGGGTGGCGGAATTTGCATTTTGATAAACAAGATGTACGACTATGAACTGCTTGAAAATTTTTCGATCGTTACAGATGATTATGAAATTGTATCTGTTCTTGTTCACAACAATTTGTTGGTAGTTTGTTACCGTCCTCCACATGGAAAGATGGCGCCTTTCTTTGACTACTTAGAAACGCTGTTCTCCTTTGTTGATATTAATCGTTATAGTATTATATTTGGTGGTGATATTAACATAAATATGATGAATGCTTCTTTGCAAACTAACTTTTCTGTTTTGTTGAACACGCATGGTATTAGGAACACTATTGATATGCCGACGAGAGTGACAGAAAGTTCATCCTCATTAATTGATGTGTTCCTTACAAATATTGACGCATGTAGAATCAAAGCGGGTGTACTTACGTCAGATCTCAGTGATCACTTGCCTATATTTTTGCGCGCCAAAACTCAGTTCAGCAAAAATAAAGCACGACATACATATTTCGTTCAACATATGACACACTGCAACCTTTCCAAGTTTTATAGCAAAGTTTCACGCACTTCGTGGGATCAAGTTTTTGGTAGCGAAGATGCGAACGTTGCTTATGACACATTCATGAAAATACTGAAACCAATCTATGAGGAGAGTTTCCCTTTAGTAGCAAGGAAGAACGGTAGAAAAATCCGAAAACCATGGGTTAACGCAGAACTTTCCGCGAGGATTAGAAAAAAGAATAACTTGTACCACCAATTTGTCAAAAGCAAAGACAAAAAAATACTACTAGAATTTAAAGCTTTCCGTAATCGTCTAGATAAAGATATAAAAAAAGCCAGACGTGAATATTTAGACAATGTATTTATGCCTGCAGCAGGACAAATGGATGCAGTTTGGCGTAGACTGAACTCGATGCTAAATTACAAGATAGGAACTGAAAAAGTGTGTAAGATAAAAAGACATGATGCTGAGTTAACAGGAGAAACCCTCGCGAACGCATTCAACCAACATTTTGTTCAAGGTAACACCGCCATTTGCTCCAATGACCTAGCAAACTTTCCGCGTAATGATAACTCGGTGTTTCTGACTCCAGTAAGTGAAACAGAAACTGCAAGCATAATTCTAAATTTAAGAAATAGCAGTGCCAAAGACGTAGATGGAATTCAGGTAAAACCAATCAAACACGTTGCACATTATCTTGCTCCATGCTTAATGCATGTACTTAATTTATGCTTTCAGCAGGCCATATTTCCGCCCAAAATGCAGGTCGCTCGAGTAAGCGTGCTATATAAGAAAGGTGACAAAAATGATATGGGCAATTATCGGCCCATATCGATTCTCCCGGTCTTTTCCAAAGTCTTTGAAAAAGCTATTTTAAACCGATTGACAGCATTTCAAGAAAAGCACAAATTGCTAGCTAGTAGCCAGTTCGGTTTCCGCAAAGGATTTAGCACTGAACTTGCCCTCTTGACGCAGAAAGAACACATTTTAAGTGGTTTGGAGAAAGGTAAGCTAGTCTTGGGCCTTTACGTTGACTTCTCGAAAGCATTCGACACTATCAGCCACGCAATACTTATTAGGAAGTTAGAACATTATGGCATTCGCGGAAAGGCCGGTGTTCTTATGGAATCCTACCTTAAACATCGTACCCAAATTGTAGCCATTGGTGATTCTTTATCAGATGCACTTCATGTTTCCCAGGGTGTGCCGCAAGGCAGCATCCTGGGCCCCTTTTTGTTCAATTTGTACGTGAACGATGTTTACGGTATCGCTCCATCCGCTACTTTTGTGAATTATGCGGATGATACAAGCGTGTTTTTCACAGGAGAATCAAGTGATCACCTAATAGCTGCAGCAAATGTAGCGCTTGCTAAGCTTGATGAATGGACCCAAAAAAATAGCTTGAAGATTAATGCTGATAAAACTAAAGCAGTTTTGTATCATACTAGGAACAAAAACATAGACACACAAAACACAATTACACTACGGTCAACTCCTGTAGAGATTGTGTCTAGTTTTAAAACTCTGGGTGTCATTTTTCAAAACACAATGTCATGGGATGCCCACATAGATTATATTACAAAAAAACTATCACAAATAGTAGGCATTGTTTCGCGAAATCGCCATGCATTCCCTCGCCACATTCTGATGCTGATTTATAATGGTCTTTTCTCCCCTAGACTTAATTATTGTCACTTGGTATGGGCATCGACTACTAAATCTAATATAGACAGAGTGCTCATTCTCCAAAAAAAGTTTTTAAGAGCTGTCGAAAACGTACCAATGCACTACCACACACATGAATTATTTAAAAAATACAATGTAATTCCAGTAACAAAATCCTATGACTACCGGCTTTGCAAGTTGTTCAAACAAGAAACTAAATGTAACAATTGTACTATTCAGAACATAGCTCAGCTAGAGAATAATGTAGTTTCATACCAGACGCGTCATTTTGAACCATGGAAGGTTAACACAAGTAGAACTACATGCGGTCTACAAATGCTGCAAAACAAGTTACCCCGATTACTAAACAGTTTGGAAGCTAAAAATATCCAACTCGACAATATAACTTTCAAAGCACTGCGCGATCTTTTCAAAACGAAGTAAAACGAGATTTTGTGTCTATAATATTTCCCCATGAATGTATTAAAAATGTGAGTATGTGTTACACTGAAATGTGGTAACAGTATATATGTTTTAGCGTTTTTCTTGTAATATGTTGTTTTTTTTTTCACTTTTTTTTTCTTTACATGTTGTGATAAAATATGCTGTGTATAAACTTTTTTTTTACGACATTCCGCCAACTGCCAATGAAAGGGGGCCTGCGGCCCTGTCAAGCTGGCTTCTGGCAGCTTTTTCTGCAGGCTTCCTGCATCATGTAATGTGATGTGAATAAACTTCTTCTTCTTCTTCTTCTTCCGTTAAGTAGAATCCGCTTCAATAGACTCCGCTACTAGCGTGAACCCGCTCTTACTGTAGGAAACAGTTTTTCGCCAGCACTCTGCACACATGCCTCGTCACTTCGGCAGCGGTGATGGCCAAGAGCATATCGTGACCGCCAGCGTCGTTTTATCTTACGCACTTTAAGAAGCTATTGGCAAAAGAGTGCACGGCGAGGCATGTTATTTCCAACGATCGTCCACTGGCTGCTGTCCCTGGACACGATGTTGGACTGCCTGGGCCTCCGTTAAGCAGAATGCGCTTCAATAGACACCGCTACTAGCGTGATCCCGCTCTTACTGTAGGAAACAGATTTTGGCCAGCACTCGGCACACATGCCTCGTCACTTCGGCAGCGGCGATGGCCAAGAGCAAATCCTGACCACCAGCGTCCTTTTATCTGACGCACTTTAAGAAGCTATTCGCAAAAAGAGTGCACGGCGAGGCATGTTATTTGCAACGATCGTCCCCTGGCTGCTGTCCCTGGACACGATGTTGGACTGCCTGGGCCTCCGTTAAGCAGAATCCGCTTCAATAGACACCGCTACTAGCGTGAACCCGCTCTTACTGTAGGAAACAGTTTTTGGCCAACACTCTGCACACATGCCTCGTCACTTCGGCAGCGGTGATGGCCAAGAGCAAATCGTGACCGCCAGCATCCTTTTATCTTACGCACTTTAAGAAGCTATTGGCAAAAAGAGTGCACGGCGAGGCATGTTATTTGCAACGATCGTCCCCTCGCTGCTGTCTCTGGACACGATGTTGGACTGCCTGGGCCTCCGTTAAGCAGAATCCGCTTCAAATGACACCGCTACTAGCGTGAACCCGCTCTTACTGTAGGCAACAGTTTTTGGCCAGCACTCTGCACACATGCCTCGTCACTTCGGCAGCGGTGATGGCCAAGAGCAAATCGTGACCGCCAGCGTCCTTTTATCTTACGCACTTTAAGAAGCTATTGGCAAAAAGAGTGTACGGCGAGGCATGTTATTTCCAACGATCGTCCCCTGGCTGATGTCCCTGGACACGATGTTGGACTGCCTGGGCCTCCGTTAAGCAGAATGCGCTTCAATAGACGCCGCTACTAGCGTGATCCCGCTCTTACTGTAGAAAACAGTTTTTGGCCAGCACTCGGCACACATGCCTCGTCACTACGGCAGCGGCGATGGCCAAGAGCAAATCCTGACCACCAGCGTCCTTTTATCTGACGCACTTTAAGAAGCTATTGGCAAAAAGAGTGCACGGCGAGGCATGTTATTTGCAACGATCGTCCCCTGGCTGCTGTCCCTGGACACGATGTTGGACTGCCTGGGCCTCCGTTAAGCAGAATGCGCTTCAATAGACACCGCTACTAGCGTGATCCCGCTCTTACTGTAGGAAACAGTTTTTGGCCAGCACTCGGCACACATGCCTCGTCACTTCAGCAGCGGCGATGGCCAAGAGCAAATCCTGACCATCAGCGTCCTTTTATCTGACGCACTTTAAGAAGCTATTCGCAAAAAGAGTGCACGGCGAGGCATGTTATTTGCAACGATCGTCCCCTGGCTGCTGTCCCTGGACACGATGTTGGACTGCCTGGGCCTCCGTTAAGCAGAATCCGCTTCAGTAGACACCGCTACTAGCGTGAACCCGCTCTTACTCTAGGAAACAGTTTTTGGCCAGCACTCTGCACACATGCCTCGTCACTTCGGCAGCGGCGATGGCCAGGAGCAAATCGTGACCGCCAGCGTCCTTTTATCTGACGCACTTTAAGAAGCTATTGGCAAAAACAGTGCCCGGCGAGGCATGTTATTTCCAACGATCGTCCCCTGGCTGCTGTCCCTGGACACGATGTTGGACTGCCTGGGCCTCCGTTAAGCAGAATCCGCTTCAATAGACATCGCTACTAGCGTGAACCCGCTCTTACTGTAGGAAACAGTTTTTGGACAGCACTCTGCACACATGCCTCGTCACTTCGGCAGCGGCGATGGCCAAGAGCAAATCGTGACCGCCAGCGTCCTTTTATCTGACCCACTTTAAGAAGCTATTGGCAAAAAGAGTGCACGGCGAGGCATGTTATTTGCAACGATCGTCCCCTGGCTGCTGTCCCTGGACACGATGTTGGACTGCCTGGGCCTCCGTTAAGCAGAATCCGCTTCAATAGACACCGCTACTAGCGTGAACCCGCTCTTACTGTAGGAAACAGTTTTTGGCCAGCACTCTGCACACATGCCTCGTCACTTCGGCAGCGGCGATGGCCAAGAGCAAATCGTGACCGCCAGCGTCCTTTTATCTGACGCACTTTAAGAAGCTATTGGCAAAAAGAGTGCACTGCGAGGCATGTTATTTGCAACGATCGTCCCCTGGCTGCTGTCCCTGGACACGATGTTGGACTGCCTGGGCCTCCGTTAAGCAGAATCCGCTTCAATAGACACCGCTACTAGCGTGAACCCGCTCTTACTGTAGGAAACAGTTTTTGGCCAGCACTCTGCACACATGCCTCGTCACTTCGGCAGCGGCGATGGCCAAGAGCAAATCGTGACCGCCAGCGTCCTTTTATCTGACGCACTTTAAGAAGCTATTGGCAAAAAGAGTGCACGGCGAGGCATGTTATTTCCAACGATCGTCCCCTGGCTGCTGTCCCTGGACACGATGTTGGACTGCCTGGGCCTCCGTTAAGCAGAATCCGCTTCAATAGACACCGCTACTAGCGTGAACCCGCTCTTACTGTAGGAAACATTTTTTGGCCAGCACTATGCACACATGCCCCGTCACTTCGGCAGCGGCGATGGCCAAGAGCAAATCCTGACCACCAGCGTCCTTTTATCTGACGCACTTTAAGAAGCTATTGGCAAAAAGAGTGCACGGCGAGGCATGTTATTTGCAACGATCGTCCCCAGGTTGCTGTCCCTGGACACTATGTTGGACTGCCTGGGCCTCCGTTAAGCAGAATCCGCTTCAATAGACACCGCTACTAGCGTGAACCCGCTCTTACTGTAGGAAACAGTTTTTGGCCAGCACTATGCACACATGCCCCGTCACTTCGGCAGCGGCGATGGCCAAGAGCAAATCCTGACCACCAGCGTCCTTTTATGTGACGCACTGTAAGAACCTATTGGCAAAAAGAGTGCACGGCGAGGCATGTTATTTGCAACGATCGTCCCCTGGCTGCTGTCCCTGAACACGATGTTGGACTGCCTGGGCCTCCGTTAAGCAGAATCCGCTTCAATAGACACCGCTACTAGCGTGAACCCGCTCTTACTGTAGGAAACAGTTTTTGGCCAGCACTATGCACACATGCCTCGTCACTTCGGAAGCGGCGATGGCCAAGAGCAAATCGTGACCGCCAGCGTCCTTTTATCTGACGCACTGTAAGAACCTATTGGCAAAAAGAGTGCACGGCGAGGCATGTTATTTGCAACGATCGTCCCCTGGCTGCTGTCCCTGGACACGATGTTGGACTGCCTGGGCCTCCGTTAAACAATTCCGCTTCAATAGACACCGCTACTAGCGTGAACCCGCTCTTACTGTAGGAAACAGTTTTTGGCCAGCACTATGCACACATGCCCCGTCACTTCGGCAGCGGCGATGGCCAAGAGCAAATCCTGACCACCAGCGTCCTTTTATCTGACGCACTTTAAGAAGCTATTGGCAAAAAGAGTGCACGGCGAGGCATGTTATTTGCAACGATCGTCCCCTGGCTGCTGTCTCTGGACACGATGTTGGACTGCCTGGGCCTCCGTTAAGCAGAATCCGCTTCAATAGACACCGCTACTAGCGTGATCCCGCTCTTACTGTAGGAAACAGATTTTGGCCAGCACTCGGCACACATGCCTCGTCACTTCGGCAGCGGCGATGGCCAAGAGCAAATCCTGACCACCAGCGTCCTTTTATCTGACGCACTGTAAAAACCTATTGGCAAAAAGAGTGCACGGCGAGGCATGTTATTTGCAACGATCGTCCCCGGGCTGCTTCCCTGCACACGATGTTGGACTGCCTGGGCCTCCGTTAAGCAGACTGCTTCAATAGACACCGCTACTAGCGTGAACCCGCTCTTACAGTAGGAAACAGTTTTTGGCCAGCACTGTACACACATGCCTCGTCACTTCGGCAGCGGTGATGGCCAAGAGCAAATCGTGACCGCCAGCGTCCTTTTATCTGACGCACTTTAAGAAGCTATTGGCAAAAAGAGTGCATGGCGAGGCATGTTATTTGCAACGATCGTCCCCTGGCTGCTCTCCCTGCACAGGATGTTGGACTGCCTGGGCCTCCGTTAAGCAGAATCCGCTTCAATGGACACCGCTACTAGCGTGAACCCGCTCTTACTGTAGGAAACAGTTTTTGGCCAGCACTCTGCACACATGCCTCGTCACTTCGGCAGCGGCGATGGCCAAGAGCAAATCGTGACCGCCAGCGTCCTTTTATCTGACGCACTTTAAGAAGCTATTGGCAAAAACAGTGCACGGCGAGGCATGTTATTTCCAACGATCGTCCCCTGGCTGCTGTCCCTGGACACGATGTTGGACTGCCTGGTCCTCCGTTAAGCAGAATCCGCTTCAATAGACACCGCTACTAGCGTGAACCCGCTCTTACTGTAGGAAACAGTTTTTGGCCAGCACTCTGCACACATGCCTCGTCACTTCGGCAGCGGCGATGGCCAAGAGCAAATCGTGACCGCCAGCGTCCTTTTATCTGACGCACTTTAAGAAGCTATTGGCAAAAAGAGTGCACGGCGAGGCATGTTATTTGCAACGATCGTCCCCTGGCTGCTGTCCCTGGACACGATGTTGGACTGCCTGGGCCTCCGTTAAGCAGAATCCGCTTCAATAGACACCGCTACTAGCGTGATCCCGCTCTTACTGTAGGAAACGGTTTTTGGCCAGCACTCTGCACACATGCCTCGTCACTTCGGCAGCGGCGATGGCCAAGAGCAAATCCTGACCACCAGCGTCCTTTTATCTGACGCACTTTAGGAAGCTATTGGCAAAAAGAGTGCACGGCGAGGCATGTTATTTGCAACGATCGTCCCCTGGCTGCTGTCCCTGGACACGATGTTGGAGTGCCTGGGCCTCCGTTAAGCAGAATCCGCTTCAATAGACACCGCTACTAGCGTGATCCCGCTCTTACTGTAGGAAACAGTTTTTGGCCAGCACTCTGCACACATGCCTCGTCACTTTGGCAGCGGCGATGTCAAAAAGCAAATCGTGACCAACAGCGTCCTTTTATCTGACGCACTTTAAGAAGCTATTGGCAAAAAGAGTGCACGGCGAGGCATGTTATTTGCAACGATCGTCCCCTGGCTGCTCTCCCTGCACACGATGTTGGACTGCCTGGACCGCCGTTAAGCAGAATCTGCTTCAATGGACACCGCTAGTAGCGTGATCCCGCTCTTACTGTAGGAAACAGTTTTTGGCCAGCGCTCTGCACACATGCCTCGTCACTTCGGCAGCGGCGATGGCAAAGAGCAAATCGTGACCACCAGCGTCCTTTTATCTGACGCACTTTAAGAAGCTATTGGCAAAAAGAGTGCACGGCGAGGCATGTTATTTGCAACGATCGTCCCCTGGCTGCTGTCCCTGGACACGATGTTGGACTGCCTATGCCTCCGTTAAGCAGAATCCGCTTCAATAGACAACGCTACTAGCGTGATCCCGCTCTTACTGTAGGAAACAGTTTCTGGCCAGCGCTCTGCACACATGCCTCGTCACTTCGGCAGCGGCGATGGCAAAGAGCAAATGGTTACCGCCAGCGTCCTTTTATCTGACGCACTTTAAGAAGCTATTGGCAAAAAGAGTGCACGGCGAGGCATGTTATTTGCAACGATCGTCCCCTGGCTGCTGTCCCTGGACACGATGTTGGACTGCCTGGGCCTCCGTTAAGCAGAATCCGCTTCAATAGACACCGCTACTAGCGTGAACCCGCTCTTACTGTAGGAAACAGTTTTTGGCCAGCACTATGCACACATGCCCCGTCACTTCGGCAGCGGCGATGGCCAAGAGCAAATCCTGACCACCAGCGTCCTTTTATCTGACGCACTTTAAGAAGCTATTGGCAAAAAGAGTGCACGGCGAGGCATGTTATTTGCAACGATCGTCCCCAGGTTCCTGTCCCTGGACACGATGTTGGACTGCCTGGGCCTCCGTTAAGCAGAATCCGCTTCAATAGACACCGCTACTAGCGTGAACCCGCTCTTACTGTAGGAAACAGTTTTTGGCCAGCACTATGCACACATGCCCCGTCACTTCGGCAGCGGCGATGGCCAAGAGCAAAGCCTGACCACCAGCGTCCTTTTATGTGACGCACTGTAAGAACCTATTGGCAAAAAGACTGCACGGCGAGGCATGTTATTTGCAACGATCGTCCCCTGGCTGCTGTCCCTGGACACGATGTTGGACTGCCTGGGCCTCCGTTAAGCAGAATCCGCTTCAATAGACACCGCTACTAGCGTGAACCCGCTCTTACTGTAGGAAACAGTTTTTGGCCAGCACTATGCACACATGCCTCGTCACTTCGGAAGCGGCGATGGCCAAGAGCAAATCGTGACCGCCAGCGTCCTTTTATCTGACGCACTGTAAGAACCTATTGGCAAAAAGAGTGCACGGCGAGGCATGTTATTTGCAACGATCGTCCCCTGGCTGCTGTCCCTGGACACGATGTTGGACTGCCTGGGCCTCCGTTAAGCAGAATCCGCTTCAATAGACACCGCTACTAGCGTGAACCCGCTCTTACTGTAGGAAACAGTTTTTGGCCAGCACTCTGCACACATGCCTCGTCACTTCGGCAGCGGCGATGGCCAAGAGCAAATCGTGACCGCCAGCGTCCTTTTATCTGACGCACTTTAAGAAGCTATTGGCAAAAAGAGTGCACGGCGAGGCATGTTATTTCCAACGATCGTCCCCTGGCTGCTGTCCCTGGACACGATGTTGGACTGCCTGGGCCTCCGTTAAGCAGAATCCGCTTCAATAGACACCGCTACTAGCGTGAACCCGCTCTTACTGTAGGAAACATTTTTTGGCCAGCACTATGCACACATGCCCCGTCACTTCGGCAGCGGCGATGGCCAAGAGCAAATCCTGACCACCAGCGTCCTTTTATCTGACGCACTTTAAGAAGCTATTGGCAAAAAGAGTGCACGGCGAGGCATGTTATTTGCAACGATCGTCCCCAGGTTGCTGTCCCTGGACACTATGTTGGACTGCCTGGGCCTCCGTTAAGCAGAATCCGCTTCAATAGACACCGCTACTAGCGTGAACCCGCTCTTACTGTAGGAAACAGTTTTTGGCCAGCACTATGCACACATGCCCCGTCACTTCGGCAGCGGCGATGGCCAAGAGCAAATCCTGACCACCAGCGTCCTTTTATGTGACGCACTGTAAGAACCTATTGGCAAAAAGAGTGCACGGCGAGGCATGTTATTTGCAACGATCGTCCCCTGGCTGCTGTCCCTGAACACGATGTTGGACTGCCTGGGCCTCCGTTAAGCAGAATCCGCTTCAATAGACACCGCTACTAGCGTGAACCCGCTCTTACTGTAGGAAACAGTTTTTGGCCAGCACTATGCACACATGCCTCGTCACTTCGGAAGCGGCGATGGCCAAGAGCAAATCGTGACCGCCAGCGTCCTTTTATCTGACGCACTGTAAGAACCTATTGGCAAAAAGAGTGCACGGCGAGGCATGTTATTTGCAACGATCGTCCCCTGGCTGCTGTCCCTGGACACGATGTTGGACTGTCTGGGCCTCCGTTAAACAATTCCGCTTCAATAGACACCGCTACTAGCGTGAACCCGCTCTTACTGTAGGAAACAGTTTTTGGCCAGCACTATGCACACATGCCCCGTCACTTCGGCAGCGGCGATGGCCAAGAGCAAATCCTGACCACCAGCGTCCTTTTATCTGACGCACTTTAAGAAGCTATTGGCAAAAAGAGTGCACGGCGAGGCATGTTATTTGCAACGATCGTCCCCTGGCTGCTGTCTCTGGACACGATGTTGGACTGCCTGGGCCTCCGTTAAGCAGAATCCGCTTCAATAGACACCGCTACTAGCGTGATCCCGCTCTTACTGTAGGAAACAGATTTTGGCCAGCACTCGGCACACATGCCTCGTCACTTCGGCAGCGGCGATGGCCAAGAGCAAATCCTGACCACCAGCGTCCTTTTATCTGACGCACTGTAAAAACCTATTGGCAAAAAGAGTGCACGGCGAGGCATGTTATTTGCAACGATCGTCCCCGGGCTGCTTCCCTGCACACGATGTTGGACTGCCTGGGCCTCCGTTAAGCAGACTGCTTCAATAGACACCGCTACTAGCGTGAACCCGCTCTTACAGTAGGAAACAGTTTTTGGCCAGCACTGTACACACATGCCTCGTCACTTCGGCAGCGGTGATGGCCAAGAGCAAATCGTGACCGCCAGCGTCCTTTTATCTGACGCACTTTAAGAAGCTATTGGCAAAAACAGTGCACGGCGAGGCATGTTATTTCCAACGATCGTCCCCTGGCTGCTGTCCCTGGACACGATGTTGGACTGCCTGGTCCTCCGTTAAGCAGAATCCGCTTCAATAGACACCGCTACTAGCGTGAACCCGCTCTTACTGTAGGAAACAGTTTTTGGCCAGCACTCTGCACACATGCCTCGTCACTTCGGCAGCGGCGATGGCCAAGAGCAAATCGTGACCGCCAGCGTCCTTTTATCTGACGCACTTTAAGAAGCTATTGGCAAAAAGAGTGCACGGCGAGGCATGTTATTTGCAACGATCGTCCCCTGGCTGCTGTCCCTGGACACGATGTTGGACTGCCTGGGCCTCCGTTAAGCAGAATCCGCTTCAATAGACACCGCTACTAGCGTGATCCCGCTCTTACTGTAGGAAACGGTTTTTGGCCAGCACTCTGCACACATGCCTCGTCACTTCGGCAGCGGCGATGGCCAAGAGCAAATCCTGACCACCAGCGTCCTTTTATCTGACGCACTTTAGGAAGCTATTGGCAAAAAGAGTGCACGGCGAGGCATGTTATTTGCAACGATCGTCCCCTGGCTGCTGTCCCTGGACACGATGTTGGAGTGCCTGGGCCTCCGTTAAGCAGAATCCGCTTCAATAGACACCGCTACTAGCGTGATCCCGCTCTTACTGTAGGAAACAGTTTTTGGCCAGCACTCTGCACACATGCCTCGTCACTTTGGCAGCGGCGATGTCAAAAAGCAAATCGTGTCCAACAGCGTCCTTTTATCTGACGCACTTTAAGAAGCTATTGGCAAAAAGAGTGCACGGCGAGGCATGTTATTTGCAACGATCGTCCCCTGGCTGCTCTCCCTGCACACGATGTTGGACTGCCTGGACCGCCGTTAAGCAGAATCCGCTTCAATGGACACCGCTAGTAGCGTGATCCCGCTCTTACTGTAGGAAACAGTTTTTGGCCAGCGCTCTGCACACATGCCTCGTCACTTCGGCAGCGGCGATGGCAAAGAGCAAATCGTGACCACCAGCGTCCTTTTATCTGACGCACTTTAAGAAGCTATTGGCAAAAACAGTGCACGGCGAGGCATGTTATTTCCAACGATCGTCCCCTGGCTGCTGTCCCTGGACACGATGTTGGACTGCCTGGTCCTCCGTTAAGCAGAATCCGCTTCAATAGACACCGCTACTAGCGTGAACCCGCTCTTACTGTAGGAAACAGTTTTTGGCCAGCACTCTGCACACATGCCTCGTCACTTCGGCAGCGGCGATGGCCAAGAGCAAATCGTGACCGCCAGCGTCCTTTTATCTGACGCACTTTAAGAAGCTATTGGCAAAAAGAGTGCACGGCGAGGCATGTTATTTGCAACGATCGTCCCCTGGCTGCTGTCCCTGGACACGATGTTGGACTGCCTGGGCCTCCGTTAAGCAGAATCCGCTTCAATAGACACCGCTACTAGCGTGATCCCGCTCTTACTGTAGGAAACGGTTTTTGGCCAGCACTCTGCACACATGCCTCGTCACTTCGGCAGCGGCGATGGCCAAGAGCAAATCCTGACCACCAGCGTCCTTTTATCTGACGCACTTTAGGAAGCTATTGGCAAAAAGAGTGCACGGCGAGGCATGTTATTTGCAACGATCGTCCCCTGGCTGCTGTCCCTGGACACGATGTTGGAGTGCCTGGGCCTCCGTTAAGCAGAATCCGCTTCAATAGACACCGCTACTAGCGTGATCCCGCTCTTACTGTAGGAAACAGTTTTTGGCCAGCACTCTGCACACATGCCTCGTCACTTTGGCAGCGGCGATGTCAAAAAGCAAATCGTGACCAACAGCGTCCTTTTATCTGACGCACTTTAAGAAGCTATTGGCAAAAAGAGTGCACGGCGAGGCATGTTATTTGCAACGATCGTCCCCTGGCTGCTCTCCCTGCACACGATGTTGGACTGCCTGGACCGCCGTTAAGCAGAATCTGCTTCAATGGACACCGCTAGTAGCGTGATCCCGCTCTTACTGTAGGAAACAGTTTTTGGCCAGCGCTCTGCACACATGCCTCGTCACTTCGGCAGCGGCGATGGCAAAGAGCAAATCGTGACCACCAGCGTCCTTTTATCTGACGCACTTTAAGAAGCTATTGGCAAAAAGAGTGCACGGCGAGGCATGTTATTTGCAACGATCGTCCCCTGGCTGCTGTCCCTGGACACGATGTTGGACTGCCTATGCCTCCGTTAAGCAGAATCCGCTTCAATAGACAACGCTACTAGCGTGATCCCGCTCTTACTGTAGGAAACAGTTTCTGGCCAGCGCTCTGCACACATGCCTCGTCACTTCGGCAGCGGCGATGGCAAAGAGCAAATGGTTACCGCCAGCGTCCTTTTATCTGACGCACTTTAAGAAGCTATTGGCAAAAAGAGTGCACGGCGAGGCATGTTATTTGCAACGATCGTCCCCTGGCTGCTGTCCCTGGACACGATGTTGGACTGCCTGGGCCTCCGTTAAGCAGAATCCGCTTCAATAGACACCGCTACTAGCGTGAACCCGCTCTTACTGTAGGAAACAGTTTTTGGCCAGCACTATGCACACATGCCCCGTCACTTCGGCAGCGGCGATGGCCAAGAGCAAATCCTGACCACCAGCGTCCTTTTATCTGACGCACTTTAAGAAGCTATTGGCAAAAAGAGTGCACGGCGAGGCATGTTATTTGCAACGATCGTCCCCAGGTTCCTGTCCCTGGACACGATGTTGGACTGCCTGGGCCTCCGTTAAGCAGAATCCGCTTCAATAGACACCGCTACTAGCGTGAACCCGCTCTTACTGTAGGAAACAGTTTTTGGCCAGCACTATGCACACATGCCCCGTCACTTCGGCAGCGGCGATGGCCAAGAGCAAAGCCTGACCACCAGCGTCCTTTTATGTGACGCACTGTAAGAACCTATTGGCAAAAAGACTGCACGGCGAGGCATGTTATTTGCAACGATCGTCCCCTGGCTGCTGTCCCTGGACACGATGTTGGACTGCCTGGGCCTCCGTTAAGCAGAATCCGCTTCAATAGACACCGCTACTAGCGTGAACCCGCTCTTACTGTAGGAAACAGTTTTTGGCCAGCACTATGCACACATGCCTCGTCACTTCGGAAGCGGCGATGGCCAAGAGCAAATCGTGACCGCCAGCGTCCTTTTATCTGACGCACTGTAAGAACCTATTGGCAAAAAGAGTGCACGGCGAGGCATGTTATTTGCAACGATCGTCCCCTGGCTGCTGTCCCTGGACACGATGTTGGACTGCCTGGGCCTCCGTTAAGCAGAATCCGCTTCAATAGACACCGCTACTAGCGTGAACCCGCTCTTACTGTAGGAAACAGTTTTTGGCCAGCACTATGCACACATGCCCCGTCACTTCGGCAGCGGCGATGGCCAAGAGCAAATGCTGACCACCAGCGTCCTTTTATCTGACGCACTTTAAGAAGCTATTGGCAAAAAGAGTGCACGGCGAGGCATGTTATTTGCAACGATCGTCCCCTGGCTGCTGTCTCTGGACACGATGTTGGACTGGCTGGGCCTCCGTTAAGCAGAATCCGCTTCAATAGACACCGCTACTAGCGTGATCCCGCTCTTACTGTAGGAAACAGATTTTGGCCAGCACTCGGCACACATGCCTCGTCACTTCGGCAGCGGCGATGGCCAAGAGCAAATCCTGACCACCAGCGTCCTTTTATCTGACGCACTGTAAGAACCTATTGGCAAAAAGAGTGCACGGCGAGGCATGTTATTTGCAACGATCGTCCCCGGGCTGCTCTCCCTGCACACGATGTTGGACTGCCTGGGCCTCCGTTAAGCAGACTGCTTCAATAGACACCGCTACTAGCGTGAACCCGCTCTTACTGTAGGAAACAGTTTTTGGCCAGCACTGTACACACATGCCTCGTCACTTCGGCAGCGGTGATGGCCAAGAGCAAATCGTGACCGCCAGCGTCCTTTTATCTGACGCACTTTAAGAAGCTATTGGCAAAAAGAGTGCATGGCGAGGCATGTTATTTGCAACGATCGTCCCCTGGCTGCTCTCCCTGCACAGGATGTTGGACTGCCTGGGCCTCCGTTAAGCAGAATCCGCTTCAATGGACACCGCTACTAGCGTGAACCCGCTCTTACTGTAGGAAACACTTTTTGGCCAGCACTCTGCACACATGCCTCGTCACTTCGGCAGCGGCGATGGCCAAGAGGAAATCCTGACCACCAGCGTCCTTTTATCTGACGCACTTTAAGAAGCTATTGGCAAAAAGAGTGCACGGCGAGGCATGTTATTTGCAACGATCGTCCCCTGGCTGCTGTCCCTGGACACGATGTTGGACTGCCTGTTCCTCCGTTATGCAGAATCCGCTTCAATAGACACCGCTACTAGCGTGAACCCGCTCTTACTGTAGGAAACAGTTTTTGGCCAGCACTCTGCACACATGCCTCGTCACTTCGGCAGCGGCGATGGCCAAGAGCAAATCGTGACCGCCAGCGTCCTTTTATCTGACGCACTTTAAGAAGCTATTGGCAAAAACAGTGCACGGCGAGGCATGTTATTTCCAACGATCGTCCCCAGGCTGCTGTCCCTGGACACGATGTTGGACTGCCTGGTCCTCCGTTAAGCAGAATCCGCTTCAATAGACACCGCTACTAGCGTGAACCCGCTCTTACTGTAGGAAACAGTTTTTGGCCAGCACTCTGCACACATGCCTCGTCACTTCGGCAGCGGCGATGGCCAAGAGCAAATCGTGACCGCCAGCGTCCTTTTATCTGACGCACTTTAAGAAGCTATTGGCAAAAAGAGTGCACGGCGAGGCATGTTATTTGCAACGATCGTCCCCTGGCTGCTGTCCCTGGACACGATGTTGGAGTGCCTGGGCCTCCGTTAAGCAGAATCCGCTTCAATAGACATCGCTACTAGCGTGATCCCGCTCTTACTGTAGGAAACAGTTTTTGGCCAGCACTCTGCACACATGCCTCGTCACTTCGGCAGCGGCGATGGCCAAGAGCAAATCCTGACCACCAGCGTCCTTTTATCTGACGCACTTTAGGAAGCTATTGGCAAAAAGAGTGCACGGCGACGCATGTTATTTGCAACGATCGTCCCCTGGCTGCTGTCCCTGGACACGATGTTGGAGTGCCTGGGCCTCAGTTAAGCAGAATCCACTTCAATAGACACCGCTACTAGCGTGATCCCGCTCTTACTTTAGGAAACAGTTTTTGGCCAGCACTCTGCACACATGCCTCGTCACTTCGGCAGCGGCGATGGCAAAGAGCAAATCGTGACCACCAGCGTCCTTTTATCTGACGCACTTTAAGAAGCTATTGGCAAAAAGAGTGCACGGCGAGGCATGTTATTTGCAACGATCGTCCCCTGGCTGCTCTCCCTGCACACGATGTTGGACTGCCTGGGCCTCCGTTAAGAAGAATCCGCTTCAATAGACACCGCTACTAGCGTGAACCCGCTCTTACTGTAGGAAATAGTTTTTGGCCAGCAATTTGCACACATGCCTCGTCACTTCGGCAGCGGCGATGGCCAAGAGCAAATCGTGACCGCCAGCATCCTTTTATCTGACGCACTTTAAGAAGCTATTGGCAAAAAGAGTGCACGGCGAGGCATGTTATTTGCAACGATCGTCCCCTGGCTGCTGTCCCTGGACACGATGTTGGACTGCCTGGGCCTCCGTTAAGCAGAATGCGCTTCAATAGACACCGCTACTAGCGTGATCCCGCTCTTACTGTAGGAAACAGTTTTTGGCCAGCACTCTGCACACATGCCTCGTCACTTCGGCAGCGGCGATGGCAAAGAGCAAATCGTGACCACCAGCGTCCTTTTATCTGACGCACTTTAAGAAGCTATTGGCAAAAAGAGTGCACGGCGAGGCATGTTATTTGCAACGATCGTCCCCTGGCTGCTGTTCCTGGACACGATGTTGGACTGCCTGGGCCTCCGTTCAGCACAATCTGCTTCAATAGACACCGCTACTAGCGTGAACCCGCTCTTACTGTAGGAAAACGTTTTTGGCCAGCTCTCTGCACACATGCCTCGTCACTTCGGCAGCGGCGATGGCCAAGAGCAAATCGTGACCGCCAGCGTCCTTTTATCTGACGCACTTTAAGAAGCTATTGGCAAAAAGAGTGCGCGGCGAGGCATGTTATTTGCAACGATCGTCCCCTGGCTGGTGTCCCTGGACACGATGTTGGACTGCCTGGGCCTCCGTTAAGCAGAATCCGCTTCAATAGACACCGCTACTAGCGTGAACCCGCTCTTACTGTAGGAAAGTTTTTGGCCAGCACTCTGCACACATGCCTCGCCACTTCGGCAGCGGCGATGGCCAAGAGCAAATCGTGACCGCCAGCGTCCTTTTATCTGACGCACTTTAAGAAGCTATTGGCAAAAAGAGTGCACGGCGAGGCATGTTATTTGCAACGATCGACCCCTGGCTGCTGTTCCTGGACACGATGTTGGACTGCCTGGGCCTCCGTTAAGCAGAATCCGCTTCAATAGACACCGCTACTAGCGTGAACCCGCTCTTACTGTAGGAAACAGTTTTTGGCCAGCACTCTGCACACATGCCTCGTCACTTCGGCTTCGGCGATGGCCAAGAGCAAATCCTGACCACCAGCGTCCTTTTATCTGACGCACTTTAAGAAGCTATTGGCAAAAAGAGTGCGCGGCGAGGCATGTTATTTGCAACGATCGCCCCCTGGCTGCTGTCCCTGGACACGATGTTGGACTGCCTATGCCTCCGTTAAGCAGAATCCGCTTCAATAGACAACGCTACTAGCGTGATCCCGCTCTTACTGTAGGAAACAGTTTTTGGCCAGCGCTCTGCACACATGCCTCGTCACTTCGGCAGCGGCGATGGCCAAGAGCAAATCCTGACCACCAGCGTCCTTTTATCTGACGCACTGTAAGAAGCTGTTGGCAAAAAGAGTGCACGGCGAGGCATGTTATTTGCAACGATCGTCCCCTGGCTGCTGTCCCTGGACACGATGTTGGACTGCCTGGGCCTCCGTTCAGCAGAATCTGCTTCAATAGACACCGCTACTAGCGTGAACCCGCTCTTACTGTAGGAAAAAGTTTTTGGCCAGCTCTCTGCACACATGCCTCGTCACTTCGGCAGCGGCGATGGCCAAGAGCAAATCGTGACCGCCAGCGTGCTTTTATCTGACGCACTTTAAGAAGCTATTGGCAAAAAGAGTGCACGGCGAGGCATGTTATTTGCAACGATCGTCCCCTGGCTGCTGTCCCTAGACACGATGTTGGACTGCCTGGGCCTCCGTTAAGCAGAATCCGCTTCAATTGACAACGCTACTAGCGTGATCCCGCTCTTACTGTAGGAAACAGTTTTTGGCCAGCGCTCTGCACACATGCCCCGTCACTTCGGCAGCGGCGATGGCCAAGAGCAAATCCTGACCACCAGCGTCCTTTTATCTGACGCACTTTAAGAAGCTATTGGCAAAAAGAGTGCGCGGCGAGGCATGTTATTTGCAACGATCGTCCCCTGGCTGCTGTCCCTGGACACGATGTTGGACTGCCTATGCCTCCGTTAAGCAGAATCCGCTTCAATAGACTACGCTACTAGCGTGATCCCGCTCTTACTGTAGGAAACAGTTTTTGGCCAGCGCTCTGCACACATGCCCCGTCACTTCGGCAGCGGCGATGGCCAAGAGCAAATCCTGACCACCAGCGTCCTTTTATCTGACGCACTGTAAGAAGCTATTGGCAAAAAGAGTGCGCGGCGAGGCATGTTATTTGCAACGATCGTCCCCTGGCTGGTGTCCCTGGACACGATGTTGGACTGCCTGGGCCTCCGTTAAGCAGAATCCGCTTCAATAGACACCGCTACTAGCGTGAACCCGCTCTTACTGTAGGAAAGTTTTTGGCCAGCACTCTGCACACATGCCTCGCCACTTCGGCAGCGGCGATGGCCAAGAGCAAATCGTGACCGCCAGCGTCCTTTTATCTGACGCACTTTAAGAAGCTATTGGCAAAAAGAGTGCACGGCGAGGCATGTTATTTGCAACGATCGTCCCCTGGCTGCTGTCTCTGGACACGATGTTGGACTGCCTGGGCCTCCGTTAAGCAGAATCCGCTTCAATAGACACCGCTACTAGCGTGATCCCGCTCTTACTGTAGGAAACAGATTTTGGCCAGCACTCGGCACACATGCCTCGTCACTTCGGCAGCGGCGATGGCCAAGAGCAAATCCTGACCACCAGCGTCCTTTTATCTGACGCACTGTAAGAACCTATTGGCAAAAAGAGTGCACGGCGAGGCATGTTATTTGCAACGATCGTCCCCGGGCTGCTCTCCCTGCACACGATGTTGGACTGCCTGGGCCTCCGTTAAGCAGACTGCTTCAATAGACACCGCTACTAGCGTGAACCCGCTCTTACAGTAGGAAACAGTTTTTGGCCAGCACTGTACACACATGCCTCGTCACTTCGGCAGCGGTGATGGCCAAGAGCAAATCGTGACCGCCAGCGTCCTTTTATCTGACGCACTTTAAGAAGCTATTGGCAAAAAGAGTGCATGGCGAGGCATGTTATTTGCAACGATCGTCCCCTGGCTGCTCTCCCTGCACAGGATGTTGGACTGCCTGGGCCTCCGTTAAGCAGAATCCGCTTCAATGGACACCGCTACTAGCGTGAACCCGCTCTTACTGTAGGAAACAGTTTTTGGCCAGCACTCTGCACACATGCCTCGTCACTTCGGCAGCGGCGATGGCCAAGAGGAAATCCTGACCACCAGCGTCCTTTTATCTGACGCACTTTAAGAAGCTATTGGCAAAAAGAGTGCACGGCGAGGCATGTTATTTGCAACGATCGTCCCCTGGCTGCTGTCCCTGGACACGATGTTGGACTGCCTGTTCCTCCGTTAAGCAGAATCCGCTTCAATAGACACCGCTACTAGCGTGAACCCGCTCTTACTGTAGGAAACAGTTTTTGGCCAGCACTCTGCACACATGCCTCGTCACTTCGGCAGCGGCGATGGCCAAGAGCAAATCGTGACCGCCAGCGTCCTTTTATCTGACGCACTTTAAGAAGCTATTGGCAAAAACAGTGCACGGCGAGGCATGTTATTTCCAACGATCGTCCCCTGGCTGCTGTCCCTGGACACGATGTTGGACTGCCTGGTCCTCCGTTAAGCAGAATCCGCTTCAATAGACACCGCTACTAGCGTGAACCCGCTCTTACTGTAGGAAACAGTTTTTGGCCAGCACTCTGCACACATGCCTCGTCACTTCGGCAGCGGCGATGGCCAAGAGCAAATCGTGACCGCCAGCGTCCTTTTATCTGACGCACTTTAAGAAGCTATTGGCAAAAAGAGTGCACGGCGAGGCATGTTATTTGCAACGATCGTCCCCTGGCTGCTGTCCCTGGACACGATGTTGGACTGCCTGGGCCTCCGTTAAGCAGAATCCGCTTCAATAGACACCGCTACTAGCGTGATCCCGCTCTTACTGTAGGAAACGGTTTTTGGCCAGCACTCTGCACACATGCCTCGTCACTTCGGCAGCGGCGATGGCCAAGAGCAAATCCTGACCACCAGCGTCCTTTTATCTGACGCACTTTAGGAAGCTATTGGCAAAAAGAGTGCACGGCGAGGCATGTTATTTGCAACGATCGTCCCCTGGCTGCTGTCCCTGGACACGATGTTGGAGTGCCTGGGCCTCCGTTAAGCAGAATCCGCTTCAATAGACACCGCTACTAGCGTGATCCCGCTCTTACTGTAGGAAACAGTTTTTGGCCAGCACTCTGCACACATGCCTCGTCACTTTGGCAGCGGCGATGTCAAAAAGCAAATCGTGACCAACAGCGTCCTTTTATCTGACGCACTTTAAGAAGCTATTGGCAAAAAGAGTGCACGGCGAGGCATGTTATTTGCAACGATCGTCCCCTGGCTGCTCTCCCTGCACACGATGTTGGACTGCCTGGACCGCCGTTAAGCAGAATCTGCTTCAATGGACACCGCTAGTAGCGTGATCCCGCTCTTACTGTAGGAAACAGTTTTTGGCCAGCGCTCTGCACACATGCCTCGTCACTTCGGCAGCGGCGATGGCAAAGAGCAAATCGTGACCACCAGCGTCCTTTTATCTGACGCACTTTAAGAAGCTATTGGCAAAAAGAGTGCACGGCGAGGCATGTTATTTGCAACGATCGTCCCCTGGCTGCTGTCCCTGGACACGATGTTGGACTGCCTATGCCTCCGTTAAGCAGAATCCGCTTCAATAGACAACGCTACTAGCGTGATCCCGCTCTTACTGTAGGAAACAGTTTCTGGCCAGCGCTCTGCACACATGCCTCGTCACTTCGGCAGCGGCGATGGCAAAGAGCAAATGGTTACCGCCAGCGTCCTTTTATCTGACGCACTTTAAGAAGCTATTGGCAAAAAGAGTGCACGGCGAGGCATGTTATTTGCAACGATCGTCCCCTGGCTGCTGTCCCTGGACACGATGTTGGACTGCCTGGGCCTCCGTTAAGCAGAATCCGCTTCAATAGACACCGCTACTAGCGTGAACCCGCTCTTACTGTAGGAAACAGTTTTTGGCCAGCACTATGCACACATGCCCCGTCACTTCGGCAGCGGCGATGGCCAAGAGCAAATCCTGACCACCAGCGTCCTTTTATCTGACGCACTTTAAGAAGCTATTGGCAAAAAGAGTGCACGGCGAGGCATGTTATTTGCAACGATCGTCCCCAGGTTCCTGTCCCTGGACACGATGTTGGACTGCCTGGGCCTCCGTTAAGCAGAATCCGCTTCAATAGACACCGCTACTAGCGTGAACCCGCTCTTACTGTAGGAAACAGTTTTTGGCCAGCACTATGCACACATGCCCCGTCACTTCGGCAGCGGCGATGGCCAAGAGCAAAGCCTGACCACCAGCGTCCTTTTATGTGACGCACTGTAAGAACCTATTGGCAAAAAGACTGCACGGCGAGGCATGTTATTTGCAACGATCGTCCCCTGGCTGCTGTCCCTGGACACGATGTTGGACTGCCTGGGCCTCCGTTAAGCAGAATCCGCTTCAATAGACACCGCTACTAGCGTGAACCCGCTCTTACTGTAGGAAACAGTTTTTGGCCAGCACTATGCACACATGCCTCGTCACTTCGGAAGCGGCGATGGCCAAGAGCAAATCGTGACCGCCAGCGTCCTTTTATCTGACGCACTGTAAGAACCTATTGGCAAAAAGAGTGCACGGCGAGGCATGTTATTTGCAACGATCGTCCCCTGGCTGCTGTCCCTGGACACGATGTTGGACTGCCTGGGCCTCCGTTAAGCAGAATCCGCTTCAATAGACACCGCTACTAGCGTGAACCCGCTCTTACTGTAGGAAACAGTTTTTGGCCAGCACTATGCACACATGCCCCGTCACTTCGGCAGCGGCGATGGCCAAGAGCAAATCCTGACCACCAGCGTCCTTTTATCTGACGCACTTTAAGAAGCTATTGGCAAAAAGAGTGCACGGCGAGGCATGTTATTTGCAACGATCGTCCCCTGGCTGCTGTCTCTGGACACGATGTTGGACTGCCTGGGCCTCCGTTAAGCAGAATCCGCTTCAATAGACACCGCTACTAGCGTGATCCCGCTCTTACTGTAGGAAACAGATTTTGGCCAGCACTCGGCACACATGCCTCGTCACTTCGGCAGCGGCGATGGCCAAGAGCAAATCCTGACCACCAGCGTCCTTTTATCTGACGCACTGTAAGAACCTATTGGCAAAAAGAGTGCACGGCGAGGCATGTTATTTGCAACGATCGTCCCCGGGCTGCTCTCCCTGCACACGATGTTGGACTGCCTGGGCCTCCGTTAAGCAGACTGCTTCAATAGACACCGCTACTAGCGTGAACCCGCTCTTACTGTAGGAAACAGTTTTTGGCCAGCACTGTACACACATGCCTCGTCACTTCGGCAGCGGTGATGGCCAAGAGCAAATCGTGACCGCCAGCGTCCTTTTATCTGACGCACTTTAAGAAGCTATTGGCAAAAAGAGTGCATTGCGAGGCATGTTATTTGCAACGATCGTCCCCTGGCTGCTCTCCCTGCACAGGATGTTGGACTGCCTGGGCCTCCGTTAAGCAGAATCCGCTTCAATGGACACCGCTACTAGCGTGAACCCGCTCTTACTGTAGGAAACACTTTTTGGCCAGCACTCTGCACACATGCCTCGTCACTTCGGCAGCGGCGATGGCCAAGAGGAAATCCTGACCACCAGCGTCCTTTTATCTGACGCACTTTAAGAAGCTATTGGCAAAAAGAGTGCACGGCGAGGCATGTTATTTGCAACGATCGTCCCCTGGCTGCTGTCCCTGGACACGATGTTGGACTGCCTGTTCCTCCGTTAAGCAGAATCCGCTTCAATAGACACCGCTACTAGCGTGAACCCGCTCTTACTGTAGGAAACAGTTTTTGGCCAGCACTCTGCACACATGCCTCGTCACTTCGGCAGCGGCGATGGCCAAGAGCAAATCGTGACCGCCAGCGTCCTTTTATCTGACGCACTTTAAGAAGCTATTGGCAAAAACAGTGCACGGCGAGGCATGTTATTTCCAACGATCGTCCCCTGGCTGCTGTCCCTGGACACGATGTTGGACTGCCTGGTCCTCCGTTAAGCAGAATCCGCTTCAATAGACACCGCTACTAGCGTGAACCCGCTCTTACTGTAGGAAACAGTTTTTGGCCAGCACTCTGCACACATGCCTCGTCACTTCGGCAGCGGCGATGGCCAAGAGCAAATCGTGACCGCCAGCGTCCTTTTATCTGACGCACTTTAAGAAGCTATTGCCAAAAAGAGTGCACGGCGAGGCATGTTATTTGCAACGATCGTCCCCTGGCTGCTGTCCCTGGACACGATGTTGGAGTGCCTGGGCCTCCGTTAAGCAGAATCCGCTTCAATAGACATCGCTACTAGCGTGATCCCGCTCTTACTGTAGGAAACAGTTTTTGGCCAGCACTCTGCACACATGCCTCGTCACTTCGGCAGCGGCGATGGCCAAGAGCAAATCCTGACCACCAGCGTCCTTTTATCTGACGCACTTTAGGAAGCTATTGGCAAAAAGAGTGCACGGCGACGCATGTTATTTGCAACGATCGTCCCCTGGCTGCTGTCCCTGAACACGATGTTGGAGTGCCTGGGCCTCAGTTAAGCAGAATCCACTTCAATAGACACCGCTACTAGCGTGATCCCGCTCTTACTTTAGGAAACAGTTTTTGGCCAGCACTCTGCACACATGCCTCGTCACTTCGGCAGCGGCGATGGCAAAGAGCAAATCGTGACCACCAGCGTCCTTTTATCTGACGCACTTTAAGAAGCTATTGGCAAAAAGAGTGCACGGCGAGGCATGTTATTTGCAACGATCGTCCCCTGGCTGCTCTCCCTGCACACGATGTTGGACTGCCTGGGCCTCCGTTAAGAAGAATCCGCTTCAATAGACACCGCTACTAGCGTGAACCCGCTCTTACTGTAGGAAATAGTTTTTGGCCAGCAATCTGCACACATGCCTCGTCACTTCGGCAGCGGCGATGGCCAAGAGCAAATCGTGACCGCCAGCGTCCTTTTATCTGACGCACTTTAAGAAGCTATTGGCAAAAAGAGTGCACGGCGAGGCATGTTATTTGCAACGATCGTCCCCTGGCTGCTGTCCCTGGACACGATGTTGGACTGCCTGGGCCTCCGTTAAGCAGAATGCGCTTCAATAGACACCGCTACTAGCGTGATCCCGCTCTTACTGTAGGAAACAGTTTTTGGCCAGCACTCTGCACACATGCCTCGTCACTTCGGCAGCGGCGATGGCAAAGAGCAAATCGTGACCACCAGCGTCCTTTTATCTGACGCACTTTAAGAAGCTATTGGCAAAAAGAGTGCACGGCGAGGCATGTTATTTGCAACGATCGTCCCCTGGCTGCTGTTCCTGGACACGATGTTGGACTGCCTGGGCCTCCGTTCAGCACAATCTGCTTCAATAGACACCGCTACTAGCGTGAACCCGCTCTTACTGTAGGAAAACGTTTTTGGCCAGCTCTCTGCACACATGCCTCGTCACTTCGGCAGCGGCGATGGCCAAGAGCAAATCGTGACCGCCAGCGTCCTTTTATCTGACGCACTTTAAGAAGCTATTGGCAAAAAGAGTGCGCGGCGAGGCATGTTATTTGCAACGATCGTCCCCTGGCTGGTGTCCCTGGACACGATGTTGGACTGCCTGGGCCTCCGTTAAGCAGAATCCGCTTCAATAGACACCGCTACTAGCGTGAACCCGCTCTTACTGTAGGAAAGTTTTTGGCCAGCACTCTGCACACATGCCTCGCCACTTCGGCAGCGGCGATGGCCAAGAGCAAATCGTGACCGCCAGCGTCCTTTTATCTGACGCACTTTAAGAAGCTATTGGCAAAAAGAGTGCACGGCGAGGCATGTTATTTGCAACGATCGACCCCTGGCTGCTGTTCCTGGACACGATGTTGGACTGCCTGGGCCTCCGTTAAGCAGAATCCGCTTCAATAGACACCGCTACTAGCGTGAACCCGCTCTTACTGTAGGAAACAGTTTTTGGCCAGCACTCTGCACACATGCCTCGTCACTTCGGCTTCGGCGATGGCCAAGAGCAAATCCTGACCACCAGCGTCCTTTTATCTGACGCACTTTAAGAAGCTATTGGCAAAAAGAGTGCGCGGCGAGGCATGTTATTTGCAACGATCGTCCCCTGGCTGCTGTCCCTGGACACGATGTTGGACTGCCTATGCCTCCGTTAAGCAGAATCCGCTTCAATAGACAACGCTACTAGCGTGATCCCGCTCTTACTGTAGGAAACAGTTTTTGGCCAGCGCTCTGCACACATGCCTCGTCACTTCGGCAGCGGCGATGGCCAAGAGCAAATCCTGACCACCAGCGTCCTTTTATCTGACGCACTGTAAGAAGCTGTTGGCAAAAAGAGTGCACGGCGAGGCATGTTATTTGCAACGATCGTCCCCTGGCTGCTGTCCCTGGACACGATGTTGGACTGCCTGGGCCTCCGTTCAGCAGAATCTGCTTCAATAGAAACCGCTACTAGCGTGAACCCGCTCTTACTGTAGGAAAAAGTTTTTGGCCAGCTCTCTGCACACATGCCTCGTCACTTCGGCAGCGGCGATGGCCAAGAGCAAATCGTGACCGCCAGCGTGCTTTTATCTGACGCACTTTAAGAAGCTATTGGCAAAAAGAGTGCACGGCGAGGCATGTTATTTGCAACGATCGTCCCCTGGCTGCTGTCCCTGGACACGATGTTGGACTGCCTGGGCCTCCGTTAAGCAGAATCCGCTTCAATTGACAACGCTACTAGCGTGATCCCGCTCTTACTGTAGGAAACAGTTTTTGGCCAGCGCTCTGCACACATGCCCCGTCACTTCGGCAGCGGCGATGGCCAAGAGCAAATCCTGACCACCAGCGTCCTTTTATCTGACGCACTTTAAGAAGCTATTGGCAAAAAGAGTGCGCGGCGAGGCATGTTATTTGCAACGATCGTCCCCTGGCTGCTGTCCCTGGACACGATGTTGGACTGCCTATGCCTCCGTTAAGCAGAATCCGCTTCAATAGACTCCGCTACTAGCGTGATCCCGCTCTTACTGTAGGAAACAGTTTTTGGCCAGCGCTCTGCACACATGCCCCGTCACTTCGGCAGCGGCGATGGCCAAGAGCAAATCCTGACCACCAGCGTCCTTTTATCTGACGAACTGTAAGAAGCTATTGGCAAAAAGAGTGCGCGGCGAGGCATGTTATTTGCAACGATCGTCCCCTGGCTGGTGTCCCTGGACACGATGTTGGACTGCCTGGGCCTCCGTTAAGCAGAATCCGCTTCAATAGACACCGCTACTAGCGTGAACCCGCTCTTACTGTAGGAAAGTTTTTGGCCAGCACTCTGCACACATGCCTCGCCACTTCGGCAGCGGCGATGGCCAAGAGCAAATCGTGACCGCCAGCGTCCTTTTATCTGACGCACTTTAAGAAGCTATTGGCAAAAAGAGTGCACGGCGAGGCATGTTATTTGCAACGATCGACCCCTGGCTGCTGTTCCTGGACACGATGTTGGACTGCCTGGGCCTCCGTTAAGCAGAATCCGCTTCAATAGACACCGCTACTAGCGTGAACCCGCTCTTACTGTAGGAAACAGTTTTTGGCCAGCACTCTGCACACATGCCTCGTCACTTCGGCTGCGGCGATGGCCAAGAGCAAATCCTGACCACCAGCGTCCTTTTATCTGACGCACTTTAAGAAGCTATTGGCAAAAAGAGTGCGCGGCGAGGCATGTTATTTGCAACGATCGTCCCCTGGCTGCTGTCCCTGGACACGATGTTGGACTGCCTATGCCTCCGTTAAGCAGAATCCGCTTCAATAGACAACGCTACTAGCGTGATCCCGCTCTTACTGTAGGAAACAGTTTTTGGCCAGCGCTCTGCACACATGCCTCGTCACTTCGGCAGCGGCGATGGCCAAGAGCAAATCCTGACCACCAGCGTCCTTTTATCTGACGCACTGTAAGAAGCTGTTGGCAAAAAGAGTGCACGGCGAGGCATGTTATTTGCAACGATCGTCCCCTGGCTGCTGTCCCTGGACACGATGTTGGACTGCCTGGGCCTCCGTTCAGCAGAATCTGCTTCAATAGACACCGCTACTAGCGTGAACCCGCTCTTACTGTAGGAAAAAGTTTTTGGCCAGCTCTCTGCACACATGCCTCGTCACTTCGGCAGCGGCGATGGCCAAGAGCAAATCGTGACCGCCAGCGTGCTTTTATCTGACGCACTTTAAGAAGCTATTGGCAAAAAGAGTGCACGGCGAGGCATGTTATTTGCAACGATCGTCCCCTGGCTGCTGTCCCTGGACACGATGTTGGACTGCCTGGGCCTCCGTTAAGCAGAATCCGCTTCAATTGACAACGCTACTAGCGTGATCCCGCTCTTACTGTAGGAAACAGTTTTTGGCCAGCGCTCTGCACACATGCCCCGTCACTTCTGCAGCGGCGATGGCCAAGAGCAAATCCTGACCACCAGCGTCCTTTTATCTGACGCACTTTAAGAAGCTATTGGCAAAAAGAGTGCGCGGCGAGGCATGTTATTTGCAACGATCGTCCCCTGGCTGCTGTCCCTGGACACGATGTTGGACTGCCTATGCCTCCGTTAAGCAGAATCCGCTTCAATAGACTACGCTACTAGCGTGATCCCGCTCTTACTGTAGGAAACAGTTTTTGGCCAGCGCTCTGCACACATGCCCCGTCACTTCGGCAGCGGCGATGGCCAAGAGCAAATCCTGACCACCAGCGTCCTTTTATCTGACGCACTGTAAGAAGCTATTGGCAAAAAGAGTGCACGGCGAGGCATGTTAATTGCAACGATCGTCCCTTGGCTGCTATCCCTGGACACGATGTTGGACTGCCTGGGCCTCCGTTCAGCACAATCTGCTTCAATAGACACCGCTACTAGCGTGAACCCGCTCTTACTGTAGGAAAACGTTTTTGGCCAGCTCTCTGCACACATGCCTCGTCACTTCGGCAGCGGCGATGGCCAAGAGCAAATCGTGACCGCCAGCGTCCTTTTATCTGACGCACTTTAAGAAGCTATTGGCAAAAAGTGTGCGCGGCGAGGCATGTTATTTGCAACGATCGTCCCCTGGCTGCTGTCCCTGGACACGATGTTGGACTGCTAGGGCCTCCGTTAAGCAGAATCCGCTTCAATAGACACCGCTACTATCGTGAACCCGCTCTTACTGTAGGAAACAGTTTTTGGCCAGCACTCTGCACACATGCCTCGTCACTTCGGCAGCGGCGATGGCCAAGAGCAAATCGTGACCGCCAGCGTCCTTTTATCTGACGCACTTTAAGAAGCTATTGGCAAAAACAGTGCACGGCCAGGCATGTTATTTGCAACGATCGTCCCCTGCCTGCTGTCCCTGGATACGATGTTGGACTGCCTGGGCCTCCGGTAAGCAGAATCCGCTTCAATAGACACCGCTACTAGCGGGAACCCGTTCTTATTGTAGGAAATAGTTTTTGGCCAGCACTCTGCACACATGCCTCGTCACTTCGGCAGCGGCGATGGCAAAGAGCAAATCGTGACCACCAGCCTTCTTTTATCTGACGCACTTTAAGAAGCTATTGGGAAAAAAGAGTGCACGGCGAGGCATGTTATTTTAAACGATCGTCCCCTGGCTGCTCTCCCTGCACACGATGTTGGACTGCCTGGGCCTCTGTTAAGCAGAATCCGCTTGAATGGACACCGCTACTAGCGTGAACCCGCTCTTACTGTAGGAAACAGTTTTTGGCCAGCGCTCTGCACACATGGCTCGTCACTCCGGCAGCGGCGATGGCCAAGAGCAAATCCTGACCACCAGCGTCCTTTTATCTGACGCACTGTAAGAAGCTATTGGCAAAAAGAGTGCACGGCGAGGCATGTTATTTGCAACGATCGTCCCTTGGCTGCTGTCCCTGGACACGATGTTGGACTGCCTGGGCCTCCGTTAAGCAGACTGCTTCAATAGACACCGCTACTAGCGTGAACCCGCTCTTACTGTAGGAAACAGTTTTTGGCCAGCACTGTACACACATGCCTCGTCACTTCGGCAGCGGTGATGGCCAAGAGCAAATCGTGACCGCCAGCGTCCTTTTATCTGACGCACTTTAAGAAGCTATTGGCAAAAAGAGTGCATGGCGAGGCATGTTATTTGCAACGATCGTCCCCTGGCTGCTCTCCCTGCACAGGATGTTGGACTGCCTGGGCCTCCGTTAAGCAGAATCCGCTTCAATGGACACCGCTACTAGCGTGAACCCGCTCTTACTGTAGGAAACACTTTTTGGCCAGCACTCTGCACACATGCCTCGTCACTTCGGCAGCGGCGATGGCCAAGAGGAAATCCTGACCACCAGCGTCCTTTTATCTGACGCACTTTAAGAAGCTATTGGCAAAAAGAGTGCACGGCGAGGCATGTTATTTGCAACGATCGTCCCCTGGCTGCTGTCCCTGGACACGATGTTGGACTGCCTGTTCCTCCGTTAAGCAGAATCCGCTTCAATAGACACCGCTACTAGCGTGAACCCGCTCTTACTGTAGGAAACAGTTTTTGGCCAGCACTCTGCACACATGCCTCGTCACTTCGGCAGCGGCGATGGCCAAGAGCAAATCGTGACCGCCAGCGTCCTTTTATCTGACGCACTTTAAGAAGCTATTGGCAAAAACAGTGCACGGCGAGGCATGTTATTTCCAACGATCGTCCCCTGGCTGCTGTCCCTGGACACGATGTTGGACTGCCTGGTCCTCCGTTAAGCAGAATCCGCTTCAATAGACACCGCTACTAGCGTGAACCCGCTCTTACTGTAGGAAACAGTTTTTGGCCAGCACTCTGCACACATGCCTCGTCACTTCGGCAGCGGCGATGGCCAAGAGCAAATCGTGACCGCCAGCGTCCTTTTATCTGACGCACTTTAAGAAGCTATTGGCAAAAAGAGTGCACGGCGAGGCATGTTATTTGCAACGATCGTCCCCTGGCTGCTGTCCCTGGACACGATGTTGGAGTGCCTGGGCCTCCGTTAAGCAGAATCCGCTTCAATAGACATCGCTACTAGCGTGATCCCGCTCTTACTGTAGGAAACAGTTTTTGGCCAGCACTCTGCACACATGCCTCGTCACTTCGGCAGCGGCGATGGCCAAGAGCAAATCCTGACCACCAGCGTCCTTTTATCTGACGCACTTTAGGAAGCTATTGGCAAAAAGAGTGCACGGCGACGCATGTTATTTGCAACGATCGTCCCCTGGCTGCTGTCCCTGAACACGATGTTGGAGTGCCTGGGCCTCAGTTAAGCAGAATCCACTTCAATAGACACCGCTGCTAGCGTGATCCCGCTCTTACTTTAGGAAACAGTTTTTGGCCAGCACTCTGCACACATGCCTCGTCACTTCGGCAGCGGCGATGGCAAAGAGCAAATCGTGACCACCAGCGTCCTTTTATCTGACGCACTTTAAGAAGCTATTGGCAAAAAGAGTGCACGGCGAGGCATGTTATTTGCAACGATCGTCCCCTGGCTGCTCTCCCTGCACACGATGTTGGACTGCCTGGGCCTCCGTTAAGAAGAATCCGCTTCAATAGACACCGCTACTAGCGTGAACCCGCTCTTACTGTAGGAAATAGTTTTTGGCCAGCAATCTGCACACATGCCTCGTCACTTCGGCAGCGGCGATGGCCAAGAGCAAATCGTGACCGCCAGCGTCCTTTTATCTGACGCACTTTAAGAAGCTATTGGCAAAAAGAGTGCACGGCGAGGCATGTTATTTGCAACGATCGTCCCCTGGCTGCTGTCCCTGGACACGATGTTGGACTGCCTGGGCCTCCGTTAAGCAGAATGCGCTTCAATAGACACCGCTACTAGCGTGATCCCGCTCTTACTGTAGGAAACAGTTTTTGGCCAGCACTCTGCACACATGCCTCGTCACTTCGGCAGCGGCGATGGCAAAGAGCAAATCGTGACCACCAGCGTCCTTTTATCTGACGCACTTTAAGAAGCTATTGGCAAAAAGAGTGCACGGCGAGGCATGTTATTTGCAACGATCGTCCCCTGGCTGCTGTTCCTGGACACGATGTTGGACTGCCTGGGCCTCCGTTCAGCACAATCTGCTTCAATAGACACCGCTACTAGCGTGAACCCGCTCTTACTGTAGGAAAACGTTTTTGGCCAGCTCTCTGCACACATGCCTCGTCACTTCGGCAGCGGCGATGGCCAAGAGCAAAACGTGACCGCCAGCGTCCTTTTATCTGACGCACTTTAAGAAGCTATTGGCAAAAAGAGTGCGCGGCGAGGCATGTTATTTGCAACGATCGTCCCCTGGCTGGTGTCCCTGGACACGATGTTGGACTGCCTGGGCCTCCGTTAAGCAGAATCCGCTTCAATAGACACCGCTACTAGCGTGAACCCGCTCTTACTGTAGGAAACAGTTTTTGGCCAGCACTCTGCACACATGCCTCGTCACTTCGGCTGCGGCGATGGCCAAGAGCAAATCCTGACCACCAGCGTCCTTTTATCTGACGCACTTTAAGAAGCTATTGGCAAAAAGAGTGCGCGGCGAGGCATGTTATTTGCAACGATCGTCCCCTGGCTGCTGTCCCTGGACACGATGTTGGACTGCCTATGCCTCCGTTAAGCAGAATCCGCTTCAATAGACAACGCTACTAGCGTGATCCCGCTCTTACTGTAGGAAACAGTTTTTGGCCAGCGCTCTGCACACATGCCTCGTCACTTCGGCAGCGGCGATGGCCAAGAGCAAATCCTGACCACCAGCGTCCTTTTATCTGACGCACTGTAAGAAGCTGTTGGCAAAAAGAGTGCACGGCGAGGCATGTTATTTGCAACGATCGTCCCCTGGCTGCTGTCCCTGGACACGATGTTGGACTGCCTGGGCCTCCGTTCAGCAGAATCTGCTTCAATAGACACCGCTACTAGCGTGAACCCGCTCTTACTGTAGGAAAAAGTTTTTGGCCAGCTCTCTGCACACATGCCTCGTCACTTCGGCAGCGGCGATGGCCAAGAGCAAATCGTGACCGCCAGCGTGCTTTTATCTGACGCACTTTAAGAAGCTATTGGCAAAAAGAGTGCACGGCGAGGCATGTTATTTGCAACGATCGTCCCCTGGCTGCTGTCCCTGGACACGATGTTGGACTGCCTGGGCCTCCGTTAAGCAGAATCCGCTTCAATTGACAACGCTACTAGCGTGATCCCGCTCTTACTGTAGGAAACAGTTTTTGGCCAGCGCTCTGCACACATGCCCCGTCACTTCTGCAGCGGCGATGGCCAAGAGCAAATCCTGACCACCAGCGTCCTTTTATCTGACGCACTTTAAGAAGCTATTGGCAAAAAGAGTGCGCGGCGAGGCATGTTATTTGCAACGATCGTCCCCTGGCTGCTGTCCCTGGACACGATGTTGGACTGCCTATGCCTCCGTTAAGCAGAATCCGCTTCAATAGACTACGCTACTAGCGTGATCCCGCTCTTACTGTAGGAAACAGTTTTTGGCCAGCGCTCTGCACACATGCCCCGTCACTTCGGCAGCGGCGATGGCCAAGAGCAAATCCTGACCACCAGCGTCCTTTTATCTGACGCACTGTAAGAAGCTATTGGCAAAAAGAGTGCACGGCGAGGCATGTTAATTGCAACGATCGTCCCTTGGCTGCTATCCCTGGACACGATGTTGGACTGCCTGGGCCTCCGTTCAGCACAATCTGCTTCAATAGACACCGCTACTAGCGTGAACCCGCTCTTACTGTAGGAAAACGTTTTTGGCCAGCTCTCTGCACACATGCCTCGTCACTTCGGCAGCGGCGATGGCCAAGAGCAAATCGTGACCGCCAGCGTCCTTTTATCTGACGCACTTTAAGAAGCTATTGGCAAAAAGTGTGCGCGGCGAGGCATGTTATTTGCAACGATCGTCCCCTGGCTGCTGTCCCTGGACACGATGTTGGACTGCTAGGGCCTCCGTTAAGCAGAATCCGCTTCAATAGACACCGCTACTATCGTGAACCCGCTCTTACTGTAGGAAACAGTTTTTGGCCAGCACTCTGCACACATGCCTCGTCACTTCGGCAGCGGCGATGGCCAAGAGCAAATCGTGACCGCCAGCGTCCTTTTATCTGACGCACTTTAAGAAGCTATTGGCAAAAACAGTGCACGGCCAGGCATGTTATTTGCAACGATCGTCCCCTGCCTGCTGTCCCTGGATACGATGTTGGACTGCCTGGGCCTCCGGTAAGCAGAATCCGCTTCAATAGACACCGCTACTAGCGGGAACCCGTTCTTATTGTAGGAAATAGTTTTTGGCCAGCACTCTGCACACATGCCTCGTCACTTCGGCAGCGGCGATGGCAAAGAGCAAATCGTGACCACCAGCCTTCTTTTATCTGACGCACTTTAAGAAGCTATTGGGAAAAAAGAGTGCACGGCGAGGCATGTTATTTTAAACGATCGTCCCCTGGCTGCTCTCCCTGCACACGATGTTGGACTGCCTGGGCCTCTGTTAAGCAGAATCCGCTTGAATGGACACCGCTACTAGCGTGAACCCGCTCTTACTGTAGGAAACAGTTTTTGGCCAGCGCTCTGCACACATGGCTCGTCACTCCGGCAGCGGCGATGGCCAAGAGCAAATCCTGACCACCAGCGTCCTTTTATCTGACGCACTGTAAGAAGCTATTGGCAAAAAGAGTGCACGGCGAGGCATGTTATTTGCAACGATCGTCCCTTGGCTGCTGTCCCTGGACACGATGTTGGACTGCCTGGGCCTCCGTTAAGCAGACTGCTTCAATAGACACCGCTACTAGCGTGAACCCGCTCTTACTGTAGGAAACAGTTTTTGGCCAGCACTGTACACACATGCCTCGTCACTTCGGCAGCGGTGATGGCCAAGAGCAAATCGTGACCGCCAGCGTCCTTTTATCTGACGCACTTTAAGAAGCTATTGGCAAAAAGAGTGCATGGCGAGGCATGTTATTTGCAACGATCGTCCCCTGGCTGCTCTCCCTGCACAGGATGTTGGACTGCCTGGGCCTCCGTTAAGCAGAATCCGCTTCAATGGACACCGCTACTAGCGTGAACCCGCTCTTACTGTAGGAAACACTTTTTGGCCAGCACTCTGCACACATGCCTCGTCACTTCGGCAGCGGCGATGGCCAAGAGGAAATCCTGACCACCAGCGTCCTTTTATCTGACGCACTTTAAGAAGCTATTGGCAAAAAGAGTGCACGGCGAGGCATGTTATTTGCAACGATCGTCCCCTGGCTGCTGTCCCTGGACACGATGTTGGACTGCCTGTTCCTCCGTTAAGCAGAATCCGCTTCAATAGACACCGCTACTAGCGTGAACCCGCTCTTACTGTAGGAAACAGTTTTTGGCCAGCACTCTGCACACATGCCTCGTCACTTCGGCAGCGGCGATGGCCAAGAGCAAATCGTGACCGCCAGCGTCCTTTTATCTGACGCACTTTAAGAAGCTATTGGCAAAAACAGTGCACGGCGAGGCATGTTATTTCCAACGATCGTCCCCTGGCTGCTGTCCCTGGACACGATGTTGGACTGCCTGGTCCTCCGTTAAGCAGAATCCGCTTCAATAGACACCGCTACTAGCGTGAACCCGCTCTTACTGTAGGAAACAGTTTTTGGCCAGCACTCTGCACACATGCCTCGTCACTTCGGCAGCGGCGATGGCCAAGAGCAAATCGTGACCGCCAGCGTCCTTTTATCTGACGCACTTTAAGAAGCTATTGGCAAAAAGAGTGCACGGCGAGGCATGTTATTTGCAACGATCGTCCCCTGGCTGCTGTCCCTGGACACGATGTTGGAGTGCCTGGGCCTCCGTTAAGCAGAATCCGCTTCAATAGACATCGCTACTAGCGTGATCCCGCTCTTACTGTAGGAAACAGTTTTTGGCCAGCACTCTGCACACATGCCTCGTCACTTCGGCAGCGGCGATGGCCAAGAGCAAATCCTGACCACCAGCGTCCTTTTATCTGACGCACTTTAGGAAGCTATTGGCAAAAAGAGTGCACGGCGACGCATGTTATTTGCAACGATCGTCCCCTGGCTGCTGTCCCTGAACACGATGTTGGAGTGCCTGGGCCTCAGTTAAGCAGAATCCACTTCAATAGACACCGCTACTAGCGTGATCCCGCTCTTACTTTAGGAAACAGTTTTTGGCCAGCACTCTGCACACATGCCTCGTCACTTCGGCAGCGGCGATGGCAAAGAGCAAATCGTGACCACCAGCGTCCTTTTATCTGACGCACTTTAAGAAGCTATTGGCAAAAAGAGTGCACGGCGAGGCATGTTATTTGCAACGATCGTCCCCTGGCTGCTCTCCCTGCACACGATGTTGGACTGCCTGGGCCTCCGTTAAGAAGAATCCGCTTCAATAGACACCGCTACTAGCGTGAACCCGCTCTTACTGTAGGAAATAGTTTTTGGCCAGCAATCTGCACACATGCCTCGTCACTTCGGCAGCGGCGATGGCCAAGAGCAAATCGTGACCGCCAGCGTCCTTTTATCTGACGCACTTTAAGAAGCTATTGGCAAAAAGAGTGCACGGCGAGGCATGTTATTTGCAACGATCGTCCCCTGGCTGCTGTCCCTGGACACGATGTTGGACTGCCTGGGCCTCCGTTAAGCAGAATGCGCTTCAATAGACACCGCTACTAGCGTGATCCCGCTCTTACTGTAGGAAACAGTTTTTGGCCAGCACTCTGCACACATGCCTCGTCACTTCGGCAGCGGCGATGGCAAAGAGCAAATCGTGACCACCAGCGTCCTTTTATCTGACGCACTTTAAGAAGCTATTGGCAAAAAGAGTGCACGGCGAGGCATGTTATTTGCAACGATCGTCCCCTGGCTGCTGTTCCTGGACACGATGTTGGACTGCCTGGGCCTCCGTTCAGCACAATCTGCTTCAATAGACACCGCTACTAGCGTGAACCCGCTCTTACTGTAGGAAAACGTTTTTGGCCAGCTCTCTGCACACATGCCTCGTCACTTCGGCAGCGGCGATGGCCAAGAGCAAAACGTGACCGCCAGCGTCCTTTTATCTGACGCACTTTAAGAAGCTATTGGCAAAAAGAGTGCGCGGCGAGGCATGTTATTTGCAACGATCGTCCCCTGGCTGGTGTCCCTGGACACGATGTTGGACTGCCTGGGCCTCCGTTAAGCAGAATCCGCTTCAATAGACACCGCTACTAGCGTGAACCCGCTCTTACTGTAGGAAAGTTTTTGGCCAGCACTCTGCACACATGCCTCGCCACTTCGGCAGCGGCGATGGCCAAGAGCAAATCGTGACCGCCAGCGTCCTTTTATCTGACGCACTTTAAGAAGCTATTGGCAAAAAGAGTGCACGGCGAGGCATGTTATTTGCAACGATCGACCCCTGGCTGCTGTTCCTGGACACGATGTTGGACTGCCTGGGCCTCCGTTAAGCAGAATCCGCTTCAATAGACACCGCTACTAGCGTGAACCCGCTCTTACTGTAGGAAACAGTTTTTGGCCAGCACTCTGCACACATGCCTCGTCACTTCGGCTTCGGCGATGGCCAAGAGCAAATCCTGACCACCAGCGTCCTTTTATCTGACGCACTTTAAGAAGCTATTGGCAAAAAGAGTGCGCGGCGAGGCATGTTATTTGCAACGATCGTCCCCTGGCTGCTGTCCCTGGACACGATGTTGGACTGCCTATGCCTCCGTTAAGCAGAATCCGCTTCAATAGACAACGCTACTAGCGTGATCCCGCTCTTACTGTAGGAAACAGTTTTTGGCCAGCGCTCTGCACACATGCCTCGTCACTTCGGCAGCGGCGATGGCCAAGAGCAAATCCTGACCACCAGCGTCCTTTTATCTGACGCACTGTAAGAAGCTGTTGGCAAAAAGAGTGCACGGCGAGGCATGTTATTTGCAACGATCGTCCCCTGGCTGCTGTCCCTGGACACGATGTTGGACTGCCTGGGCCTCCGTTCAGCAGAATCTGCTTCAATAGAAACCGCTACTAGCGTGAACCCGCTCTTACTGTAGGAAAAAGTTTTTGGCCAGCTCTCTGCACACATGCCTCGTCACTTCGGCAGCGGCGATGGCCAAGAGCAAATCGTGACCGCCAGCGTGCTTTTATCTGACGCACTTTAAGAAGCTATTGGCAAAAAGAGTGCACGGCGAGGCATGTTATTTGCAACGATCGTCCCCTGGCTGCTGTCCCTGGACACGATGTTGGACTGCCTGGGCCTCCGTTAAGCAGAATCCGCTTCAATTGACAACGCTACTAGCGTGATCCCGCTCTTACTGTAGGAAACAGTTTTTGGCCAGCGCTCTGCACACATGCCCCGTCACTTCGGCAGCGGCGATGGCCAAGAGCAAATCCTGACCACCAGCGTCCTTTTATCTGACGCACTTTAAGAAGCTATTGGCAAAAAGAGTGCGCGGCGAGGCATGTTATTTGCAACGATCGTCCCCTGGCTGCTGTCCCTGGACACGATGTTGGACTGCCTATGCCTCCGTTAAGCAGAATCCGCTTCAATAGACTACGCTACTAGCGTGATCCCGCTCTTACTGTAGGAAACAGTTTTTGGCCAGCGCTCTGCACACATGCCCCGTCACTTCGGCAGCGGCGATGGCCAAGAGCAAATCCTGACCACCAGCGTCCTTTTATCTGACGCACTGTAAGAAGCTATTGGCAAAAAGAGTGCGCGGCGAGGCATGTTATTTGCAACGATCGTCCCCTGGCTGGTGTCCCTGGACACGATGTTGGACTGCCTGGGCCTCCGTTAAGCAGAATCCGCTTCAATAGACACCGCTACTAGCGTGAACCCGCTCTTACTGTAGGAAAGTTTTTGGCCAGCACTCTGCACACATGCCTCGCCACTTCGGCAGCGGCGATGGCCAAGAGCAAATCGTGACCGCCAGCGTCCTTTTATCTGACGCACTTTAAGAAGCTATTGGCAAAAAGAGTGCACGGCGAGGCATGTTATTTGCAACGATCGTCCCCTGGCTGCTGTCCCTGGACACGATGTTGGACTGCTAGGGCCTCCGTTAAGCAGAATCCGCTTCAATAGACACCGCTACTATCGTGAACCCGCTCTTACTGTAGGAAACAGTTTTTGGCCAGCACTCTGCACACATGCCTCGTCACTTCGGCAGCGGCGATGGCCAAGAGCAAATCGTGACCGCCAGCGTCCTTTTATCTGACGCACTTTAAGAAGCTATTGGCAAAAACAGTGCACGGCCAGGCATGTTATTTGCAACGATCGTCCCCTGCCTGCTGTCCCTGGATACGATGTTGGACTGCCTGGGCCTCCGGTAAGCAGAATCCGCTTCAATAGACACCGCTACTAGCGGGAACCCGTTCTTATTGTAGGAAATAGTTTTTGGCCAGCACTCTGCACACATGCCTCGTCACTTCGGCAGCGGCGATGGCAAAGAGCAAATCGTGACCACCAGCCTTCTTTTATCTGACGCACTTTAAGAAGCTATTGGGAAAAAAGAGTGCACGGCGAGGCATGTTATTTTAAACGATCGTCCCCTGGCTGCTCTCCCTGCACACGATGTTGGACTGCCTGGGCCTCTGTTAAGCAGAATCCGCTTGAATGGACACCGCTACTAGCGTGAACCCGCTCTTACTGTAGGAAACAGTTTTTGGCCAGCGCTCTGCACACATGGCTCGTCACTCCGGCAGCGGCGATGGCCAAGAGCAAATCCTGACCACCAGCGTCCTTTTATCTGACGCACTGTAAGAAGCTATTGGCAAAAAGAGTGCACGGCGAGGCATGTTATTTGCAACGATCGTCCCTTGGCTGCTGTCCCTGGACACGATGTTGGACTGCCTGGGCCTCCGTTAAGCAGACTGCTTCAATAGACACCGCTACTAGCGTGAACCCGCTCTTACTGTAGGAAACAGTTTTTGGCCAGCACTGTACACACATGCCTCGTCACTTCGGCAGCGGTGATGGCCAAGAGCAAATCGTGACCGCCAGCGTCCTTTTATCTGACGCACTTTAAGAAGCTATTGGCAAAAAGAGTGCATGGCGAGGCATGTTATTTGCAACGATCGTCCCCTGGCTGCTCTCCCTGCACAGGATGTTGGACTGCCTGGGCCTCCGTTAAGCAGAATCCGCTTCAATGGACACCGCTACTAGCGTGAACCCGCTCTTACTGTAGGAAACACTTTTTGGCCAGCACTCTGCACACATGCCTCGTCACTTCGGCAGCGGCGATGGCCAAGAGGAAATCCTGACCACCAGCGTCCTTTTATCTGACGCACTTTAAGAAGCTATTGGCAAAAAGAGTGCACGGCGAGGCATGTTATTTGCAACGATCGTCCCCTGGCTGCTGTCCCTGGACACGATGTTGGACTGCCTGTTCCTCCGTTAAGCAGAATCCGCTTCAATAGACACCGCTACTAGCGTGAACCCGCTCTTACTGTAGGAAACAGTTTTTGGCCAGCACTCTGCACACATGCCTCGTCACTTCGGCAGCGGCGATGGCCAAGAGCAAATCGTGACCGCCAGCGTCCTTTTATCTGACGCACTTTAAGAAGCTATTGGCAAAAACAGTGCACGGCGAGGCATGTTATTTCCAACGATCGTCCCCTGGCTGCTGTCCCTGGACACGATGTTGGACTGCCTGGTCCTCCGTTAAGCAGAATCCGCTTCAATAGACACCGCTACTAGCGTGAACCCGCTCTTACTGTAGGAAACAGTTTTTGGCCAGCACTCTGCACACATGCCTCGTCACTTCGGCAGCGGCGATGGCCAAGAGCAAATCGTGACCGCCAGCGTCCTTTTATCTGACGCACTTTAAGAAGCTATTGGCAAAAAGAGTGCACGGCGAGGCATGTTATTTGCAACGATCGTCCCCTGGCTGCTGTCCCTGGACACGATGTTGGAGTGCCTGGGCCTCCGTTAAGCAGAATCCGCTTCAATAGACATCGCTACTAGCGTGATCCCGCTCTTACTGTAGGAAACAGTTTTTGGCCAGCACTCTGCACACATGCCTCGTCACTTCGGCAGCGGCGATGGCCAAGAGCAAATCCTGACCACCAGCGTCCTTTTATCTGACGCACTTTAGGAAGCTATTGGCAAAAAGAGTGCACGGCGACGCATGTTATTTGCAACGATCGTCCCCTGGCTGCTGTCCCTGAACACGATGTTGGAGTGCCTGGGCCTCAGTTAAGCAGAATCCACTTCAATAGACACCGCTACTAGCGTGATCCCGCTCTTACTTTAGGAAACAGTTTTTGGCCAGCACTCTGCACACATGCCTCGTCACTTCGGCAGCGGCGATGGCAAAGAGCAAATCGTGACCACCAGCGTCCTTTTATCTGACGCACTTTAAGAAGCTATTGGCAAAAAGAGTGCACGGCGAGGCATGTTATTTGCAACGATCGTCCCCTGGCTGCTCTCCCTGCACACGATGTTGGACTGCCTGGGCCTCCGTTAAGAAGAATCCGCTTCAATAGACACCGCTACTAGCGTGAACCCGCTCTTACTGTAGGAAATAGTTTTTGGCCAGCAATCTGCACACATGCCTCGTCACTTCGGCAGCGGCGATGGCCAAGAGCAAATCGTGACCGCCAGCGTCCTTTTATCTGACGCACTTTAAGAAGCTATTGGCAAAAAGAGTGCACGGCGAGGCATGTTATTTGCAACGATCGTCCCCTGGCTGCTGTCCCTGGACACGATGTTGGACTGCCTGGGCCTCCGTTAAGCAGAATGCGCTTCAATAGACACCGCTACTAGCGTGATCCCGCTCTTACTGTAGGAAACAGTTTTTGGCCAGCACTCTGCACACATGCCTCGTCACTTCGGCAGCGGCGATGGCAAAGAGCAAATCGTGACCACCAGCGTCCTTTTATCTGACGCACTTTAAGAAGCTATTGGCAAAAAGAGTGCACGGCGAGGCATGTTATTTGCAACGATCGTCCCCTGGCTGCTGTTCCTGGACACGATGTTGGACTGCCTGGGCCTCCGTTCAGCACAATCTGCTTCAATAGACACCGCTACTAGCGTGAACCCGCTCTTACTGTAGGAAAACGTTTTTGGCCAGCTCTCTGCACACATGCCTCGTCACTTCGGCAGCGGCGATGGCCAAGAGCAAAACGTGACCGCCAGCGTCCTTTTATCTGACGCACTTTAAGAAGCTATTGGCAAAAAGAGTGCGCGGCGAGGCATGTTATTTGCAACGATCGTCCCCTGGCTGGTGTCCCTGGACACGATGTTGGACTGCCTGGGCCTCCGTTAAGCAGAATCCGCTTCAATAGACACCGCTACTAGCGTGAACCCGCTCTTACTGTAGGAAAGTTTTTGGCCAGCACTCTGCACACATGCCTCGCCACTTCGGCAGCGGCGATGGCCAAGAGCAAATCGTGACCGCCAGCGTCCTTTTATCTGACGCACTTTAAGAAGCTATTGGCAAAAAGAGTGCACGGCGAGGCATGTTATTTGCAACGATCGACCCCTGGCTGCTGTTCCTGGACACGATGTTGGACTGCCTGGGCCTCCGTTAAGCAGAATCCGCTTCAATAGACACCGCTACTAGCGTGAACCCGCTCTTACTGTAGGAAACAGTTTTTGGCCAGCACTCTGCACACATGCCTCGTCACTTCGGCTTCGGCGATGGCCAAGAGCAAATCCTGACCACCAGCGTCCTTTTATCTGACGCACTTTAAGAAGCTATTGGCAAAAAGAGTGCGCGGCGAGGCATGTTATTTGCAACGATCGTCCCCTGGCTGCTGTCCCTGGACACGATGTTGGACTGCCTATGCCTCCGTTAAGCAGAATCCGCTTCAATAGACAACGCTACTAGCGTGATCCCGCTCTTACTGTAGGAAACAGTTTTTGGCCAGCGCTCTGCACACATGCCTCGTCACTTCGGCAGCGGCGATGGCCAAGAGCAAATCCTGACCACCAGCGTCCTTTTATCTGACGCACTGTAAGAAGCTGTTGGCAAAAAGAGTGCACGGCGAGGCATGTTATTTGCAACGATCGTCCCCTGGCTGCTGTCCCTGGACACGATGTTGGACTGCCTGGGCCTCCGTTCAGCAGAATCTGCTTCAATAGAAACCGCTACTAGCGTGAACCCGCTCTTACTGTAGGAAAAAGTTTTTGGCCAGCTCTCTGCACACATGCCTCGTCACTTCGGCAGCGGCGATGGCCAAGAGCAAATCGTGACCGCCAGCGTGCTTTTATCTGACGCACTTTAAGAAGCTATTGGCAAAAAGAGTGCACGGCGAGGCATGTTATTTGCAACGATCGTCCCCTGGCTGCTGTCCCTGGACACGATGTTGGACTGCCTGGGCCTCCGTTAAGCAGAATCCGCTTCAATTGACAACGCTACTAGCGTGATCCCGCTCTTACTGTAGGAAACAGTTTTTGGCCAGCGCTCTGCACACATGCCCCGTCACTTCGGCAGCGGCGATGGCCAAGAGCAAATCCTGACCACCAGCGTCCTTTTATCTGACGCACTTTAAGAAGCTATTGGCAAAAAGAGTGCGCGGCGAGGCATGTTATTTGCAACGATCGTCCCCTGGCTGCTGTCCCTGGACACGATGTTGGACTGCCTATGCCTCCGTTAAGCAGAATCCGCTTCAATAGACTACGCTACTAGCGTGATCCCGCTCTTACTGTAGGAAACAGTTTTTGGCCAGCGCTCTGCACACATGCCCCGTCACTTCGGCAGCGGCGATGGCCAAGAGCAAATCCTGACCACCAGCGTCCTTTTATCTGACGCACTGTAAGAAGCTATTGGCAAAAAGAGTGCGCGGCGAGGCATGTTATTTGCAACGATCGTCCCCTGGCTGGTGTCCCTGGACACGATGTTGGACTGCCTGGGCCTCCGTTAAGCAGAATCCGCTTCAATAGACACCGCTACTAGCGTGAACCCGCTCTTACTGTAGGAAAGTTTTTGGCCAGCACTCTGCACACATGCCTCGCCACTTCGGCAGCGGCGATGGCCAAGAGCAAATCGTGACCGCCAGCGTCCTTTTATCTGACGCACTTTAAGAAGCTATTGGCAAAAAGAGTGCACGGCGAGGCATGTTATTTGCAACGATCGACCCCTGGCTGCTGTTCCTGGACACGATGTTGGACTGCCTGGGCCTCCGTTAAGCAGAATCCGCTTCAATAGACACCGCTACTAGCGTGAACCCGCTCTTACTGTAGGAAACAGTTTTTGGCCAGCACTCTGCACACATGCCTCGTCACTTCGGCTGCGGCGATGGCCAAGAGCAAATCCTGACCACCAGCGTCCTTTTATCTGACGCACTTTAAGAAGCTATTGGCAAAAAGAGTGCGCGGCGAGGCATGTTATTTGCAACGATCGTCCCCTGGCTGCTGTCCCTGGACACGATGTTGGACTGCCTATGCCTCCGTTAAGCAGAATCCGCTTCAATAGACAACGCTACTAGCGTGATCCCGCTCTTACTGTAGGAAACAGTTTTTGGCCAGCGCTCTGCACACATGCCTCGTCACTTCGGCAGCGGCGATGGCCAAGAGCAAATCCTGACCACCAGCGTCCTTTTATCTGACGCACTGTAAGAAGCTGTTGGCAAAAAGAGTGCACGGCGAGGCATGTTATTTGCAACGATCGTCCCCTGGCTGCTGTCCCTGGACACGATGTTGGACTGCCTGGGCCTCCGTTCAGCAGAATCTGCTTCAATAGACACCGCTACTAGCGTGAACCCGCTCTTACTGTAGGAAAAAGTTTTTGGCCAGCTCTCTGCACACATGCCTCGTCACTTCGGCAGCGGCGATGGCCAAGAGCAAATCGTGACCGCCAGCGTGCTTTTATCTGACGCACTTTAAGAAGCTATTGGCAAAAAGAGTGCACGGCGAGGCATGTTATTTGCAACGATCGTCCCCTGGCTGCTGTCCCTGGACACGATGTTGGACTGCCTGGGCCTCCGTTAAGCAGAATCCGCTTCAATTGACAACGCTACTAGCGTGATCCCGCTCTTACTGTAGGAAACAGTTTTTGGCCAGCGCTCTGCACACATGCCCCGTCACTTCGGCAGCGGCGATGGCCAAGAGCAAATCCTGACCACCAGCGTCCTTTTATCTGACGCACTTTAAGAAGCTATTGGCAAAAAGAGTGCGCGGCGAGGCATGTTATTTGCAACGATCGTCCCCTGGCTGCTGTCCCTGGACACGATGTTGGACTGCCTATGCCTCCGTTAAGCAGAATCCGCTTCAATAGACTACGCTACTAGCGTGATCCCGCTCTTACTGTAGGAAACAGTTTTTGGCCAGCGCTCTGCACACATGCCCCGTCACTTCGGCAGCGGCGATGGCCAAGAGCAAATCCTGACCACCAGCGTCCTTTTATCTGACGCACTGTAAGAAGCTATTGGCAAAAAGAGTGCACGGCGAGGCATGTTAATTGCAACGATCGTCCCTTGGCTGCTATCCCTGGACACGATGTTGGACTGCCTGGGCCTCCGTTCAGCACAATCTGCTTCAATAGACACCGCTACTAGCGTGAACCCGCTCTTACTGTAGGAAAACGTTTTTGGCCAGCTCTCTGCACACATGCCTCGTCACTTCGGCAGCGGCGATGGCCAAGAGCAAATCGTGACCGCCAGCGTCCTTTTATCTGACGCACTTTAAGAAGCTATTGGCAAAAAGTGTGCGCGGCGAGGCATGTTATTTGCAACGATCGTCCCCTGGCTGCTGTCCCTGGACACGATGTTGGACTGCTAGGGCCTCCGTTAAGCAGAATCCGCTTCAATAGACACCGCTACTATCGTGAACCCGCTCTTACTGTAGGAAACAGTTTTTGGCCAGCACTCTGCACACATGCCTCGTCACTTCGGCAGCGGCGATGGCCAAGAGCGAATCGTGACCGCCAGCGTCCTTTTATCTGACGCACTTTAAGAAGCTATTGGCAAAAACAGTGCACGGCCAGGCATGTTATTTGCAACGATCGTCCCCTGCCTGCTGTCCCTGGATACGATGTTGGACTGCCTGGGCCTCCGGTAAGCAGAATCCGCTTCAATAGACACCGCTACTAGCGGGAACCCGTTCTTATTGTAGGAAATAGTTTTTGGCCAGCACTCTGCACACATGCCTCGTCACTTCGGCAGCGGCGATGGCAAAGAGCAAATCGTGACCACCAGCCTTCTTTTATCTGACGCACTTTAAGAAGCTATTGGGAAAAAAGAGTGCACGGCGAGGCATGTTATTTTAAACGATCGTCCCCTGGCTGCTCTCCCTGCACACGATGTTGGACTGCCTGGGCCTCTGTTAAGCAGAATCCGCTTGAATGGACACCGCTACTAGCGTGAACCCGCTCTTACTGTAGGAAACAGTTTTTGGCCAGCGCTCTGCACACATGGCTCGTCACTCCGGCAGCGGCGATGGCCAAGAGCAAATCCTGACCACCAGCGTCCTTTTATCTGACGCACTGTAAGAAGCTATTGGCAAAAAGAGTGCACGGCGAGGCATGTTATTTGCAACGATCGTCCCTTGGCTGCTGTCCCTGGACACGATGTTGGACTGCCTGGGCCTCCGTTCAGCAGAATCTTCTTCAATAGACACCGCTACTAGCGTGAACCCGCTCTTACTGTAGGAAAACGTTTTTGGCCAGCACTATGCACACATGCCTCGTCACTTCGGCAGCGGCGATGGCCAAGAGCAAATCCTGACCACCAGCGTCCTTTTATCTGACGCACTTTAAGAAGCTATTGGCAAAAAGAGTGCGCGGCGAGGCATGTTATATGCAACGATCGTCCCCTGGCTGCTGTCCCTGGACACGATGTTGGACTGCCTATGCCTCCGTTAAGCAGAATCCGCTTCAATAGACAACGCTACTAGCGTGTTCCCGCTCTTACTGTAGGAAACAGTTTTTGGCCAGCACTATGCACACATGCCTCGTCACTTCGGCAGCGGCGATGGCCAAGAGCAAATCCTTACCACCAGCGTCCTTTTATCTGACGCACTTTAAGAAGCTATTGGCAAAACGAGTGCGCGGCGAGGCATGTTATTTGCAACGATCGTCCCCTGCCTGCTGTCCCTGGATACGATGTTGGACTGCCTGGGCCTCCGTTAAGCAGAATCCGCTTCAATAGACACCGCTATTAGCGGGAACCCGTTCTTATTGTAGGAAATAGTTTTTGGCCAGCACTCTGCACACATGCCTCGTCACTTCGGCAGCGGCGATGGCAAAGAGCAAATCGTGACCACCAGCCTCCTTTTATCTGACGCACTTTAAGAAGCTATTGGCAAAAAGAGTGCACGGCGAGGCATGTTATTTGCAACGATCGTCCCCTGCCTGCTGTCCCTGGATACGATGTTGGACTGCCTCGGCCTCCGTTAAGCAGAATCCGCTTCAATAGACACCGCTACTAGCGGGAACCCGTTCTTATTGTAGGAAATAGTTTTTGGCCAGCACTCTGCACACATGCCTCGTCACTTCGGCAGCGGCGATGGCAAAGAGCAAATCGTGACCACCAGCGTCCTTTTATCTGACGCACTGTAAGAAGCTATTGGCAAAAAGAGTGCACGGCGAGGCATGTTATTTGCAACGATCGTCCCTTGGCTGCTGTCCCTGGACACGATGTTGGACTGGCTGGGCCTCCGTTCACCAGAATCTGCTTCAATAGACACTGCTACTAGCATGAACCCGCTCTTACTGTAGGAAAACGTTTTTGGCCAGCACTATGCACACATGCCTCGTCACTTCGGCAGCGGCGATGGCCAAGAGCAAATCCTGACCACCAGCGTCCTTTTATCTGACGCACTTTAAGAAGCTACTGGCAAAAAGAGTGCGCGGCGAGGCATGTTATTTGCAACGATCGTCCCCTGGCTGCTGTCCCTGGACACGATGTTGGACTGCCTATGCCTCCGTTAAGCAGAATCCGCTTCAATAGACAACGCTACTAGCGTGATCCCGCTCTTACTGTAGGAAACAGTTTTTGGCCAGCACTATGCACACATGCCTCGTCACTTCGGCAGCGGCGATCGCCAAGAGCAAATCCTTACCACCAGCGTCCTTTTATCTGACGCACTTTAAGAAGCTATTGGCAAAAAGAGTGCGCGGCGAGGCATGTTATTTGCAACGATCGTCCCCTGGCGGCTGTAACTGGACACGATGTTGGACTGCCTAAGCCTCCGTTAAGCAGAATCCGCTTCAATAGACAACGCTACTAGCGTGATCCCGCTCTTACTGTAGGAAACAGTTTTTGGCCAGCGCTCTGCACACATGGCTCGTCACTCCGGCAGCGGCGATGGCCAAGAGCAAATCCTGACCACCAGCGTCCTTTTATCTCACGCACTGTAAGAAGCTATTGGCAAAAAGAGTGCACGGCGAGGCATGTTATTTGCAACGATCGTCCCTTGGCTGCTGTCCCTGGACACGATGTTGGACTGCCTGGGCCTCCGTTCAGCAGAATCTGCTTCAATAGACACCGCTACTAGCGTGAACCCGCTCTTACTGTAGGAAAACGTTTTTGGCCAGCTCTCTGCACACATGCCTCGTCACTTCGGCAGCGGCGATGGCCAAGAGCAAATCGTGACCGCCAGCGTCCTTTTATCTGACGCACTTTAAGAAGCTATTGGCAAAAAGAGTGCGCGGCGAGGCATGTTATTTGCAACGATCGTCCCCTGGCTGCTGTCCCTGGACACGATGTTGGACTGCCTATGCCTCCGTTAAGCAGAATCCGCTTCAATAGACAATGCTACTAGCGTGATCCCGCTCTTACTGTAGGAAAGAGTTTTTGGCCAGCACAATGCACACATGCCTCGTCACTTCGGCTGCGGCGATGGCAAAGAGCAAATCCTGACCACCAGCGTCCTTTTATCTGACGCACTTTAAGAAGCTATTGGCAAAAAGAGTGCGCGGCGAGGCATGTTATTTGCAACGATCGTCCCCTGGCTGCTGTCCCTGGACACGATGTTGGACTGCCTAAGCCTCCGTTAAGCAGAATCCGCTTCAATAGACAACGCTACTAGCGTGATCCCGCTCTTACTGTAGAAAACAGTTTTTGGCCAGCGCTCTGCACACATGGCTCGTCACTCCGGCAGCGGCGATGGCCAAGAGCAAATCCTGACCACCAGCGTCCTTTTATCTGACGCACTGTAAGAAGCTATTGGCAAAAAGAGTGCGCGGCGAGGCATGTTATTTGCAACGATCGCCCCTTGGCTGCTGTCCCTGGACACGATGTTGGACAGCCTGGGCCTCCGTTCAGCAGAATCTGCTTCAATAGACACCGCTACTAGCGTGAACCCGCTCTTACTGTAGGAAAACGTTTTTGGCCAGCTCTCTGCACACATGCCTCGTCACTTCGGCAGCGACGATGGCCAAGAGCAAATCGTGACCGCCAGCGTCCTTTTATCTGACGCACTTTAAGAAGCTATTGGCAAAAAGAGTGCGCGGCGAGGCATGTTATTTGCAACGATCGTCCCCTGGCTGCTGTCCCTGGACACGATGTTGGACTGCCGATGCCTCCGTTAAGCAGAATCCGCTTCAATAGACAACGCTGCTAGCGTGATCCCGCTCTTAGTGTAGGAAACAGTTTTTGGCCAGCTCTCTGCACACATGCCTCGTCACTTCGGCAGCGGTGATGGCCAAGAGCAAATCCTGACCACCACCGTCCTTTTATCTGACGCACTGTAAGAAGCTATTGGCAAAAAGAGTGCACGGCGAGGCATGTTATTTGCAACGATCGTCCCCTGGCTGCTGTCCCTGGACACGATGTTGGACCGCCTGGGCCTCCGTTCAGCAGAATCTGCTTCAATAGACACCGCTACTAGCGTGAACCCGCTCTTACTGTAGGAAAAAGTTTTTGGCCAGCTCTCTGCACACATGCCTCGTCACTTCGGCAGCGGCGATGGCCAAGAGCAAATCGTGACCGCCAGCGTGCTTTTATCTGACGCACTTTAAGAAGCTATTGGCAAAAAGAGTGCGCGGCGAGGCATGTTATTTGCAACGATCGTCCCCTGGCTGCTGTCCCAGGACACGATGTTGGACTGCCTGGGCCTCCGTTAAGCAGAATGCGCTTCAATAGACACCGCTACTAGCGTGAACCCGCTCTTACTGTAGGAAACAGTTTTTGGCCAGCACTATGCACACATGCCTCGTCACTTCGGCAGCGGCGATGGCCAAGAGCAAATCCTGACCACCAGCGTCCTTTTATCTGACGCACTTTAAGAAGCTATTGGCAAAAAGTGTGCGCGGCGAGGCATGTTATTTGCAACGATCGTCCCCTGGCTGCTGTCCCTGGACACGATGTTGGACTGCCTGGGTCTCCGTTAAGCAGAATGCGCTTCAATAGACACCGCTACTAGCGTGAACCCGCTCTTACTGTAGGAAACAGTTTTTGGCCAGCACTATGCACACATGCCTCGTCACTTCGGCAGCGGCGATGGCCAAGAGCAAATCCTGACCACCAGCGTCCTTTTATCTGACGCACTTTAAGAAGCTATTGGCAAAAAGTGTGCGCGGCGAGGCATGTTATTTGCAACGATCGTCCCCTGGCTGCTGTCCCTGGACACGATGTTGCACTGCCTGGGCCTCCGTTAAGCAGAATCCGCTTCAATAGACACCGCTACTATCGTGAACCCGCTCTTACTGTAGGAAACAGTTTTTGGCCAGCGCTCTGCACACATGCCTCGTCACTTCGGCAGCGGCGATGGCCAAGAGCAAATCCTGACCACCAGCGTCCTTTTATCTGACGCACTTTAAGAAGCTATTGGCAAAAAGAGTGCGCGGCGAGGCATGTTATTTGCAACGATCGTCCCCTGGCTGCTGTCCCTGGACACGATGTTGGACTGCCTATGCCTCCGTTAAGCAGAATCCGCTTCAATAGACAACGCTGCTAGCGTGATCCCGCTCTTAGTGTAGGAAACAGTTTTTGGCCAGCGCTCTGCACACATGCCTCGTCACTTCGGCAGCGGTGATGGCCAAGAGCAAATCCTGACCACCAGCGTCCTTTTATCTGACGCACTGTAAGAAGCTATTGGCAAAAAGAGTGCACGGCGAGGCATGTTATTTGCAACGATCGTCCCCTGGCTGCTGTCCCTGGACACGATGTTGGACCGCCTGGGCCTCCGTTCAGCAGAATCTGCTTCAATAGACACCGCTACTAGCGTGAACCCGCTCTTACTGTAGGAAAAAGTTTTTGGCCAGCTCTCTGCACACATGCCTCGTCACTTCGGCAGCGGCGATGGCCAAGAGCAAATCGTGACCGCCAGCGTGCTTTTATCTGACGCACTTTAAGAAGCTATTGGCAAAAAGAGTGCGCGGCGAGGCATGTTATTTGCAACGATCGTCCCCTGGCTGCTGTCCCAGGACACGATGTTGGACTGCCTGGGCCTCCGTTAAGCAGAATGCGCTTCAATAGACACCGCTACTAGCGTGAACCCGCTCTTACTGTACGAAACAGTTTTTGGCCAGCACTATGCACACATGCCTCGTCACTTCGGCAGCGGCGATGGCCAAGAGCAAATCCTGACCACCAGCGTCCTTTTATCTGACGCACTTTAAGAAGCTATTGGCAAAAAGTGTGCGCGGCGAGGCATGTTATTTGCAACGATCGTCCCCTGGCTGCTGTCCCTGGACACGATGTTGGACTGCCTGGGCCTCCGTTAAGCAGAATCCGCTTCAATAGACACCGCTACTATCGTGAACCCGCTCTTACTGTAGGAAACAGTTTTTGGCCAGCACTCTGCACACATGCCTCGTCACTTCGGCAGCGGCGATGGCCAAGAGCAAATCGTGACCGCCAGCGTCCTTTTATCTGACGCACTTTAAGAAGCTATTGGCAAAAACAGTGCACGGCCAGGCATGTTATTTGCAACGATCGTCCCCTGCCTGCTGTCCCTGGATACGATGTTGGACTGCCTGGGCCTCCGGTAAGCAGAATCCGCTTCAATAGACACCGCTACTAGCGGGAACCCGTTCTTATTGTAGGAAATAGTTTTTGGCCAGCACTCTGCACACATGCCTCGTCACTTCGGCAGCGGCGATGGCAAAGAGCAAATCGTGACCACCAGCCTTCTTTTATCTGACGCACTTTAAGAAGCTATTGGAAAAAAAGAGTGCACGGCGAGGCATGTTATTTTAAACGATCGTCCCCTGGCTGCTCTCCCTGCACACGATGTTGGACTGCCTGGGCCTCTGTTAAGCAGAATCCGCTTGAATGGACACCGCTACTAGCGTGAACCCGCTCTTACTGTAGGAAACAGTTTTTGGCCAGCGCTCTGCACACATGGCTCGTCACTCCGGCAGCGGCGATGGCCAAGAGCAAATCCTGACCACCAGCGTCCTTTTATCTGACGCACTGTAAGAAGCTATTGGCAAAAAGAGTGCACGGCGAGGCATGTTATTTGCAACGATCGTCCCTTGGCTGCTGTCCCTGGACACGATGTTGGACTGCCTGGGCCTCCGTTCAGCAGAATCTGCTTCAATAGACACCGCTACTAGCGTGAACCCGCTCTTACTGTAGGAAAACGTTTTTGGCCAGCACTATGCACACATGCCTCGTCACTTCGGCAGCGGCGATCGCCAAGAGCAAATCCTGACCACCAGCGTCCTTTTATCTGACGCACTTTAAGAAGCTATTGGCAAAAAGAGTGCGCGGCGAGGCATGTTATTTGCAACGATCGTCCCCTGGCTGCTGTCCCTGGACACGATGTTGGACTGCCTATGCCTCCGTTAAGCAGAATCCGCTTCAATAGACAACGCTACTAGCGTGTTCCCGCTCTTACTGTAGGAAACAGTTTTTGGCCAGCACTATGCACACATGCCTCGTCACTTCGGCAGCGGCGATGGCCAAGAGCAAATCCTTACCACCAGCGTCCTTTTATCTGACGCACTTTAAGAAGCTATTGGCAAAACGAGTGCGCGGCGAGGCATGTTATTTGCAACGATCGTCCCCTGCCTGCTGTCCCTGGATACGATGTTGGACTGCCTGGGCCTCCGTTAAGCAGAATCCGCTTCAATAGACACCGCTACTAGCGGGAACCCGTTCTTATTGTAGGAAATAGTTTTTGGCCAGCACTCTGCACACATGCCTCGTCACTTCGGCAGCGGCGATGGCAAAGAGCAAATCGTGACCACCAGCCTCCTTTTATCTGACGCACTTTAAGAAGCTATTGGCAAAAAGAGTGCACGGCGAGGCATGTTATTTGCAACGATCGTCCCCTGCCTGCTGTCCCTGGATACGATGTTGGACTGCCTCGGCCTCCGTTAAGCAGAATCCGCTTCAATAGACACCGCTACTAGCGGGAACCCGTTCTTATTGTAGGAAATAGTTTTTGGCCAGCACTCTGCACACATGCCTCGTCACTTCGGCAGCGGCGATGGCAAAGAGCAAATCGTGACCACCAGCGTCCTTTTATCTGACGCACTGTAAGAAGCTATTGGCAAAAAGAGTGCACGGCGAGGCATGTTATTTGCAACGATCGTCCCTTGGCTGCTGTCCCTGGACACGATGTTGGACTGCCTGGGCCTCCGTTCAGCAGAATCTGCTTCAATAGACACCGCTACTAGCATGAACCCGCTCTTACTGTAGGAAAACGTTTTTGGCCAGCACTATGCACACATGCCTCGTCACTTCGGCAGCGGCGATGGCCAAGAGCAAATCCTGACCACCAGCGTCCTTTTATCTGACGCACTTTAAGAAGCTACTGGCAAAAAGAGTGCGCGGCGAGGCATGTTATTTGCAACGATCGTCCCCTGGCGGCTGTAACTGGACACGATGTTGGACTGCCTAAGCCTCCGTTAAGCAGAATCCGCTTCAATAGACAACGCTACTAGCGTGATCCCGCTCTTACTGTAGGAAACAGTTTTTGGCCAGCGCTCTGCACACATGGCTCGTCACTCCGGCAGCGGCGATGGCCAAGAGCAAATCCTGACCACCAGCGTCCTTTTATCTCACGCACTTTAAGAAGCTATTGGCAAAAAGAGTGCACGGCGAGGCATGTTATTTGCAACGATCGTCCCTTGGCTGCTGTCCCTGGACACGATGTTCGACTGCCTGGGCCTCCGTTCAGCAGAATCTGCTTCAATAGACACCGCTACTAGCGTGAACCCGCTCTTACTGTAGGAAAACGTTTTTGGCCAGCTCTCTGCACACATGCCTCGTCACTTCGGCAGCGGCGATGGCCAAGAGCAAATCGTGACCGCCAGCGTCCTTTTATCTGACGCACTTTAAGAAGCTATTGGCAAAAAGAGTGCGCGGCGAGGCATGTTATTTGCAACGATCGTCCCCTGGCTGCTGTCCCTGGACACGATGTTGGACTGCCTATGCCTCCGTTAAGCAGAATCCGCTTCAATAGACAATGCTACTAGCGTGATCCCGCTCTTACTGTAGGAAAGAGTTTTTGGCCAGCACAATGCACACATGCCTCGTCACTTCGGCTGCGGCGATGGCAAAGAGCAAATCCTGACCACCAGCGTCCTTTTATCTGACGCACTTTAAGAAGCTATTGGCAAAAAGAGTGCGCGGCGAGGCATGTTATTTGCAACGATCGTCCCCTGGCTGCTGTCCCTGGACACGATGTTGGACTGCCTAAGCCTCCGTTAAGCAGAATCCGCTTCAATAGACAACGCTACTAGCGTGATCCCGCTCTTACTGTAGAAAACAGTTTTTGGCCAGCGCTCTGCACACATGGCTCGTCACTCCGGCAGCGGCGATGGCCAAGAGCAAATCCTGACCACCAGCGTCCTTTTATCTGACGCACTGTAAGAAGCTATTGGCAAAAAGAGTGCACGGCGAGGCATGTTATTTGCAACGATCGCCCCTTGGCTGCTGTCCCTGGACACGATGTTGGACAGCCTGGGCCTCCGTTCAGCAGAATCTGCTTCAATAGACACCGCTACTAGCGTGAACCCGCTCTTACTGTAGGAAAACGTTTTTGGCCAGCTCTCTGCACACATGCCTCGTCACTTCGGCAGCGGCGATGGCCAAGAGCAAATCGTGACCGCCAGCGTCCTTTTATCTGACGCACTTTAAGAAGCTATTGGCAAAAAGAGTGCGCGGCGAGGCATGTTATTTGCAACGATCGTCCCCTGGCTGCTGTCCCTGGACACGATGTTGGACTGCCTATGCCTCCGTTAAGCAGAATCCGCTTCAATAGACAACGCTGCTAGCGTGATCCCGCTCTTAGTGTAGGAAACAGTTTTTGGCCAGCTCTCTGCACACATGCCTCGTCACTTCGGCAGCGGTGATGGCCAAGAGCAAATCCTGACCACCACCGTCCTTTTATCTGACGCACTGTAAGAAGCTATTGGCAAAAAGAGTGCACGGCGAGGCATGTTATTTGCAACGATCGTCCCCTGGCTGCTGTCCCTGGACACGATGTTGGACCGCCTGGGCCTCCGTTCAGCAGAATCTGCTTCAATAGACACCGCTACTAGCGTGAACCCGCTCTTACTGTAGGAAAAAGTTTTTGGCCAGCTCTCTGCACACATGCCTCGTCACTTCGGCAGCGGCGATGGCCAAGAGCAAATCGTGACCGCCAGCGTGCTTTTATCTGACGCACTTTAAGAAGCTATTGGCAAAAAGAGTGCACGGCGAGGCATGTTATTTGCAACGATCGTCCCCTGGCGGCTGTAACTGGACACGATGTTGGACTGCCTGGGCCTCCGTCAAGCAGAATCTGCTTCAATGGACACCGCTACTAGCTTGAACCCGCTCTTACTGTACGAAACAGTTTTTGGCCAGCGCTCTGCACACATGGCTCCTCACTCCGGCAGCGGCGATGGCCAAGAGCAAATCCTGACCACCAGCGTCCTTTTATCTGACGCACTGTAAGAAACTATTGGCAAAAAGAGTGCACGGCGAGGCATGTTATTTGCAACGATCGTCCCCTGGCGGCTGTAACTGGACACGATGTTGGACTGCCTAAGCCTCCGTTAAGCAGAATCCGCTTCAATAGACAACGCTACTAGCGTGATCCCGCTCTTACTGTAGGAAACAGTTTTTGGCCAGCGCTCTGCACACATGGCTCGTCACTCCGGCAGCGGCGATGGCCAAGAGCAAATCCTGACCACCAGCGTCCTTTTATCTCACGCACTGTAAGAAGCTATTGGCAAAAAGAGTGCACGGCGAGGCATGTTATTTGCAACGATCGTCCCTTGGCTGCTGTCCCTGGACACGATGTTGGACTGCCTGGGCCTCCGTTCAGCAGAATCTGCTTCAATAGACACCGCTACTAGCGTGAACCCGCTCTTACTGTAGGAAAACGTTTTTGGCCAGCTCTCTGCACACATGCCTCGTCACTTCGGCAGCGGCGATGGCCAAGAGCAAATCCTGACCACCAGCGTCCTTTTATCTGACGCACTGTAAGAAGCTATTGGCAAAAAGAGTGCACGGCGAGGCATGTTATTTGCAACGATCGTCCCTTGGCTGCTGTCCCTGGACACGATGTTGGACAGCCTGGGCCTCCGTTCAGCAGAATCTGCTTCAATAGACACCGCTACTAGCGTGAACCCGCTCTTACTGTAGGAAAACGTTTTTGGCCAGCTCTCTGCACACATGCCTCGTCACTTCGGCAGCGGCGATGGCCAAGAGCAAATCGTGACCGCCAGCGTCCTTTTATCTGACGCACTTTAAGAAGCTATTGGCAAAAAGAGTGCGCGGCGAGGCATGTTATTTGCAACGATCGTCCCCTGGCTGCTGTCCCTGGACACGATGTTGGACTGCCTATGTCTCCGTTAAGCAGAATCCGCTTCAATAGACAACGCTGCTAGCGTGATCCCGCTCTTAGTGTAGGAAACAGTTTTTGGCCAGCGCTCTGCACACATGCCTCGTCACTTCGGCAGCGGTGATGGCCAAGAGCAAATCCTGACCACCAGCGTCCTTTTATCTGACGCACTGTAAGAAGCTATTGGCAAAAAGAGTGCACGGCGAGGCATGTTATTTGCAACGATCGTCCCCTGGCTGCTGTCCCTGGACACGATGTTGGACTGCCTGGGCCTCCGTTAAGCAGAATGCGCTTCAATAGACACCGCTACTAGCGTGAACCCGCTCTTACTGTAGGAAACAGTTTTTGGCCAGCACTATGCACACATGCCTCGTCACTTCGGCAGCGGCGATGGCCAAGAGCAAGTCCTGACCACCAGCGTCCTTTTATCTGACGCACTTTAAGAAGCTATTGGCAAAAAGTGTGCGCGGCGAGGCATGTTATTTGCAACGATCGTCCCCTGGCTGCTGTCCCTGGACACGATGTTGGACTGCCTGGGCCTCCGTTAAGCAGAATCCGCTTCAATAGACACCGCTACTAGCGTGAACCCGCTCTTACTGTAGGAAACAGTTTTTGGCCAGCGCTCTGCACACATGGCTCGTCACTCCGGCAGCGGCGATGGCCAAGAGCAAATCCTGACCACCAGCGTCCTTTTATCTGACGCACTGTAAGAAGCTATTGGCAAAAAGAGTGCACGGCGAGGCATGTTATTTGCAACGATCGTTCCTAGGCTGCTGTCCCTGGACACGATGTTGGACTGCCTGGGCCTCCGTTCAGCAGAATCTGCTTCAATAGACACCGCTACTAGCGTGAACCCGCTCTTACTGTAGGAAAACGTTTTTGGCCAGCACTATGCCCACATGCCTCGTCACATCGGCAGCGGCGATGGCCAAGAGCAAATCCCGACCACCAGCGTCCTTTTATCTGACGCACTTTAAGAAGCTATTGGCAAAAAGAGTGCGCGGCGAGGCATGTTATTTGCAACGATCGTCCCCTGGCTGCTGTCCCTGGACACGATGTTGGACTGCCTATGCCTCCGTTAAGCAGAATCCGCTTCAATAGACAACGCTACTAGCGTGATCCCGCTCTTACTGTAGGAAACAGTTTTTGGCCAGCACTATGCACACATGGCTCGTCACTTCGGCAGCGGCGATGGCCAAGAGCAAATCCTTACCACCAGCGTCCTTTTATCTGACGAACTTTAAGAAGCTATTGGCAAAAAGAGTGCGCGGCGAGGCATGTTATTTGCAACGATCGTCCCCTGCCTGCTGTCCCTGGATACGATGTTGGACTGCCTGGGCCTCCGTTAAGCAGAATCCGCTTCAATAGACACCGCTACTAGCGGGAACCCGTTCTTATTGTAGGAAATAGTTTTTGGCCAGCACTCTGCACACATGCCTCGTCACTTCGGCAGCGGAGATGGCAAAGAGCAAATCGTGACCACCAGCCTCCTTTTATCTGACGCACTTTAAGAAGCTATTGGCAAAAAGAGTGCACGGCGAGGCATGTTATTTGCAACGATCGTCCCCTGCCTGCTGTCCCTGGATACGATGTTGGAATGCCTCGGCCTCCGTTAAGCAGAATCCGCTTCAATAGACACCGCTACTAGCGGGAACCCGTTCTTATTGTAGGAAATAGTTTTTGGCCAGCACTCTGCACACATGCCTCGTCACTTCGGCAGCGGCGATGGCAAAGAGCAAATCGTGACCACCAGCGTCCTTTTATCTGACGCACTGTAAGAAGCTATTGGCAAATAGAGTGCACGGCGAGGCATGTTATTTGCAACGATCGTCCCTTGGCTGCTGTCCCTGGACACGATGTTGGACTGCCTGGGCCTCCGTTCAGCAGAATCTGCTTCAATAGACACCGCTACTAGCGTGAACCCGCTCTTACTGTAGGAAAACGTTTTTGGCCAGCACTATGCACACATGCCTCGTCACTTCGGCAGCGGCGATGGCCAAGAGCAAATCCTGACCACCAGCGTCCTTTTATCTGACGCACTTTAAGAAGCTACTGGCAAAAAGAGTGCGCGGCGAGGCATGTTATTTGCAACGATCGTCCCCTGGCTGCTGTCCCTGGACACGATGTTGGACTGCCTATGCCTCCGTTAAGCAGAATCCGCTTCAATAGACAACGCTACTAGCGTGATCCCGCTCTTACTGTAGGAAACAGTTTTTGGCCAGCACTATGCACACATGCCTCGTCACTTCGGCAGCGGCGATGGCCAAGAGCAAATCCTTACCACCAGCGTCCTTTTATCTGACGCACTTTAAGAAGCTATTGGCAAAAAGAGTGCGCGGCGAGGCATGTTATTTGCAACGATCGTCCCCTGCCTGCTGTCCCTGGATACGATGTTGGACTGCCTGGGCCTCCGTTAAGCAGAATCCGCTTCAATAGACACCGCTACTAGCGGGAACCCGTTCTTATTGTAGGAAATAGTTTTTGGCCAGCACTCTGCACACATGCCTCGTCACTTCGGCAGCGGCGATGGCAAAGAGCAAATCCTTACCACCAGCGTCCTTTTATCTGACGCACTTTAAGAAGCTATTGGCAAAAAGAGTGCGCGGCGAGGCATGTTATTTGCAACGATCGTCCCCTGCCTGCTGTCCCTGGATACGATGTTGGACTGCCTGGGCCTCCGTTAAGCAGAATCCGCTTCAATAGACACCGCTACTAGCGGGAACCCGTTCTTATTGTAGGAAATAGTTTTTGGCCAGCACTCTGCACACATGCCTCGTCACTTCGGCAGCGGCGATGGCAAAGAGCAAATCGTGACCACCAGCCTGCTTTTATCTGACGCACTTTAAGAAGCTATTGGCAAAAGCAGTGCACGGCGAGGCATGTTATTTGCAACGATCGTCCCCTGGCGGCTGTAACTGGACACGATGTTGGACTGCCTAAGCCTCCGTTAAGCAGAATCCGCTTCAATAGACAACGCTACTAGCGTGATCCCGCTCTTACTGTAGGAAACAGTTTTTGGCCAGCACTCTGCACACATGCCTCGTCACTTCGGCAGCGGCGATGGCAAAGAGCAAATCGTGACCACCAGCCTGCTTTTATCTGACGCACTTTAAGAAGCTATTGGCAAAAGCAGTGCACGGCGAGGCATGTTATTTGCAACGATCGTCCCCTGGCGGCTGTAACTGGACACGATGTTGGACTGCCTAAGCCTCCGTTAAGCAGAATCCGCTTCAATAGACAACGCTACTAGCGTGAACCCGCTCTTACTGTAGGAAACAGTTTTTGGCCAGCACTCTGCACAGATGCCTCGTCACTTCGGCAGCGGCGATGGCAAAGAGCAAATCGTGACTGCCAGCGTCCTTTTATCTGACGCACTTTAAGAAGCTATTGGCAAAAAGAGTGCACGGCGAGGCATGTTATTTGCAACGATCGTCCCCTGGCTGCTCTCCCTGCACACGATGTTGGACTGCCTGGGCCTCCGTTAAGCAGAATCCGCTTCAATGGACACCGCTACCAGCGTGAACCCGCTCTTACTGTAGGAAACAGTTTTTGGCCAGCGCTCTGCACAGATGCCTCGTCACTTCGGCAGCGGGGATGGCCAAGAGCAAATCGTGACTGCCAGCGTCCTTTTATCTGACGCACTTTAAAAAGCTATTGGCATAAAGAGTGCACGGCGAGGCATGTTATTTGCAACGATCGTCCCCTGGCTGCTCTCCCTGCACACGATGTTGGACTGCCTGGGCCTCCGTTAAGCAGAATCCGCTTCAATGGACACCGCTACCAGCGTGAACCCGCTCTTACTGTAGGAAACAGTTTTTGGCCAGCACTCTGCACAGATGCCTCGTCACTTCGGCAGCGGGGATGGCCAAGAGCAAATCGTGACTGCCAGCGTCCTTTTATCTGACGCACTTTAAGAAGCTATTGGCAAAAAGAGTGCACGGCGAGGCATGTTATTTGCAACGATCGTCCCCTGGCTGCTCTCCCTGCACACGATGTTGGACTGCCTGGGCCTCCGTTAAGCAGAATCCGCTTCAATAGACACCGCTACTAGCGGGAACCCGTTCTTATTGTAGGAAATAGTTTTTGGCCAGCACTCTGCACACATGCCTCGTCACTTCGGCAGCGGGGATGGCCAAGAGCAAATCGTGACTGCCAGCGTCCTTTTATCTGACGCACTTTAAAAAGCTATTGGCAAAAAGAGTGCACGGCGAGGCATGTTATTTGCAACGATCGTCCCCTGGCTGCTCTCCCTGCACACGATGTTGGACTGCCTGGGCCTCCGTTAAGCAGAATCCGCTTCAATGGACACCGCTACCAGCGTGAACCCGCTCTTACTGTAGGAAACAGTTTTTGGCCAGCACTCTGCACAGATGCCTCGTCACTTCGGCAGCGGGGATGGCCAAGAGCAAATCGTGACTGCCAGCGTCCTTTTATCTGACGCACTTTAAGAAGCTATTGGCAAAAAGAGTGCACGGCGAGGCATGTTATTTGCAACGATCGTCCCCTGGCTGCTCTCCCTGCACACGATGTTGGACTGCCTGGGCCTCCGTTAAGCAGAATCCGCTTCAATGGACACCGCTACCAGCGTGAACCCGCTCTTACTGTAGGAAACAGTTTTTGGCCAGCACTCTGCACAGATGCCTCGTCACTTCGGCAGCGGGGATGGCCAAGAGCAAATCGTGACTGCCAGCGTCCTTTTATCTGACGCACTTTAAGAAGCTATTGGCAAAAAGAGTGCACGGCGAGGCATGTTATTTGCAACGATCGTCCCCTGGCTGCTCTCCCTGCACACGATGTTGGACTGCCTGGGCCTCCGTTAAGCAGAATCCGCTTCAATAGACACCGCTACTAGCGGGAACCCGTTCTTATTGTAGGAAATAGTTTTTGGCCAGCACTCTGCACACATGCCTCGTCACTTCGGCAGCGGCGATGGCAAAGAGCAAATCGTGACCACCAGCCTGCTTTTATCTGACGCACTTTAAGAAGCTATTGGCAAAAGCAGTGCACGGCGAGGCATGTTATTTGCAACGATCGTCCCCTGGCTGCTCTCCCTGCACACGATGTTGGACTGCCTGGGCCTCCGTTAAGCAGAATCCGCTTCAATGGACACCGCTACCAGCGTGAACCCGCTCTTACTGTAGGAAACAGTTTTTGGCCAGCGCTCTGCACAGATGCCTCGTCACTTCGGCAGCGGGGATGGCCAAGAGCAAATCGTGACTGCCAGCGTCCTTTTATCTGACGCACTTTAAGAAGCTATTGGCAAAAAGAGTGCACGGCGAGGCATGTTATTTGCAACGATCGTCCCCTGGCTGCTCTCCCTGCACACGATGTTGGACTGCCTGGGCCTCCGTTAAGCAGAATCCGCTTCAATAGACACCGCTACTAGCGGGAACCCGTTCTTATTGTAGGAAATAGTTTTTGGCCAGCACTCTGCACACATGCCTCGTCACTTCGGCAGCGGCGATGGCAAAGAGCAAATCGTGACCACCAGCCTGCTTTTATCTGACGCACTTTAAGAAGCTATTGGCAAAAGCAGTGCACGGCGAGGCATGTTATTTGCAACGATCGTCCCCTGGCGGCTGTAACTGGACACGATGTTGGACTGCCTAAGCCTCCGTTAAGCAGAATCCGCTTCAATAGACAACGCTACTAGCGTGATCCCGCTCTTACTGTAGGAAACAGTTTTTGGCCAGCACTCTGCACACATGCCTCGTCACTTCGGCAGCGGCGATGGCAAAGAGCAAATCGTGACCACCAGCCTGCTTTTATCTGACGCACTTTAAGAAGCTATTGGCAAAAGCAGTGCACGGCGAGGCATGTTATTTGCAACGATCGTCCCCTGGCGGCTGTAACTGGACACGATGTTGGACTGCCTAAGCCTCCGTTAAGCAGAATCCGCTTCAATAGACAACGCTACTAGCGTGATCCCGCTCTTACTGTAGGAAGCAGTTTTTGGCCAGCACTCTGCACAGATGCCTCGTCACTTCGGCAGCGGCGATGGCAAAGAGCAAATCGTGACCACCAGCGTCCTTTTATCTGACGCACTGTAAGAAGCTATTGGCAAATAGAGTGCACGGCGAGGCATGTTATTTGCAACGATCGTCCCTTGGCTGCTGTCCCTGGACACGATGTTGGACTGCCTGGGCCTCCGTTCAGCAGAATCTGCTTCAATAGACACCGCTACTAGCGTGAACCCGCTCTTACTGTAGGAAAACGTTTTTGGCCAGCACTATGCACACATGCCTCGTCACTTCGGCAGCGGCGATGGCCAAGAGCAAATCCTGACCACCAGCGTCCTTTTATCTGACGCACTTTAAGAAGCTACTGGCAAAAAGAGTGCGCGGCGAGGCATGTTATTTGCAACGATCGTCCCCTGGCTGCTGTCCCTGGACACGATGTTGGACTGCCTATGCCTCCGTTAAGCAGAATCCGCTTCAATAGACAACGCTACTAGCGTGATCCCGCTCTTACTGTAGGAAACAGTTTTTGGCCAGCACTATGCACACATGCCTCGTCACTTCGGCAGCGGCGATGGCCAAGAGCAAATCCTTACCACCAGCGTCCTTTTATCTGACGCACTTTAAGAAGCTATTGGCAAAAAGAGTGCGCGGCGAGGCATGTTATTTGCAACGATCGTCCCCTGCCTGCTGTCCCTGGATACGATGTTGGACTGCCTGGGCCTCCGTTAAGCAGAATCCGCTTCAATAGACACCGCTACTAGCGGGAACCCGTTCTTATTGTAGGAAATAGTTTTTGGCCAGCACTCTGCACACATGCCTCGTCACTTCGGCAGCGGAGATGGCAAAGAGCAAATCGTGACCACCAGCCTCCTTTTATCTGACGCACTTTAAGAAGCTATTGGCAAAAAGAGTGCACGGCGAGGCATGTTATTTGCAACGATCGTCCCCTGCCTGCTGTCCCTGGATACGATGTTGGAATGCCTCGGCCTCCGTTAAGCAGAATCCGCTTCAATAGACACCGCTACTAGCGGGAACCCGTTCTTATTGTAGGAAATAGTTTTTGGCCAGCACTCTGCACACATGCCTCGTCACTTCGGCAGCGGCGATGGCAAAGAGCAAATCGTGACCACCAGCGTCCTTTTATCTGACGCACTGTAAGAAGCTATTGGCAAATAGAGTGCACGGCGAGGCATGTTATTTGCAACGATCGTCCCTTGGCTGCTGTCCCTGGACACGATGTTGGACTGCCTGGGCCTCCGTTCAGCAGAATCTGCTTCAATAGACACCGCTACTAGCGTGAACCCGCTCTTACTGTAGGAAAACGTTTTTGGCCAGCACTATGCACACATGCCTCGTCACTTCGGCAGCGGCGATGGCCAAGAGCAAATCCTGACCACCAGCGTCCTTTTATCTGACGCACTTTAAGAAGCTACTGGCAAAAAGAGTGCGCGGCGAGGCATGTTATTTGCAACGATCGTCCCCTGGCTGCTGTCCCTGGACACGATGTTGGACTGCCTATGCCTCCGTTAAGCAGAATCCGCTTCAATAGACAACGCTACTAGCGTGATCCCGCTCTTACTGTAGGAAACAGTTTTTGGCCAGCACTATGCACACATGCCTCGTCACTTCGGCAGCGGCGATGGCCAAGAGCAAATCCTTACCACCAGCGTCCTTTTATCTGACGCACTTTAAGAAGCTATTGGCAAAAAGAGTGCGCGGCGAGGCATGTTATTTGCAACGATCGTCCCCTGCCTGCTGTCCCTGGATACGATGTTGGACTGCCTGGGCCTCCGTTAAGCAGAATCCGCTTCAATAGACACCGCTACTAGCGGGAACCCGTTCTTATTGTAGGAAATAGTTTTTGGCCAGCACTCTGCACACATGCCTCGTCACTTCGGCAGCGGCGATGGCAAAGAGCAAATCCTTACCACCAGCGTCCTTTTATCTGACGCACTTTAAGAAGCTATTGGCAAAAAGAGTGCACGGCGAGGCATGTTATTTGCAACGATCGTCCCCTGGCTGCTCTCCCTGCACACGATGTTGGACTGCCTGGGCCTCCGTTAAGCAGAATCCGCTTCAATGGACACCGCTACCAGCGTGAACCCGCTCTTACTGTAGGAAACAGTTTTTGGCCAGCGCTCTGCACAGATGCCTCGTCACTTCGGCAGCGGGGATGGCCAAGAGCAAATCGTGACTGCCAGCGTCCTTTTATCTGACGCACTTTAAGAAGCTATTGGCAAAAAGAGTGCACGGCGAGGCATGTTATTTGCAACGATCGTCCCCTGGCTGCTCTCCCTGCACACGATCTTGGACTGCCTGGGCCTCCGTTAAGCAGAATCCGCTTCAATGGACACCGCTACCAGCGTGAACCCGCTCTTACTGTAGGAAACAGTTTTTGGCCAGCGCTCTGCACAGATGCCTCGTCACTTCGGCAGCGGGGATGGCCAAGAGCAAATCGTGACTGCCAGCGTCCTTTTATCTGACGCACTTTAAGAAGCTATTGGCAAAAAGAGTGCACGGCGAGGCATGTTATTTGCAACGATCGTCCCCTGGCTGCTCTCCCTGCACACGATGTTGGACTGCCTGGGCCTCCGTTAAGCAGAATCCGCTTCAATGGACACCGCTACCAGCGTGAACCCGCTCTTACTGTAGGAAACAGTTTTTGGCCAGCGCTCTGCACAGATGCCTCGTCACTTCGGCAGCGGGGATGGCCAAGAGCAAATCGTGACTGCCAGCGTCCTTTTATCTGACGCACTTTAAGAAGCTATTGGCAAAAAGAGTGCACGGCGAGGCATGTTATTTGCAACGATCGTCCCCTGGCTGCTCTCCCTGCACACGATGTTGGACTGCCTGGGCCTCCGTTAAGCAGAATCCGCTTCAATAGACACCGCTACCAGCGTGAACCCGCTCTTACTGTAGGAAACAGTTTTTGGCCAGCGCTCTGCACAGATGCCTCGTCACTTCGGCAGCGGGGATGGCCAAGAGCAAATCTTGACCACCAGCGTCCTTTTCTGCTATATATTTGGCTGCTATATATTTGGCCCATTCTTTCTAATATTTGTCACCACAGCTCAATATTCTTCGTTCCTTGGTTTGTGTTTCGCTCTGCCAACCCCGACGTTTAAGTCATCCGTAACGAAAACGATTGAAGCGTTTAATTCCACGCCCAGCCTACCTCGTTCCCGCGTGTGTCTGTTAAAGCCTTGATTCCACGGGAGTAGAGCAGCCTCTTTTCTTTGGGCCTCAGCGCGCTCCAGCTACTTTTTCATTCTCTCTCTGCATTTCTCTTTTTATTCCTCGATCACCCCCTCAACACCTGTTGAATAGTAGAGATTTGTTCGCGGTATTTCTTTTTCCGTTCTCCATCCTTTTATTTCTACACGCCTCTACTGCCCTGCAGATAACCGGGTGGTTTGCTGGTGATTGCGCCGGTTCCAGCAGGCTGCGTAGTGGTGTTCTGCTGGCTGCACTTGTTCCAGCAGAGAGCTTTTTGCTGTGAAAGGAGCTCTCTATTAAGGTGCAGTACTGCTAGGATGGTAAAGAATGTCGCTTCACGAATATCCTCCAGGAAGAATTTTTCAATAAAAAGGAAAGGAAGATCACGTTAAAAGATAATAAGTTCAGCCGCTTCGCGCTTTTCTGTTTCCTCTCTTCCTTTTTTGCGCACGCCTCGTCCCACTGCTGACACGCGTGGGAATTCCGAGGGCGGAGTTTATCGTAGTTGAGCATTCCTCATCCAGGTTCCATCTAACACGAGCTAGTTGGCAAGAACAAATCGTCGTAGAAGGTTGTCCCAAACACTCTATTTTTCAAAATAGCCGTGATGAACAGCGAATTTGCGTAAGGTTGGGTTTTTGTTTTAAAAACATCACCGCCAAAGCGCAAGAAATGCTTTAAAAGGTCTTTGGGGAAGAAGCACTGAGCCATGCGTAAGTTTTCTAATAGTTGATTAGTTAAAGAGGGAAGAAATTCCCCTTAAAAGAAGAGTGATTTTTAACGTCCTTCAAGAAGTCGTACCGAGGAGAACGTCGGAAAGGTCGACAAAACGTCAACCAGTATTATGGTATACAACTGGAAACATTTCAGGAGCCACAGTTGGAGCGTGAATTTTGACCGTGCATGTGAACATGAGCTCCTTTAGATTGAAGTTTGTTTCCCCTACCTTGCCACAGAGGAGGAAAATCTTCAGCATCAGTTCTGTCTGCATTTTTGTTCATCCTCATCTTTCGGGCTGCACCCCCAATCATGGAAGCACACCAGCAAGCCGAAATACAGCTCTAGACCATCAAAAATTTGTCGTTCAGTTCAAACATCCCATTACAAGTAACCGAAACCTTCCTGCTGCAACAACAAACAAGCTTCCAGCCAATCAAGTTCACCAGGCCGAAAAGCTTAAGTACGGCCAATTAAGAGAAGAGTAACGATCATTGTTTTCAGAGAGGTAGCTCGACTTAGTGTAAAAGTCGCTCACCATTCCGTGTCTGTATGGCCTTGATTGAACTTGAGGATAACAGCATAGCACAGATTGATTTTGACAGATAGACCTTGGCCGATTTGGACCAAAACCGATACCAGGTCATAGTTGACCGCGCCCGACACGGTGGCGACATCCCGGGTTAATTGCAAAAATATGACCCGTCCCACTCCCGAAATTTGACCTTGGCCGATTTGAGCAAAAATGGATGATCAACCAGAACTGAGCATGCCCGACAAGATGACCAACTCCAGATTTGCCTTGGGCATGGCATGCAATGCGAAGGGAAAGTTACCGGTGGTCCTTGTGGTTGATGGCGTGGATTCCAAGAAAAGACAAGCATAACAGGGGCAGCAGAAAGTTAGGCGGGCGGATGAGATGAAGAAGTTTGCGGAGATACATTGGCCGCAGCTGCCAAAGGACAGGTTTAATTTCAGAGATATGGGAGACGCTTTTGCCCTGCAGTAGGCGTAGTAAGGGGGGTGGTGATGATGACCCTAAACTTGACCTTGGCCGATTCGGGCTAAAGTCGACGTCAAAGCATTATTGACCGCGCCCGACATAATGGTGACTTCCAAACTTAAATTCCTTTTGCGGATAATTGGGGCCATTCAAAATTGGTAGAATGGGGCATTGCAAAAAGTTTCCTGCGGGGTGCTCTCGAGAGACCTTGCCAGCATAAGATTGAGGACAGTTTGCAAACGCAACTGCGTTGGTTGCAGAACGCGGCTTTCCCTGAGTACGCAGTGACGGCTGGGGCGGAATGATTCTTAAAATAAGTCAGAGCAGGTGGCCGCCCTGGCGTGGCAGCCGGAGAAAGCTGCAAGAGCCTCAGGCGTACGGCCATACCGTACGTGCACCAGTTGTCGCACCGTCTGAGGAAAGTTGGAGGGAAGTGTGGCGTGGAAGTCGTGTTCACTGCCCCCGTAAAGCTGGTAGCCATGTGCAAAAATGAGGACAGGAACCCGGTCTGCATCACAAACCACGAGTGCAAGTTCGTTCCTTGCACTGCTGGCGTTGTATACCGTATACCCCTCTCCTGCGGTAGATGCTACGTGGGGCAGTCTGGACGCTGCCTAAAAGAACGGCTACGAGCGCAATGGCGGCCATTTGGCCAGGCATTGTACGCTGTGTGGGTGCGTGCCGGTGTTTGATGCCACGTGTGTGCTTGGTAGGGGAGGCACAAGGTTGGGCCGTGAGATTTGTGAGGGGTATCACATTAACAGGGAAGGTGATAACTATGTCAGCACGACATCACTTGCCTTGACCAGAAAAGAAGCAATGTATCTCAGGGAGCAGTTTGCCACATTGGGATTAGCTTGTGCTCGTTCTAACCCAGTCTGCGCATGGGCCACCGAAGTGCTTTTATGTATCTCTTTGTCGCAGTAAATCCTCAGTTGATGTTTAGCGCTTGTGCTGTCTCCATCTATGCCTTGGTCAAATTTTTATGCGCAAGCCTCCATGCTTCGCAGGCAGCAGACCAATTCCATTCTCAGTCATTCTACACTCTGTCTCATCACTGGAGGGGAATACTACCCCGTCTGTCCTCACTGCGACCACGTAGTGTTCGCCACTCAAGCGCACATCCTCTGAAGATGGGTGGGTAACCCGCCCCCACAAACTTTACTGCCAGCTGCTTCCGCGGAGGATAGGATTCAACTTCTTGCAAGACCATACAAGAAGACACAACTGGCAACAGGCTCATAGGCTCAAGATATCGCCCCGCCTGGGGTCGCATTCGGCCTACCTGCCTTCACTCCAAAACCTCAAGTGGAAAATACAGTTGTTTCTCTCTTTTTCTCCAGACATAACTGAGCGTGTCGGACACGAAGGCGACGTCCAAACTTGGCTCGGGCCATAGTCAAAATCCTATCGCTGGAACTTTGCCTACAACTGTGGCTAACCTTTTTACTGCAAAAGGAATCGTGCACCGGGAATTCGTTCCTTCTCGAGAGACGATGAATCAAGAATTTTACTTGGGGATTTTGAGGCGAGACAGGGAGTGCGCGAAGAAAGTACTTAGTATTGTGGAGACTCGACAGTTCGTTATCCTGGCAATGCTCTGGTTTACACAGCTTTGCCTCGGGCCTCCACTTCTAAGCCCCGTGTTCATCGGACCTTACTCCCATATGTCTGCTAGTGCGAAAGCACTGATTCAGACGTTCATACGTGAGCAAAACGGTTTCTAATGAACCGTAAAAAAATTTTTACCATGCAGAGAATGAAAGCAGCTTTGTAGGGGGCACTCAACAACATTAAGCATAACTTAAAGAGATACTTGAAACAATGAGAAAAAAATTGTATTGGTGTAGTCACTCCACTGCAAAGAATTCTGAATGGGTTTGATTGTTTTTTACGCAAAATTTAAATGAATGAGTTTTAAAAACAAAAGCCTTTATTTTGGATCGCCCATTTCAGTGGTGCGGCAAAAATTAGCACGAGCCAATGTCAGCACTTAACATTCCGTTACGCAGATGAGCAACCAATGATACAAAACAGAGAGAAAAATGGTGCGTGATAGTAAAGCAGGAATGAATCAACATGTTCTAGTATATCCCAATAAACTTCACAGAACACAAAATCGTGACTGCAGGCGTTCAAAGAGTGCCACTTTTAGAAGCTTACAGTATGCATTTGAATATCCATTCAAGACACCAGTCCTTTCGGTCTTGAGGAAACTGCGTTGCAAGCCATGTCGACTAGTAATAGCAACATCAAGAGTAAATCAAACACGATGGAACTTTAATGTTATGCCTTAAGTCTATTGTCTAAAGGCCGACGGTATTAGAATTTCAATATGAGGTCAAAACTGCCTCTGAAATGCCAAGACGTGTTTGTTCATTTACTGACATTAACTTTCAAAGTGAAATATTAAAGAGAATAAGTTGAAACCGAGTAAACAACAGAACATTTAAACAACTTATGTGAGTTTGATATACGTAACAATGCTTGCTGTCAATGCACAAAAGGTTTTGCAGCCATGCAAACTTTTTGGACAAAACGGCAGAGGCTAGGCGCGCCTATGGAATGCCTAAATTACATAAGGTTGCACACCACACCGGTCACACTTCTGGCACCACTTGCACAGCAGATAAGAAGCACAAAACTATTAACAGAGGGGCATCAAGAAAGGAATGGACATCCAAACAATGAAGTAGACCAAAGGGGCGTATGCTATTCCTTTCTTGCTGCTCTTAATAATTTCTACAGCAAACAAAGACATTCCGTAGTCATCGCCTGAGGAGCTCCACCAGCAGGGGGCGAGGAATGAGCCTGAATACCCAACAAATGTGATCTATTAAAGCGGGAAAGAACACTGCCATGTCGCAACACAGCTGCACTCTGTGCAAGTGCACTTTGCTTTTAACAACACCACAGTGAACTGAACCCCTGCTGTACGCTCTTGTCATTTTCACTGCGCCAACTTCGCGGTGTCGGAGCTGCATCTGAACGCAGTCAAAATAAACAAGTGGACTACTGATAGAACCGAAAAGTCCTCTGCAGGAAATCCCCAATGCTGTTCTGCAGCGGGGAAGGAATTTCTCAAGCAGATGGCAAAACAACGGACGTCGTCCTAGTGGCTGCCACTCCAGAATGCACGTGGCTCTTCCAACCGCAGCCATCCGCAGGATACACGGAGACACCACTAATGGCGGGGGGGTCCGTGCCCGGCAGGTGGAGCAGTGCCAGCGGAGACTCCACGTGGCTGCAGCAGCAGGAGCCGCTGCCTGAGCTGCCCCTGCACGTCGGCGGTCAGTCGATGGCCGTATACTCCCGAGAGCAGCTGGGAACACAAGAGGGAAAATTATTTGCGACCAGATGTTGACAGAATAAAACTGCCGAAAACAACAACACGTGTTAGTGGCAAGCTACTCATATATGTTGCTATTGTTCATGGTGCACAGGAAGAGAGAGGATCCGCAGGCCTTCACGAACCATGTGATCTGCAGACCCAGCCCATGATACAAACTGTTATTCCGCTCAAAGCATGGCAGTTAGTAACACCGTCGCAATTCCTGATGTAATACTATGCGCTGTAAAATACTTAGGTTATATATATTGCCGGACGCACATGTGGTGTAGGCTATAGCTTAGAAGGGTTAGGGTTCTGGCTAGTGTGTAAAGCCCATGAGGTTCCATAGCCCACAACAAGGAAGGGACACAACACGAGCAATAGCAACTAATACCGCAGCACTTTAATGCTTTATACTAATGAAGCTTCTCCGTTACGCTATGGGAGAGCTTCATATGTTGACCGCCGCCTTCCACGAGACGGCGCTAAGGATTCTCTTAGGGTAACGACGCGAGCAAGTCAGCGTCTGCATGACGAGACTATGGGCAGTGGGACGCCGGTAGTGTGGCAACGCCTATTTTCTATCCATGGTAAAACAGCGCGGAAAAAACACGAGGACGGAACAAACACGACAACACGAGTGCTGACTTTCAACTGAAAATTTATTACGCACATGTGCACATATATAGCATTCCCGCCAAACACTAAACAGAACAAAAAACACTGCATCATCACTGAAAATATTAAATCTACATATCTGCAAATGCATGCTCCAAAAAGGTGATTTCGCGGTTAGCCAGTGGCAATGAGGGCTTACTAATGCATGCTGTACCCCCTTTGTCAATGTGATATGCCTCTACTATTTCCCTTACTATCTGATCCTTATGTTTGAAGATGACAGACCTCTGATGAAGCAATGGGGCGCACGTGTGCTCAGGTTGCCTGCAGTGAAGCGCCAAATTCGAACCGGCTACCTTGTCCAAAGAATTATGGTGCTCCCTCAGGCGTTCGTTTAGACATCTCCCAGTCTGGCCAACATACCACCCACCGCAAGAAAGGGGAATCTTAAACAACACCCTCGATGCACTCAACCCTCCTCTCTACGTGTGCTGTGGTACAACCACTACCGATCCTCCTTCCTAGTAGGGCCTCTCGCTTCCGCTGCACAGCTCGGCAAATGTTGCTTAATTTTCTGCGAGACGAAAATACCACATCAATTTGAAATTTTCGCCCCACTTTCTTCAGACGGTGTGAAAATGCGTGGACGTACGGGATGACAGCTATCTTCCGGCGCTTTGAGACTTCATTCGCCTGAGGAACACGCTTATGGTCCAATTTGATTTTGGCCACCAACCTTTCGCATAACCTTCCAATAGTTGCCTCAGGAAAACCAGCGTGTTTAAGCCTGGAAATTTGGCCTTGCACTCCTTCCTCAATAAGATGGACACACGACTTGGTCAGAGCGGCGCGAACACAAGACAAGGTGGTGCCTTCCATTACCAGCTTGGAATGTCCGGACTGAAAACTGAGTAAGGGCTTTACGGAGCGAGGCGAATACAACCAGCAAACGTGTCCGGGCTCAAGTCTCAGCTCCACATCCAAGAACTCAATCCTACCTTGTTTAACGTTCTCCATGGTGAAAGCAAGTCCATGATCATTTCTGACAAATGTGTTCACGACTGTTTTACCGTGGATAGTAATAACCCACTTGCCCACCTTTCTGTACGCCTATTTTCTCTTCTGATTTTTCCTTCGCAAACAACTACACTGCATATGCATTGCACTGCATGCTTTTTTTGTAATCGTGGAAAACAAAGAGGCGGAGGCGTGCAGCTAGCGATCAAACGATATCACTTCATCGTGTGCATACACGTTCAGGCTGACTCAGAATAGATTTGGGCAGCAGTAACGCTTCATCAGAAGGCCAAAATTTGCGATCACCCATCACCTTCCTCCTCCACCTTCCGCATGAACTTCACGATGTCATTAGTACTCCCCTTAGAAAAAACTAATGCGTTTGGAATATACTGTAGGCTATTTAAATTGTATTTTGAACATATTGCCACGCGCCGAACGCGCCCCGCGGCCTCCGCGCTGAATCGAAGACGACGACGAAGCGGCGGTGGGCTCTCGCTGCGCGCTAGTTCTGTTCGGTGTCGTGGAAGCTGGCTCTATAATTAAAAGAAGGCTTCCAGTCTTGGGTTCTTCCCGATGCCTGCCTTCACGGCTCCTCTGGTCGTGACACTGGTGAAGGTGCGACCGATGCTCCCTACTCCTGAGGACGACTCGACGCGCCCGCCTCTTGTGACCACCCCTGTCCATCGTGCCAGCCGCAGGATCCGAGGCCTGTCCCCAGAGGCCCTCCCTTTTGTCGGCGCGCTTTCAAGTACCACTCCGCTCACGGCGACGCCATTACCGGCCCTGCCTACGACTGTCCCTGCCGCCAGCCCCACCTATCTCACCCTTCAGACTCCACGCACGCCTAAGCCTTTTCACGGTGACCTGTTTGAAGATGCTGAAGACTGGTTGGCTCACTACGAACGGGTCGCAACCTTTAACTGCTGGGAAGACGCTTCAAAGCTGCATAACGTGTACTTCAGCCTTGAAGACTCTGTACGCACGTGGTTCGAAACCCATGAGACTACTTTCTCTACGTGGCCGGACTTTCGACGTCAGCTCCTGAGTACGTACGCCCACAGCAACCGCCGGGAGAGCGCAGAGCGTAGCCTGTCCTCTAGAATTCAGCTCCCCAATGAGGGTGTTGCCATGTACGTCGAGGATGTGACGCGTCTTTGCCATCGCGCCGATCCGGCCATGCCTGAAGAAAAAAAGCTGCGGCACCTGATGCGCGGCGTAAAAGATCAGCTCTTTTCCGGCCACGTGCGGAAACCGCCCAACACCGTCGCGGAGTTTCTGGCCGACGCCGTGCACATGGAGAAATTGCTGCAGCAGAGATCTCATCAGTGCGCCCGGCAACTGCGTCAAACGTCGACTCTGTCAACGTTGGACCGGTTCGACCATGATCCCAGGACGAATCCGGACTCCCTTCGCGAACTCATCCGTTCCGTGGTCCACGAGGAGCTGCAGCACCTTCAAGCAACCTTTGCCCCTCGCGTCGATTCCGTGACCAGCGTCATCCGCGTCATCCCTGTTCTCGTCGACACCAAGAAGGTCAGCGCGTTGGTCGATACGGGCGCAGATTACTCTATCCTTAGCGGACGGCTTGCGACGGCCCTGAAAAAAGTGACGACACCGTGGGATGGTCCCGACATACGTACGGCAGGCGGACATCTTGTCGCACCACTCGGTATGTGTGCGGCCCGGGTTACGGTTCGAGGCTGGACATTCGTTGCCACTTTTCTCGTTATCCGCGAATGTTCTCGCGATGTCATTCTTAGAATCGACTTTCTTCGCGAGCACGGTGCTATCGTAGACCTCCCGAATCGCTTGGTGACGCTTTCTAGCGCCATGGCCACAGAAGAACCTGCGCACCAGGGTTCTCGGTCCGCCCTGCGAGTCGCCGACGATAACGTTACGGTGCCACCACGTGCCAGCATTCTCGCTAGAGTTACCTGCGACGAGCCACATAGGGGACTCCGGGTTGTCGAGCCTAATGTCTCCCTCGTACTCACTAAGGGGGTTGCGGTGGCACGGGGCCTTGGATCCCTTCATGACGGTTGTACAGAGGTCCTTGTCACCAACTTCTGTAATGAGCATCGACATCTGCTTCGTGGCACAACCATCGCTTACGTCGACCACGTGCAGGAAGTGGCCGCATGCTTTTCTTGTGAGGAGCACACACCTGGTGCTAACGACGAAGCGGTCACCAATGTAGACATAAATCCAGGCCTTCCACCCACTGAAAAGAGGCAACTCCAGGGCCTCTTGCGGGAGTTTGGTGCGTGTTTCACGTCATCGTCTAAAGTGCGCCAAACGTCGATAGTTAAACACCGCAATATCACGCATGAAAGAGCCCGACCCATCTATCAGCAGCCCTATCGTGTGTCCCCTCGTGACCGAGCTGCTATTCAAACACAGGTCGAACAGGTGCTCACAGACGGCGTCATCCAACCGTCAAGCAGTCCGTGGTCGTCTCCTGTCGTCCTCGTGAAAAAGAAAGACGGGACACTACGATTCTGCGTCGACTACAGGAAGCTTAACAGTGTAACCAAGAAAGACGTGTACCCGCTCCCGCGTATCGACGACTCACTCGACCGACTTCGTCAAGCCAAGTACTTCTCTTCGGTCGACCTCAGAAGTGGTTATTGGCAGATAGAAGTTGATGAGAGGGACCGTGAGAAACCCGCCTTCATCACACCGGACGGGCTGTATGAATTTCGTGTCCTCCCATTCGGGCTGTGCTGTGCTCCTGCCACATTCCAAAAAATGATGGACACCGTTCTCACAGGTTTGAAGTGGCAGACCTGTCTTGTTTATCTTGATGATGTCATGATTTTTTCCGCAACGTTCACGGAACATCTGCACCGCCTCAGAACTGTCCTGGAAGCCGTTGGATCCGTCAACCTTTCCCTCAAATCAGAAAAATGCCACTTTGGGCTCACCAAATTGAAGTTCCTCGGGCACGTCATTAGTGCTGACGGAATCCGCGCTGACCCAGAGAAGCTTGCTGCCGTTGCTGCCTTTCCGGTTCCCGCCTACAAAAAAGCAGCCCGATGTTTTCTGGGCCTGTCCTCCTACTATCGCCGCATTCATTAGAAACTTCGCCCAGCTCGCCAACCCTCTGACGCTTCTCACCCGTGTTGACACGTCATTTTCCTGGGGCAACGAACAGCAGACTGCATTCGACGAGTTACGGCGCCGACTCCAATCGCCGCCCATCCTGGCACATTTCGACGAAGATGCCGACACGGAAGTGCACACGGATGCGAGCAACGTCGGTCTTGGCGCCGTTCTAGTACAGCGGCAAAACGGTGTCGACAAAGTAATTGCCTACGCCAGCCGCGCACTGTCGCGCGCTGAATTGAACTACTCTACTACGGAAAAAGAATGTTTGGCGGTAGTCTGGGCCGCCGCTAAATTCCGCCCATACCTCTACGGTAGACCGTTTTGTATCGTCACCGACCACCACTCGCTGTGCTGGCTGAAAAATTTAAAGGACCCTTGTGGCCGCCTTGCACGTTGGGCATTACGACTACAGGAATTCGATTTCACCGTCACCTACAAGTCAGGCCGGAAGCACACCGACGCTGACAGCTTGTCACGCGCTCCTGTCGAACCTCCCCCAGAAGACACCACCGATGATGATAGCTTTCTTGGAGCGGTCAGCACGTCTGAGCTCGTTTCCAGACAGCGTGCCGACGCCGAGCTGCGTCTGCTCATCGAACATCTCGAAGGTTGGTGCCCTAAAATACCACGATACCTAGCTCGTGGACTATCATCGTTCTGCCTGCGGAGAGGGGCGCTTTATAAAAAGAACTCTACTTCCAGTCCGGCAGCTTACCTGCTCGTCGTACCGTCTGATCTACGGGATGAAGTCCTCCTTGCCTGCCATGATGAACCGACTTCCGGCCACCTTGGAGTTACACGCACCTTATCCCGTATCCGGAAGAACTATTACTGGCCCAACCTAACTTCAAGTGTCAAGCATTATGTCCGGACATGCCGGCAATGCCAGCGGCAGAAAAAACCCGCGCTCAAGCCTCCTGGACTGCTTCAGTGCATCGAGCCGCCACAAATACCATTCGACAAAGTCGGCATGGACCTTCTGGGGCCATTTCCTCTCTCGTCGACCGGCCACAAGTGGATCGTAGTCGCCACAGACTACTTGACCCGCTACACTGAAACGAAGGCCCTTGCGCGAGGTACTGCCGCCGAAGTTGCTCACTTCTTTATGCACTACATCGTGCTTAGACACGGCGCCCCATCAGCCATCATTATTGACCGAGGCAAGGCGTTTACAGCCCGACCCCTACGAGACATCTTAATGCTTAGCCATACTGCTCATCGACCAACAACAGCGTATCATCCCCAAACCAATGGTCTAAACGAACGGCTGAACAAAACATTGGCGGACATGATCTCGATGTACGTCGACGTTAAACACAAAACTTGGGATGAGGTCTTGCCGTACGTCACCTTCGCATATAATACCGCGACGCAGGAAACCCCCCAGTTCAGCCTGTTCCGTCTTGTGTATGGCAGAGAGGTCCGCATGATGCTCGACGCCATGCTTCCGTACGGCGACGCAGAGCTCCCCCCTGAAGCAGGCCACTTAGTGGAACAAGCAGAGCAGGACCGTCAGCTGGCCCGCTTGCATATCAAGGACCAGCAATCCGCCGATGCCCGACACTATTACCTTCGGCACAGGGACGTGCACTACGAGCCGGGCAACCACGTGTGGGTGTGGACACCCGTGCGCCGCAAGCGATTATGCGAAAAACTTATAAATAGGTATTTTGGCCCGTACAGAGTCCTGCGCCGCCTGAACAGCGTCAACTACGAAGTTGTCCTTCATGGAACTGTGATCGTCGGCCCTGAGCGCCAAAGGCCTGAAATCGTGCATGTAGTGCGCTTAAAGCCGTACTTTTCGCGTGACTGAGGGCTGTGTTCACGCTGTGTTACCTTTTTCCCCTTCCCCACGTGTGAACTTGACTCTCGCCGCATCTCATCTAGCGCACATTGTATAGTTCACCTCACCCCATTCTTCTTTTTGCTCCTCCACCTCTCACTGTACATATCCCATTCCACATCGAGACGATGTTTGCTTTCGCGGGGGGGAATAATGCCACGCACCTAACGCGCCGCGCGGCCTCCGCGCTGAATCGAAGACGACGACGAAGCGGCGGTGGGTGGTGGTGGTGGTGAAAAACTTTAATATGCAAAGAGAGTTTGAGGGTCAAAAAACCCTGCTACATGGTCGGTATCCTTAGTCCGGAAGACCGCACGACGAGGCCCCGTCTCGCGCCCGCTTTACTAGAGCCCTTTGAGACTCTAGTGTGGAGCAGTTGAGGAGGGCAGTCTCCCATGCCTCTCGGGTGGGGGTGGGGGTGGGGGTGGGGGAAGGGGGAAGGTGAGGATTCTTAGTACATGCCCACACCATGTGAAAGATATCGCAGATCTCACCACAGTGCGGGCAGCGCCCATCTGTGTTCGGATCGAAGTGTTTTGCTATGGCAGGACAGAGAAGAGTTCCTGTCTGCAGGCGCCGCAGAGTTCGCTCCTCCGCCTTACTCAGCCCCTTGGCAGGTACTGGGTAGAGACGGTGGCTGTCGCAATAATGAATTAGTATTTCGCGGAACCGCAGAAGCGGTTTATGAACTTCTGAGCCAGGAGAGATAGGATGAGGAGCCCGGTGTGTGAGCGCTCGGGCGGCCGCATCAGCGGCCTCATTGCCTCATAGAATCTGGCAGCCAGGAGCAAAGATCACTTTTGTGCGAGTTGGATCGGCGGGAGCGCGTCTTAGAATTTGGGAGGCAAGAGGGGATATTTCGCCTGCAAGATAATGTTCACAGGCCCGACGAGAGTCTGTGATAGCTGTTCTCGATTTTGGATCGGCGGCAGCGAGAGCTATTGCGACTTCCTGCGCTTTTTCTATTCGGTGTCGTGGAAGCTGGCTCTATAATTAAAAGAAGGCTCCCAGTCTTTGGTTCTTCCCGACGCCTACCTTCACGGCTGCTCTGGTCGCGACAATATTTTGTATTCATGAATGCACTAAAATATGTAGGAAATACGTTCCTGAAATTCCATGCTTGGTATTCGAAATATATTCTTAAAATATGCAAAAATGCCTCACTTAAAGCATACTTCGAGCACTTTTCGAATACGTCAAAAAACGTATGCAGTTTTAGCATCTTGTCAGTGTATTAAAAGTGTATTTTCGGAAATATGAAATTAATTAATCCAAAGTGTACTTCAATTCTAAAAAACGGGCAGTCCTTGTAAACGTATATGTATGCAGTTTTAGCATCTTGTTAATGCATTAAAAGTGTATTTTCGTAAATATTAAGTTAATTCATCCGAAGTACACTTCAATTCTAACAAACGGGCAGTTTTGTTAAACGTATTTGCAGCACACTTCAAGCTGCCGTTGAACAGCCGAGTGCTCGAAATCGAGTCTAGGGAAATCACAATTTGGCGTTGGTAATGCTTTTAAAGTGTACCTTCGTAAAAACGCAACTAATCCGCCCAAGTATACTTCGATTCGAACAAATGGGCAGTCCGCATAAACATATTTACATCACACTACATATTTACATCACGTCTCAGGGAACAGTGAAAACTCTCCCTTTCCAGTCGTCCTTTCGTTGCAACACAGTAATCATAGCGCGGGAACAACGCAGGACAAAGACGAGACCGGACCAGAACGCCTGCGTTGTTCCCGCTCTATGATAACTGTGTTGCAATGAATTACCAACCTGCCCAAGCCTTTTCTGTTCTGAAGTCCTTCCGTTTACGGTAACTTCTAGCAGGAATGTAATCACCACTTATTTACACTACGTGCGGAGAAAGTGATAGCATGATACCGGCAAAGGTGCCTTGGGTGTTTCCGGGCCCGAATATGCCAGCGAAAAGGACCAGGACCGGCAAGGCCGACCGGCTCCCATAGACGCTTGTGTATCTGTTGGTTTAAGGGAGGCGTAGCGCGAAAAAAAAAGACAGGGACAAGAGAGATACAAGACACAGGACCAGCGCTAACTTACAACTGAAAAATATGAAGCGAATTCCCGAGCTCGAGGAACCAAACGCGCATGCCCAGCAACAACTGATTAGATGAAGCGGGAAGATAAACGTGACCTAGCACGACTCGAACACGACCTAATCACCATGACAAGAGCTGGACCGCCCCGTGCCAAACCTTCGAGCGGTAACGCGAAAGCGACTACTTAGAATTTAGAAAGATGGATTCCTTTCGAAGCAGAACTACCGACGTTTCACTGATGCACTTATCTCTTCCCAGCTTATGAATGAATGAAGCCTCAAGAACCTCCCTTGCTAGCTGTTCTTTAGAGTGACCAAGAACTTTAGTTTTCCCGAAAAGCGGATGACAACCGCAACTTGAGCAATGCTTAGGCCGATTCTTAATTTTGTCTGATCTGAGGGACCTAGTATGTTCGCTTAGGCGTTCATTGAGGCAACGACCGCTTTGCCCTATATAAACACTGCCACAGCTTAAAGGGATCTCGTACACAACACTTACTTTGCACTCAACAAACTTGGTTACATGATTGACACTGCAAGCCGGTTTCTTCTGGCTTCGACTTGAAAGTGCACAAAGGCTCGACAATTTGCGAGGAGCCGTGAAGACGACGTCCACACCAAACTTTCCCGATCCTTTTCAATTTATGAGATACGCGGTGAATGTAGGGTACCGCCTCGTATTTCTTTTCCTTTTTCTCATGTTCTATTCCATTGCTGGAATCAGGTCTCTTTGTTTGGTTTCGCAACTTCTTAAGCAAACCCTCAACAACAGCGGTGAGCAACGACGCACGGTAGCCTGCATTCCTGAGGCGTGTAGCCTGCAGATCAAAACTAAACTCCACTTTGTGGGGACACGACTTGGAAAGCGCTGATCTGAAAGACAGAGAAGCAATGCCACGTTTGACAAGTTTTGAATGTGAGGAATGAAAAGGTAACGGTGCTTTCTTCGAGCGTGGCATATAGGCCCAACAAATGTGGCTTGTCATGTTAAAATGCAACCTTAGATTTAAAATTGTAAAGAGTCATAATGTGGTAATTCCAAAGTAAAATTCATGGTCTTGGACACGGCCCGAAACCGCTCCAGGACCGAGTCAACAATAAGCGCAAGGTTATCTTCCCTTAGTTGTAAAAGGACCAGGAAGTCGTCGACATACCTAAAAACATGAACCACGCTTTCATTCCTAACAATCTGATTAAGCTCACGGTCAAGTTTTGCGAAAAAGGTTTTGCATAAAACAGGCGCTACACAAGAACCAATACAAATGCCTCGTTTCTGGACAAAAAACTTCTCCTGAAAGCTAACAATCGTGGAGGACAAGTAAAACGTGAGCAGTTCCAAAAAAGCCTCCACCGTTAAACCGCAACTGTTGCGGAAAGCCACACTTCCAGACAATTCAATACTTTCACGAACTGCGGCAAGAAGTTCATCATGTGGCACTGAATAGATCAGTTCTTCAATGTCTATGGTGAAGCCACTATTCGCACCCCGCAGGTCATGACGAAGCACATCAACTACTTGGTCCGCACCCCTCACTCTGAAGGGGTCTTCAAATTGTAGTGTGCTCAGGTGAACTTGTAAAAACTTACTCGCTTCTGCTTGCCACGAGCCCCGCTCCGTAATAATATGTGGCCGTGTTTATATGGGGCAAAGTGGTCGTTGCCTCAATGAACGCCTAAGAGAAAATGCGAGGTCCCTCAGATCAGACAAAAGTAAGAATCGGCCTAAGCATTGCTCAAGTTGTAGTTGCATCCGCTTTTCGGTAAAACTAAAGTTCTTGGTCGCTCTAAAGAACAGCTAGCAAGGGAGGTTCTTGAGGCTTCATTCATTCGTAAGCTGGGAAGAGATAAGTGCATCAGTGAAACGTCGGTTGTTCTGCTTCGAAAGGAATCCATCTTTCTAAATTCTAAGTAGTCGCTTTCGCGTTACCGCTCGAAGGTTTGGCACGGGGCGGTTCAGCTCTTGTCATGGTCACTAGGTCGTGTTCAAGTGGTGCTAGGTCACGTTTATCTTACCGCTTCATCTAATCAGGCATGCTGGGCATGCGCGTTTGGTTCCTCGAGCTCGGTAATTCGCTTCATATTTTTCAGTTGTAAGTTAGCGCTGGTCCTGTGTCTTGTGTCTATCTCGTCCCTGCCTTCTTTTTTTCGCGCTACGCCTCCCTTTAACATGCTTTACCAACTGCCTCAGAACACCACTCTGCTCAAATATCTGTTGGTTGACAGTTCGACTCCTGACCTATTTATGACGCAAGTTTCGACTAGCCATTCTGTTCTAGATCGCCTTCCGATTCGAACGTGACCAGTAGTGCACTTCTTGGATAATTTGTGGGCCCACAGTCTTTGCGCAAATAAACACCTCACCGGGCAAGATAGTGCGTCCCTCTCGGTGGGTATATATCAGGCAAGGCAAGCATGGCGCTTGCCGGAGCGTTTGTTGCTTGTTGCGGCCCTTCCGCCATGGTTTGCTGTGTAGGTATCTGTGCCGTTCCCATGCCGTTACGTGACCTTATAATCTCATGTACATTTGCGATTGATGACAATTGCGATTATACAATTTGTTCTGAAGTTGGAGCATTGATCCTTATCATTCTGTGAAGTCCACCTTTTTTAAGCCAAAGTGAATATATTTTTACTGTATTAAATGTATATTTTAGTGTATTTAATTTAATGTGTATTTAATAGTGTATTTAATCTAATGTATTTAATTGGTATTTTTAGTATATTTTTAATGCATTATAAATGTACTAAGCGGGCAAAATGTACTTTCGCGTATTTTAAAGAACGTTCAATATTTTATTCGTAGCATACTTAGAAAGCATTTGTTTCGCAGTTTAAGCATGGGGACAAGAAAATGCGAAATAAATATGAAGTTAATAGAATATGTTTGAAATACATTTTAAGCACATCCTCTTTTTCGCTAAGGGTCTTATTACACGTTTTCCGCCCCTCCGATATTTATACTGGGTGATTTTAATTTTCCCAACATCGCATGGAGCTCCGACATTCCCATTTTGTCGCCCAACTCGTCTCTACCTATAGTGAATTTTTGGATGTATGCCCAGTGTTCTCATTACAGCAAATGGGCACGCAAGCAACAAGAATAACAGCTAATGTTGCCAATACGTTAGTTATTGGCAATACGTTAGTAAGTTAGTTAACTTGCACAAGATGTTACAAAACTTAACAGTGATACGCGATTATAAGCTAGCCAATTTTCAGGCAGTCGTCTTTTATTGACATTTTAATGATGGCTTTGACAATCGTACAGTTGAAACTAACAGGAACATGTTTTCGGCCAAAGTAAACCAGCTCACTGAATCATTCCTCAACGCACCATCACCAACATGAGCAGTAATCAATAATACCACATTCCTTTAATGCTTTATGGCCGTGAAGTTTCTCCGTTACGTATGGGAAGTGACTATCGCATCGCTATGCTTCCCCCCACCAGAGAACATTGGGCTCCGTACTCGACTGCATCCGAGGCATACGTGCAGGAAATTAAAGATGCAAAAAAACACTTTCATTCTAAGATTATTCCGTTTATGCTCACAGCTAATGCCACAAAATTCTGACGCGTTAATAATCCGACGACTGATGAAAATAACGCCTTAATCGACTCCTCTGGTAATCCCATTCCGTCAGACCTTGTTGATGCAATTCTTAACCATTCATTTGCTGATAACCTTTCTATTATATGTACCTGATACACATACCTAAAACTCAAAATCACCACTCTTAAACTATGTCGCCAATATTATTCGATACTTTTGGTGTCATTAAGCTTATTCATAACACTAATCTTCATTCCGCTCCAGGTTGTGAACTTATCAATGCTAAGTTATTGAAAACACTTGAGCCTATGTTTTCATTAAGCTAGCAAATATTTCCCAACAATCTTATGACCAATCAATTTTACCGAAAGAGTGGAAAATTGGGAAGGTGATTCCAGTGTACAAGTCGGGTAGCAAAACATCTCCACTCCACTATCGTCCCATCCCCCTAATTAGCACACGTTGCAAGATGTTCGAACATAAAAGTTTTACAAATTACGTTGACCTTTTTTAATCAAACACCTTCTTCTCATTAGACAACACGGTTTTCGGAAATTTTATTCATGCGAGTCTCAAATAACATGTTTTACGCAGGCATTACACCGTATCCTTCACCAATCATCACTAGCAGTCTGTATATTCCGAGATTTTAGTAAAGCTTTCGACAAGGTATGTTACAGACTCCAGTTATTAAAACTAAATAACCTAAATATTGACCCCAATCAACCGAAAGGGATTGGGTGCTTTCTTCTCAATCGCTCACAGTTCGTTTCCGCTGGCGGTTTGAATTCCAGTTTCACAGGAGTGCGTTCAGGCGTCCCCCTGGGGCCCCCAAGGGCGTTCCCCAAGGTTCCTTGGGCCTCTTTCATTTTCAGTCGACATCAGTGGTCTTCCGTCTCTTATTAACTCTCATATCCTCCTCTTTCTTGATGATTGCGTTAGCTTTAGAATAACCAATAGTAACGACAGCTGTCTACTTCAGTCATACCTTACCACTGTAGATAAATGGTGCAACAATTGGTCAATGCAACTAAACATTAACAAATGAAAAGTCATGCGTGTTTCAAGAAAATCTACTGCCCCGTTTTTCGTATTATATAAATAACATGCCTTCAGAGAATGTAACATCATAAAAATTCTTTGGCGTTCATATCACTTCTAACCTAAACTGGTCTCTTCATATCGAGCACATAATGAACAACGCTAATTGCATGCTAGGTTACATATGTCGCAATTTTTTTGAACGTTCCTTTTTGAAACACGATATATAAAACACTAATTTTCTCCAAACTGGAGCACGCAACATCAGTTTGGGATCCTCCTAATGACAGCCATATTACTGCTCTTGAGATGGTTCCGAATAACTCTGCGCGTTTCATCCTCACCAATTACAACCGCACTGCAAGCATAGCTACTATGAAGACTAGTTTTTCTTTTCCATTGCTGTGACTTCGTCGAAAAGCGTCTCGTATCGCATTATGTCACAAGTTGTACCATCATCCTGTACTTCGCGGTCGCCTTATTCTACAGCCATTTCTTGTAATGTCGGTTTCGATTCTTGTCACTTTTGAACCTATGCACTCATCGTCATATAGATAGCCTTTGCCTGTTCCATAACATATTTCACTGTTCGCTTAATCATCCCCCATACCTAGCTCCACCTCCACGCATATCACACCGCACTATGCATCCATTTTATGTTGCTCGACCGCTCACTAGAACCGCTACGTTTGCTGGCTCATTTTTTCCACGAAAGGCTATCATCTGGAACGGCCCTCCCCACGTCAATGCTGCCATCACCTGTCCATCGACGTTTACGACGAGTGTTCCTCCTCACATTCAAAAATTGTAATCTCACCCATGATATGTAGCTCACCACTTATGTAATACCCCAAAAGGGTTTTCAAGGTAATAAAACGAAACGAAACCAAACCAAAAAATTTTCTCAGTCGTTTTTGGCTTGTCATTTGTTACTTATCACTTTTGCCTCAGTCATTTTTGAGCCTGGAATCCCCTTCACGTAAATAATGCCGGAATCAATGATTACGAGATGTTCTGCGAATCTATAGCTAGCATTGTATACTGAGGTCTTACTTCAATTGGCCTCGGTGGTGTATTTTTGTAATTCTATTGTTGTGTTTTTGCCACTCTCCCTCTCTAATGCCTCTGGCTCTGACAGGTACGATAAATAAATAATAAATCAATCAATAAATAAAAAATAAATGAATAAATAAATGTGAAGCGCAAGCCTGCGATGCTGAATACTTGCTGCGTGATGGCTTATATGCAGGAATAGCACTTGCGGTTCTGTCCTCCTAGAAACGCCGAGCATCGTAAAATATGGAAACGGGCGATACCCGGAGAGGAAAGCGATGCATTTAGCTTCCACTCCAAGCATGTACACCCCCCGTCAAAAGTACACAGTGCAAAAGGTTTGCTCGCGAGGCCAACAGCGTGCCTCGTTATGCATCCTCGGCATCTCTTGAAAGAGGAATGGCTTTGCGCACTCAATCCTCCCAAGGTTTGGGCTGCTTGATGCGCTAGGGAGCACCGCTAGACAGCCCTTGGGCTGCATACTTTTGACGGGGGCTGTACGTGTCTGCATTTGGTCCCATGGATTTAATTCGGCCTGCCGAGTTAGTAGTCAACGGAGAAGCAGTGTCGCTGCAAAGCGAGGACCTCAAACTCAGGTCCGGTGCCGGATATTCGAAGGCCCGCCAGCGGAGCGGCACACACTCTCGCATTGGACATCGTCGTTTTCATCAATCTCCGCGGGCAAAACGAACAGATCAGATCAGCTTTACCAAAACCAGAGCTTCACCTGAGTCTAATATCGCCCAAACCCAGGAGTCAACCAGGCTAAACACATGCGTTCCCACGTCTGCTTGGTTTAACTACGTTAAACCCCTACCACTTTTTATTTTGTACCTGTTGCTCCGTGCTTCCTTTCATTATTCATTTTTGGCTTATTGCTTGGCCGCTCACAGCTTCTTTTTTTTGGTGGTGCAAAACCAGCACACGAGCACTGAACAAAAGAATTCAAAATTTTCGTGGTCTCGCAAGCGCGTCCGTCACAGCGGGACAAAGTGTAAATCAATGGCTCATGTAGCAAGAGTCTTCGATGACAGCACTGACCCGGCCGAGGCCGCCGCAGCACATATAATTATGTTAAAGACTGCTGTTTTAGGCCTTCCAGAATGACACTGCAGGCAAGCTGCGATGAAAATGAATGCGTAGGCTGGGCCCATGCAGAAAAATCACTGTTTTATAAAAAGCAACGAGACAAAGTAAGCTGTGGGCCAGAAAATTGCCACTAGCAAGGTCCGCTAGGGGCAGCCATCGATCGCACAGGGTGTCTCGATGTTGCAGTCAAGCATTCAGGCGATAACCAGTAAAGTAGCGTCCATAAAGTAGCCTGCCGAGCTAATGTGAGCCCGTTGGCCGGAAAACAGCCGCTGCGAACAGGGCTCAAGCAGGTGTTCGTGCCCCCCCCCCTCTCCGACACTTGCGCCAACTAGCGCCACGCGCTGTCCATACATGGAACTTTGGCCGGAGCTTTGGAACCGGAAAAAAACATTAAAGCACTAAATACGACAAACATAACTGCAAAATACAAGTCACGAATCCTACCACAGCAAATATATAACAAGCGCACCAATAAATAGGGCTAGCGTTAAAGACCTTGTAGGTCTTCGAAAAGAGTGGTAGCGGTAAGCAAAGATATTTAGGCCCAGCGCCGTTGCCGAAAATATTTGCAGGAGGGGCTCAAGGTTCGACAGCTTATTGGTTTGCTTCCTGTTCAGGCATACTAGAAAAAGCGAAAGGAAAGCTGAAAGCTCCGAGCCTGGCGCGGCCAAACCTCCGCATGCAGTTTCGGCAACAAAGATTAAAATTTAGAAAACACATTAGTAGATGCAGTCAAGAAATAATTGTGTCGTGGAAACAGCTGCGTATATAAATATTGTCACGTATCAGTTGGTACTGGTAGCGCCGCATCTAGACGGCAGAGGAGCGCCAACACCGAGAAGACGCGACAGCACACCGAGACGGCCAGGGTGGAACGTCCAGTTTTTTCTCCTTCAGAAGCGAACAGCGTGGCGTACGAGCTGTGTGCCGAACAGCCTCCGAGCGGCTATTGTTGCAGAGGCGGCATTAACCTCCCTCTAAAGGCAGGTTAAGAGGATCGGCCCGATGATTTAACAAGAAAATAGGGAGAAAGAAAAAGAAAAAAAAAACCTCAGTAACGCGCAGCATTTAGCAACTAAATGTCTCGTGAAAAATAGAGCTTCATCCGCACATCAACAATCTCTGGTCTCAGCTGACGGGAGTAGACCGGGAAACCCCATCCGAAAGAACTTCATAGGTTGCGTCGCTTAGCTGACGGAGAACTCTCTAAGGGCCGAAATACTGCTTTAGCAGTTTTTCGGCCAATATACACAAATGCATGCAATTGCCGTAAAGGAGACGAAAAAGTGAACACAGACGCAAAGCTAAGTCATCTTCAAGGTGGAAAAAATATGAAGAAAAATGGCAACGTTTGCTGACGCTATACACACACACGTCTCCTGACGCTACACAGACAACAAAAAAAAAACAGAAAACTCATAGGCAGGGGACTCTTTCTCGGCAATCTGTGTTTTTACCAATTTTTTTAATGCTTTGTTGAAGTCGACATAATGTGAGAGATTATTTAAAAGTATGTGACGTTTTATATCGAGCGCGATGAGGGAGGGGGCTGCTAGGCATTCATCATCATAATTATCATCAGCCTGACTACGCACACCGCAGGGCAAAGCCCTGCCCCATGTCTGTCCAAATAACCCTGTCCTTTGTCAGTTGCCGCCACCGTATCCCCTCAAACTTCTTTATCTTATCCGCCCACCTAACTTTCTGCCGCTCCTGCTGCACTTGCCTTCTCTAGGAATGCCCTCTGTTGCCCTTAAGGACCAGCGGTTATCTTGCCTTCGCATTACATGCACTGCACAAGACCATTTCTTCCCCTTGACTTCGATTAGAATTTCATTAACCCGCGTTTGTTCCCACACCCATACCGCCTGGTTCCGATCTCTTAACGTCACACCTATCATTGTTCTTTCCATAGCTCGCTGCGTTATCCTTAACTTAAGCTGAACCCTCTTTCTTAGCCTCCATGTTTCTGCCCCATAGGTGAGTACCGTTCAGATACAGCTGTTGACGGATATTCGTAAACTGTCATTCACCTGCGATATGCGCTCCACCCCATTCTTATTCTTCTAGTTATATCCCCCTCATGATCCGGAGCAGCGGTCATTACCTGCCCCAAATAGACAAACTCTTTTACCACTTCCCGCAACTCGCCACTGATCGCGAACTGCCGTTCCCTACTAGACTGTTGAACATCACTTGGTTTTCCACATGGTGATTTTCAGCCCCACCGTTCTGCTCTGCCTGTCTAACTCATTAATCATGCTTTGCAGTTCATGTCCTGAGTTGCTTAGCAAGGTAATGTCATCAATGAATCGTAAATTAGTTAGGTATTCTCCATTAACTCTTATCCCTAACTCTTCCCATTTCAGGCCCCGGAATACCTCCTGTAAGCAGGCAGTGAAGAGCATTGGCGAGATCGTGTCTCCCAGCCTGACATCTCTCCTTACTGGAATTTTATTACTGACTTTATGGAGAACTATGGTAGCTGTGCAGTCGTTATAAATATCTTCCGATATTTTCACATAGCACTCTTCTACACCCTGATTCCGCAATGCCTGCATGACTGCTGAGGTTTCTGCTGAGTCGAATGCTTTCTCGTAATCAACGAACGCTATATATTGTCACGTTGTAGTGACGGCAGTCCAGCGATCAGGAAGACACCAACCAGTCTTGGAAACGAAGGTATTTATTTGGGCTGACTTGCGCCCGCAAAAGAACTGAATCACTCGGATGCGGCGTAAGCAACAAACGTGCTCGTCGGTCGTCGAACTACGAATGCCCGCTGCTCGCGCCATCGTTCAATTTAAAGCCGGCAAGGAAACTTCGATATAACAGGCCGAGTTCATCTAGGGTAATCTGGAAACACGTAGATGCAGCTCGGCATGGCTGTGATCAATCGATATTAGTCCGGTCGCTTCTCGCGTCACGAACACAAATGATAACACCCCTTTCCTGCGGCCTTGCGCGAACGAACGGACGCTACAATGATACGTGGCATTACCCCCCTCCCAAAGAAGCATCGTCTCGATGCTTTAAAATGAAAATAAACACGCAGAATGCAAACTTTGAGTCCTTTAGCGTTCATAATATGGTTTCAGGCGTACGACATGTGCGACTTCCGGGCGTGTGCGGCGTCGCTGAGATGCTGTCGTGCCGTCGGGGATGACTTCATAGTCGAGGTCACCGATGCGACGTAGAACCCTCTACGGGCCAAAGTAGCGTCGCAGCAACTTTTCACTGAATCCACGGCGGCGAACTGGCGGTCATATCCAAACATGATCTCCTTGCTTGTAATTCGTGTCTCGTCGGCGCAGACTGTAGCGTCTGGCGTCGGTGTGCTGCTGGTCTTGAATGCGAAGCAGCGCAAGTCTTCGGGCTTCCTCGGCGCGATGAAGGTAGGCGTTAAAACAGATGTTTGGGCAAGTTGGTAACTCATTTTCACCGGAACAGCGCGCACTAAGACACGGACACGAAGGGAGACACGACACACTCTCGTGTGTGTCATGTCTCCCTTCGTGTCCGTGTCTTAGTGCGCGCTGTTCCGGTGAAAAAGAAGGTAAACGGCGGCGTCGAGGTTGCCTTCGTCAGAAACGTGCGGGAGCATTGGGTCTAGTGTTGTCGTGGGCTTCCTGCCGTATAGCAGCTGGAATGGGGTAAACCTGGTTGTCTCCTGGACGGCAGTATTATAAGCGAAGATCACGTAGGGAAGAATGGAGTCCCACGTCTTGTGTTCGGCGTCGATGTACATGGAGAGCATGTCTGCGATGGTCTTTTTCAGACGCTCTGTGAGTCCGTTGGTTTGTGGATGATAGGCAGTTGTAATCCGATGGCTTGTCTGGCTTTATTTTAAAATGGCTTGGGTCAGCTCCTCTGTAAATGCCGTTCCTTTGTCTGTGATGAGCACTTCGGGGGCGCCGTGTCGCAGGAGAATTTACTCGACAAAAAATTTTGCGACTTCTGTTGCGGTACCACTAGGCAACGCTTTTGCTTCGGCGCAGCGGGTCATGTAGTCGGTGCCACGATGATCCACTTGTTACCAGATGATGAAGTCGGAAAGGGGCCGAGGAGGTCCATCCCTACTTGCTGAAAGGGCTTAGTTGGCGGTGGTATGGGGTTCAGGAGTCCCGCTGGTCTAGTCGGAGGCGTTTTGCGTCGCTGACACTCACGGCACGTTTTCACGTAATAGCAAACGTCGGCAGCTAGCCGCGGCCAGTAGTACTTGTCCTGGATGCGGTGCAACGTGCGAGCCATTCCGAGGTGCCCTGCAGTCGGCTCATCAAGACATGCCTGCGTAATTTCTTGCGTGAGATTTTTGGGCAAAACAAGAAGATGCACTGTCCTGTTGGGCGCGAAGTTCTTCTTCAGGAGGACATTATTGTGAAGGACGAAGGACGACAGTTGGCGCTTGAACCCTTGGGGAGGCGATGCGGTCTTGCCTTTCAAATAATCAACTAGTCTTTTCAACTCAGGATCCGAGCGCTGCTGCTGCGCGAAACTGCTGGCGCTTACCGGTCCTACGAAAGCGTCGTCGTCTTCCTCTTCCGGTGCTGCGTCTACGGGGTCTCGCGATAGGCAGTCTGCATCGGAATGCTTGCGGCCAGATTTGTAGACTACAGATATGTCGAATTCTTGAAGACGCAGGCTCCAACGAGCAAGGCGGCCGGAGGGATCTTTCAAATTGGCCAGCCAGCACAGAGCATGGTGATCGCTCACAACCTTGAATGGTCGTCCGTATAGGTAGGGGCGAAATTTGGACGTGGTCCAAAAAATGGCGACACATTCTTTCTCTGTCGTCCAATAGTTGGCTTCGGCTCTCGACAGTGAACGGCTAGCGTACGCGATAACTTTCTCCTGTCTGCCATTTTTCTGAACGAGGACCGCTCCTAAGCCCACACTGCTTGCATCGGTATAGACTTCGGTTTCGGCGTTTTCATCAAAGTGCCCGAGCACAGGAGGGAGCTGTAAGCGGCGCTTCAGCTCGTTGAAAGCTTCCTCTTGCGGCCTTTCCCATTTAAAAGGCACGTCAGCCTTGGTAAGTTGGGTCAAAGGTTCAGCGATGCGGGAAAAGTTCTTGACGAATCGCCGGTAATAAGAGCACAATCCAAGGAATCTGCGTATAGCTTTCTTGTCATTAGGCTGTGGAAATTCTGCGACCGCAGCCGTCTTCTGAGGGTCTGGGCGAACTCCATCCTTGCTTACGACATGACCAAGGAACAGTAGCTCCTGGTAGGCAAAGTGGCACATCTCTGGTTTCAGCGTCAGGCCTGAAGACTTGATTGCTTCCAGCACTGTCCGAAGCCTTCTGAGGTGGTCTTCAAACCTTGTGGAAAAGACATCAACGTCATCTAAGTAGACTAGGCAAATCTGCCACTTCAAGCCTGCGAGCACCGTATCCATTACTCGCTGGTACGTCGCTGGGGCAGAGCAGAGGCCGAATGGCATCACCTTGAACTCAAAGAGTCCGTCTGGTGTGATGAACGCAGTCTTCTCGCGATCTCTTTCGTCGACTTCAATTTGCCAGCAGCCGCTCTTCAGGTCCATCGATGAGAAGTACTTAGCGTTGCATAGCCGATCCAATGTGTCGTCGATGCGGGGGAGGGGGTAGACATCCTTCTTCGTAATGCTGTTTAGGCGGCGGTAATCGACGCAGAAGTGAAGGGTGCCGTCTTTCTTTTTCACTGCGACAACTGGTGCTTCCCAGGGGCTCCTTGACGGATGGATGACGTCGTCACGTAGCATTTCCTCTACTTGTTTGCGGATAGCTTGGCGTTCTATCCGCGATACGCGGTAGGGGCTCTGCCGCAGTGGTCGGGCGTGTTCGTCTGTGACAATGCGGTGCTTGGCAAGCCGGGTTTATCGCACATTCGATGCTGATGAGAAACAATCGCTGTACCTTTGAAGAAGACTGCGTATTTGGTCTTGTCTGCTCCGTGGTAATACCGGGTTCATGTCGAACGTGGGTTGATGGCCTTGGTCAGATGTTTCCGCGGGGTGGTCGGGGAGGGCAAATATGTCTCTGATGTCTGGCAGCTCGTCGAGAAAGCCAATCGTCGTACCTTTATTTAGATGCCGGTATTCTTCCGTGAAGTTGGTTAGCAGCACCTGGGCTTCGCCATTTCGGATTTGGGCGACTCCCCTTGGGACGCCCAGTCCTCGATCAAGGAGTAACTGGGTATTCCCCTCGATGTCCCCTTCGGCAGTTTCAATGTCTCTAGTACCTATGCAGGCGACGACACTTGATCGGGGCGGCACGCTCAATGCTTCGTCGAGGACGTTTAAGGCAATGTGATGAGTCGCTGTCGTCGCGGCAGATATGGCTTTGTCCGTGGAAAGCTTGATCGACTTGGATCGAAGATCGATGATCGCCCGATGTTCATTCAGGAAGTACATTCCCAAAATCAAATCTCGCGAGCATTTCTGTAGGACCAGGAACGTAGTAGCATAGGTTCGCCCATTTACTGTAACTCTCGCGGTGCAGCGTCCTGACGGCGTAATAAGGTTACCACCTGCGGTGCGGAGCAGCGGGCCATCCCAAGTTGTTGTCACTTTCCTGAGTCGGACAGCGAGTGGCCCGCTCATGACGGAGTAGTCAGCTCCCGTGTCGACCAAGGCAGTAACAGCGTGACCGTCGACCGTAACTTGAAGGTCACTTGTTCACGTTTTCGTATTACACGTGGTTTTCGGTGTACGATCTCGGCTTCGTCGAGCAGTGAGGCTGCGGTGGGCGTATTCCGACGTTACTTCTCTGGGCGGTGGTAAAAGCTTCGACTCTGGCCGCATCGTCGTCGTCGACGTCGGTGTTGTCGTCGTAGTCGAGGCATGGTCTTGCGTTATTGTCCATGGAGGATCTTTTTCCTTGCCCTCAGAAGCAACCTCACCTCCAAAGGCTGCTTTGTTTAGTTTAACCTTCGGGGCTGGGGGAGCGTCCACGCACTGCGTAGCTTCGGCTAGGAGATACATAGCGCGGTGACGATGGCGACGGAGAACGCCATAGGCGGCTCGGCGATGAGTATTCTTACCGACGCAAAAACTCCTCAATTTCGGCTGGCCGCTGGCCGGGTCGGGGTCGTGGGGCGAAGAAAACTCTCGGATGCCCATTCTCCTGTATGGGCAGTACCGGAGAATGTGACCGGCTTCGCCGCAGTGGAGGCATAGGGGCGGCGCTGCTCGGGAGGTCGCCACTCGCGCATTTCCTTGGCTGTGTGCGACGCTCGGAGTACGGGCGGATTGGGGCGAAAGGGCGGCGGTCCAATGCAGCTGGCTGTGGGCGATAGGGGCTTGGGTCCCGTCGTCGAGGTGCAGGACGGCGCACTGCTGCGGCGTAAGTCATGACTGGGGGCTGCAGAGGCTGCGTGGATGTCAGCGTCACACCCAAGGCCTGTTGAACCTCGTCCCGGACGACGTCAGTGACCGATGAAAGCTGCGGCTGCGTTCCCGTTGGCAGCAATCTTCGAAGCTCTTCTCGCACAACTTGACGGATAACCTCCCGCAGGTTATCGTAGTTAACGGTGTACAGGCAGTTTGCTGAGAAGACGCGCTGCTGGCGGTCATATTGGCGGGCTCGGGCGTGAAGAGTTTTTTCCATCGTGGATGCCTCTTCTATGAGTTCCGCGACGGTTTTCTGTGGGTTGCGGACGAGGCCGGCAAAGATTTTCTCTTTAACTCCTCGCATGAGCAGCTATAGTTTCTCTTCTTTCTTCATGTTTCCTTCGACACGCCGGAAGAGACGCTTCATTTCCTCAGTGTACACTGCAACGGTCTCGTTTGGGTGTTGTATGCGAGACTATAGCAGCTGCTGGGCTCTCTCCTTTCGTACGACGTTCGTGAAGGTGTTTCGAAGCTGCTCCTTGAAGGTTTCTCAGTTCGTGAGGCTATCCTCCTCATTCTCAAACCAGATTCTTGCTGGTCCCTCCAAGGCGAAGAGGACGTACCTAGGCTTCGTAGCATCGTCCCAGTTGTTGAAGATAGCCACCCGGTCGAACTGTTCTAGCCATTCTTCCGGGTCGGCACCAGGTGAAGCGTCGAAGGTTGGTGGCACCCGGGGCTGCTGAAGAATGATTGGAGTCGTCGCCTGGGGCAGGCTCATGGTGGACGTAGCTACTGGCTTTCGCTTCCAAGTAGGGTCCGGCAGAGTCCCGAACTCAGGTGCGTCCCCTAGCAGACGTCGGCTTGCGCGGTGGACCGGAGTCACGTCCTCCGGTGAATGGCTCAAAGGGCTGGCGTCACGACTTGCAGGGGGTGCCCGGTACATGGAAGGCCACCCCGCACCTCCACGAGATGTCATGTTGTAGTGACGCCAGTCCAGCGGTCAGGAAGACACCAACCAGTCTTGAAAACGAAGGTCTTTATTTGGGCTGACTTGCGCCCGCAAAAGAACTGAATCACTCGGCGGCGGCGTAAGCAACAAACGTGCTCGTCGGTCGTCGAACTACGAATGCCCGCTGCTCGCGGCGTCATTCAATTTAAAGCCGGCAAGGAAACTTCGAGGAAACAAGTCGAGTTCATCTATAGTAATCTGGAAACACGTAGATGCAGCTCGGCATGGCTGTGATCAATCGAGATGAGTACGGTCGCTTCTCGCGTCACGAACACAAATGATAACACCCCTTTCCTGCGGCCCCGCGCGAACGAACGGACGCTACAATGTTACGTGGCAATTTAGGGGCTGGTTATATTCTGCGCATTTTTCTATCAACTGATTGGTTGCGTGAATATGGTCCATTGTCGAGTATCCTTTACGAAAGCCTGCCTGGTCCATTGGTTGATTAAAGTCTGAGGTTGTCCTGACCCTATTATCGATTACCTTAGTAAATACCTTGTAGGCAACAGACAGAAAGCTGATCTGTCTGTAATTATTCATGTCCTTGGCGTCTCCTTTCTTATGAATTACGATATTGGTAGCGTTCTTGCAAGCTCCTGGTACACTCGAGGTCACAAGGCATTGTGTATGCAAGGTGGCTAGTTTTTCTATCACAGTCTCTCCTACGTCATTCAACAATTCTGCTCTTACCTGATCCTCACCAGCTGGTTTCGCCCTTTGCATATTACTCCTAAGGGTTTATTTACTTCCGCCTTCTTTATTGGCGGGCTGTCCTATTGCTGTGCCTGACTGCCTCTCTCCGTAGCGCTCTGAAAACATTCGCTTCTGGATTGATTGATGTAGAACTCTTCGGCTATTGATAATGACATTGCCCTCTTTGTCTCTTAGCGCATACAAATGGTTTTTACCCATGCCTAGTTTTCTCTTCACTAGTTTTAGTCTACCCCCGTTCTTTAGAGCATGCTCGACTTTGTCCATGTTAAACTTCCTCATGTAAGCTGCCTTGCACTTATCTATTAACTTCAATTGCTCTGCTAGTTCTATTCTGTCCGTGGAGTTGGACGGCCTCATGCCCTGGCGTTTCTTAATCAGATGTTTGGTCTCCTGAGATAGCTTGCCGCTATCCTGACGAAGCATCCTACCACCTACTTCTGCGTCGCACTCTGCGACGATAGCTACGAGATTATCGTTTATTATTAAGGCGAAAGCCTTTAATGTCTCATCGTTGTAAGCACCAGTTGTCGACAGAGAATGTCACGCTTTTCAGTTGGTCGAAACGGTCGTGACGTCACAGCGTGCCAATTTCAAACGGGGCCAATTGTACTTTGGCTAGTAACCATGCAACGAATTGAAGGGACCATATAGTGATGCTCCAAGTAAGTGGGACTGAGCTTAGTTAATTGCTTAATTATCCAATTAGCCTAATTAACTTCTCTAGTCAGGCCATATAAATAAATAAAACCTAGTAAGAAATTGGTCGAGCTCGGGAATCGAACCGCGGTCTTCGAAGTGCGAGCCGAGCATGCTATCCACTCCACCATGCCAGCTCGATGGTTTGGAATGAACAAAGGCACGTCTAGTGAATACGGTGTCTTCGCTCACTGCCATCCTCCTCCCTTCCCTTCCGGCGAGGTTTAGGTGTCCACCGAGATATGAGAGAGAAATACATTTCCTTTCCTCAAAAACCAATTTACCGACGAGCGAGGCGTAGAACCGAATGGGCTATGGCGTTCTATGGACTCCCTGGCAGCGTTGCAAGACGCTCTCGCGTTCCACTCTTAGAGGCGAAGCTTTACATCTTAACCACACATCAGTGACCACACTTTAGGTCAAAAAAGTGTCCCCCCCCCCCTTGAATTTTGACGGGTGTCCACCGAGATATGTGAGACAGTTACTGCGTAATTTTCTTTCCTCAAATATAATTTTCATTTTCTTCATTACGGGCCATCTTCGTCTTTCTTCTTTCACTCCCACTTCCTCCGTTCCTCTACGGTGCGGTTCAGGTGTCCACCGAGATGACAGAGATTTACTGCGCCATTTCCTTTCCTCAAAAACCGTTGCGTTGAAACGGCAAGGCATCGCGCCGAACGGGTGGTGGCGTTCCGTGGACTCCCTGGCAGCGCTACAACACGCTGTCGCGTTCCACTCCTAAAGGCGAAGCTTAAGCTTAATTAGCAGTTAATTAGTATTCAGGCATTAATCAGTAATTAACCATTAATTAGTGATTTGTCATCACTTAGTAATTAGTGCTCAATTACATGTCACGCCACCAGTGCCACAGAAGCACTGAAGGTGGTGCGGAAAACGCTTTCGCCTCTACGCACTTTAGACAGTCAAAGTGCCCCCTGAATTTTTCAACAGTACGGTCGTCTTCTTCAGTCAAAGCGGAAAATCTGTTGTGCAGTGATATCCTGAATTCCTCTACTTTCCCTTTTTACGCTAATTTGTTTAAAGCCTTCCGCTTCAGTGGTTTCCTCTGTTCCTTCTTCAATCCTAGGCTGATAATAAATCTTACTATTTTGTGGTGGCTACAGTTGACCTTTCTGAGGACCTCCACATCCTCTACGATGCTAGGGTGGGGTCAAAGTTTGACGTATTTATATGTAAGTAAAACAGCGCTAGACACGAGACGAAGGAAGAACAAACAGCACAAGGCGCTACTAGCAACTCGATTTTTATTCCGCCAGAAGCGAAATATATATCCGGAAAGCAAGAACACAAAAACATAAAGATAAACAGTACCGACACTCAGATACATAAAGTGCAGTCATTGCAGGTGCATGCACAAGTCACGAAGTTAGATAGCGAATTTCTTTGTCAAGTAGCTTAATGGATGGCTTGCTGACGCAGTTCTGTCCTCTCTGTTGAATGATTAGTGCCTCGAAGACTTCCCTTGCTCTTTTCGATCTATATTTATTAATAACGGTCGTGCGGTCCAAGAAAGGTGTGCACTTTTTTTACTGGCAGTTTTTGCAGTGTATGGCTAGATTGCTGCCAGTTCCTGTAGAATGTAATCTGGCGTGCTCGTTTAGTCTGGTGTTAAGACAGCGGCCTGTATACCCGACGTACGTTTTACAACACGAGAGTGGCACGTCATAGACCACGCCGCACTGACAGTCAGTGTAGCGTCCTTGATGGTTGATGCTACACGGGGCGTGCGATGATTCGTCATTGTTGACGCGCTGGCACAAGCACTGAGTTTGTTGGGAGCAGAAAAGAACACTCGAATGCCAACGCGTCCCGCACACTTTTTAGCCTCGCCATTGGGGCTCTTCCACGTCCACTTCCTGCTTGCTCCTTTGCGGAAGAAGGTATTCATAATATGTAACTTATTTCTACTTGTGAACTCTACTAATAACTCCCCCCGCTATTCCTAGAACCTATGCCATAGTCACCTACCGTCTAGTCTCTAGCGTGCTTCTTGCCTACCTTTGCATTGAAGTCGTCTATCAGTACAGTGTACTGTGAATTTACTTTGGTCATTGCCGATCCCACGTCTTCATAGAAGCTGTCCTGGGAAAGCCTTGAAGCCTAGTTGTAAAAAGCAAAAACATAATAAAAAGGAGAGAGTCGGTCCCCCCGTGATCACGCAACGTGATAGCCTGCGGTGGTATCTAGCCCGGCTGCGCGAGCGCATGCGCGGACCAGCGTGACAAACTGACTGTAGATGAACCTCCTTGCTATAGACGCCCGCGCCACGGGCTTCGCAGACGCACTCACTAAAAGATACTATCAACAAAACATGAGGGACTTACTGGGAGAGCGGAAAACGGGGGAGGGAGGGACTTCACGAGCACTAGGCTTGCGAAGGCTGGTCGCTTGGCGTCACGCTCCCTCCTGAGATTTTTTTTTTTCGTCTATGTGCGCAGAGCGGCCGAGAGAAAAAGGCGGGCGAAGAAAGCAGAAGAGATTACTCCCAATTTAAAAATTCAGGGTGCACTTTGGCTCTATAAAGTGCTGCAAGGCGAAAGCATTTCCTGGCGCATTTTTTTTACTTCATTTTTTTATTTGTCTTACTTAATTTTTATTTTATTTTAGTTATGAAACCCATGCATTCACTAGATGCGCCTTTATTCGTGCCCAAACCCTGAGACTTCGTGGCGGAGTGGTAACGTCTCCGCTTCAAATTCCAAAGGCCCTTGTTGAATCCTAGCCTCGCCAGTTTTTTTTAAGTAGTGACGCCGAAACGCGGACAAACTTGCTAACATTCCTTGGTCACGAGAGTGTGAGGCAGTAAAAGCTTTCGCCTTAACATTAACGTGACCTGGCCTCGATGGAGGTCACTGGACACGTGTCAGATTGTTTTATTTTTCCCGTTTTCTAGTTATGTCTACAGTCTACAGTCTAGCACTCCTAACTGGCCGGTGCGGTGATGTACTAATTACCTGAAGCGTCACTCAAGCGAGGCAGTAAACTTCCCAGAAGAGCACTGCCACAAAAAGACCCCCTCCTCCCAACCCCTGGATACCTGCCTCTTTGAGATTCAAGCTGTTCAGCTTAATAGTTGAATAGCCTGCTTACCTCGCAAATAGCTAGAAATCAAATTCAATATAACTTTAGAAATTGTTCAGTTACCGCATCTTCAATAAACCTGCACCGGAGATGCCCTGAAACCGGAGAGACCCAAGGAACAGTCCACCGCTGCACTTACTGAAGGTCAAATCGCGCAGCGGGGACGTTCATGGAAGATGCTGTTAGTCATACCAGTGCTTGTCTGTTAAGCGCACCGCAAATTTCAGCAGACCTCACGTTGCAACAACGACGCGAAGCTGGTCCATGTACTACATGGTGTACAAAAGTGTGCAGGATGCATAATCGCCGCAAACAGTTTATTTCTGCTCAGTTAGGCAGAGCGCGTGACTGTACAGCACCGTTGCATGAGAAAATCTGCTGGAAAAAATACCAGCACAGAAATTGATTTTTCCCCGCAAATCCGCGTCCAACAGACTTTGTTCACGAATGTGCTTCCTGCTGGATCACAGATGGACACTTCGGAGAAGACTCTGCTACGCCATGTCCTCTGGTGTTTCATTTCTTTTGTCTCATCTCATCATGCAGACATTTGATTACCAGCAATGAACGTGCTAGATCTAAAAAAAAAGTTGCCATTACTCTTCTTTTTTTTTTGCACTAGCATCAACGAAAACCTGCCTTGAGCAATCTGCTATTCTGGAGAGCATGCTGTAGAGCTGTGTCATGATGTGGAGAAATCAGAGTTGATGGATGTCTGATGCGCCTTCTCTTTTGTATCTCATCTAGTTTTCTCGCTGACCACTCTTCACACAACTCTGGTATTAGATGATTGTGCGAGCAGTACTTTTTTTTAAAACCCAAACTAAGTACGAATATGCTAATTTTGATGCCGAACTGAATATGAATAGAGCAGCGAATGTGATTGTCCATTATTCATATGAATATTCGTACAAAACATTTGCAGTGTTTCATCTATGGTTAAACCATGTTAGACGGGCGACAGCACAGTTTGGCTTGGTTGTCCAAATTTCGATGAAGAGCCCTCAGTACCTAGCCATTGCTCACCGGAATCTTTACTGCGAATTGTGCGTGGCTCGAGTACTGCAACCTGAATAACGTGTATACGTGGGCAGAGCATACGTTCTGCCCCGTCATTGAGCGGAGGTAAATATTGAGGCATCGGCGGATGCGCTATACAGCGGTATCTTATGATTACGTAGCGAATTTTTACACACATCCACATTGGTTACGTCTATCTCCGGTAAAGTAAGCAGCAATGTCGGATGCATGGCTTCGCTTACCGTGTCAAGATCGTTGAGATGTGACAATCGATCGCACACCCGACACGACAGATGAACGTATTTTGCAGAAACTCTGGCTGAAACTTGGTGCTAGCAAACGCGGCAATGGCAAGCCGCACTTCAGAACTTATCTGGTGTTCGTTCAGTTTCGCGGTGAGACGCTGGTGGTAGTATTCATACAGTAACTTTTGTCTTGCCCGATATAGATTTCGCTCTTCCTTAAGGCGAATGGCTCGCTGCTCGGGTGTTTCCGCGGCCTGACGCTTCCGTCACGTATTCGCAAGTTCTTCATTTTGTTTAGCCATGTCTTCAAGACCAGCAGACTCGCGTTGTGGCCGTCTTCTTTACTGCTGTACATCAATGCGGCGTAGTCAGTGCAACTTCTCCTACTATATCTTAGATGGATCCGGCACGCTTTCCATCATGGCAGGCTTTGCAGGTCATCACTCAGTACATGTAACAAGTGAAGGCGGGCTAGTTGGTGGTTGACAATGGAGTGCACATTGCAACCGCGCAAAACGACGCAGGACGAAGAGAGGAAAGCACAGGACAAGACGCGGAACTTCAACTAATGTTTACTGCAGGAAAACCACATTTATACAGGAACCGTAATCACACCTGATAAACAGCCGAAACCATCAAATAACACGTGCCTTTAACGGTTCTCGTGCAACCCCGGTACTCAGTAGTATTCTTCTAGCACGCGGCGGTCAATGAAAATCTTGACGACCTTGCTTTTAAGATCGGGAGGTATGTAGACGACTTTCTGGTAGTAGTAAATAACGGAGGGCACGCTAGGCGTGCGATTGATGCGTTGAAAGTGTTTAAAGCGAAAGCTATCGGTCTGAATTTCGCATTCGAAATGCCGGAAAAAGACCCTCGTTCCTAGTTCTAAGTTCCTAGATATAAGAATAATGTTCAGGAAAGGCCACACTTGTTGGGGGAATAAACCACGCTCCAAGAAATCAATACAGAACTTTTGTTCAGGGCACTCAAAACTTGTAAAAAAAGGCACAGCCCTTTCCTTCCTAAGAATTAGTGACGTGGTGAGCGCGACCCGTGCGCGTTAAGTATTTACTTAACTGGATGCGGATAAATTTGCAGGATTCTTCTGACAAAATTGGTATAATGTCAATTATATAGATAGCATTTCGTGGGGCTGCGCCGGCGGTGGTATGGAAGAACTGAAGTTTTGGCTATCGGGCAATAGATAACACAGTCGTCAGCCAAGAGGTAACGTTGCAACGCGCAGGTACCCTAAAACATTATAGCTGAATTAGTGACATGGTTAAGGGGTCACGAGCACGTTTAGCATTTACATAAGTGGGTGCGGAGAAATTTATAGGAGCCTACCGACTTAATAAGACGTTCAACGGGTCTAGTTGGTAAAGATTCATGCCAAAGTCGTCAGCGAAGAGGTAGTTTTGTGACGATCAGGTACCCTAAAACATTATTAGCTAAATTAGTGACATGGTGAAGGGGTCACGAGCACGTTAAGTATTTACTTAATTGGATGCAAAAAAATTTGCAGGATTCTTCCGACAAAATTGCGATGTTGTCAATTGTATAGATAGCATTCCGTGGAGCTTCGCCAGCGGTGGTAAGGAAGAACTGAGGTTTTGGCTATCGGGCAATAGATAACACAGTCGTCAGCCAAGAGGTAACGTTGTGACGCGCATGTGCCGTAAAACATTATAGCTGAATTAGTGACATGGTGAAGGGCTCACGAGCACGTTAAGTATTTGCTTAAGTGGATGCGGAGAAATCTGTAGGTGTCTACCGACTTAATGGGGATATTGTCAACTGCATAGATAGCATTCCGGAGGCTGCGCTGGCCGTGCTAACGAAGAACACAGGTTTTGGCAATAGGGTGAAAGATGACAGAGTCACAAGCAAAGAGGTAAGGTTGGGACGCGCAGGTACCTAAAACATTATTAGCTGTATTAGTGACATAATGAACGGGGCACATGCGCGTGAAATATTTACTTAACTGGATGCGGAGAAGTTTGCAGGATTCTTCCGACTTAATGGGGATATTGTGAATACGATAGATAGCATTCCGGTGGGCTGCGCCGGAAGTGGTAAGGAAGAAGTGAGGTTTTGTGTATCGGGCGATAGATGACACAGTCGTCAGCAGAGCTGTAATGTTGCGACGCGCAGGTACCCTAAAACACTATTAGCTGAATTAATTACAGCGTGAACGGGACACGAGCACGTTAATTATTTACTTAATTGGATGTGGAGAAATTTGTAGGAGTCGGCCGTCTTAATGGGGATATCGTCAACTGCATAGATAGCTTTCCGGGGGCTGCGCCGGCGGTGGTAAGGAAGAACTCGAGAGGGTAATGAGATAAAATGATTGCGCATGAGATGATAATCAGGCCGAGCAAACAGGAAAAGGCCCAGCTGCTCCTTATGAGCAATAAGGATAGATCAAGACACTCGCAAACGTTTGAAGGGTTGCCTGACCAGAAAGTTGGGTGGCAGATTCTTCTGGATGAGGCGTTAAGAAATGGTTAATGTTATCTGGAAGTAACTTCAGCAGGTACCTGGGTGGCGACAGCCGTGGCCGCGCTGCTGTCATCCTGGCACAGTCTGGCGGCGATGGCTGGAAGACGCTGGACCAATGGCTCGTTGACGCAGTCGCTCTGCAGCATCTGTTTTTGGGAGAAATACAACTTGTTTTCACACTGCAATGCATGATTCCAAAAGAGGAAAAATTTTGGCCTTCGAAGGGTAAAAACTGGCCTCTCTGCAATGTGGGATAACCGCTAATCATGAGCAAGAGCCGTGCGTTTATTTAACAACCACTGGCCCTCATTCCACGTGAATGCGATGTGGCCCTTGACAGGTCACGCCCGCAGATAGAAAAGCAAAAACAAATCTTGCGGGTGGCGCTTCGTTTTTAAATCAGACCAATGCTGTTGTAGTCCCATCACTAAGTTGGTGCCTCATGGCACTACTGCATGTCACGCCTGATGGGCAGAAATATACTCCACAAATAGGTTCTCAAGCACTTGTGGTGCTAACATCAGCACTGTTGGGATTCAGGGGGTAGCGTGGTAGGGCCGGAATATGAATGAGGAAGTCCTAGGCGTCGTTATGATTTCGTTTATGATTAATTATGATTTATTATTTATGGAAATGCCCCTGCTGCCAGCACAGGGATTACGAAGGCCCTAGTCCACCTTCGGCGTCGTCAACGCGCTGCTACCCAGCCCCGGTGAAAAGGGGCTGTGATCCTCTGCGTCAGGCACCAAGAGGGAAAACGGCGCCGCGCCGCCCCTGCTGTCTCGAGTCGGCGCCTATCCGTCGCTAGTGTTCTGGATGACAGGGAAATGCAGTGCGTTAGCTGGAGGCAGAGCACTGCCACCGCTAGACAAGGCGTCCGGAGCTGCTCTGATGACTGGGCCAGCAGGAATAATTCGATGTCTTGGTGTGTGGTGAAGACGTTCAGCGTTGGAGCGCCGCCTCTCATAGGTGGCTTTCTTGGGCATTTCTGTACGAGACTAGCCAAATAGCACTACAGATGCCAGGCCACATCCGACAAAAGCAGGTGTGGCCTGAGATCCCACTCACCCAGCCATAGCAGTGGTGGCGGCAAAACTGCAATTAAATATTAAGCACCAAGCAGACCTTGAGAAAACTTGCATGAATGAACACATGGCGCCTGCACGACGCAGACCTGTCCAAGGCATTTCGTCTCGATTGAGCTGTATTTGACAGAGACAATTCCCTGAATGGAATCATGCTGGCGCTCGGAGGGCACCAGGCAGTGCGCTCAAACTTTGACCCGATAAATGCCCCAAGGTGCAACCTCCTTATCTCCGGCAAGGGAGGTGCGCAGGTTATGCTTTTTATAAACACTGAAAAGAGAAGTTGGTGTAGGCTTGCTTTTTAAAAAAATGGCTCTTCTTTAGCTGTGGTTAAACCTGGAGTAACGCGATAGCTGCAGCTGGCTGAGTTGAACTCAATCGAATTGCAGTCAGTCTTTCGCTGGTCCGTTTCGCTAGGCGATCCTTCTCCATCTTCTTCATTTACTCTGTCCCTCTCTCTCTCTCCCTCTCCACTCCTTTCCCACTCGCTTTCATCTGTGAGCCGCGCCGCCAGCAGCTGCTCCGCACCACGTGACCAACCACGTGACCAGCCACGGTGGCCACTGCGCTGCCACGCTGAAGGCTCGAAATGCTAGCTTAATGTAGGCGCGCGGCCCGCACTCCAGCTGCGTGCTGGAGTGCATGCCCGCGGTGTGGCGAGAAGCACACCCCTCAAGAGACCCCATGCACGCCAAGCTGCATTCTATGTGGTGGTTCCCACCTTACCGGTACCGGCTCGTGCAAAGCCAGGACCCCTCCACCTCGTAGACAGACCGCGCCGAAACCCAAGCAACCAGTGCCCACGCCAAAGGACTTTCCACCGCTAGTGCCTCATCAAGATCACCAGCGAGCCTGGACCAAACCCACCAGTACACCCCAAACCTCACAGCGGGAGGAAGAGATAGCTCTCCTGCGGGAAGAGGTAAGGCATCTTAGGGCAGCCATTAATTCCATCCCTCCTACCGTTTCTCCACCCACTCCTTCACCAACACCCCAAACCTCTTCACCTACACCCCAACCCTCCACACCCCCTCCACAAAAGCAACGCAGACCAGAAGACATTCCAGACATGGATTCTAAATTACAAAAATTTGCCCAACAGCTCGAAGCCAGTATTCTGGCTCAGACTCAAAACTACATTGAAGCCGCCATCACTAAGCTTACAGAAACTATTATCAGTCAGGTAACCTCTGCTATTCTACAACAAATTCCACAAATAATTGCTGGAATGTCTTCACATATCCCAGCTAGCAACCCCATAGCTGCTCCCATCCTCCGCCCCCCACCCTCCAGCATGGCCCAGTTGACGGGCAATAATCTCCAATTAAGCATCCTACAATGGAACTGCAGGGGGTTTCGTCGCAAACGAGACCCCCTGCAGCAGCTCCTCTCTGCTTCCTCCACACCCCCTGATATAGTAGCACTTCAGGATGCTGGCACAAATTTATCGCTGCCAGGATACGCTCTGGTACCCTCTGACACCACTCCAAACCCCAGGGTTACCACGTATCTCCAACATCTCGTACCATACACTTGTCATGTACTAACCTCGCCGGTAGCTCACACATTCCTAGAATTAATCCCCTCCACTCACAGATCTCAACCCCTCTTCATCGTCAACTGTTACCTCCTTCCGAGGCAACCGGTCTCAGATTTAATCTCTCTAATTAAAGCCGCCTCCAACGCTGCAAAAAAGGACCCCCTCATTACATTAGGGGATTTCAACTGCGCACATGTAGACTGGGGGTACACACGCACTAACAAGAGAGGAGCGGAATTGCGCAACACCCTTCAGATGCACGGCCTGTCCATATATAATGATCTGAGCACACCTACAAGAATCGGCAATAGTGTCACTGCCGACACAAGCCCAGATCTTACTTTTGGTCGCAACCTTCCCACACCAGTGTGGACAAACTCAAATGAGGCCCTGGGCAGTGATCATTATATCATAAATATACAGCTTGATTTCGCCATAAAAGCTAAAAACTACCGTGTCAGGATTACCAGCTGGGATAATCTTCGGAAGCACAGAGAGGCCAAAACATTAGAATCCCCCTTTAACCTCCACACATGGATGACAGAGCTGAAACAAGATGTCCAGGCATTCACGCAAACATTAGACGCCACCCCCGAGACTCCCGTTGCAGACAGTCGCTTAGCGCACCTACTCCAAGCTCAAAACAGTATCCTCACACGCTGGAAAACCCAGAAGCAAAATCGGAAACTTAAGCTAAAATTAGCGCAACTACAGAAACAAATAGAAGAACACAGTGCCGCACTCAGTAAATCTAACTGGCACCAATTATGTGACGGATTACGAGGTAATCTCTCCTCCACCAGGGCCTGGCATCTTTTGCGACATATGATAGACCCCACTCAAGCTAAAAAGCAAACTCGGCTCGCACTAAAAAGACTTACCCATAAAAATCGTCAAAATCATCACGCACTGTTACGCCAACTCCAATCAACTTATACCACTATGGGCCAAGCTGTATCATATCCCGACTATGTAGGCCCCGATCAACCGTCCCTCGACGCCCCCATTATGGAGGTTGAAGTCAGAGCAGCCCTTATCAAGCTCCGAAACTCAACCCCTGGGGAGGACCAAATCACAACTGTCATGCTCAGAAATCTAGATGACCGTTCAATTTCCCTTCTCACCGACTACTTCAATGAGTGCTGGGAAATGGGGGCGCTACCTGCTGAATGGAAGCACGGGAAAATAATTTTCATTCCTAAACCAAACAAGCCCATTAACGCCCAAAACCTCCGTCCCATTTCGCTGACTTCGTGCTTGGGCAAACTGTTTGAGCATGTCATCCTCACCCGTCTCACGCAACACATGGAATCCCATGGACTATATCCCCATACTATGGTAGGATTTCGATCCCACCTCTCGGCACAGGACGCCCTACTGCAGATTTCACACGCTATCCTCAATGACATGTTACATCACACCAGAGCAATCCTGGCAGTCGACCTCACCAAAGCATTCGACAAAGTTACACACAGCGCCATCCTGCAGGGCATCCAAGAGCTGCAGTTGGGGCCTAAGACCTACAACTATATCCGGGCCTTCTTAAACGGTCGCACAGCCTCACTGCATATAGACGATATACAGACCCCCCCCCCTTCACGCTTGGCAACATTGGTACCCCGCAAGGGGCGGTGTTATCTCCCTTCCTCTTCAACCTCACCCTCATCCCCCTGGCCAAGGCTCTCAGCCGCATCCCGCACTTAGGACACACACTTTACGCGGATGATATAACGGTTTGGACCACATACGGCTCGGATGGCGACATAGAATCGACCCTTCAGGAAGCCGCTACAACTATCGCTACTCATGCGGCAAACATTGGGCTTGAATGCTCCCCCACAAAGTCAGCACTCCTCATAATCCGCCCGCGGCGCGTCCCTACCTCCCCCATCACTATCTACCTGCATGACACTCCCATACCGCAAACACCTACCCTCCGCATTCTTGGCCTGCATTTACAGGACACGGGGAAAAACAACCTTACCCTGAAAGCACTAAAACAGTCCACTTACTCCGTCATCAATCTTCTTAGAAGGGTTTCACATTCACGAGCCGGTCTAGACGAAGCAGATAATCTCAAGGTGCTGCATGCCTTTGTGCTCAGCCGCATTCTTTACGCCACTCCTTACCTGAACCTCTCCTGTTCGGATAAAGACAAGATCAATGCTCTTATCCGCATGGCTACCAAAGCAGCGCTAAACCTACCAAAGAGCACTAGCACGGACAGACTCATAAAATTAGGAATGCACAACACTATACAAGAACTTATAGATGCACATCGCTACACACAGTACCTTCGTCTGGCTGGCACGGAAACTGGACGATATATACTGGATTCTCTGGGAATTCGCATACCGGCACACACGACAGACTTCATCTCTCTCCCTCGAGCCATACACTCCGCGCTTATCCTGAAACCCCTTCCTAAGAATGTCCACCCTGAATACCATCAATCCCGCCGAGTCGCGCGAGCCAAAGCTCTCCATAAAGATTATGGCACTTTAGAGGATGTGCGCTGGGTGGATGCCGCGTGTGGTACAAACCGTTCAGTAGCTGTGGCTTATCATCCAGCAGCCCCCCCATTTACTCATTTCATAGACCCACCTTGTACCCCGGAAGAAGCAGAGGAAGCAGCTATAGCAATAGCCATTGCCCAAACCAATGCGGCTTATATACTAAGCGATTCCAAAACAGCCATTCTTAACTTCGCCCGCGGACGCGTCCATCCCCCCGCGTGGCAGATATTGAGAATGTGCACCCTAAATCCCGATAGGCGTATTGAGCTCGTGTGGGTGCCGGCTCACTCTGGCAATCCCGGAAATGAGGCCGCCGATAACATAGCCCGAGGACTTATTTCAAGAAGAACTCTAGTTTGGGCTAGTTGGTTCATGATTCAACAGGAAAATGGCGCAAAAGACGTAGACAAAAGAGACAAACACGACAGGACCAGCGCCAACTTACAACTGAATTTTATTTCGCACCAAACCCGCCGGGGGGTTTGGTGCGAAATAAAATTCAGTTGTAAGTTGGCGCTGGTCCTGTCGTGTTTGTCTCTTTTGTCTACGTCTTTTGCGCCATTTTCCTGTTGGAGGACTTATTTGCCGGGCAAATGGCGACCCCAGCCGGGATTTCTCGAGGGAGCGGGCACACACGTTCTCAGAACTAACTCAACAAGCACGCCTTGCCCGTCGACTCTATCCCCCTCCCCACCCCCGCCTATCCCACTACCAACAAATCCTCTGGAGGCGACTCCAGACCCGAACTCTTCCTACCCCTCAGCTTCTATCCCACTTCCGCCATGTTTCCCCAGAGTGCACTCTCTGCGGAGAACCGCACGCCACCCTGGACCACATCCTCTTCGGCTGCCCTGCCGATCCTCCCCCGCAGGGACAGCCCGCCATCGGTACATGGGAGGAATGGGAGGCCCTCCTTGCGTCGCAGGACCCGGACGCGCAACTTCGCTGTGTGAACCGGGGTGCCAGTGCCATGGCCCTACGTGGCCTGGACACATGCGCGTAATGTGAGGGCTGTGCGGTGGCCCTGAGACCTTGTACGGTCCAAACTCACTTGCTTAATAAAGTTTTCCATCCATCCCACAACTGACGCATGCCGCGCATGCCCACAACTGACGAGGCGGGCGGCGTCTGGTTCGCCGTCGGCACAGCGGCGAGGCGCGCGGCGCGCTCACCAGCTGCGGGCTATGACGTCATTCCGCGCATGCGCACAGCTAGCGGAGCGGTGGCGCCACGGCTCAGCACGCAGCCACGCTGACCTCGCGAAGCGGCTGGCGTAGCGCAGCTATCGCTACAAAAAGGATACAAATTTTCAAAAACGTAGCAAATCCTCCTGGTCAAACCTGTGGTGTCAGTACCAACTTAACGGCTCTGCTCAGCTCATCGGCATTTGTGTGGAGCTTGCCTTGCTTAGAGCGGACCACGAAGCTGTGGTATAGGAGCATTTTTGGGCGACCTACTGTGGAGCCAAGTCAAAAGGCAATGACCCGTATCTACAGTGAAACGTGGCCAGAGACACAGCACGCTCAAGCGCAATCTTCCTCAGACATTTGAGAAGCCCGGATGGTGCGCTTTGGGCTCATGTGCAGCACAGCCCGCGTGTGGCCGTTGCCACTTTCGTGACAATGAATGGCGGCCAACTCGCGTTCGTGGGCACCGCATTAAAAGGCACACATTGCCCTTAAAAAATCTTACGTTACCACTATTGGGCGCTCACTTAGGGACGTTTTCAGACGCCGAAACGCATTCCTCTTCCTGTGATCCAAAGAGAGTTTGGTAGGCGCAGTTTCACGGAGCACCTCCGTTGGCGGACTGGCCAAATCAGAATAACCTTTTACCTAACGTTGAAAGTAGCCGGCTAGGCCAAGAACAACCCTCAGTCTCCATTTTGCGAATAGGTGACGGTACGTCATCACGGCAGGAAGTTTAATTTCAGAAGGTCCGGGTTCATCTCGTCCCACTACCAGCCTCAAGAAGCAGTCGGTTCAGCACCAGATGGACGTGTACGATGTTGTCTTCCCATGCACGCGAAAAAATAGCCACACCGTCGAGGCAAGGCAGAGCGAAGTCTGCAAGCCTTCGCGACGCTTGATTCATAAACTTTGAAAAACAGCACGCAGCAATGCTCAAGCCCACACTCAACATTAAAGGTGTTGTGAAAGGGGCCCGGGTCTCAACAAAGATGCGATATGCCTAGGATACTAAAGGACCGAGCTTCACAAATATCTTTCCGCAAAATTTTTTTGATGCGTTTTGTGGAAGCTGAATCATTTGTATCAAAAATTGAATTTCCTCGTCTTCGCGCCTTTCCCTTTCCTCGCGTCACTTTTTGCGCGCTGAAATTTCGATGCGCCGGCCTCATGCACTCGGCGCATCCGCCAACCGCCGATGCTCGCGGGAATTCCCCAGGGGGCGGAGCCAACGCCTCCTAAACTGGTTTGGCGTCGACGGCTCTGGCGCGGCGAATCAATGATGGCATTCCGCTGCTGACGTAAAGAGCGCTACATGACGCAATGCACGCGGATTCGGGCGAAAGCTCGCCACCGCTGGTCGCCGCGAGGCGCGGAAGCGGTAGTTCTTAAAATTGTATTGTCAATTATCGGCTCGCTTTTGATGTCTTGTACGCGGCATGAGCGCTCAGTGGCCTGCACTCTACACAATACAAGCATTTTATAGTCAACATCAACCAACCCTTTAAGGGGCGAAATGTGCCCGTGGAAGATACTAATGTTCCGTGTCTGCTGGCACGCTTAGTGAGTGTCACCTGCCAGTAATCGCAAGGTAAATCAATTGTTTAGGAGGGTAGATGTGTAGGCCAGTTGGTGAGACATGAAGGAGCTAGACACCGCAGCGGACACGGGACAGAGAAAGAAGACGACACAGGGCGGTACTTGCAACTAAAATTTTATTTGAAACTTCAAGGCTTTATAAAGACCGAGGCACGTGTGATCTTACAATCGGGTAAAAAGGGATGAATGAAAAGCAACAGATAACAACACCTAACTGACAACAATGCACAGGAAAGATATGCGAGTCACAATCTACAGATACCAGAAGTGTTAAAAACCGTCGACCGCATGTGGAAGCATGAAAACCACAAGCCAAAGAAAGAAAAAGAACGTCAAAAGGAAGCCACCCAACCTGTTACCTGTCAAGGAAACCCAGTTCTTTTTGGAGGATGGAAACCGAAGGCGAACTAACACATTCATCCGGTTGCGAGCGCAAGATGGATGTGTACCTTCATTTAGCGATCAATTGTGTACCTTCATTTAGCGCTTCATTCAGCTCTCCTCACGATGCTGAGGATCAGATACGTCTGGTCCACTGTTATTCAGTTCTGAATGCACTAGTCAATGCAAGGCCTAGGATGCTTGCCCGGAGCCTCTGCAGTAATGACTGGCGACGTGCAGTATTTTCAGTTTTCAATTCGAAGACTTGACATGTGGCATAAGAAGAGGCTGCCGATAAGCTAAATAGGTCGCGGAGAAACTTTAGCACACTTGGTGTTGTGCGTTAACCACAATGACAGGTGTGCCTCTCTCGCATCCGGTAATCGCCGTCTTCTTGATTCATGCGTTCCTGAGCAAGCCCAGGAAAGGAGGTGAAGATCCACCTCAGCGTCTGGCGTGGAAAACATGGTTCTCTGTGCCTTCTTGTGAGCCCCGACGGGGTAAGGGGCACCTTAGCTTTTGTCTTTGTAAGAGGTACCTCCTCCAATCCCGTCAAGTTATGAGAGCAAGTTCACCGGGAAATCAAAGCAAGTGTACGTAGAGATGGAAAAAGTGGAGGGAAGGTCAAAGGGTAGCTCGGAATTTCAGCGTCGCTTAAAGTCCCCACCCCTCCTAGCGCACTTGAATGAAAACGCTGAGACTGAAATTAAAAAATTCAGGGGGGCGCTTTGTTGACCTAAAGGGCTATGAGGCGAAAGCCTTAAGCGCGGGGCCGCCGCGGTGGCTCAGTGGCTATGGTGCTCGGCTGCTGACCCGAAAGACGCGGGTTCGATCCCGGCCGCGGCGGCTGGAATTTCTTTGGAGGAGAAATTCTAGAGGCCCGTGTAACTGTGCGATGTCAGTGCACGTTAAAGAACCCCAGGTGGTCGAAATTTCCGGAGCCCTTCACTACGGCGTCTCTCATAGCCTCAGTCGCTTTGGGACGTTAAACCCCATAAACCAAACCAAACCTTAAGCGCGGGGTTGCAGCTTGTGTCGCTTTTGTGTCGTTAAGATGCTAAGCGGAACGCGACAGCGTCTTGCAACGCTGCCAGCGAGTCCACAGAACGCCATCGACCGTTCGGTTCTACGCCTTGCTCGTCGGTAAATTGGTTTTTGAGGAAAGGAAATGTATCTGTCTCTGATATCTCGGTGGACACCTAAACCTCGCCGTAACGGGAAGGGAGGAATATGGGAGTGAACGAAGACGCCGTATTCACTAAACGCACCTTTGTTCATTGCAAACCATCGAGCTGTCATGGCGGAGTGGCATTCTTTTAACCCTTTTGAGCACATCTGCTCCTGGGCCTCCGCAGTTTGACAATCGGTAAATGGGTACAGGGAGCATTGATTCAATTAAATCTTTATACAGATTTTTTCTGGTGACATTGGAGAGGTACTGCATTGAAAATCGCACTTGTAACATTCTGCACGCAAGCACAACTTCACGCAGATAACCTCTCACTGTACCACGCATGTTTTCAACAGAGCATACTACAACTCCTGGTAGCAATCGACATAAACGCATTTGCATAACTGTGCGAAGAAAAATATCGTTCTGGTCGCGAAGAAACATAAAGCGGGACACGATCTGTCGTACAAATAAATGAACAAGACCGAGACCTCCTCTCTTCACGGGCAAGAATAAGTTTGTTCGACTAGTTCTTTCCCATGTCGACGCCCAAATAAATACAGCAAAAACCCGATGGATCCTTTGAATATTGATCCGCGAGGCGCTCAACACATTCATGACATACCATATCTTGGAGATGAGGAACAGGTTACACACAATGGCGCGCGAGAACATTGATAGTGGTCGCCCCTGCCACCCACTGGCCTTTTCCTTTGCTATTGCCACTTGTTCATTCCAGTATGGTTCGGGGTTGCTATAAGAGTTCAGCGGTACTCCAAGATACGTCGTCGGAGTTGTGGCCCACCGAAGTCGGGAGTAATAGTCTGGCGTTTCCTCCCAGTCACCATGCCAGAATCCATAACTCTTCTCCCAATTTATTTGCGCCCCGGTGCATTTGCAAAACTTCTCAACAACAGCCGTGGCTTCACAGATACTCTGTTGACTTGAGCAGAACACGGCGATGTCGTCAGCATAAGCTAAGATTTTAACATGCGCTGACAGTAACCTGAAGCCAGTTATACACTCAGAGTTTAGTATAGCCAGACAAAGGGGCTCAAGATAGATTGCGAACAATAGGGGTGACAAAGGACATCCCTGCCTCACTGAAGATCGTACGTGTAGGCTTTCAGACAGCTCCCCATTAACAATGACGCGCGTTGTGCAGTTCGCGTACGCCATTCGTACGCCCTCCGTTATTACACAGCCCACATTAGCGTGATCTAGCAAGCTGAACAGAATCTCATGAGATACACGGTCAAAGACCTTTGCGAGATCTAGCTGCATCATTGCCACCCTGTCGCCTAGTGCATCGCAGCATTCAAGCACACTTCGCGCTATGTGTATATTAGTGGCTATGCTCCGACCCTTGATACCGCAAGTTTGATGACTCCCCACTAAAATGGTTATGACGCCCTGAATTCGCTTTGCCAGAACCTCCATGAATATCTTATATTCTACGTTTGTGAGGCTTATCGGGTGATAAGACCCCACCAACAGACGTTTTTCTGCCTCAGCAAACTTCGGTTTGGTTTGGTTTGGTTTGGTTTGGTTTGGTTTATGGGGTTTAACGTCCCAAAGCGACTTAGGCTATGAGAGACGCCGTAGTGAAGGGCTCCGGAAATTTCGACCACCTGGGGTTCTTTAACGTGCACTGACATCGCACAGTACACGGCCCTCTAGAATTTCTCCTCCAAAGAAATTCTACTTCGGTATGCGATGTTGTGTGCGATGTGTGAATGACAATGGCGTACGCTTTTTCTCGTACGCTTCGACAATAACTTTCAGCAGAATTAGAGCGATTTCTGACTTGAAATATTTGTAAAAGGCGGCTCTTAAACCATCAGGACCGGGTGCTTTACCCAATGGCAGTTGATCTATTGCTTCCTCTAGCTCTGTGACGGTTATTGGCTGTTCAAGACGAATTCTGACTTCATCGTCGAGCCTTGGCATAAACGGTAGGAAATCGTTATGGAAACTGCCCTCCGCCCTTCGCGTGTGACCCAGCAAGTCACTGAAATGGTCTCTGATTACGCCCTTGATAATGACGCTATCGGCCGATACCTCGTCACCGTTTTGTATCTGGCGTATTTCTTTTTGACAAGCGTATCTTTTTTCATCGCCTAATGCTCGTTTTGTTGGCGATTCCCCTGCCCACAGTTTCTCAGCACGTGCGCGCACCACCGCTGCTCTGTACTTATCTGTGTCTATTTTTTCCAACTGCGCTTTTGAATTTCTTATTTCATTAAAACAAGTTCCTGGCTGACTGCTTTCAACATTAATTAGCAGCGCAAGCTGCTCACGGAGCTGGATTTCCTTCTGCTTTTCTTCAAATCTGATAACACTGCTTGTTTCAATTGCCCTCATTTTGACGAACTGCTTAAATTTTTCCCACTGAACAGCGTAACTTGACGGTTGGTCCATGAGCAGCTTTTCGAGCTCTTTTCCTATTGTACTGACAAAGCGTTCTTGCTCCAATAACTTTACATTGAGTTTCCATAAAGCCCAATTAAACGGCTTTTTAAAGCGTATCCTCCCAAAGTTTGCAGCCACTAGACAACGGTCGCTAAATGGAACCGGTTTGACTTCGTACGAGGTACACAAAGGAACAAAGTCTGACGACACATGTAAACGGTCCAGTCGGGCATGGCTGTCTCCCTGAAAGTGCGTGTATTGCGGTCGCGCCCCAGTCATATAAACACTTCCTATATCCTCTAAACAGTATTCACTGACCAGAGCATGCAAGAATTCAGCACTCTTATCACGTACGGGCGAAGGCTTGGCCCGGTCGACTGTCTCACAAACACAGTTCATGTCACCCAAGAACATAACAATCTTGTCACATTTTAAAAACGACTCAATTCGCTCAAAAAACAATTTACGTTCCTTTTCTACATTTGGTGCATACACACAAATAACTAGAAAGGGCAGATCACAGTACAAACAATCGGCGACCAGGAGACGACCGCTTTCACACGAAAAGAGCGATTGCATTGTTATGCCTTTGTTATTCCTAATAAAGAGAACACAGCCGCCTGACGCACCGACAGAATGACATACACACACATTAAAGTGCGTACGGAAGGTAGACACCATTCTTTCAGTCGCTTCTTGGCTTTCAATTTTTGTTTCCTGTATTGCAACTACGTGAAGGTCGTTCTCAAGAAGAAGCCGACTTAGCTGACATTGCCGCCTTCTCGCTCCGAGGCCTCTAACGTTTAAAGTGGCTACACGTAGCACTTCGCGTAGGTTAGCTGCCATGTGGAATACAAAGGACGCCTTATTATGTGGTATCTACCGTCGTGACACACATCTCTCACCCCCCCACACCCTAAAGGAAGCTCAGCAGCAAAAAAAAAACCTAAGGAGGCGGTTTACCCGCCTGCCGTGAGTCGGCCGGCGCGTTTGGCAGCCTCTTTAAAGTCGAACGCCTCGTACCTGGCGCTTTGGGCGGAGGCTCGTCGCTACCGCTGGCGTCCAGTTGAGACGCACTACAACCGGCTTCATCATGCGTGCGTTTCCCGGTTGCGGCCGAGAGAGCGTCCTTGGGCTCCTGCGAAGGTTGGGTGCCACCATCCAAAGAGTCCACGTATGTTCCTGTCCGACCCTTCGGCGTGGCGGGGACTGGTGCAGGAGCTATGGGAGCTCCTAGAAGCTATCCAGGTGCTGCAGTGACATTGGGTAGCACCTCTGGTTGATCCGTCTGGGGAGGCGTCAACGTGGGTTCTTGCGCCGCTGGCTCACTTGCCGCTTTCGATGCCTCCTCCGCGTCGGCTTCGTCCATTAGCAGCTCCGAGCAGTCCTCGTTGCTCACCCGCCCGGTGACGTTGGCATAAGTACGAGCACACTGCTCCTCCTCGTGCCCGTACCGACGGCAGGAACCGCACCGCGGGATCCGGCACTCCCGGCGGATATGTCCTGTACCACGGCATCGAAGGCAGAGAGGAACCCTGCCTGGGACGACCACGAGCGCCAGCTCGCCAGAGACGCTCACTTGATGGGGCAGGTCGTCCAGCTTCACGCCGGCGTTCAACTTCAAAGTCACGAGCCTCGTTGTTGAGCCCTTGTCAGACACTCCGTGTACGCGCCACCGCTCCCTCGACACGTCCGTCACCTTTCCAAATGGTGCGAGGGCAAGCCGCACGCACATCTTCGTCAGGAACGCTGTGAAGCAGCCAGTGCAGCTTCATTCGTACGTCCTCCCTTAGCAAAAACTAGTACGTTTGGAATATACGGAGGTCTATTTAAAATGTATTTTAAACATATTTTGTATTCATGAATGCACTAAAAATATGTAGGAAATACGTTTCTGAAATTTCATGCTTGGTATTCGAAATATATTTTTAAAATGTGCCAAAAATACCTCACTTAAAGCATACTTCGAGCACTTTTCAAATACATGAAAAAATATGCATGCAGTTTTAGCATCTTGTCAGTGTATTAAAAGTGTATTTTCGGAAATATGAAATTAATTCATCGAAAGTATACTTCAATTCTAGAAAACGGGCAGCCCTTGTAAACGTATATGTAGCATCTTGTCAATGTATTAAAAGTGAACTTTCGTAAATATGAAATTAATTCATCCGAAATATATTTCAATCCTAACAAACGGGCAGTCCTTTTAAACGTCTTTGCACACTTCTAGCTGCCATGAACAGTCGAGTGCTCGAAATCGTGTTCCGGGAAGTGGCATTTGCGTGTCGTCAATTTATTTGAAGTGTACTTCCGTAAATACGTAATTAATTCGTCCAAAGAACACTGAAATTCTAGCAAATTGGCAGTCCGCATTAGCATATTTGCAGCGCACTACAAGCTGTCGTTGAACAATCTAATGCTCAAAATCGAGTTTCGGGACATCGCATTTTGGTGCTGGCCATCTATTTAAAGTGTACTTTCGTAAATACGCAATTAATCCGTCTGAAGTATATTTAAATTCTAACAAATGGGTTGTCCACGTAAACATATTTGCATTACACTTCAAGCTACCGTGGAACAATCTAGGGCTCGAAATGACGTTTCAGCGAAGAGTGAAAACTTTCCCTTTCTTGTCATCCTTTCGTTTATGGTAACTTCTAGCAGGAAGGTGATCACCACTTATACCCCTGCTACACGGGCGCTTCGAATGCATTCCAGCCGAATGTCATCTAACGATGCTACATGTGTTCTGTCTAAGGGAGTGCTTGAAGATAATATTACGCCAATGAATATTAACCGCGTCAGCATGAAATTTCCCCGGGAGTGCACCGATGAGGACGACTGCACTCATACTGTTGTTTACATAGCTTGTTTACATAACATAAAACGCAATCTGAGCTTTGGTTCTAATAAACAATCTGTTTTCTTTTTTACTGGTTGTACTCGTGATTGTTTACGCAGTGCTACAATGTGTGGGAAGCGATGATGCGATCGCACGCCTGAGAAAGCCGGGTTGTTGGCATCGCGCAGGACTGGCGCTTCTCGCTTCTCCGACGTGACTTTCTCCGACGTGACCAGTATTTTTTTTAAACTACTTTATCCAGAAGTATGTATGGCGACTGTTCGCTTTAACTAAACGGCCTAACTTGTTATCCACAAGCTAGCGACGGCGACGACTGCTGCTGGCCGTAAAGCACGGCTCGGCAGTCTGGGTCACACCGGCGATTCCCGTTCATCGTACGCGTGCCCTGCAATGTAAGCAATAGTTGATTTCAGGTCACTGTTGCCAAAACTACACCTGGTGACCATTTGCATTCGCTAAAGCTTGTGACTCGCTCTTCACAACCGCCGAAATCACAGATCCAACCCTGCGAACTCGCTGGGCCTAGTCGTCGCGGAAGGGAACAGAGCCGTCGTCGATTGAAACTGATTTGGCAAGCGCTTATCGCTGGTGAGTGTTCAGGTATGCACACGTGAAATATAGCCGTTCGTTTCGCTCATTTAGAAGCGCGAGCATGCACACACCGCCGCCTCATCACCGTGCTCTCGCTCAGCCGCCGACAAGGCTGACCGTCCGCCGACCGGATTCGTCGGTGTCGTTGGCCTGAAAAACGTGTCCCTCTAGAATCATATTATAGTAAACTAGATATTTCACTATAATTACATGCTGTTGTTCAGCATGATATATACTGTCGTTGTCGGACTAGTGTGACCGCCGTCGTCGTCGTCGCTGTACACTGAAAACGAGCTGAGGCTTTCGAATGCGTTTCGAAAGTGTCGTGCAGCACCGCGGCAGTCCATCGAGTCCGAATGTCATTCCTATTCTCGAATGCCATTCCACTAAATGTCATTCGAACATTTCCGTGTGAGAACGTGATAGCATTATACCAGCAAAAGCGCCTTGGGTACTTCTGGGTCCGAATAAGCCAGCGGAAATGACCCCGTGTGGCAGGGCAGACCGGCTCCCTTACACGCCCATATATCTGTTGGTTGACAGTTCGACTCCTCACCTGCGCCTGACGCAAGTTTCAATTAGCACTTCCGTTCTCAATTAATCCCAGATTCGAACGCGACCAGTAGGGTACTTCTGCGATAATTTGGAAGCCCACAGTTTTTGCGCAAAAAAAGGTATCACCGTGCAAAATAGTGCGTCGCTTTCGCGGGGTATATATACGGCAAGCCAAGTATAGCGCTTGTCGTAGGATTTGTTGTTTGCTGTGTCGCTGTCGTCTTGGTATGCTGTATGTAGGTATCTGCCGTTCCCATTCAATCACGTGACCTTATATCAGACCCCTGTTGATTAATGATAAATGCCCGTGTACGATTTGTTCTCCAGTTGATGAATTAACCTGTGTCATTCCATGGAGCCGCCCAGTAGACTTTTTTTTAAGCCCGAGTAAACACATTTTTAATGTATTAAATGTATATTTTTAGTATATTTCTAATGTATATTTTTATTATATTTTTAATGCATTATAAATATGCTAAGCGGGCAAAAATGTACTTTTCACATATTTTTAAGAACGTTTAAAATATTATTCCTAGTATACTTAGAAAGCATTCGTATTGCAGTTTAAGCATAGGGACAAAAAAATACGAAATAAATATGAAATTAATACAATACGTTTGAAATGCATTTTTAGCACATCCTCTTTTCGCTAAGGGCTGGTTAGCGGGGTCGATTACGAGACAGCGGGCACTTTTGACTTTCAACTCCCCGGCGCTAACAATCTTCTTTAGCGTTTCATCGTCTTTGAAAGTCACAGCCCAGACATGGTTCATGCGATACGCCCCTAGGGCGACCACTTCCGGCAAGAGCGATAGCTGAGCGAGCGCGTCTCGAAAATCTTCCACCCGGTATGGGCGGGCCCTGACATCAGCGTGCAAAAATACGGTGTTCACAACGAAACGCCCGGTGGGCAGACTCGGCAATACAACCTGGTACTCGGATCCTGAAGACAAATCAGAAGCAAAAGACCTGTTTCCGCGGCCGGGCATGGCCGCTGTAGCCGCTCCAACGGAGCTCGTCATCGTACGTCCGACACGCTCGGTGGCCGGAAGCAGACTCTACCCATCTTTGAAAACTTTCTTCTTCAAACTTCATACCGGAACTCTGTCGGTCAAAACATGGAAGCATGATAAACGACTCTTTGTCCCTTGGTCAACAGATTGCTTTCTATGTAAAAAACCTGAAACAATAGATCACGTTTTTTTAGATTGTTGGGATGCGGTTTTTTTCTGGGATGTGCTTCAAAGAACACTAAAGAAAGATTTACCGCTACACCCGCATGGCATCAGGTTCTTACCGGTAGGACAACAGGACATCCCTTATCACACTATTATGCTCCTTGGCCTCCATAGTTTATGGAAAACAAGGACACAATTCAACAATTCAGAAGTAGTTGTGAGATCTCCACGCGAGCATTTCATTGAAGGTGTCATACGTCTGAAGGAAGTGTATCTGGCACTGCCTGATCAGCCAACTTGGTTAAATGTGTTGGATGACTTGGTTGAAGTGAAGAAATTTTAACCTGCTGTGTCAGCGCAAGTGTTGCTGACAAGTTTTACTTCTTTGTACCCGTTGTGAAAATGCAATAAAGAAAACAAAAAGCTGTCATGGCGGAGTGGCAGCGTGCTCGTCTCGCACTCCGGAGATCGGGGTTCGATTCCCGACCTCGGTCAATTTCCTGCTCAATTTTATTTGTTTATCTGGTTGGACCAGAAAGGTTAATTAACTATGGTAAGCAGTTAACTAAACTAAGTTCCACTGACTTGAAGCATCACTATACCATCCCTTTAATTAGTTGCATGGTTAGTAGCCAAAGTACAATTGGCCCCGTTTGAAATTCGCGCACTGTGATGTCACGACCGTTTCGACCAATTGAAAAGCGTGACATTTCTGTCGCCAACTCCAACTTACAACGATGAGGCATTAAAGGCTTCCGCCTTAATACGGACGCAAGCAGCTTTTGACGAGGCGGTGGTGGTGAAAAGCGTATATTAAGGCGAAAGCCTTTAATGTCTCATCGTTGTAAGCAGCAGTTGTCTTCACTTCACTTCACTTCACTTTATTACCTTAAAGGCCCCCAGGATTGGGGGTATTACATAAGGGGTGGGTTACATTGAAAAATCAGATTAAGTAAACAAAGAAAAAACGTAAGATACAAATATTATTCGCTGTTAAAGGTAGCAGTTAAACAGTTCGCAAATGTTGATGGGCAGGTGATTGCGGCGTTGTCGTGTGGAAGGCTGTTCCAGTCCTTGGCTGAGCGTGGAAAGAATGACGATGCAAATGTAGTTGTACGCGTACATGGCCGGGCTACTTGAAGGGGATGACCAATGCGGAGGGAAATGCGTGCCGGCGGATTGATGTAGGGAGGACGACGAAGTGAGCTGAAATAAAATTTGTGAAACAAGCACATACTAGTAATACGACGCCTACAAGCCAGGGATGTTAATCCTGCCTCTGCTTTTAGTGCTGATATGCTGACATTATATGAATAGCACGAATGTATGAATCTTGTGGCTCGATTTTGTACTGATTCTAGGGAATTTATTAGATAATTTTGGTTAGGGCTCCAAATAGCAGAGGCGTATTCTAATTTAGAATGGACAAGTGATTTGTAGGCAAGCAATTTTAGGTTTTGTGGCGCATGACGTAGATGTCGTTTTAAGAATCCAAGGCTTCTGTTAGCGGATGATATGATTTTAGTGACATGCGCGTTCCAGGTTAGATCATTGGACAATGTTACTCCGAGGTATTTGTAAGTCTGAGCTAATTCTACCGTGACATGCGAGATTTTATAGGAGAAGAGGACAGGATTACGTTTTCGGTGAAATGACACGACTTTACATTTATTGGGGTTTAGTTCCATGAGCCAGTTGTTACACCAGTCCTGTATGCTGATTAAGTCATTCTGGAGGGCGAACTGATCAGAGGCGTTGTTGATAGTGCGATAGATGACACAGTCATCGGCAAAAATACGGACGTTACAAGAGACATGCGTTGGAAGGTCATTAATGTATATTAAAAATAATAGTGGACCAAGGACTGATCCTTGCGGGACACCTGATGTTACCGGAACAGAGCTAGAGGCTTGATTATTAACGTTAACGAACTGGGTGCGGTTAGCCAGGAATTCGCTTATCCACTGTAATATGTTAGGATGAAGGTTTAACCAGGACAGTTTTAGTAGTAAGCGTTTGTGGGGTACTTTGTCAAATGCTTTCGCGAAGTCCAGGAATATTGCGTCAGTTTGTAGGTTACAGTCGAGGTTCACATGCAGGTCATGGATGAAAATAGCCAACTGTGTATCGCACGATAGGTTCTTACGGAAACCGTGTTGAGCAGGATGAAAAAAATTTATAGAGTCAAGAAAGTTCATTATATGAGTATAAATGACATGTTCCATGATTTTGCATGGCACACTTGTTAAAGAGATGGGACGGTAATTAAGGGGTGATTCTTTGTTACCTGATTTGAAGACCGGAACAACCTTCCCCACCTTCCAATCACTGGGTATGTTACCTGTGGAAAGTGATTGTGCAAACAGTTTTGACAGATACGCTGCGGAAGCATGGCAAGTATTTTTTAGGAACTTGGGGGTGATATCATCAGCACCTGCAGAAGATGACATCGTGATATTTTCAATGATAGATATAATGCCGTGCACAGAAAATATGACTGGAGGCATATGCGAACTCAGGTTGTCAGTTACGGTACAAAGTGGCATATCAGTTTCGTGTGTGAAAACGGATGAAAAAGCGGCGTTAAAAATATTAGCACATTCAATGCCACTGGTCATCTCACCAAGCGGGTTAGCAAGTGTGATGACCGGCGCCTGTTCGGGGTTTAATACTTTCCAGAATTTTCTCGGGTTATTTGTTAGAATCTTGGGGAGGTCAATTTGGAAAAATGTTCGTTTGGCATCATGGATAGACTGCAGGTATGTTGACTCGGCTTCGTAATATTTCTTCCATGCGCATGCACTCGGGTTACGTTTAGCTGCACGGAAAAATCTCTTCTTTTTGTTTTCAAGTGTTTTCAAATGCTTTGTGAACCATGGTTTGTTGGGATTGGCACGAAATGTGATGGTGGGAATAAACTTCGCTGTAAGTTCTATAATTTTAGTTTTAAAGATAAGCCAGTTTTCCTCAATTGATCGATCATCGAAACTTGTATCAAAGTTTGGAAAGAACGCTATTAAATTATTATTGATTTCTTCGTAATTCGCTCTGTCATAAAGGCGAATCGTTTTAGGGAATGTTAAGCGCGATTGGGGGATGAAGGTGAAAGTAGCGTGTAAAACTTTGTGGTCACTAATTTCGCGGAGAGAAGTAAGTGATGATAAACTTTCCGGGTGGTTAGTTAGAATGAGGTCCAGGATATTGGAGGATTCATGTGTTACGCGTGTGGGTTCAGTTACTAACTGGGTAAGATTGAAATTCAAACAAACGTCGACAAAGTTCGTCATTTCAGTATTGCCTGTTGGTGTTGGGTTCAGCCAGTCAATGGATGGGTAATTGAAATCACCGAAAAGAAGAATGCGCGCGTTGGGATATTTGCTAGTTATTTGATTTAGACTATCGCTTAACTTTGAGGAAAAGATTGGACTACTGGAGGGGGGCCGGTAACAGACGCCTAGTATGACGATTTGTGGTACGGAACGGCAGATTATCCAAAGTATTTCAAGCTCTGATTGGATGTTAATGACAGAACAAGGCAACAGCTGGCTAGTGGCAATAAGAACACCTCCTCCTCGTGAACCTTTGCGGTCCTTTCAGAAAACGTTAAAATTTGGTAAATCAGCTAAAACTTCCGGATCGGTGACGTCGTCTGTTAGCCACGTTTCTGTTAGTACAAGTATATTGCTGGAAGATGATGAAACAAGATTACAAATGTGTTCACGCTTGGGAAGGAAACTACGTATGTTGGTAAAGATAACAGAAAAAGGAAGATTTGGAAGTTTACCGCGAGGGCTGTTACAAGGAAGATTAGTAGTGGCGCGACGATAAGACTTATGCTATGAGATTTCGTGTACAGACTGTGATGACTCGTCGAATGCATAGCGTTTAGAACCGATGCACAAAGTTTTGTAGCGCAAGGAAAATTTAGTGGTAGTAGCTTTGGCAAACTTTACGAGGTGCCTTCGCGCTTCTCGGACAGGGCGTGAAAAGTCCTCCCCTATGCTGTAATCGGTGCCTTTTAACTTATGGCCATTTGAAAGAATCATCTCCTTGGTTTTAAAAAATGTAAATTTCACTATTATGGGTCGAATGCGCTCAGGAGAATGACGCCCGAGACGATGAGCCCTTTCAATTTCTTTAGGGTCAATGGATAGATCTAACTGATCACGGCAGAGGCGGAGGACTGTTTCTTCAGATTCCGAGTATGTTTCAGATGTATTCTCATCTTTAATGTTGTAAAAGATTAAATTGTTGCGTCGCGAGCGATTTTCGGCGTCATCCAAACGGGCTTCTATACCTCTGATTTCTTTGGCTGTTTGGGTAGTGTTAGCGCAGATCGTATCCATGTCGGTGCGTAGGGTTACAACATCTTGATAATGAATTTCTAGGGTGGATAACCTGTTACTAAGATCAGAAATAGCTTGTACCGTAGCGTGACAGAAATGTCACGCTTTTCAGTTGGTCGAAACGGTCGTGACGTCACAGTGCGCGAATTTCAAACGGGGCCAATTGTACTTTGGCTAGTACCCAGGCAACCAATTGAAGGGATCGTATAGTGATGCTCCAAGTAAGTGGGACTGAGTTTAGTTAACTGCTTACTTAACCAATTAGCCTAATTAACCTTTCTAGTCAGACCAGACAAATAAATAAAACAGAGTAAGAAGTTGGTCGAGCTCGGGAATCGAACCCCGGTCTTCGGAGTGTGATACGAGCATGCTATCCACTCGGCCATGCCAGCTTTCTTTATTTATTGAACTCGGCCATGCCAGCTCGTGCCAGCTCGATGGTTTGGGAAAAACAAAGGTGCGTCTAGTGAATACGGTGTCTTCGCTCACTCCCATCCTCCTCCCTTCCCTTACGGCGAGGTTTAGGTGTCCACCGAGATATGAGAGACAGATACATTTCCTTTCCTCAAAAACCAATTTACCGACGAGAGAGGCATAGAACCGAATGGGCGATGGCGTTCTATGTACTCCTGGAAGCGTCGCAAGACGCTGTCGCGTTCCACTCTTACAGGCGAAGCTTGACATCTTAACCACACATCAGTGACCGCACTTTAGGTCAAAAAAATGCCCCCCTGAATTTTGACGGGTGTCCACCGAGATGTGTGAGACAGTTACTGCGTAATTTCCTTTCCTCAAATACAATTTTCATTTTCTTCATTACGGGCCATCTTTGTCTTCTTCCACTCCCACTTTCTCGCTTCCTCTACGGTGCGGTTCAGGTGTCCACCGAGATGACGGAGAATCACTGCGCCATTTCCTTTCCTCAAAAAGCGTTCAAAGGGAAAGGCATCGCGCCGACGGGTGGTGGCGTTCCATGGACTCCCTGGCAGCGCTAAAACAAGCTGTCGCGTTCCAGTCCTAAAGGCGAAGCTTAAGCGACATTAATTAGCAGTTAATTAGTATTCAGGCACATATCAGTAATTAACCATTCATTAGTGATTTGTCGTCACTTAGTAATTAGTACTCAATTACATGTGACGCCACCAGTGCCACAGAAGCAGTCAAAGTGGTGCGGAAAACGCTTTCGCCTCTACGCACTTTAGACAGTCAAAGTGCCCCCTGAATTTTTTAGTATTTTACAGAGATCTGCTCGGGGAGAGGCCCCTAGCGGGTCTCGCCCCTTACAATACTAGGCGGAGTCCCTTATTCTGGTATCGGGTTGGTCATGACCGCTGTACACGTCCGCCGAACCGGAGCCTGTTGGGACGATAGTTCTTCGCAGCTGAGCAGGGCCGCCTCGCAGTCCTCTCGGGTAGGGGAAGGGGTTATCGGAGGGAGAGAAGGATTTTTTCTGCATGCCTAAACCAGGTAGAAGGTGTCGGCCACCTCCCCACAGAATGAGCAGTGGAACGGCCACTGAATGGAAGTCCATTGAGCGGCCGTGGCAGCGGCTGTGGCAGTGGCCGTCAAAAGAAGGATTAAAGTCCTTGAGAACCGCCGGGCACAGCAGGTGTTTGTAAAGAGCCTGAGGAGAGTTCATTCGCCCAGTCCCTTCATAGGAACCGGGCATCTTCGGTGTTCGGCACGATAGAGCTCAGTAATGTCTTTAAAAGAAAGGAGAGTGCTGTGATCTGGGTTAAGGTCCTCCCAAGGGACGCCTGGTGCCCGGTGAGTGAGTAGGTGGTGGTGGTGAAAAACATTTATAATGCAATAAATATTTACAGAGAGGTGATTGGGGTAGGCCCTATTGGCCCTTTCCCCTAACAATACTAGGTGGAGCCCCTATTCCGGGGCCCCATTGGCAAGCAACGCCGCCCGCGTCCGGTGAACAAAGGCCTTTTGGGTCTTTAGGTCCTGACAGCCGAGCAGGGCCGCCTCCCAGTCCTCTCTGGTGGGGTTGGTGTTGGGGGGGAAAGATGGGTTTGATTGACACGCCCAAACCACGTGGAAGGTGTCAGCCACCTCCCCACAGAACTGGCACGTGCCATCAAAGGATAGCCCGGGGAGAGAGAGCGCGGGCAGCCTGATCGGCCTGTTCGTTTCCCTGGAGGCCCTGGTGACCGGGGGCCCAAATCAGGTTGCGTGGAGTTGGATCTTCGCATCGGCAGCTATATTCCAATATGCGCCAGGAAAGCGGGGGAGCCAAGCCCAACTCATAGTTCCGACAGGCCCCTCGCGAGTCGGTGAAGATGTGTTTCGACTTGGGAGTACGCAGGCTGCCTCATTGGCGGCTTCGTTACCCGGCATGCCTTGGTGGCCGGGGATCCATATGATTGAGCGATGAGTTTCGTGAGCTAGTCGAGTGGTCCAACCGAACTGAAAGTTACGACAGGCGCCGCTAGAGTATGTGAGGATGTATTTAGAGTCGGGATGGGAGGCTGCGAGGGCGATCGCCACCTCCTCCGCATGCGTTGAGTTGGCCGCTTTGAACGAGAGGCCGTCCTCCTGTTTTCCCTCGTGTATGACTGCAGGCCTGTACCATTGCCCCCTGGAGCGGTAGGGGCCTGCAATGTCGACGTAGAAGACCTGTTTTTTGAGCCATAGTGGCGGTGTAGGGCAGCCGCCAGCGCCTGGCGCCGGCCATTATATTCCTCCTTGTTCATCTTAGTCGTATGGGGTCGAACGTAGAGGGCGCGTCTACTCAGTTCGGACTCTCGAACCCGTTCCATGCTATGGTGGTCATGTTTGATATGTAAGCGACCCAAGAGGCGGCGACCGGACAAAGTCTGGGCGAGACACGTGTATTAAGGCGAAAGCCTTTAATGTCTCATCGTTGTAAGCAGCAGTTGTCGACAGAAATGTCACGCTTTTCAGTTGGTCGAAACGGTCGTGACGTCACAGTGTGCCAATTTCAAACGGGGCCAATTGTACTTTAGCTAGTAATCATGCAACCAATTGAAGGGATCATATAGTGATCATCCAAGTGGGACTGAGCTTAGTTAATTGCTTAATTACCAAATTAGCCTAATTAACTTTTCTAGTCAGGCCATATAAATAAATAAAACCGAGTAGGAAATTCGTCGAGCTCGGGAATCGAACCCCGGTCTTTGGTGGTGGTGAAAAACATTTATAATACAATAAATATTTACAGAGAGGTGATTGGGGTAGGCCCTATTGGCCCTTTCCCCTAACAATACTAGGTGGAGCCCCTATTCCGGGGCCCCATTGGCAAGCAACGCCGCCCGCGTCCGGTGAACCAAGGCCTTTTGGGTCTTTAGGTCCTGACAGCCGAGCAGGGCCGCCTCCCAGTCCTTTCTGGTGGGGTTGGGGTTGGGGGGATAGATGGGTTTGACTGACACGCCCAAACCATGTGGAAGGTGTCAGCCACCTCCCCACAGAACTGGCACGCGCCATCAAATGATGTATTTAAATGTTTAAGCACCGCCGGGCACAGTACAGTGTTAGTAAGAATTTTGATGAGGAGGCGCTCGTCAGCGCGATCCAGACCCTTACAAGGGGCCGGGTAGCGCCGGTGCTCCTCCTTGTAGTAATCGGTGATTTGTTTGAATGTAATGGCCAGATTGTCTGATTGGGAGTACCCTTCCAAGGGCAGGGAGATAGCCCGGGGAGAGAGTGCGCGGGCGGCCTGATCGGCCTGTTCGTTTCCCTGGAGTCCCTGGTGACCGGGGCCCAAATCAGGTTGCGTGGAGTTGGATCTTCAGATCGACAGCTATATTCCAGTATGCGCCAGGCAAGCGGGGGAGCCCAGCCCAACTCGTAGTTCCGACAGGCCCCTCGCGAGTCGGTGATGATGTGTTTCGACTTGGGAGTAGTGAGAGCAAGAGCAATGGCAATCTCCTCCGCGTGTGTTGCGCTGTAGGCTTTGAAAGTGAGCCCGTTGACTGTGTTTGTGTTGTGTACGACTGCGGCCGTGTACCACACCCCGTGGTGTGGGCCGGCAACGTCTACGTAATACACATGTTCTTGGTTACCATAGTATCGCGCCAACGCTTCCGCGCGCGCCTGGCGACGACCGCTACGGTCTTCTCTGGACATGTTGCGGGGAAGGGGTCGGACCCGGAGGGCGCGTCTCCAGGGTTCTGGCACTCTCTCCCTTTCCTCAATATGGTAGTCATGTTTGATGTGTAGCCGGTCCAAGAGGCGGCGACCGGACGTGGTCTGTGCAAGACGCGTGTATTGGTTGACTAAGTGGGCCTCTCGAAGCTCACGAAATGTGTTCACCACGCCCAAGGCCAGAAGTCGCTGGTTGGACGTGGTGACCGGGAGGTCGAGAGCCCGCTTGATGACTTTCCGGTGGATGACCTCCAGTTGGTCATCATCATGTTTGCGCAGGTGCAAGTAGGGGGTTGAGAAGAGGATTCTACTCGTTACGAAAGCATGGGCAAGTCGCAGTGCATCCTTGCTTCGTAATCCGCCCCGCTTGTTGGAGACCCGGCGGACCATGCGGCCCACCTGGTCTCCCACCGTGCGAAGTTTGGCTAGGGTGGTGTCGACTCTGCTTTGGTGGTGTATGAAGAGACCAAGGACGCGGATCTCCTTGGACTCCCGGATCGGTCCAGAGGGGAGACTGATGCAAAGCGGAGTTGTGTCCCGAGGGGAGGGACGTATGTGCACAAATTCTGATTTAGACGGGGCTCACTGGAGTCCGCAGTAGGCCGCGTAATCGTCGACTAGGGTCGCCGCTGCTTGCAGGCAGGATTCCATGTGGCCCAGGTTACCTTGCGTGGCCCAGATTGTAATGTCATCCGCATAAAGAGCGTGATGTATCCCGGGCAAAGAGGACAATTTGGAGGGAAGATGAAGCATTGCCAAATTGAAGAGGAGGGGAGACAGGACCGCGCCTTGAGGTGTTCCCCTCGAGCCGATGGTGTATGGCCCGTGTTCCGCATCTTGTATGCGTATGTAGGCTTGACGGTCTGTAAGAAATTGTTTTATGTAGTTGAATGTTTTGTGGCCACAGTTGGTGTTACTGAGGTGGTCCAGGATTACTTCGTGTTTGACATTGTCGAATGCGCCTTTAAGATCCAAGGCGAGGACCACCTTGTCGTTGTGGGGACATTCGACAGGATCTAAGATGTCGTGGTGAAGCTGCAGAAGTATATCCTGTGCAGACTTGTGAGGGCGAAAACCGAACATGGTGTCCGCGAAAGTGTGCTGTGTTTCGAGAAAATCGGAGAGTCTGTCGCGCACCATCGTCTCCATCAGCTTGCCGACACAAGACGTGAGGGAGATGGGGCGAAGGTTCTCCACATCAATAGGTTTGCCGGCCTTCGGAATAAAGGTCACGAGAGCCGATTTCCAATCGAGAGGGAGAGGAGTCTCTCCGTCCCAAATGCTATTGATGTATTTGAGGAGCGCGGCGTAGGCTGCGTCGGGAAGATTGGCCAAGAGCATGACCGTAACCTTGTCGCGCTCGGGTGCAGTGCCCCGCTTCATTTTGCTCAAGGCCGCCCGGAGGTCGTGGAGCTGGAACGGCTTGTCCAGCTCCGTGTTCTAGGTTAGGTTAGGTTTATGGGGTTTAACGTCCCAAAGCGACTAAGGCTATGAGAGACGCCGTAGTGGAGGGCTCCGGAAATTTCGACCACCTGGGGTTCTTTAACGTGCACTGACATCGCACAGTACACGGGCCTCGAATTTCTCCTCCAAAGAAATTCAGCCGCCGCGGCCGGGATCGAACCCGCGTCTTTCGGGCCAGCAGCCGAGCACCATAGCCACTGCGCCACCGCGGCGGCAGATCACCAGCTCCCGCGAATGCACCGCGAAATTCATCAAGTTGCCGCAGCCAGGGCCCAGGACGCCACCCAAGGGAGCCAATGCCGGCGCTACACGGGGAGGGCGGCAGCGAAACAACCAGAAGACGCCACGGCGTGGCGTGATGCCTCCCCCTAGCAAGACAGCAACAGTAACCCAACCACCCGGAGCAGCGGAGTTCCCAGCTCTCAGCGCTTCATCTGGCGGCGCCGCCTGCAACCAACCCAAGGTAGGCAGCTGGGCGAGGGTCGCCTCCTCTCCTTCCCCTCCTCCCTCCTCCCCCACCAGCACCGCCGAGACACAGGAACTCAAGCGCGAGCTCGCCCTTTTGCGAGCTCAAAACGAAAAACTAGCCAGCGAGCTTAACTCGCTCAAATCCCAATTCCATACTCCGCCCGCGTCGAGCGACGAGGCAGAAAATATAACAGACAGGGAGATCCCTCCTCCTGTGGAGAGTCGCGCCGCGGCCCTGGAGACCCGGGTGACCGCAATTGAAACACAATTGGCTGACCTCCCCAAAATTATCCATGACACCATCGCGCGTCAGGTGGAGAGTGTCATCGCACAGGTGACACAAGCCGTAACGCACATTATCCAAAAATGGATAAAAGATAATCCGCGCGTCCTTAAACGCGTAGGATCCATCAGGGACGCTAACCGCCCCTCAAAATTCAATAGAGCTATTCCCGATGAGTTTGACCTTTCGCAAGACTCCTGCACGTCTGCGCCGGGCACTAGCAGACTGGGGAGTCTTAACAACGTGACCCCACCCTCCGCCTCCGACCATGGCCCCCAACCCTAAGTCGCGAGCAAGAACAACTCAGCCGCTTACACTAACGCAGTGGAACTGCCGAGGTCTCAAGGACCACAAGAAGCGGACTCATCTCCGCCTCTATCTTCAGAACCTTGAGTTCCTCGTCGCCGTGGTTGCCCTTCAGGAACCCGGCGCCGGTGCCAAACTAACAAACTACACTACATTTCAACACAACCCGCAGACATGTATACTTGTTCACAAGCGATACACTGCGCAGGAGGTCACACTTCCCACAACACCGTCTTTCCCATACACGATGGTTTTAGTGCTGCCCCTAAAGCGGTCTGACCCACCTGTACACATTCTAAATATTTACTGCCCACCGAAACTTAAGAACGTCACGTTCAATGAAATTTTCACTCAAGCTATGCAGGTGGCGGGTAGGGATCCCCTCCTATTCGTCGGCGATTTCAACGCCCCGAGCAGGCTATGGGGATACCCCCGGGAGGACGGGCGTGGGAGGAAGCTTGCGGAACTTCTTTCCACACTTGGACTCACCCTGCACACTGAGCCCGCCAACCCAACACGTGGCGGCAATTCTACTCAACGATATACTTGCCCGGACCTCACATTTACACGCAACATACGACATGCCGACTGGCTGAATACAGAGGACACTCTAGGTAGTGATCACTGTATAATCAACACAACCATTTACATGCGTCCCCTGAAACGCCCACTAAAACAAGCTCGTATCCCTGACTGGACGACTTTCCGCACCTCTCTACCTATTCTAGACCACCTCCAGTCGGGATACGACGCCTGGTCCAGATCGCTCACGTCTACACTCACACAACATGAACAGCAGATACAGCTCACAGAAACACAAACAGACGTGGACAACCACCTTCTCCACCTTTGGGAGGCCCGTCGCAGCCTCACGAAGAGATGGAAGAAACAGAAACATAACAGACGCCTAAAGAACCGCATCCTCGAACTCACACAACAGGCAGCGGAATATGCTACTCAGCTAGCCGACACTAACTGGGTGGATAGTCCAAGGTTCGACGGAACACCGTCTGGTCAGGGTGAAGCATTATTTATTCACAAAGGAAAATTGGGTCACTGACCAAGTCAAAAAATGAAAAATGACGTTTCGGGTCCCATACGGGGCCCTTGTTCACAATAAGGCTGTCACAGAAGAAGGGATGGTTATATACGCTTCAGAATCTTCTGCAAACTTTTCACGTAGATATGATGTAGCGTGCCCTGATTCTTGTTTAGCGTGTTGGCCGTTGTCTGGATGATTAGGGATTCTAGATGTAGTCTTGCAGATAGGTTTCTTTCCGTCGCCAGGATTTCCACCTCATCCCAGCCTATCTCGTGGCCAGTGGACAGCACGTGCTCTGCTCTGCTCTCTGGGTGGACCGGTGCAACGCAGCTCCGTGTTCTCTTCGCGTGCATACGAGTACGCCGCCTGCCGAGTGGTGCACAGGTAGCGATCCCTGAGCGTGTGCGCTAGTTGTTTTGTCGTTCCTGTAAAATTGTGCAAGGCCCTATGTAATTGGCGTTGGGTTTCTGTGCGTGTTTGTATTGGATCGATGAGAGCGCGGAACAGGCGCCACGTGTTGCGGCCAGACATCTGGCGAGCAGCCGCGTTGCACCGGTCCACCCATTTAGTGTCGGCTAGCTGAGTAGCATATTCCGCTGCCTGTTGTGTGAGTTCGAGGATGCGGTTCTTTAGGCGTCTGTTATGTTTCTGTTTCTTCCATCGCTTCGTGAGGCTGCGACGGGCCTCCCAAAGGTGGAGAAGGTGGTTGTCCACGTCTGTTTGTGTTTCTGTGAGCTGTATCTGCTGTTCATGTTGTGTGAGTGTAGACGTGAGCGATCTGGACCAGGCGTCGTATCCCGACTGGAGGGGGTCTACAATAGGTAGAGAGGTGCGGAAAGTCGTCCAGTCAGGGATACGAGCTTGATTTAGTGGGCGTTTCAGGGGACGCATGTAAATGGTTGTGTTGATTATACAGTGATCACTACCTAGAGTGTCCTCTGTATTCAGCCAGTCGGCATGTCGTATGTTGCGTGTAAATGTGAGGTCCGGGCAAGTATCTCGTTGAGTAGAATTGCCGACACGTGTTGGGTTGGCGGGGTCAGTGTGCAGGGTGAGTCCAAGTGTGGAAAGAAGTTCCGCAAGCTTCCTCCCACGCCTGTCCTCCCGGGGGTATCCCCATAGCCTGCTCGGGGCGTTGAAATCGCCGACGATTAGGAGGGGATCCCTACCCGCCACCTGCATAGCTTGAGTGAAAATTGAGTGAAAAATATTTAGAATGTGTACAGGTGGGTCAGACCGCTTTAGGGGCAGCACTGAAACCATCGTGTATGGGAAAGACGGTGTTGTGGGAAGTGTGACCTCCTTCGCAGTGTATCGCTTGTGAACAAGTATACATGTCTGCGGGTTGTGTTGAAATGTAGTGTAGTTTGTTAGTTTGGCACCGGCGCCGGGTTCCTGAAGGGCAACCACGGCGACGAGGAACTCAAGGTTCTGAAGATAGAGGCGGAGATGAGTCCGCTTCTTGTGGTCCTTGAGACCTCGGCAGTTCCACTGCGTTAGTGTAAGCGGCTGAGTTGTTCTTGCTCGCGACTTAGGGTTGGGGGCCATGGTCGGAGGCGGAGGGTGGGGTCACGTTGTTAAGACTCCCCAGTCTCCTAGTGCCCGGCGCAGACGTGCAGGAGTCTTCCGAAAAGTCAAACTCATCGGGAATAGCTCTATTGAATTTTGAGGGGCGGTTAGCGTCCCTGATGGATCCTACGCGTTTAGGGACGCGCGGATTATCTTTTATCCATTTTTGGATAATGTGCGTTACGGCTTGTGTCACCTGTGCGATGACACTCTCCGCCTGACGCGCGATGGTGTCATGGATAATTTTCGGGAGGTCAGCCAATTGTGTTTCAATTGCGGTCACCCGGGTCTCCAGGGCCGCGGCGCGACTCTCCACAGGAGGAGGGATCTCCCTGTCTGTTATGTTTTCTGCCTCGTCGCTCGACGCGGGCGGAATATGGAATTGGGATTTGAGCGAGTTAAGCTCGCTGGCTAGTTTTTCGTTTTGAGCTCGCAAGAGGGCGAGCTCGCGCTTTGGTTCCTGTGTCTCGGCGGTGCTGGTGGGGGAGGAGGGAGGAGGGGAAGGAGAGGAGGCGACCCTCGCCCAGCTGCCTACCTTGGGTTGGTTGCAGGCGGCGCCGCCAGATGAAGCGCTGAGAGCTGGGAACTCCGCTGCTCCGGGTGGTGGCGTTACTGTTGCTGTCTTGCCAGGGGGAGGCATCACGCCACGCCGTGGCGTCTTCTGGTTGTTTCGCTGCCGCCCTCCCCGTGTAGCGCCGGCATTGGCTCCCTTGGGTGGCGTCCTGGGCCCTGGCTGCGGCAACTTGATGAATTTCGCGGTGCATTCGCGGGAGCTGGTGAGGTGCGGGCCCCCGCAGATTAAACAGATAGGATTGCAGACGTGGGGGGCCATCCCCTCAGTACCAAGCCCCACGTTTTGGCCACAAAGGCCGCATCTTTCCTTGACCGGGGTGGGACAGTTGTCCACCCGGTGCGCCAGTGTGCCGCAACGGTAGCACGCTGGCACTGTTTTTTTGTACTCCTTGACGGGAGTCAGTTCTGCGTTATAGTGGACGTAACGCGGAACAGTGCGTCCCTCGAAAGTCACCACAGCTACGTTTGATTGTCCCAGCTTGCGCACATGAACTAGTTCACCACCGCACCACTGCACATTATGTTTTAGTGACTCACTGGTTTCTAAGTTGTGAACAGATATCACACCGCGACACACATCACCGGTGAGCTTGAGGTGGCCGTGAAATGCGAGCGATCCTCTGCTGGTGTTAAGTTGAATGTCCGTGAGGAGCTTTTTAACCACTTCTGGGTTCTGCGTGCCACAGACGATGATGTTCTGTTCCCAATTTGGTGAAATGGTGATGGTGTTCATGTGCTGCCTACCGATGAGTTGCGAAATGGCAGCGCCGAGCTCACCTTGCTGGAAGGCCGTCTTGAGGGAGACCGTACTGCGTGGCTGCAGCACGACCACGTAGTCGTCAGGGTCCATCCTGACCGTTGGCTTGGGAGTCCACTTCGAGACTGGTGAAGAAGTCTTCTGTGGAGGTGCAGAAGACGGAGCGCGAGCGTCTCCCGTTGTTGAATTGTTGAGAGGAGTCTTGGGTGTTGCCGCTCCTCGTGCGTTCTGCCGGCGGCGGCGCCGGCTCTCAACGACTTGGAAAAGGGCAGCTTGCTGCGCCGAAATGGTGGATGGGCCGTCCTCTGCCTGGCTTACAGGGACAGATGACCACGACAGAGTCGTGGGGTCGTATCCGCGTTGTTCAGGTAGAGCCATGTTGAGAGGTTGGCCGGCAGGCGTCTCCGCAGCCAGCGGCGGAGGAGTCGGAGCCGTTAGGCTTAGCTCGACCGCTACGTGGTGATGCGGAGGGTTGCTCGAAATGGCCGAAAATTCAGCGTACCTTGGTGTGATCGGGTTCTCCAGGATCCTGCTGACTTCACGGTTGCAGTCGCACAGTTTTGATAGGCGTTACATCAGGTTACCGCGGTTCCAGCCGAGAAATCGACGGAGCCGATGCACCACGCGTCCGATCACTCCGCGCTCAAACGCGGCGTCCCGGTCTTCGGAGTGCGAGACGAGCACGCTATCCACTCCGCCATGCCAGCTCGATGGTTTGGAATGAACAAAGGCGGGTCTAGTGAATACGGTGTCTTCGCTCACTGCCATCCTCCTCCCATCCCTTCTGGCGAGGTTTAGGTGTTCACCGAGATATGAGAGACAGATACATTTCCTTTCTTCAAAAACCAATTTACCGACGAGGGAGGCGTAGAACCGAATGGGCGATGGCGTTCTATAGACTCCCTGGCAGCGTTGCAAGACGCTGTCGCGTTCCAATCTTAGAGGCGAAGCTCAACATCTTAACCACACATCAGTGACCGCACTTTAGGTCAAAAAAGTTCACCCCCCCCCTGAATTTTGACGGGTGTCCACCGAGATATGTGAGACAGTTACTGCGTAATTTCCTTTCTTCAAATTCAATTTTCATTTATTTCATTACGGGCCATCTTTGTCTTTCTCCTTTCACTCCCACTTCCTCCCTTCCTCTACGGTGTGGTTCAGGTGTCCACCCAGGTGACAGAGAATTACTGCGCCATTTCCTTTCCTCAAAAAGCGTTGCGTTCAAACGGCAAGGCATCGCGCCGAACGGGTGGTGGCGTTGTTCCGTGGACTCCCTGGCAGCGCTACAACACGCTGTCGCGTTCCACTCCTAAAGGCGAAGCTTAAGCGTTATTATTTAGCATTTAATTAGTATTCAGGCATTAATCAGTAATTAACCATTAATTAGTAACTTGTCATCACTTAGTAATTAGTACTCAATTACATGTGACGCCACTGTATCAGATGTGGCTATCAAGCAAGCGGCCTGATAACATGTCAACGCCCCTTCTTCCTTTCTTTTTCCCTCGCTGCAGCCGCAGCTATAAATCTATGCGTAATAAAGGACCGGGCGTCTTTTTTGGCCTAGCTACTGATGTGCCGCGTCTCTGCATGAAGCGATCGATACATGGTGTCAGAAGTGGCCCGGTGTGCCCAGCTGGATTATTCAAGCAGCCGAAGCAATGGACATCGTGAAACCGCCGGGACCACTTCAGTTGACTAGGATAGTCAGAAGAAACTGGCTAATATTCAAGCAGAAGCTGCAGCTGTTCCTGACAGCGACGTCGACCGCCACCCCAAAGTCAGCAGCAGTCAAAGCAGCGATCCTTCTAAGCGCTGCCGGCGACGAGGCACTGGACATCTACAACAACTTCAGCTACGCGGAAGATAAGTCCAAAGATGATTATGACACGCTGCTCAAGAAATTTGACAGTTACTTCGACGGAAAAGAAAACGAAGTCTACGAGAGGCATGTATTTCGTATGCGGGTACAAGGTGAGTCCGAGCCATTTGAGCCCTTTGCACGAGACCTCAGAACGCAAGCTAAGCTCTGCAATTTTGGTGGCCTTGAAGAATCCATGGTACGAGACCAGATTGGATTTGGATTTATGGGGTTTAACGTCCCAAAGCGACTAAGGCTATGAGAGACGCCGTAGTGGAGGGCTCCGGAAATTTCGACCACCTGGGGTTCTTTAACGTGCACTGACATCGCACAGTACACGGGCCTCGAATTTCTCCTCCAAAGAAATTCAGCCGCCGCGGCCGGGATCGAACCCGCGTCTTTCGGGCCAGCAGCCGAGCACCATAGCCACTAAGCCACCGCGGCGATTGTTTTCGGCACTAATAGTACCCCGCTCAGAGAAAAAATGCTACGAGATAAGAGTCTCACATTGCAGAAAGCAGAAGAGATGTGTAAGGCAGCGGAGACTGCCGCGCAGCAAAATGCTACCTGGTCCAAAGGCGACGTCCACGTTGACTACGCCGTAAGAAACCAGCCTGGTAATAAAAGGCGGATTCGATGCAAGCAGTGCAACCAGGCGCACGCGCCGCGACAGTGTCCAGCTTACGGGAAGCGCTGCTACACTTGCAAAATAATGAATCATTTCTCGTTGTGCTGCAGAAGTCGCCAAGTACAGGAAGAGGTGGAAAGCGATGAAAACGTCCAAGTTTTGGACGTCAGCATATGTGCTGTCAACAGGCAAGCAGGGCTAGATTGGACAATGCAAGGCCAGATTGCCGGATGCGTCATCAGTTTCAAAGTTGACACGGGCTCCCAAGCAAACCTTCTTCCCCTCAGCATCTTTCGACGCATCTGCAGTACAACGCCCCTGCGCAAGAGTACAGCGGTTCTTACTGCCTACAATGGCAGCGTTATCAAGCACGTGGGTGTCGCCACAGCATCACTGCTCCTGAACAAAGCGAAGCACGAGACGAATTTTTTTATCGTGAAAAAAGGCCGACAAGCAATCCTTGGCTTTAACACATGCCTGCAATTTGGCCTCATTCCATCAGTTGTCGATGCCGTTAACATGCAGGATGGGCATGAAACTCCAGAGCAAACGGCCCCGCACCTTTTAAGTGGAACCGGCTGCGTCAAACGACACTACAAGATGGTCCTGCGGCCCGGTGCGGTTCCAGTGGTACAACCAGCTAGGAGGGTACCATTCTCCCTAAGGGAACCACTACGTGAAGAGCTCAACCGCATGGAGAAGGCGTCCATCATCAAAAGGGTAGACGAGCCCACCGAATGTGTGAGTCCCTTGGTCATAGTTCGCAAAAAGAATGGAAGCCTCCGGGTGTGCATGGACCCAAGAGAAATTAACAAGCACATCATGCGTGAGCACTACCCTATGCCCGGACGTGAAGACATTGAGTGCGAATTGTCAGGGGCGGGGCTGTTTTCCCGCCTTGACGCAAACTCCGGCTTCCACCAAATACCGTTAGATGAGGCCACGTCGCGAATATGCAAGTTTGCGACTCCGTTCGGCCGCTACAGATTCCTTCGGCTCCCTTTCGGTATTTCGTCTGCTAGTGAGGTCTTTCAGAAGACGCTCGCAGAGATTTAGACGGCCTGCCAGGGGTTCATGTATATGTTGACGACGTGCTAATCTGTGGCAACAGCAAACAGCAGCATGATGAGCGCTTGCGAGCAGCACTGAGAAGGGCAGAGGAAGCTGGTCTTACGTTCAACCGTGAGAAGTGTGCCTTCGGTGTGAAGGAAATAACATTTCTTGGAGACGTCATCAGTGAACATGGCATACTGCCGAGTTCTGATCTAATTTCAAGCATTCAAGCTATGCCACACCCGAATGACAAAAATTCAGTACGCAGAATGCTTGGAGTCGTTAACTATTTCCGCAAGTACGTGCCTCGACTGAGCGATAAAACGTCCCTACTTCGCAGCTTGGTGAAGGAGAACGTCGTTTTTGACTGGAGTTCGGCTCATGAGCGTGAGTGGAAAGAGGTCTGCGAAGCATTAACAACGCCTCCTGTACTGGCCTTCTTCGACGCGAAGAAAGAAACCAAAATTTCGGCTGACGCATCTGGGCTAGGGTTAGGCGCAGCATTGTTGCAGAAGCATGGCAGTGAGTGGCGCCCAGTCATGTACGCTTCGCGAGCGCTCACCGATAGCGAAACACGGTACTAGCAAATCGAGAAAGAAACCCTGGGCATTGTTTTCGCATGCGAAAAGTTTCACCAGCTGGTATATGGCCGCAAGATTGTCATTGAAACGGATCACAGACCTTTGCTGGCAATCGCGAAAAAGGCAATCGGAGATATGCCACCAAGGCTGCAGCGTTTCTTTATTCGTCTTCTTCGTGATGACTACGAACTGCAGTTTGTTCCCGGCAAGGACCTGCTGTTGGCGGACATGCTGTCCCGTGCTCCTGCCGTCCGTGCCGTCCTGGAGTCAACCGAAGACGTCGACGTTCATGCTGTACAGGTCCTCTCAAGCATAGTAAGCACACCAACAAAACGGCGCCTGCAAAGTGAGACTTTAGCGGATCCATACTTGAGCAAAGTCTTGGAGCAGGTGGCACAAGGAACTAAGATTGAAGGGGAGTTAAAGCCATTTGCAGCAGAACTATCGAAAATAGATGGAATACTGCTGAAAGGATGCAAAATTGTCGTACCGAAGACAATGAGAGTGGAGATGCTGCAGAAGTTGCACGCGGGACATCTTGGGCTGAATAAAAGTAAAGCCAGAGCTCGGGGCCTGGTCTTCTGGCCAGGAATTGGCAGTGCCATTGAAACGCTCATTCGCAAATGCAGCGCATGCCAAAAGTACGCCTACAAGCAAGCTTCTGAGCCTTTTATTTTGTGGCCAACACCCAAGGTGCCATGGCACCGGGTGGGAATCGACCTTTTTCATTTCGCTGGTGACATGTACGTAGTGGTGTTTGATGCGCATTCAAACTTTCCAGACGTTGAGAAACTCGCCGTCACCACTGCGCGCGAAGTCGTTACAAAGGTTGCGTCTATTTTTGCGCGGTACGGAATTCCTGCCCAAGTGTGTACCGACAACGGACCTCAGTTTGCTTCCCAAGAGTTCGCGGAGTTTGCACGGCGCTATGACTTTGTCCATATTACTTCGAGCCCCGAATTTCCGCGGTCGAATGGTTTGGCCGAGAAAGGAGTACAAAAGTGAAGCGCATTATGAAGAAAACTGCAGAGTCTCGTGACGACTTCTGGATGGGTCTTTTATCATATCGCGCGTCCCCATTAGAGGACGGACAATCACCGGGAGAATTCTTGCAGGGTCGTCGGCTGCGCACTACTCTGCCTGAATGTAGCGTCGAACAGGAGCGCCCGGTAGTCAAGCACCGCCAGTCGTCCAAGGGCAAAGTACTGCCTCCACTGCAGCAAGGAGACACGGTGCGGGTTCGTGACGACCGCCAATGGTCGCGCAAAGCGATGGTTCTCCAGAAGGTGGCTCCACGATCCCACATCGTGAGAATGGACAACGACCGTCTTCTAAGGCGTAATAGGCAACATCTGCTGCGAACCCAAGAGCACTACAACGTCATCGATGACAGCGACGACGACGAGGACATCCGCTCCGAGGCTAGAAGAACTTCAAGTCCTGGTACCGCCGATGGCCAGGGTGAGCCACGTGATGGACTTGCCACAAGCACGCAGCTCACAGCATCAGGTGCAGCTGCTAGATCAACCATGCCAGCCATTCCACGCAGGACAACCCGACCACGCATGGAACCTAAACGGCTGACTTATGATCACAAGTTTCGGCAAATTTCTTAGAGCATTGTCAAAACTGATCTTTTCACAGAGGAAAGAAGATGTATCAGATGTGGCTATCAAGCAAGCGGCCTGATAACATGTCAACGCCCCTTCTTCCTTTCCCTTTCCCTCGCTGCAGCTGCAGCTATAAATCTATGCGCAATAAAGGACCGGGCGTCTTTTCTGGCCTAGCTACTGATGTGTCGCGTCTCTGCATGAAGCGATCGATACAGCCACCAGTGCCACAGAAGCAGTCAAAGTGGTGCGGAAAACGCTTTCGCCTCTACGCACTTTAGAGAGCCAAATTGGCCCTGAATTTTTGGTTAACGAGATGCGCCTCGCGAAGTTCTCGATACGTGTTCGCCACACCCAAGCGAGGAGACGTGCGTTGGAAGTGGAGATCGGGAGGTCGAGGGCTTTCTTGAAAATTTTGCGGAGTGCAACCTCCAAGCGATCTTCGTTATGTTTCCGTAAGCGGAGGTAAGGAGTCGAGTACAGTACTCGGCTAGTTACGAAGGCAAGCGCGAGCCGCATCGCATGCTTATTTCGCTACCCTCCTCGCTTGTTGGAAACGCGGCGAACCATTCGGCCCACCTGGTCGCCGACTTTCCGGAGTTTGGCAAGAGTTGGGTCTGCCTTACGATGTTGGTTAATGAAGAGACCGAGTATTCGTAGCTCCTTCGCTTCACGGATGGGGCCGCTTGCAAAAGAAAGCTGAACGGAGATTTTGCATTATGGAGAAGATCGAATATGCACAAATTCAGACTTGGACGGGGAGCACTGGAGGCCGCAGTACGTGGCATAGTGGTCAACTATGCTCGCCGCTGCTTGCAGGCATTCCTCCATTTCTCCTATGTTTCCCGGAGTGGCCCAGATGGTGATGTCATCGGCATACAGCGCATGCTGTACATCGCCGATAGCCGCCAGCTGTGCCGGGAGATGCATCATAGAAATGTTAATGAGAAGCGGGGACAACACAGCGCCTTGTGGTGTGCCCCGCGCTCCCATCTCAAACGGGCCGTACTCAATCTCTTGTATACGTATATAGGCCGAGCGGTCTGCTGAGAAATATTTGATGTAGTTGAATGTGCGAGGACCACAGTTGGTCTCTCTGAGGTGCTTTAGTATGATGCCGTGTTTAACACTGTCAAACTCACCCTTGAGATTGAGTGCTATAACTATTTTGTCGTTATGTGGGTGTTCTATGAGTTCAAGAACCTCGTGATGAAGCTCTAAAAGGATGTCTTGTGCGGACATATCGGGTCGGAAACTGAGCATGGTGTCGACAAAGGTGTTCTTCCTCTCGAGATATTCCAAGAGGCGGTCACGGACCATCGCTTCCATCAGTTTTCCTACGCATGAAGTGAGGGAGATGGGCCAGAGGTTGTCTGTGTTTACCGGTTTCCCCGCCTTCGGGATAAAGGTTACCAATGATGTCTTCCAATCCGGAGGCAACGAAGTGTCCCCGGTCCAAATGGCGTTGATATATTCAAGTAGGGTTTCGTATGCCCGATCGGGAAGGTTCGCCAGTAATTTGACTGCGACCTCATCCCTCCCGGGCGCCGTCCCCTAGCGCATTTTGGCAACAGCCGCTCGAAGGTCGTCATGTAGGAAAAGTTTATCCAGTTCCGGATTATCGCAGCTTGCATGCGAATAATCCTGCCCGCGCGGGTCTTGATCCTGATTGAGGTATTGTGAGCGCAAGGCGTTCGCTAGCTGCTTCGTGTTTCCTTCAAAGTTTTGTATCGCGCGATTGAGGTGTTTCTGGGTCTCCGAGCATGTTTGTGTGGGGTTTATGAGACTCCTAAAGAGCCGCCAAGTGTAGCGGCTCGACATCTGTCCTGCTGCGCTGTTGCATCGATCTACCCAGTTAGTGTCGGCAAGCTGGGCAGCATACTGGGCAGCTTGCTGGGTGAGGTCAGAGATGTAAGCGCGGAGTTTACGGTTGTGTTTCTGCCGCCGCCATCGTTTAGTGAGGCTGCGGCGAGCTTCCCAGAGTTTCACCAGGTGGTTATCCACGTCCGGTGCATGCTCCGAAAGCCGGATCTGCTTTTCGTGCGAACGGAGTGTTTGCATGAGTCCGTGTGTCCAAGTGGAGTAGTCCTGCTCCATGAGAGAAGTTACGGGGAGGGCGTGGCGGAAAGCGTTCCAGTCGGGAAGTTTGGCTTGCGCAAGGGGGCGATGTAAGGGCCGAGTGTGAATGACAGTGCTCAGTATGCAGTGGTGGCTACCGAGGGTGTCCTCGGTGTTGATCCACTCTGCGTGTTGGATGTGTTTCACGAGGGTAAGGTCGGGGCAGGTGTCCCGAGTGACGGAGTTCCCTACACGTGTTGGGTGGACCGGGTCAGTTAGAAGAGTGATGCCCAGCGTAGATATAAGTTCCGCCAACTTACGACCACGCTTCTCTTCCTTGCAATAAACCACGTGAGACAGAGAGCGTTAAAATCGCCCACTATCATGAGGGGGTCGCGACCCGCGATCCTTAGCGCTGCGCTAAAGATGTTAGAGGCGCTGTCTTCGTTCAGAACAACGACGGACTGGAGAAAGTAATCGCATACGCTAGCCGTTCCCTTGCTAAGTCAAAGGCGAACTATTCGTCAGCTCAGAAGGAGTGGCTTGCCATCATCTGGGCTACGTCGAAATTCCGCCCCTACCTGTACGGACGACCGTTCAAGGTGGTCAGCGATCACCACGCACTGTTCTGGCTTGCCAGTTTGAAGGACCCCTCCGGCCGGCGCGCTCGATAGAGCCTGCGCCTCGAGGAAGAGTTTGACGTCTCCGCCTTTTTCAAGTCCGAACGCAAGCACTCTGACGCCGACTGCCTGTCACGAGCCCCTGTAGATGCACCGCCGCCGGAGGACGAACGGGGAGGACGCCTTCCTGGAACCCAATAGCTCTTGCGAACAGCAGCAGTGCTCGGATCCCGACCTAAAAAGTCTCATCGAGTACTTGGAAGGCAAGGTTCCTTCCACATAGCACCTAAAAGTTTTGCTCAGCGTTTGTTGCAGGCCGCCAGATAGTAGCCATGATTTTTCCCGTCAGCTTATTAACGTATTAAGTCAACTGTTCACAATGCATCCTAATTCACATATCTTCTTCTTCGGCGATTTTAATTTTCTGAATATTGACGGGAATAACCAGCCCGCACCTACAGCTCACAACGGAGAAAAAAGGAAATTAGATTTTTGCAACAACCTCAGCCTTACTCAGGTAATACTTGAACCTACCCGCGTAACACAGAACTGTGCAAATAGTTTAGATCTCTTATTAACCAATCACCCGGACAGCGTTCACCCCGTTACATACCCGCAAGAAATAAGCGATCACGAAGTAATTCACGCTTACCTTGTCCTTACGCCAAACCGGCAGCGCAAATGCCAGAAAACCATTCGTCTTTATAACAAAGGGAATTATAACGCCATAAATAATGAACTTAATGAGTTTCTTCGTCTTCTAGTCGCGCTTTCATTTCCGCAGTTTTCAAGAAAATTGGTTGTTCAAAGGTAAACTAGAAAGTCTGACTAACGGATTCAACCCCCAAACTAGTTTTGCCTACAATTCATAAAAGCCATGGTTTACTAACACACCGAAATGTTTGGAGAACAAAACGAAGCGATTTTACCGTTCAGCCAAATCTCAGGGGATGCATAGCGCATGGGTACACAATCACGAAGCAGAAAAATCTTATTTCGCCGCTATTTCTAACTCCAAGCATATCTTTTTTTCACTCGGATTTGCCGAATATGCTCACAACCCCAGAATGTTCTGGCAAGTTATCAATCCGCATCACGCGCCAGGAATAGCACTCTCGGATGGGTCAGGAACAGTTTTCATTGATGCCGAGTACACTTCTACGTTTAACTTTGCCTTCTCATCTGTATTGATGAATGAAACTGAAAAATTATCCTTTTTCAGTATCACCTGAATGAAGTATTACGCTACGTCACCAGTTACGTTCACGTCAACTGGCATTTCGTCCCTAATTGAAACCATAACACTTTCATCTTGAACCGGTATTGGCAATATTAACTTCAAGCTTTTCAAAAGTGAATTTATTTCAGCGCCCGTCCTGTCATGCCTATATGTGTGTTCGTCTAAAAATGTAGCGCTGTTTAAATTTTTTTTCAAACAATACCAAGGATATTATTGCGCATTTTTAATGCTTAGTTTTTTGACAGTCATTATTATCAGATTAACAACAATACGACTGGTAAAGCGGTGAAGTCGCTCCGGTCTTCGAACCGGTGAAAAAAATTCACCGCTTAACTACCGTCCCATTTTCCTAACCAGCGTGCCCTGCAAGCTCTTGGAACACGTCAACTACTCCAATGCTATGAGCTTCCTCAACAGTAACAACTTTTTTTCATCCTGCGCAACGTGCTTTTTGAATGGCTTCCCATGCGAAACAGAGCTGGCCATTTTCATCCAAGATTTGCATGCTGATCTTGACTCTATCCAGCAGACCGACGCTATTTTTCTAGGCTACGCGAACCGTTCGACAAGTTGCCTCACAAAGCTCACTACTAAAGCTTTCATATTTGAACCTCCCCTTTAATATCTTTAAATGGATAGAACAATTCTTGACTAAACGTCAGGTGTCCAGCAAGGGTATGTATTCGGTCCGCTTCGGTTTCTAATTGATATTAACGATTTACCAACGAATGTATGTAGTAATATTCGCATGTGCGCCGATGATTTTGTAATTTATCGCCAAGATATCAATTCTTCTTACCAAACCACCCTTCAAGATGACCTTAACGGCATTCAAGAATGGTGCGCTTCATTTTCCATTTGTAATAGCTGACGCCCCTGTGCACCCGCTTACACTCACACAGCGCAAAGACGAACACGGACAAGACGGGACACACCGCAAAAGAACCGGCTTCAACAAAGTTTGTTGCTGCGCGCAGCGAATACAGGGTCTGTTCTGAAAGTAGTAGGACTGGTTTTTTCCTGGGCGAACGGGCGGACGAGAGGTGGTCTGCGCGTGCAGGATCGTTGTAGGGGGATATTGGGAATGTTGGGGAAAATCGGCAGTCGGCTCTCGGCCGTTGAAGAGAGGAGGTCGCTTGTACTGTGAACCCCTGTCGAAACGTCTCGTCACGCAGAATCATCGAGCGTTTACTGAATCAGCGATACGCGATAAAATTTTGAGTAAATCTTGGTAAAACGGGCAAAGAGACTCAAAACATGATTAAGGAGGCCTACGGTGACGCTTCCATGGGTAGATAAGGTGGTTTTGAGTGGCAAAAGCTGTTCAGAGAAGGTAAGGAAAGAGTGGAAGAAGACGACCGCTCCAGACGCTCTTCGACCAGAAAGATCAACGAAAATGTGTAGCGAGTGAAACATTTACTTAACAATGATCGTAGAATGAGTATCAGAATGATTGCTGATGACTTGAGCATTCCTCAAACCCACGTTTTTGAGATCGTGACAGAAAACTTATCAATGAGGAAAGCGTTCGCGAAGTTGGTGCCGGGAGTGTTGTCAGAGGAGGAAAAGGCCAACCGGTAGGATCTTCTTCATCATGTGAATAAGGACCCCGATTTTTTGCCCAGCACAAGGCGGCAACGCTGCCTCAGCCCCCCTACAGTCTCGACTTGGCCCCGCTAGACTTTTTCCTATTCCCGAGAATAAAATCGACGCTCAAGGTGAAACATCACGGATCGGTAGAGGTGGTTCAACAGGCCGTGACGAGGGAGCTAAACAGCATTCCGGTCCAGGCGTTCCTGGAGGCGTAAGAAAACTGTAAAACTCATTGGCAGCAGCGTGTAGGTGCGGAAGGGTGCTACCTTGAAAAACTGTAATCGTTTGTACTATTCTCTTGAATAAATTTTGTTCAAAAAAATGAGTCCTACTACTTTCAGAACATACCATGTACTACATACAGAGTACAGCAGGCATGCGCAGCAACGCAAAGGGAAGCCATGCTAGGACTGTTAGCAGCTCCAAACCACACGTGGACACACTATCGTCGGTACAAGAAAAAACATAAAGCTAAAACCTAAAAAGTAGGATGCAAACAACAATAGAAACAGAAAACTCTAGATCGAAATTCCCAAGACAAGGCGCTCCTTATCACTTAACAACACCGATTCTATGTTGACAGACATCTCCTTTTTCCGCGATCTAACCAGCCTCAGCAATCTCCCGGACTGTTTTGCTGGCATACTTATGAAGGATTGTGGTTCTTCCCAAAGAGGGACCACGTTCCTTACACTTTTGGCAGTCACGGCAGTGTCTGTCGAGATGCCAAGATGCCCCTGTGACGCTATTGCTATGCTCCATGAGCCTCTCATTGAGACAACTGTCCGTTTGGCCAATGTAGGCTCGGCCGCACGGCAAAGGTATCGAATAGACTACGTTTTTCGCGCACCCGAAAACTGGTTGCGGTGCCTAACAGAGCTGTAATTGCTCACAGTGAAGGCGGAATTCACCTTCTTGCACAGTTTAGATAGCTTCTCCGGTGCGGAAAACACCACATGTACACTTGCTCTTTTTCCGATTTTTTTGAGATGGTGGACGATCGTTTGCATGTACGGTAATACCGTCACATTTTTTTGTGAAATTTGTGTCAGCCCCGCTGTTGTTAAGAACCACTCTCCTGCTCTCTTTGAGCATGCTCTAGGAAACTAACAACAAGAGTGTACATGGGTAGCCTCAACCGGGTCACCTGGATAGCGCGCGCAGAATCCAGTCGGTGTTCACACGATTTCGCGAGAGCAATACTAAATCAAGACTTTACAATTGCTCTTTTACCAGTTTATGAATGGAATTAACCAAAACGAAGTACAGGTTTATTTCCTTGAGGTTCATAAGCCCAACACACGAGGTCAGCAGAAAAATAAATTCCCAGGTCATGAAATGTCATGAATTGGTTCACAGCCACTTCGTGCGTCAAGGTTAGTGGTTGAAGGCATTCTGAAAACACAGACAAGATATTGAACATAATTGCCTGATCGGACATATCATGTGCGTTGGTAAAAGCGAGAAAATCATCAGCATATCTGAAAATGTCTGCAATACATGACCCTTCACTTCTGCGTTTCAACTCTCGGTCCCGCTCTGCTTGAAAAATGTCGCTCAAAACTGGAGCAACGCAAGAGCCCATGCATACTCTGTATTTTGGGAGACGATGGTACCTTCGCACATTGCGAATGTAGATTTCAGGTAATTTGCAAGCAATTCCACAAAGTTATCGACAGACAGACCACTACTGTTCTGAAACGAAATCACCCCGTGTCTGTCTATGCAGCTCCTGACACTCATTAATTGATAATCCTGCGGAATGGAACAATAGAGGTCCTTAATGTCGACTCAAAATGCCTACAGGTTCGCTTTGGGCCTTTTCTTAAGAAATCGAATCACCTCGTCAGAGTTCTTCACCTTAGAAGGGTAGTCAATGGTAAGACAAATTAAACTTTGCTGCAGAAACCGTGCAAGTGACTTCTGCCATGTTTCATTTTCAGAGACAATTCCCCGAAGAGGGCAGTCCAATTTATGAGTTTTTGCAGCGAAGAAAAGTGTCAAGCCGACCTTTTCAGCCTTGTCTATAGATTTAACAAGCTCATCCAAATTCATGGTGCTACATAATCTTTTTGGCGCACTTCTCACACGCTCCAGACGTACCTCATTTCTTCTGTCCAACACCGAGAACACAGCTTCCTCTGCTTTCGCTTTCTGCGTGACCTACGAAAGCACCACAAAGCCTCCTTCCTTGTCGGCAATTAGAAGCGCTAAAGAATTATCCCGCAAATAAGAGACAGTTCTTTTGATGGGTAATCTACGGCACTGGGGTGAACGAGAGACATCTACACTCTCTGAAAGGCCCCTCCCACTCTCTGAGCAGGGGCAAGAATCAACACCTGCCTCACCATCGCCAATCGTTCTTCGGCTGTCTACCTCGGCTCCACGGCGAACTTGGGACCGCAGCTGAGCACCTGTCGCGCACAGGATAGTAGCTGAACGTCACCGACCATGTGGACAGTGTTTCCCTGGACCGGTGCCCTCGGTGGAAGCATCCGGCGAATAGTAGGAAGCGCTTGCTGACATAGAAGTTCTGTTGTCCTGTCAACTTCCCGGGAGAGTTCCCGTCAACGGAAGCCAGCGCTCGCAGGACTCGCGCCTGAGAAATCCCAAAGTCGAAGATGGTTTTTTTAGGAGATGGGCTTGTTGTAGCCATTCCGAGCGGAAGAGCTTTTCACATCCTAGGGCTACGGTTATTCGGCGTTGAGAAGACGTCCAACGGTGGCACCAGATCGGGAGGGGTTATCCTATGGCGGATGCAGACATCGAGTGACCTGGCCTTGCACGAGGCGACCGCTACCACAGATACAATGCGACATTGATCGCTGAAGCCACCGCGAGGCCGGGCCTTGGTGCCTTTTAGGTTTTAGCTTTATGTTTTTTCTTGTACCGACGATAGTGTGTCCACGTGCGGTTTCGAGCTACTAACAGTCCTAGCATGGCTTCCCTTTGCGTTGCTGCTCATGCCTGCTGTACTCTGTATGTATACGCTGCGCGCAGCAACAAACTTTGTTGAAGCCGGCTCTTTTGCGGCCCGTCTTGTCCATGTTCGTCTTTGCGCTGTGTGAGTGTAAGCTTGAAACACCAACTCGCCCAGCAACTGATTTTACGCTGTACACCGGTTCTATCATACAAGTACTAAGGCCCCATCTTTAGTAGCGACTTGTCCTGGAGCCCACACGTTACGAACATTATTTCATCTGCTAATAAAACGCTTGAACTTTTAAGACGCTATCTGCGCTAAGCCCCTAAATATGTAAATATGTAAATAAATATGTAAGGTTAGCATACAAATTTCTTGTTATATGAAAATTTGAATATGCCTCACCCATTTGGAACCCGCACCAAGCTTACCTTATAAATGCACTACAATCAGTCCGAAACAGAGACGCCATATTCATCCGTTCATCGTGTTCTTAAGACATCAGTGTATCATGGTCAAAAGCTGAATCCGACTTATTGCCCTTGTCACTTGGTCACCGCATTGACAGCCTCGTCTTGTTTCATAAATTTTTCCATAGTTCACTCAGCCGCGCGCCCTACGTCGTCCCTCCAGCCCGGATATCTCATCGAACTCGTCATCCTTTTCAAGTTTCCTGACCTCGTACCTGTACTACCAACTTTGCCGCATAAATTTCTTTTCCCGTACTGCAGCAGACTGGAGCGACCCACCCGACGACATCGCAGCCATCATGTGCTCATCCAACTTTACCGATAACATTACCAGTCATGTTTCGTTGTGTTAACACTTGCTCATGAGGACGCCTACCTGGGACTCACTAGCAACAGTTTCTAGACCTAAAACGCCTCATCGAGTACTTGGAAGTGAAGGTTTCTTCACCCCCCCCCCCCCCCCCTACGTTCAAGCGAGGATTGTCTTCGTTCGGTGTATACACTGACGTCTCCGTGAAGATCTTTGCAGAGAACAAAACAGCCTACCTCCTTGTTGCACTTGAAAGTCTGCGCGAAGAAGTTCTCTATGCTTCTCACGACGAACCAACAGCTGAACATCTCGGGTTTTCTCGCACCCTCCGCCGCATTCAAGACAATTATTACTGGTTCCGACTGTCTGCCGATGTCGCACATTATGTGAAAACGTGCCGAGATTGTCAACCGAAAGACCCCTCCCAGCCGACAAGCCGAATTTCTCCCTCAATTTCAGCTCCCTCAAGGCACTTTCAGCAGATCGCCATGACTTTTCTTGGCCTTTTTCCGAAGCCAACGTCCGAAAATAAGTAGCTCATCATTGCGACTGACTACCTGACCGGCATCGCCAAGGCAAAAGCCCTACCGAATGGAACAGCAGCAGAATCCGGCAAACTTTTCCTGGGATGCATTCTTCTGCGACACGGCGCCTCCGATGTGCTCATCACGGACAGAGAAACAGCATTAACGGAGCAATTGACGCAAGCCATCCTAGGTTACAGCCTGCTGTAACCTAGGATGGCTTGCGTCACCGGAGGACAACTGCATACCATCCGCAGTCCAAGGGACTGACCAGGTGCCTGAACAAGACCATGGCCGGTATGCTCGCAATGTATGTCGATGCCGAACACGAGACCTAGAACGTCATCCGGCCTTACGTATTCTCCCCCTACAACCCCGCAGTGCAAGAGACCACCCAGATGACGCCTTTTAGGCTCGTGTATGGCGCGGAGGCTACTGCCACGCTAGACGCCATGCTGCCCGACGTTGCCGAAGAAGATAACATCGCTGTCGCCGCCTGCCTTCAACGCGCAGAAGCCCGACGACTAGCCCGATTACGGATCAAAGACCAGCAGCAGGCCGACGCCAGACACCACTACGTACGAGGACGCAACGCGGAATACAAGTCTGGAGACCAAGTCCGGGTTTGGACCCCCATTCGCCGCCTCGGATTGAGTGAAAAGCTTTCGGCCCCGACAAGGTTCTTCGTCGGCTAGGTGAACTGGACTATGAAGTCGTCCCGGTGGAAATCACTCCATCCCAGTGGCGCCGAGCATGGCCATGTTGCCCCTCTGGAGCTATAGGAACCTGTGTTTCCGCCCTCGAAGCTGATTTTTACACAGTCCGTTTTATTTGTTTATAGGCGCCTTATGCTTTAAAGTATCCGGTCGATGCTTCTTTGGAAGGGGAGCAATGCTGTGAATCTTTATAGTGTTGCTTCATTCTTTAAAGCTACCGGCATGCCGCTTTATCGCTTTGTTTTTGATGCAATACCGGACCAGGCCTTCAATGATCTCGTACAGGCGGAGCCGATTCTACGTTGTTCCAGAATGTTCTAGTAACCTTGCGCGTTTAATCTCGAAAGTTCCCTATCAGCTTCAAACTGAGCGCGGCCGAGAGCGGCGGGCATTCTGTGCGACGACCGCCGAGCAGGCCTGTTGCTACGCCGCGGACTGATTCAGTTCTTTGCGGGCACAAGTCAGCCGAAATTAAGAGTTTTGTTTAGAAGCCATTTTCGCTGTCTTCCTGCTTTCCAGACTGCAGTCACCACTGCGCAACAATACGTTTTAAATCGCCTGTTTCTCTGTTTACTCTGTGGTGCTTAATTATTTTGCCATGTTATAGGTAGCCTGTTTACGGTTCCTTTGCTGTTGAGCCTGTTTACACTGACCCCTGCCCCGTATGCAATATCCTCGAAGGAGGGTCTTAAAGCAGGTGCTAGCAGCGTAGACAGACAAGGACAGGCAGGGAAGTGACTTACAACTCACCTTAATTGAAAAACAAGCGGCTGTTTGTCGCTAATTTATTATTATAGTTATCATTATTAATATTAAGTTATTATTATTTTTGAGTGCTGAAGGAAGCATTGACCGGCATGTTTCGTTGGCTTTCCAAAACGTTGTTGGGCTGAGCACCGAATCGTTCTTAGTATTACGTTATACCTTGGCCCCACTTTCGTAAGCTGGAACGAAAAGGTATACTTGAGGAAACAGGGGGTATGCATTAGATTATGCCTGGCACCTGTTCTCAGCGTCATTTCTTTAGGCCTACTTGACAAACGGCTGAAAAGCCGCGGGGGAGAATTTAGTGCCACACAAGTTTTCAGATAACGAGATGACTATCCAATTGTTTTTGACCGTAGCGAGGATTCTTTTCAGTCATACGTATCGCAAGCACTATCAGTTTTTAAGCAACTTTTTGAACCACTGCAGTTGACTCATGGGTTGCCAGCTGACGGAAGTTCATATTTTTACATCTGAGCATGATATCTACGAAAGAAAAAATTTGGTACACGTATGATCCGCGCGCCAAAAAGTACCTTCTTCCATTCAGCTCAGCACATTGAAAACTGCTAAAACGTTCAATAGTCAACTTGTGTCTTACTATTGCGCTGAAAACTTCCTGTTCGCAGAACATGGAAAACAGTTTCATTCGCAGGTTGAGGGAAGCCGGCTATCCGGAGCAAGTCATCCTCTCAGTGGCCGAAGCAGTGCGTAGAAAAATGAAAAGAGATAGCGGAGAGAACGCAGAGAGAAAATCTGGTCGCGGTACCCTACCTGCACAGCATACGCCATAACTTGAGCCCCCGCAGGGCCATCTGCAGCGTGCAGACGTTTTTGAGCTGCGAGGACAACACGGCGTTTCCCGAGCATCCGCAGGGACATCCCCGCAGGGGGATCATGGTGAGCAGTGCCATACCACGGACCCGAGCACCCGCGCTTAGCCGTGCGTTGCTCAGCCGTGTCCGGGGAAAAGGGGATCCTGGTGGTTGAGCCGATGCCGAGCGTTTGGGCCTTTAAGGCCCCTCGGCGGAGGCAACACACCACTTTGGCCACAGCCTGCTGTAGATAGCACATCCAGCCTCACCCGACCGGGGAAAATCGGCAGTCACTTTTTCCTGTCCTCCCCTCTATCTTCTACTGTACTATTCCTTTCTCACAACTATACTGTATCCCACTCACTTCTTGGTTTTTCCTTTATTTTCTGGCGGCATGGGCTAAGCCTAAGTGCCCAACTGCTCTGAGTTGCGTCATCTTTGTTCATAGTTGAGGTGTACAGCTGGCGTGGACACGGCTTGCTTGCAAGTTCCTGTCGCGTCCCCTCGTTGGATTCTATATTGGGTAGCTGGCACCGTAGCCGATACAGACAAATTTTATGGCTTCTCTTACTTCAAATAATGATCGCACTCTAAAGAGAGTGCGGACCGACGACCTTACAGCCCAGTGCTTCCGAAAAATGAGACAAACCTTTCCAAAATACCACGTCATGCACAGTAAAACTGAAGAAAGTGCCAGAAAATTGTCCCTATTCATGGTGTCCAAATGTCTGACCGATGCCTTAGGCACAGGCTACAAGTTTACAAAGATGCCTAGCGGAGACCTGCTTCCAGAAATTGAAGACAAAAACCAGCACTCCAAGCTGTACAGCATAATTTCAATACGGGTCATTCCTGTTACAATAACCGCACAGCGATCCTTAAACACCATCCGTAGTGTGGTATGCAAATTTCACTTTCAAGACCTCACTGAAGATGAAATGCTTGAGGGTCTCAAAAACTTAAATGTCACAGGATAGCTTCGTATCAAAATTAGGAAAGAAAAAAAAAGAAATACCAACCAAACATCTCGTCCACACTTTCAACTCCAGCACACTCCCCCGAACAATTTGAAGTGGGTTACTTGACAATCAAAGTCCGACACAATGTCCCAAACCCCAGAAGATGGTTCAACTGTCAGCGATATGGCAATGGCTTGCGCAGTTGCCATGGTCGAAAAACCAGCGCAAAATGCGCCTCACATGAGCATGATTCTCAAAACTGCGAAGCAGCAGCGCTATGCTGTGCAAACGGTGAAGGAGATCTGCTTTCTTCCAAACAGCCTCTCTCTCTGATGCACGGCAGGCGCTTCAGGACAGTTCCATCAACAGGAAAGTGAAGGCCTAAAACATTGGCGGAGGCACTGAAGCAAGCATGGCGTGAGGGGTATATGCGAAATTGGTCGTTCTCTACTTGACATTCACTGACCCCTCCTCCTCATACCACCCAGTGGTGTAGCGGACAAGCGACGCCCTGCGGTGGCAGCTGCTGATGCTGGGGGCGCTTGTGAGGCCAAGGTTGCAACCTCTCGCGATTACGTTTCATTTATTTATTTTCTCCCCAGAACGCATTACGTAAGCTATAATTTAACCGCCACGTGTCCCAGCGGGCAGTTTTCTCAAAATCGGGTGGGCAGTTTGTGAGGAAGCCACCCGACTCAGAATGATGTGACAGCGTGATGTGGCCGGCCATTCTTGCACCGCGCACACTGGTCGTGGGGTGGGTGGTCGCCTGGGCCACCTTTCGCTCACAAAGCCCACGACGCTGGGTTTTCCGCAAAACGGGAGCCCTACATTAATAAATTGACCAGCCTGCTATGCACACACTTGTCTACAGCAGTTTGTGAGCAAGGCTGCGGGTAAAGCGGGTTCACACTCAGGTGAACCCGCTTAATATCTCTCAGTGCATCGCTGGGAATAGCAGAAATAATGAAAAAATTATCAAACTTGTTTTTTTTTTTAGTACTGCATATCGCCTCTTTATCGTTACTAAGCGTAAGCCTTACCTGCCCCATTAACCTAAATGTTAGCCATTAATCTATGAACAATAAGAATGGGGTGGACTGCAATCGGCAGGTTCTCTCACATGATGAAAGGCAGTTTACCAATAGCCCTCAAGAGAAAAGTATATATCAGCTCTATTTTACAGGCACTAGAAACGGGGAGGCTAACGAAGAAGGTTCAACATATGATAAAGGGGCGCTGAAAGGGGCTCTAATGAAGTTGCAGCATGCCGGAGATATTAAATCACGCCGCTTCGTGGATATTCCGCAGCAAGACTTTTTTCAACGTTTTTTGTAGAAGCTGAGTCATCTGCAGTCGAAATTTCAATTTCAGCGCCTTCACTCCTTTCCCTCTCCTGCCGTCACTTTTTGCACGCTGGAAGATTGGCGCTCCTCTGCCCGCCCCACCTCAGGGGGCGGAGTTTCCTGGCCCGCCGGAGCTACGCGGCTTATTAGCCACGGCCATGGCATCTTCCTGACGTCTGAAAGAATTTAACCAATAGCCACTTCTAAACTTATATAGGCAGGTTCGAGTGACGGACCAGGGTGCGAGCATGAAAATGTCGCCGGGTAGGGCTCGCCAGCTTTCGCGCGTGATTGTGGGTCCTCTGTGGCCTGTGAGAGTGTATTATTTTGCTCAGGCATTCATGGCAATAAAATGTGGTGATTGAGTGAGTTGATGTGCCCTCCTCGGAAGGTGTTTCAGAGAACATTTAAGGACAGCAACCGAGCTATGGAAAGAAAAAGGATAAAAACGGTAAGTGTTACGGTAAAAGACACGAAGAGTGCAGATTGGGTCAAAGATCAATAATGAGTTAATGACACCCTAGTCGCAATCCTGGTGCCGAGAAATGGGCTTGGGTAGCGCACGCAATGCAAATGCAAGATAACCAATAGTCCTTAAGGTTTGTTTTATGGTTTATGGGAGTTGAACGTCCCATGCGACTCGGGCTATGAGGCACGCCGTAGTGGAGGGCTCCGGAAATTTCTACCACATGGGGTTTTTGAACGTGCACTGACATCTCAACAGTACACGGTCCTCTAGAATTTCGCCTTCAACAAAATTACACCTCCACGGCCTGAATGGAACCCGCGTCTTTCGGGTCAGCAGCACAGCGCCATGAACACTGAGCCACAGAATTCCAAGGGAAGGGAGGCATAGCAGGGGCCGCAGAAAGCTGGGTGAGTGGTTGACATTAAGAAGTTTGTGGAAACAGGGGGGCCACAGTTGGCGCAGGATAGGGTTAATTGGGAAGCTACGAGAGAGACCTTTGCCCTGCAGTGGGCGTAGTCATGTTGATGATAAAAGGACGCCCACAAAAATGGCGTCTTCACGCAACCTGGCAGATGGTGGTTAAACGAATGACTGGTTGCGCGAGGTTGCCCGGTAAGAGCAACTAGGACTGCAGAAAACCCACCTAAGGCAGCACCTGCCATCCCAGAGCGCTGGCGCATCGCTCAACCGCCGCACCAGGAGCGGTATGAAAACCTCCAGAGATCTATCAAGGCTAAGTAGAGAAAGACCAATTCTGCATATCTGAGGATTAGCCAATTTTTTATTTCGCCGTACCCTTAAGGCGGAGCGTCGGCCTCAGTACGGCGTCGACTGCATTCACGAAGGTAGCACGCAGCTCGAGAAGGGGTGCTGAGGTAGAATGCAGAGGTAGAACTGCCAGCTTCGCGGCATCGGCTCATACCACGCAGCAGAGCGCGGTGACTGCGTTCACATAGTAAGCGGGCTCACTCGTAGCATTCTGTCGGCCGACTTCTTTTTTTTCTCCCGCTTTCTAATTATTTTTTATTCTTTAATCTACCATGTTGCTTTAGCACTCCTTCTCTCCATTTCATTATTTTTTTTCACCCTTCTTTTTTTCTCGCTTCCCGTTCGGCCTTACCGCCCAACTGACTTCATTTTCTCCAGGTCAGCATAACCATTCGTAGGATGACACCTGTAGCGTCCGCGGAATCACAGCCTTTCAAGCCAACTTTCGCTACCTCTCGCCACTCCACTTCCGGCTTTTCCTGCACCTTTTATGCTTGTCTGTTCAGTTTTTAGTGCCTTCATCTTTGTCACCTTTCATCGTCATTCGTTCAGCCGTGTTGGTTGTTGACTTCTTCGGGATCTTTTTAGAACTTTTTGGAATTGCTTCTTTACGCTCCCTGCCTTTGTTTGCCCCTTTGTTTCTTTCTTTTTTCCTTTTTTCTTTTTTTTCTTTTTCTTTTCTCGCTTGTTTTGGCTGCGTTGTTGGTTATCAGTGACGATAAGAATAGTTGGTCTATGTGTTGGCTCTTTCCATGCTGCCACTTTGTTGATGTGTGCGCGTGCGCATCATTCCCTCCAGTTCTGTATAAAAGGCGCGGACCGGCACCCTTCCCAAGTAAAAGTTGTTAGTCAGCGCAGTTGTCTGTCCTTCTTGTTCTGGTCCTTTGTCTGCAAGCGCTGTTTTTTCTCAAGATGTACCCCAACCAACTCGCCCAGCAACACACCTTGCTCCACTTCCGGCTAAGTTGGTGTTATTTAGCGCTGTGTCTGTGTCCTGTTACCCTACGCGCTGTTTTTTCCACAGCTACTTTCCGTGAGCTGACGTATTCCTGTTCAGTTTTGCACGCCAACCGGTTAATCATCTTCAGCAGCCATCACGCCAGGAGAACATTCACACTCCCCATCCTGACAACTTTCCCACTTCACGCCCTCCATGCCTCCTTGGAGGGATGGCCCTCCTTAAATCCGGGCAGAGGTGAACGCTTCGCCCCGACGAATACAAGTCCTCTTGATGAAATGTTGCTCAACTCTGCTCTTCACTCTGTGTATGTTCGCTGGGGATGCAGTTTCCACCAATGATTCTCCTGTCTATGCAGGTAACTTGATACACACGACAGTTTTTTCGCTGTGCAAATCATCAACACTGGTGTGAACTAAACCAAACCGGCTCGACGCTCTCTCCTAGCGGTCCCATGCTCACCAGGCCAATCAGTTGGGTGCTGCAGCGCAGACCACTCAGCAGCGCCACCGCCCGGTTCAGCCACGGGTGAGCGGGCAAGCCACTCGAGCAGCCCTCTGCATACGGGACAGACTCGTAAGAGCTGCGATCGACAGAGCTCTGTGGCACACTCACCGTTGTGGGCCAGGAGCTGGGCGTGCGGCAGTAGCACCTCCAGGCACTCCAGCGCGGAGGCCTGCAGCCGGGTGTCCCGCTGCGGTGCAACCACACCTGATTCATTTGCACTGCAGGGCTATTCCAGATATTCAAATTAGCAAAAAAGAGGGTTCCAAAATCCGTTCGCATCACAGTAATATTATGAGGTGAAAGGCGAAAGGGCACTGGTTCTAAGACGGCGTGAGGACGAAGGCAATTGCATTTGCGTTAAATGTTGTCGGCAATAACATAAATCTTTTGGTGGCCTCTTCCACGGTGGGACATGGTAGCGCGGGGCTTCCTCGAAGCTGCACCACACAAGCAGCGAACAGTTTCGGCGCGCTGGAGGAACGCTGCCCACAGACGCAAACACGTGCCGATGCAGAGACAGCCTTTTAAGGCTGTCCCTAAAAAACTAGGGGCGATCAACTGGTTTTATCTAGCGATCAACTGGATTCGCACAGCCACAGGAGCGCTCTTCCCGCGCAGAAATAGCTCCCGCAAGCCTACACATGCGAGGCTGCATATCTTCACGTAAGGCTCAGGCAAGAATCATTCCTTTCTCATCCATCGCATACCTCACAAAGGTTGAAAGGTGCACAAATCTCCCTCATAGATGCCGTCGAAGAGTTCTGGTATTCGTGGGTCCGCTAATGCTCTCGCAACAAAAGACCGCGTACACATAGGAGGCTCTATGTTTTACACGTACGGCTCATACAAGAATCGTTCGTTCATCATTCACCGCCGGCCTCAGAAGGGTTGGAAGGTTGAGACATCCCCTTCACAGACGCCGTGGAAGAGTTCTGGCATTTGTGGCCCCGATAATGCTCTCGCAATAAAAGACCGCATACACATAGGAAGCTGTACGTTTTATTCTTTTCACATACAGCGCTGGCGGACAACAGACGAGAATGAAGACTCGCAGAAGACAAACAATGCGCTGCGTGCCAGTGCACTCTGTGTCTTCTGTGTGTCTTCATTCTCGTCCGTTGTCTTCCAGCGCTGTGTTTGAAAAGAATGCTCAACCAAATCGCCCAGCATCATACCTTGTATGTTTTACACGTAGGCCTCAGGCAAGAATTGTTCGTTCCACGTCCACCGTCTACCTCAGAAGGGCTTATAGGTGGAGACATCCCTCTCACAGATGCCGTCGAAGAGTTCTGGCATTCTTGGCCCTGCTAATGCTCTCGCAACAAAAGCCCGCACACACATGGGAGGCTCTATGTTTTACACGTAGGGATCAGACAAGATTCGTTCGTTCCACGTCCATCGTCTACCCCAGAACAGTTGAAAGGAGTAGACATCCCCCTCAAAGACGCCATCGATGTGTTCTGGCATTTGTGGCCCCTCTATACCCTCGCAATAAAAAACTGCCCACAGATAGAAGGCTGTATGTTTTACGCATAGGCCTCAGACAACAATAATTTTTTTCGTCCTTCCTCTATCTCTGAAGGGGCTAAAGGTGGAGAAATCCCCCTCACAGAAATTCCCCTCTGACTTCTCGAGGTCTCCGTGAGGGCCAGGACGAAAACGTGGCAAGAGATCAGGACATTGCCAGTCACGGTACAAAACGCAAGAACTTTTTGTGCGTAGACACGTTAGGGTGAGCACAATGCAACACACCTGTCAATGTACGCAAACAATGCAGCCTTATATTTAAAATATAAAAGGTGTCCATAAGCCAGCGTCTGTCCTGTGTATTTGTGTTCTTGTCCCATGTGTTCACTAAGCGCTAGCGAATATGATTCCAAACCCTTTCCAACTAGCCCAAGTTTCCGCCTCCATAAGCCAAACCTGGTCATCTGCATCATGTGCATGAACCAGCCAAGTTCAGCTTTCGGTAAATCCTGTAAGCTACAGGCAGCTCTTTAAATTCGAATGGCCAGGGCGGTAGATGTTTTTAACTATTCTGCAATGTCATCAGATAAGGGATTGTGAAAAATTTTGCTGAGTGCTAATTCTCAAAGCATTAGCTATTCTACCATTTTGCTTCGTTACAAGAATAAAAAAGCAACGCGTATCATGTTTCACTATCGTAACGATGAGAGCAAGACTAACACCAATTGACTGAGAAATGCCTGCTGTAAATGCATCCGACAACCACTGCTTCGGCAATAATACAAAGTTCTGACCTTGGCGACGACGAGAGTGGCCAGTGCGTAGGCCAAGCCGCTGCAGTCAGCGTAGCGTAATGGTGACAGCCTGGCTATTCCGGTGCTCTGCAGCAGGAGAGGCAGTAGTTCCATGGCAGGGCTAGGATCGGCAGTGCCGAGCTCGCGCAGGAGGCTTTGCCTTGAGACACGCACGCTCCTCTCACTCTGCAAAAACAAGTACCGTAGCAAAACACGGCGGAACATAAAATGGACGGTGACAAATCAGCCACCCTAGACATACTGCTGCGTGCCTAGAGAGGAACCAGCACCCTTTCACGTCTGTTCCAATGGATGTGCTGGCAGCATACGCGTGCGCAGGGGTCGCCATCAAGAGGAGCAGAGTTTCACCGCTCTGCCCGTCCCCCTCCCCCCTACGATCAAAACGCAGCGTGAAGATGAGAAATGACTTTTGGAAATTTATTTCAGTGCGATGGAATTGCAAATATACGAAATGATGTTCAACAGTATTTATTTCCGTGTCTAACATCGGCAGAGAAAGGCCACGGCTATTATGTTGCATCTACCGGCAATGGGAAAAGCAGTCAATGCGCGGCTGAAACATCAGTGTAGCAACGGGCTTCCAAAAGAATTTTCATTCTATGTAAACAACAGAAAACATGCAACACATCTTTCTTTCGTTAGCTGCAAAGAATATCCTGGAAAGAGTGGCTCAAAGTGACCCGGCAAGTAAACATTTCTTCCAACGCAACATAACGGGCCTTCGGCTGCCATCGTCGTCAAAAGAATTGATCGACGATTACGTTACTTGCTAATGCGAAATTTCAGCGCAGCTCATCCGCTATTGCAGCTTTTCCATAGATTGAGGAAACGAATTCGAGCAAGACATGTCTGTACAATTAGAGTAAACTTGTTATTTTTCACACATTTTCCTTCTTCAAGAAACACTCCACAAACAGTTCTTGATTGTCATGAAGGAGGATTTCTGGTCGGAGATATAGATGTAGATATGTTCGACTTGCTGCACCAATGCCTGGTTCTGAAAGGCTTGGTCTGCGCCAGTATTTCGCGAGGTTTTCACAGCCGTGGGAAGTGTTACGAGCGAGAGCAATGGGATGTTCTCCCACATAAGTGGTAAAAAATTCCTGTTTGTCCTTATATTTACATTGAAGTCCCCACCCACCATATGTACATTAAAGTCCCCACCCACCCTGACATATCTGTTCTCGCTTCGGCGAGCGCGGCTTCGGCCGCTTATCTGTTTTTTCAGCAGCGTCCGCTCCGGCGGACGCAGTTGTTGCTGCGACGCGCGTCTTTTCTTTCCTTTTTTCTCTTTCCTCTGATCTTTTAACTCTCCTCTATCTGCACGTGGCAGCGGTGGTGGCTCGGCTGGAGCCAGTTGGCAGGCCCGTGCAATTTCCTTTTCATCCTTCTCTCAGTCACAACAACAACCCACCCTGACACCCTGGCAGGTGGCAGCTAATGATTGATCGGGAGAGTTCGCTCACCACTGTCAGCGCTAAGGCCTGCAGCCCACATCTCTCTCTCTCATCACACCACGCACCTATAAGTGCGATTAAGGCGTCCGCTGAACCAGGGAGCCAGTTATGCGCACTTCCTTTCCTTAAAATGGCACAATGTTGTCAATGCGAACGCATGCATTGCACATCTGTCACTACCACCACGTAGCTTAAAACATGATCGAGGTGTCCACTCTTCTAAGAGGGCAGTTGTGCGCCTTTCCTTTGCTTTCCACTGGTTTTGCAGCTTAAAGCGTGACTAAGGTGTCCTTTTATGGTTTGGTTACAACGAACAACAGCGTGCAAGGGTGGAAGAGCGGGCTAGTTGGTAGTTCATCTTGAGGAAAAACAAAGCCCACTCCTAAGACACGGACAAAGAAAGGCAAGACGATACAGCGCTGTATCGCCTTGCCTTTCTTTGTCCGTGTCTTAGGAGTGCGCTGTGTTTTTCCTCAACAAGAACAACAGCGATGGCGACGCCGCGAAACGCGAAAACGGGCGCCAAAGAGCTGCGCTCTAAAATCTGCATGGCCATAACGCTCTACTATAAACAACGGCGGAAGAACGGGGGGGGGGGGGGGGGGGAGCAGGCCCGACAGAGTGGGCACCTCCTGCCCCCTGTGCGCACGCCTATGGAAGGCAGGAAACTTTCATGGCGGTCTTTTCCTACCAGTCCGTCCGCAGGTGAAAGGTACAGTCGAGAGCGCATAAATCAAACCCAGATGTATCCAATTATTCTTCACATCGAACAGTCAGAATACCCCCTATATCGAACGGCGGGCCCCACCCCTGTAATTCTGGCAGTGCCGTAAAATTGCTTGATAAGGTGAACGCGGGCTGCACTGGAAGGACGTAGCTCTCTCTCCACGCGACGAAGCTGCCATGTGGTTGCAGATAACAGCAGCTTATTTTATCTATACGATAGCGGTGACAGGACGAGACCCGTGGCCAGTTCCAAAACACCGATGCGAAAAAGGCTTGGACGAATAACGAGAGGTGCGCTGCAAGTAGGCTATGGGGGGCTCGTCGCTGCAAAAAGCGCGTCGCTAGCTTCCAGGTTACCTGCTGCCAAGTTTTGCATAGCTGTATTGCGATCGGTTTCGAGTTGAATACATTCGGGAAGTGCTATGAACTGCTCACACCTGTGACCTGGACTGCGTGGGTGAATTTTGGCCACATGACCAATTTACTGAATTTACAACTGGCGCATCACAAAAGTAATCTAATAACCAAAAACAATGTGAGCGGCTGGCTGTGCCCACCTAATCGCGTTAAGTTTTCCACATTGCTCGGATGCAACGTGAACACATGAAAGAACATGAAACACTAGCGAAGGTTTGACGCAATTCGGATGTAAGTGCGCTGGAGAGCACAGCATAAATGACTCCCAAGATGAAAGGGGCACGTACGAGGTCACCATGTACCGTGTTTCTCAGTACGCTGATAAAACACTCTTAGTTGCTAGACACAAGGACTATAATATAGCATTATCTTTTTTAACACGACAGCGAGTTAGTTATGGAAAGGTTCAGCAATAACTTAATTAAAGTTAACAATAAAGAGACGAAATTGGTATTTTTTCACAAATATTTAAAGAGCAGAAGAGTTGAAATCTGGGTTAGTTGGTACATACTTAAGAAAAACCAGCCAAAAAGACGGGGACAAAGGAGAGACAAGGCACACACAACGACTGGACTATCAACTGTGCTTTATTGAAAAACAGCCAGTCTCCCAGGAAACCTAACAGAGCATGCGCAGCTCAACGAAACCGCAAAACCAGCACAAAAGACCGCGAGCTCGTAAGACAGTCAAGCTGCACTGTAAGCGGGACAAGTAACCTAATTCCTTCTGCATCAACATGACAGACTCCGTGCTAATACAGTTATCTCCTTGATTACTAATGTGAAACGCTTCGAGGATTTCCTGCTCAACTTACCCTTGCCTCTACCGAGAAAAGTGACATTCGAAAACAACGGGTAGCACCCGCAATCGCGGCAGTGGTGAGGAAAGTTTGCTCCGTCAGCCGGAGTCAGAGAGTTATGGTGCTCTCGTAGCGTTCCATTTATACACCGGCCAGTTTGGCCGATGTAAACTTTTTCGCATGTCAGCGGAATCTTATAAACCACCCGTGTCGCACAAGGAACATAGCAGTTTTGATGGCGCGTCTAACAAACAGGTGGTCTAGTTCTGCCACGCGCGACACGTGAAGAAAGGCTTGAAAAAAATGAACGGCGGCGCAACAAGAAGAACACAACAAGAGAGGGGACACCACATGCGCTCTCTTGTTGTGTTCTTCTTGTTGCGCCGCCGTTCATTTCATCATGCACCAACTCGCCCCTCAGGCCATTCTTCTAAAGGCTTGAAAGTTTGCAAGGAGCAGTAAAGACAACACTGACACCTTGTCTTGCAGCAACTTTTTTGATGTTATGGGAAGCCCCATGCACATAAGCCATCACTTAAAATTTTCTTCTTTCAGCCCCAGTAGGGTCAGCCACCTTTTCATCACGGCTCTTAATTCTTTGCAGCAACGACTCTGCCACAGCATTCAAAAGCGGTTTTGGGAACCCGGTCTCTTGCAAACGCTTAACCTGGTTGTCGAAACTTGACTTCATGCTGTGGTGGCAACTCTTCTGCAGAGCATTGCGAAAGCAGCTCATGGCAATGCCTCTCGTGACGACTTTTGAGTGTGCAGACGAGTACGGTTACATAGCCTTCTTACTCCTGGGTAAAAAACACCAGCATACATGGCCATCGTCACAAAAAGTTACTTGAAGTTCTAAAAAACGAATCCACTGGTTAGCGGGTAGTTCAAATGTAAAAGAAAGGGAGCTCGAGCAAGCTTTAAAATCTTCTAAGAAATTGTCTACAACCTCATGAAAGGAGTCAGCCGGTGAAAGATTTAACATTATCAAGAAATCGTCCACATACCTAAAAACGTTGCACACTCGTCTGTCAAGAAAAGAGCCTAGAGGTATGTTGTCAAACTTCGCTAAAAAAATCTGGCACAAGATAGGTGCTACGCTAGCACCAATACAGATTCCTTTTTTCTGTATGAACAGACCGCCCTTAAAATCTACAAGGGTAGATGAAAGATAAGTAGTTAACAGTTCTAAGAACGCATCGATGGAGATGCCACAAGCATTTTGGAAGGCAACTAGGCCGTTCTGTCAATCACTTCACGCACTGCAAAAAAAGTTCGTCATGAGGGATGCTGTAAAATAAGTCTTCGATGTCAATAGAAAACCCAGCGTTGGCTCCGGGAATGCCGTCGCTGAGTACTTAAACCACTGCAGCTGCGCTCGCAACGTAGCAGGGGCCCTGCACATCAAGGCACTTCAGGTGTCGCTGCAAATACTGGCCCAGTAACTTTTGCCAGGTGTCAGCCTCGGTCACAATGGCCCTCAAAGGGCAGTCTTGTCTTGTGCGTTTTTGCGGAGGCGATTATCTTTGCAATTCTTCACCCTCTGAGCCAGATTATCCAAGTTGTTGGCTCCTAGGAGTCTCACGGCTGTGGTCTTCAGTTTTCAAGGCTTGCGTTTCGTAGGAAGGAAATTCTTGTGTACGGCTGCCAAAGCCTTATCACCAAACGTGCTCGTAGGATGAACCACAAACCCTCCTTCCTTGTCCACTTAAAGAAGTGTCAAGTCGTTTTCGATGAAGTGGTCCACCACTTGACGAAGAGCAGGGTCCATGTGCCTTTCTTGTTTACTGTCTATCTTGCGTAGGACGTCAATGCCTTCAGACAAACACCTCTGCTTCTCATCTTTGTCGGCTTTCTCTGCAACACGATGTACAGTAGCAAGGAGCTCATGTCTGCTGACACGACGTTTCATACTGTACTTGGGCCCATTCTGTAGTAGGTCATCAATTGCCTTAGGTACTGACGTTCCTTCCAGATAGGTAACATAGCCTTTGTGCACTTTTGACTGTTCCTTTCTTGGCAATTGTCGCCGAAGCTGATTCCAGTACACCTCAGTAGCTTGGTCTGCGATTCGACGGTGTTCTTGAAGGCATCGAACCCCAAGATGTTCGCTACGTCCGGTGAGGCACAAAACTCGAAGCCAGTCATGTAGGAGTTTCACCTGTCTCCAGCACTAGGATTTCCATATTTTGGCTATCTGCTTCCAATGTCCCGAAGATGGCTCTAGGAGGCCAAAGAAGGCGACGAGCTCTTTGGGCGCCGAATTCACCTTAAGGCAATGGGACAGGGCACGCGCGCGGCAGGGGATGAAAGCAATTGCGCTGGCGCCAACCATTGCCTGATGTTCCGGAGACTGCACACTTAAAAAGATACCTTGATAATTTGAGGTGATGCCTTATGTGCATGGGGCTTCCCATAACATCAAAAAAGTTGCTACAAGAAAAGGTGGCAATGTTGTCTTTTCTGCTCCTTGTAAACTTTCAAGCCTTTGTTCACGTGTCCCGCGTGGCAGAACTAGACCACCTGTTTATTAGACGCGCCATCAAAACTGCTATGTTCCTTGTGCGACACGGGTGGTTTGTAAGATTCCGCTGACATGCGAAAAAGTTTACATCGGCCAAACTGGCCGGTGTATAAATGAAAGGCTGCGAGAGCACCATAACTCTGACTCCGGCTGACGTTGCCAACTTTCCTCGCCACTGCCGCGATTGCGGGTGCTACCCGTTGTTTTCCAATGTCACTTTTCTCGGTAGAGGCAAGGGTAAGGTTGAGCAGGAAATCCTCGAAGCGTTTCACATTAGTAATCAAGGAGATAACTGTATTAGCACGGAGTCTGTCATGTTGATGCAGAAGGAATTAGGTTACTTGTCCCGCTTACAGTGCAGCTTGACTGTCTTACGAGCTCGCGGTCTTTTGTGCTGGTTTTGCGGTTTCGTTGAGCTGCGCATGCTCTGTTAGGTTTCCTGGGAGACTGGCTGTTCTTCAATAAAGCACAGTTGATAGTCCAGTCGTTGTGTGTTCCTTGTCTCTCCTTTGTCCCCGTCTTTTTGGCTGGTTTTTCTTAAGTATTTAAAGATAATTTCTAATGATGTGTCAATTCGTTTGCACAGATCAAATTGTGATCATTGCAAATGTATTCAAGGCGAGGGCTGAGTGGGGCTGGTTGGTTAATGTTGAATGGTACGGCAAAACAGCGCTGACGGACGGGACGGAAGAAAAGACAAACACATGCGCTGACGCGGACGGTGCGTCAATGATCGGCTACGCGAACACGCGTAAGACATATAAAACAAGTCACGCCGAAATAACGTGGTCATTCATTTCGCAGATTGCGACAAATGTGAGGCATTTTTAGACCAAACCACTATCATCGCTAAGTATAGAGACCACACCTCACGCCTGATATCGGAGGCCTTTCACATTCACACATTAGGCAACTCATGTGTAAGCCAACCATCGGTGGCTCTATTGCCACAGGAGATCGCTTTTCTTAATCAGTGATGATATCCCGAATGTATGCCTTGTCATGTTTACACCGCAGTTTTCCCTTCTATGCTTTATATTGCACCCCTCTTTCGCAATAAACCATTTGGTTGTTAGTTCAGCGCATGTGTTTGTCTCTTCTTACGTCCCGTCCGCAAGCGCTGTTTTGCCGTACCATTGCAAATGTTCATCAATTATGCCTGTGTCAACGGTCAAATATTAGGACTATTCTTCGATTCCCACATGTCTTTGAATACCCATTTGTCTTTTGTCTGCTCTGAGCTCCGGAAAGTTGCCTGTATGCTGCACTCTGTTAAGAGCCTTTGTCCTATGTGTATACGCAAGCAAATAGTATAGGCCTTACCCTACAGTGTGTTTGTTTTGCTATGGTATTTGCTGCTTTTATTTCTTCTCTCCCTTTGGCCAAAGGTCAACTGCATACTGAAATCCACCCTTAAATCAGTATTACATGGTAAGTGATGAGATGAAGGTAGTAGCGTTTTCGAACTTTCACATAACACTGACTTTGTTCATCTATTTATGCGCTTCTTTCCTGTCGTCTTCCTTTTTCCTGTGAACGTCTTTTTAGCGCACAGCCTTTCAAATATGAATATGTACCAACTAGCCTGACTAAAAGCTTTACTAATGCATCTATTTTCGGAAACAGTAGTTGTTAAACACTAATGGACTAATGATTTTTGTCACCTTATGTTCCTGTTAAAGATCTGCGAAGTCGCGATGGCTTTCTCGTGCTTATGGTGTGAACCCGTTATGGCGAACATCTTCGAAAACATCATGTTCTCCCTGTTCTTAACCGGTCACCCAAAGAAATATGTTCTGTTAATTCCAGACAGATAGTGAAAGCACGTCTTGTGAAATTACGTTGCTAGTTCCAGTATTCTGTTTTGATGCTGTGCTTTGACATGTTTTTTTTTCTCGCTTTTTCTGCGTATTCTTGCGTTCGCTCTTTTGGAATTCATTTTTTTCTTCTCACATTTTTCCTTTTTGTTCCCTTTCCTTTTTTCCCCTCCCAGCTTTTTTTTTGCAGCTTGTCTGCTCGCTGTATGGCTTATATGCTGTCTGCTGTCGGGCGCTGCCTTTCAAGCCTTCTGGGGCTTTGGCAGGCCCGCATTTGTACTGGAAAGAAGAAATGAAAAAAAATTATTAGTGTTATTATTAACTGACCGTCAGTCGGGAGTGGTGCTGCAGGCGTGCCAGTGTGGCCAGGAGGGACCAGGCGTGCGGGATGCCTCTGGACAGCTGCAACTCCAGCCAGTCCAGCCAGCGGCCACTGGACAGCAGCAGGGAGGCAGCTGCGGCCAAAGTACCAGTTGTAGTCGGGCACGACTCTAGAAGATAGGAACACCTCCATCCGATGGCGCTGGCCGCTTCTCATGGGGACGCGGTTGAACCCCTTGGAGCGGCTAGCGTGACATCGCAGGCAGTGGTAGACGAAAAGGGATTAACCGCGGCGCGGCTAGATTTGGCCGCCGCCATCGACTGGATGGCCTCCTTTCAGCGGCATCCGTTGCTTCGTCCTTGAGTTTTATACAATACGACACAATCTTAATTGCCCATAAAGGAAAACAGAATACACACGAGGGCTTGACTAGCAGTGCCTGGCAGTAATGTCACAGAAGTTTGTGCAAATCTATCAGCGAAATAGTTTCTATCTCACCTCTTGTACTCGCACCTAACACAGGCGCTGGCAATTTATTACATGTCGCCGAAACACATTATTGCCCCGTACGTCTTCCGCACTTTTTCGCAGTTTTGGGGATCACGTGCGTCTTAAGCCGGTGTATCTTAAAATCGTTGCTCTGGAAGTGTTTAATTAAAGCACTTCCGACAATCAGAGGTGTAAAGTTCGGTATGAATGGTTCTGGTTATGATAGGATGCGTACTAAACCGATCAAAGCCGTTTGTGGCATGTCCCACGTGTTTTGTTACTTAATTAACCAGTGTTTGCTAAAGAAGTTTCTCTTGACAAAATGAAGATTGAAAAGTCGCCGTTTTGCAAAAAGGAGGCGACACGACCAATATAGGTAACTACAACTGTATAAATATACTGCCTTTGTTTTCAAAAATATTTGACAAGGGTATTAATAACACACTAATCAATCGACAGAACAAGAATAATTTTATAACTGAATGTCAATGCCGTTTTCAGAAAGGTAAATCCATTTAGTCTGTGCTGCTGAAAATTCCAGAAATAATTGGCAATATAATTGAACAACGTCTTTACACTCTCGGCATTTTCATAGACTTTAAGAGAGCGTTCCACTTTATCAAGCATGATATCCTCATCTCGAAAATACCTTACTACTGCATAAGAGGCCTAGCACTTAATCAGCTAACCAGCTATTTGTGTAACCGTATGCAGTATGTCATGGTTAATGGCCCGGACTCAGACACAACATTTATTTATAGATACTGCGATCTTGTACAGATCATAGCAGGGTGAGACAAAACAAAATACAAGCATATAAACACACACAAATTCACAACATTTACAGGCACTTTTCAAACAGAAGTAAAGAATTTTGATTAACAGTCTCGCTATTAAGTTTGTTCCAATCAGTAATTGTCCTCGGAAAAAAAGAATATTTAAAGCAGTTATTTCGCGCGCTCAAAGGGGTGATTCGTCCTACATGAATCAGTACGTTATTACTCCTCTATATAACTGACATTACCTTAGTTTCAAGCACCCAGGATGTGATCCTGTACGACGGCGACACGAATCTTTCGTTTTCTTCTCCTGATTTACCATCCCTTTATCCTTCCGGAAACACATTTCTCCAAAACTGGGCTAGTTGGTAGTTGGTTGGCTAGTTGGTTGCTGGGCTACCTTACTATTCTCGAATGAAGTTTTATTTATTTATTTATTTATCATCATACCCACAGCGCCATTGGCTGGCATTACAGTGGGGGGGTAGAAGAAAAAGTACACAAATGCCACCGCGTGCAGGTGGTTACAAAAAAAAAGATAACAATGAGATAGAAAGAACACGGAATTATTATACACAAAAAAATGTCACAGCATGGAAGAAAATGAATCATTTGATAATATGGACACTACTTCCTCAGGCAGCTTGTTCCATTCCGAAACCGTTTAGGGGAAAAAAGACATTTTAAAAAGGTCAGTCCGGCACCTGTATTCTTTAACTTTAAGTGAATGATCTCTACGTAAAGACACGTAATCAGGGTTGGCTATATATTTGGTTCTGTCTATTCCAGTTCTAGAATGAAATATATTATGAAATAATTTTAAACGCAGTACTTTCCTACGTTTTTGAAGTGAGTCCCAACCCAAAGATTTTTTCGCGCTCGTTACACTAAAATATCGCCCATAGTTATTGAAAACAAAACGAACGGCCAAATTCTGAACTCTTTCTAGCTTTTGAACGTCAAGCAAGGTTTTCGGATCCCAGACTGTGCAAGCATACTCAAGTATGCTTCTAACGTTTGTATTATACAGCAGTTCTTTAGTCTTTAAAGGGAAAAGTTTAGCGTTACGTCGCAGGAAACCTAAAACACGACAGGCTTTGGCAGTAACGAAATGCACGTGACGATGCCAAGACATTGAACTTGTTAAATATACACCAAGATATTTAAATTCCAACACTGAAAGCAGTCTGCTATTATTTATGTTATAAGTGAAAATATGGGGAACCTTCTTTTTAGTGAAACACATATGTACAGATTTTTGTAAGTTAATATGCATTCTCCAGTTCTCACACCACTGGGCCACTTTACACAAATCCTGTTGTAATGCATCGCAGTCACTTTGATCGTTAATAATTCTATACAATACACAATCGTCCGCAAAAAGACGCATGTATGAAGAAATACCTGAAAAGATGTCATTCATGTAAATTATGAACAGTAATGGGCCCAAGACGGATCCCTGAGGCACCCCTGATGTTACAGCCACCTCATGCGATTGTTTCCCGTTGACAACAACACATTGACGCCTAACGCTCAAATATTCCTTTATCCACCTAATAACGTTCTCATTTATGTTGTACCAGTATAATTCTTGTATTAATAAGGCATGTGATACAACGTCAAAGGCCTTCCTAAAATCTAGAAAAATACAGTCAACAGAATATCCCTTATCTAAAGCACTTGACAGGTCATGTACAAATTCGGTAAGCTGGGTGACACACGAGTAACCACTGCGAAAGCCATGTTGATTAGTATTTAATAATGAATGTATACTAAGATGATTCATAATACTAGTATAAAACACATGCTCTAAAACTTTGCATAATACACTGGTCAAGGACACTGGTCGATAATTTGAAACAACATTCCTAGGTCCCGATTTATGTATAGGTACAACATTAGCAAGCTTCCATTCATCAGGCAAGGAGCCTTCCTGTAATGACTTTGTGAAAAGAATTTGAAGGTACCTTGACAACGCAAAAGCACAAGAAGAGAGCAGAATCGTGGGTAAGCCGTCCGGACCGGTGGCACTGTTATCTTTTAAGCGTTCTAAGAGCGACACAATTCCTCGCTGATCAAATTCAATGTTCTCCATGTGTTCCGTACAGTTCAAGGCAAGGTGAAAATCGGCAGGGCTATTGCTGTCCTCAGCAGAAAAAACTGAGCTGAAAAACGTGTTAAAGCACTTGGCTTTCTCCAGATTATCATGAACGATACTTCCGTTGTGATCGAGTGGCGGGATAGACAATTCATCCTTTCTGTTTTTTTTTATGTACTGCCAAAATTCTTTAGGGCGATCCTGGATACGCATGTCGAAAGACTGAAAGTAGGTAAATTTAGCCTCTTTGACCGAAGCATTCATATCCTTTGTAATCTTTTTTAACTGATCCATGTTATCTTCCGACGGATTTCTTTTGAAGCGCGCATATAGTTGTTGCCTCTTTTCAACGACTCTGCGCAGCGCTTTTGAGAACCATGGCTTGCTTTTGCTGCGACGTTTCGTCATCACCCATGACGGCACATGCTGCTCACGCAAATCAAAAAGTTTGGCTGTCAGTGTGCGCCACAGCTCATCAACGCTGAGTGAATCAGACAGTGTTTCGTACACATCGACATAGGATTCAAGTGCCCAGGCTATCTTGGGAAAATTTTCCTTTCGGTAACTGTAAATGCGCCGATTGCCACAGTCTTCAAGTTTAACATACTGAAAGTTCATTTCCGCTAAAACACAACTGTGATCACTGATACCGGGCACTACAAGGGTAGAACAAGCTGCCGATGGTTGGTTAGTGAATAATAAATCCAAAACATTGTTGCCACGGGTTGGCTGCAGCACTAATTGGGATAAGCTGAATGAATTGCACAGATTTAACAATTCTTTGCCTACTGCGGAATTGGCTCTAGACGGAAGACATCCTGAGCTCCAGTCTAATTCAGGAATGTTAAAGTCACCTCCAACAACTAAACAGTCAGTTTTAACAGTTTCAATCATATCAGTTAGGTCGCTGATGGGTTCAAGCTGATTTCCAGGTGGCCTGTAAAACGAGCAAACTGATAGTAATTTACCATTTAAAAGTCTAATTTGAGCCCATACTGCCTCACATGTCCCAACATCAATTTCCATCTTGCGAGAACTAACTAAGACGTCCACCAGTATAAATACGCCTCCTCCGTGCCTGTCTCGATCTTTTCGATAGCTGATATAGTTACTCGGAAAAACTTCGCTATCGTTAACATCCCCATCCAGCCATGATTCACATCCGATCACAACGGAAGGTCCCGCCATGTCAATTAGACCATGTAGCTTGTCCACTTTATTCTTAATACTTCTGCAGTTTAGTACTAGAATCGACAAAACAGAGTGATCCGGCTTAACTTGTCAAGAGGCTCGAACTACCTGCCCCTGAGATTCGTCGTAAATGTACTTGACATTATTCAAGTAAAGGACATCGTATTTCAGATGTGCTTTGCCATTGGGTCCCTTGCGAGGTTTGGCGTAGTCCCATAGCATTTTCCTCTTGTTTCGTACTGGTTCAGAGAAGTCCTCTGAAATGCTAGTAGAACTTCCTTTCAATTTCTTCGCATTTGACAGAACAGCCTCTTTCTCTTTGAATGAACTAAAATTAACAATTATTGGGCGAGTTCCTTCTGAACGGAACCGTCCGAGGCGATGGGCTCTTTCGATTCTGGGGTCTATTCCCAGAGTAGATCTACACAAATCTAGGACAAGTTTTTCAGAAATTGGTTGTGACTCGCGTTCATCCTCGTCCTTAATTCCATAAAAGAGCAGATTGCACCGTCGAGATCGATTTTCAAGATCGTCCACTTTCTTCATCAGAGTCTGCCACTCGGAACGCTGTCTTTCACTACTCGCCCTACAGTCCTCGACAGCGGCCCTCATTTCCTCAAGACCTGCAATCTTTGCTTCTAAATTGGCCATACGGGCATTCAGATCCGACATAGCTGTTTTGTTTTCATCCTGATAACTCTCGATAGTTGCAAGTTTTTCCTTAATTTCTGTCTGGCCTTGCAAAAGCTGCTGCAGGATTGCATCGCTAGGTCCTGGGTTAACTTCTATGTCGCCGCACAAAACCAGAAGCAAAAGGTAAAACGCAGCTCTTCGAAATAACGAAAAACGACACCTTCTGCGTAACATGGGTCTGTGTGCTACAGAATGAGAAGAAACGCATGCATACAATACAGGGGGTGGAACCGGCAAAGCATACACTAAACATATATTGAAATATGTGTCACTAACCTGCGTGAAAAGCAGTAAATGCGTGAGCGGCAACGCCATTTCGGTATCGCCGGTTCCACGCCCCAACGATGAAGTGACGATTCCCGCCTTTTGTAGAGTGTAGTGGCACGGGCTGTAAAACCATGGTGGGTTGACTGGCACCGCACAATGTCCAAAATCGGCTGCGAGGCACACACAATCGTTGAAGTCGACCGTGGTTAGCACAGGTGAAAGCTTGGTGAAGGAACCAGTATCCAGCGTAGACGAATCATGCACAGCAGACAATTCCTCGGCATGAAAGCAGTGACTTGAATAACCAGCGATGAATACCTGCGTGAAAAGCAGTAAATGCGTGAGCGGCAACGCCATTTCGGTATCGCCGGTTCCACGCCCCAACGATGAAGTGACGATTCCCGCCTTTTGTAGAGTGTAGTGGCACGGGCTGTAAAACCATGGTGGGTTGACTGGCACCGCACAATGTCCAAAATCGGCTGCGAGGCACACACAATCGTTGAAGTCGACCGTGGTTAGCACAGGTGAAAGCTTGGTGAAGGAACCAGTATCCAGCGTAGACGAATCATGCACAGCAGACAATTCCTCGGCATGAAAGCAGTGACTTGAATAACCAGCGATGAATACCTGCGTGAAAAGCAGTAAATGCGTGAGCGGCAACGCCATTTCGGTATCGCCGGTTCCACGCCCCAACGATGAAGTGACGATTCCCGCCTTTTGTAGAGTGTAGTGGCACGGGCTGTAAAACCATGGTGGGTTGACTGGCACAACACAATGTCCAAAATCGGCTGCGAGGCACACACAATCGTTGAAGTCGACCGTGGTTAGCACAGGTGAAAGCTTGGTGAAGGAACCAGTATACAGCGTAGACGAATCATGCACAGCAGACAATTCCTCGGCATGAAAGCAGTGACTTGAATAACCAGCGATGAATACCTGCGTGAAAAGCAGTAAATGCGTGAGCGGCAACGCCATTTCGGTATCGCCGGTTCCACGCCCCAACGATGAAGTGACGATTCCCGCCTTTTGTAGAGTGTAGTGGCACGGGCTGTAAAACCATGGTGGGTTGACTGGCACCGCACAATGTCCAAAATCGGCTGCGAGGCACACACAATCGTTGAAGTCGACCGTGGTTAGCACAGGTGAAAGCTTGGTGAAGGAACCAGTATCCAGCGTAGACGAATCATGCACAGCAGACAATTCCTCGGCATGAAAGCAGTGACTTGAATAACCAGCGATGAATACCTGCGTGAAAAGCAGTAAATGCGTGAGCGGCAACGCCATTTCGGTATCGCCGGTTCCACGCCCCAACGATGAAGTGACGATTCCCGCCTTTTGTAGAGTGTAGTGGCACGGGCTGTAAAACCATGGTGGGTTGACTGGCACCGCACAATGTCCAAAATCGGCTGCGAGGCACACACAATCGTTGAAGTCGACCGTGGTTAGCACAGGTGAAAGCTTGGTGAAGGAACCAGTATCCAGCGTAGACGAATCATGCACAGCAGACAATTCCTCGGCATGAAAGCAGTGACTTGAATAACCAGCGATGAATACCTGCGTGAAAAGCAGTAAATGCGTGAGCGGCAACGCCATTTCGGTATCGCCGGTTCCACGCCCCAACGATGAAGTGACGATTCCCGCCTTTTGTAGAGTGTAGTGGCACGGGCTGTAAAACCATGGTGGGTTGACTGGCACCGCACAATGTCCAAAATCGGCTGCGAGGCACACACAATCGTTGAAGTCGACCGTGGTTAGCACAGGTGAAAGCTTGGTGAAGGAACCAGTATCCAGCGTAGACGAATCATGCACAGCAGACAATTCCTCGGCATGAAAGCAGTGACTTGAATAACCAGCGATGAATACCTGCGTGAAAAGCAGTAAATGCGTGAGCGGCAACGCCATTTCGGTATCGCCGGTTCCACGCCCCAACGATGAAGTGACGATTCCCGCCTTTTGTAGAGTGTAGTGGCACGGGCTGTAAAACCATGGTGGGTTGACTGGCACCGCACAATGTCCAAAATCGGCTGCGAGGCACACACAATCGTTGAAGTCGACCGTGGTTAGCACAGGTGAAAGCTTGGTGAAGGAACCAGTATCCAGCGTAGACGAATCATGCACAGCAGACAATTCCTCGGCATGAAAGCAGTGACTTGAATAACCAGCGATGAATACCTGCGTGAAAAGCAGTAAATGCGTGAGCGGCAACGCCATTTCAGTATCGCCGGTTCCACGCCCCAACGATGAAGTGACGATTCCCGCCTTTTGTAGAGTGTAGTGGCACGGGCTGTAAAACCATGGTGGGTTGACTGGCACCGCACAATGTCCAAAATCGGCTGCGAGGCACACACAATCGTTGAAGTCGACCGTGGTTAGCACAGGTGAAAGCTTGGTGAAGGAACCAGTATCCAGCGTAGACGAATCATGCACAGCAGACAATTCCTCGGCATGAAAGCAGTGACTTGAATAACCAGCGATGAATACCTGCGTGAAAAGCAGTAAATGCGTGAGCGGCAACGCCATTTCGGTATCGCCGGTTCCACGCCCCCATAGTTCATAGCAAACAGTGCAAAGGCAGAAGAAAGGAAGACGAACACAGCACTGCCTTCTTCGAGTTGCTACGCGCACTTCGTAGGCAAGAAAGTGGCGGACAAAGCTCTCTCACAATGGCCTCAAGTCCCAATCGTCGCACTTCACTTGAAGATCAGTCAGCGCCTCCACTGTTATGTACCGAGTGTGCGCAAGGCAAGACTAACTAGTAGTTATTCCTCTTCGTGCGAAAAATGACAATGCGTGAGTTTGGATGCCTCCGCCTTTCACCACGTGTCAATCACAGCCGACTGAAGAAGCCTGGCAAAGATGACGGGCAGGCAATCCATATCAAGCACACATGATGTGGTTTGCCTTGGATTTAAGTCGCGCTCCAAATAATTTAGGCTGTTCGACTTTCCATTATGTTATCTAACAAATATGTCCTTGGCAGGAAAATACCTCCTCGAGCGTAACTCCTTCCTCTGAGCTGTTCGTTTCTAAGCACAGCGTGTTCTTCGCGTCTGAATTTCATTTTTTTTCTGTCCACAGCTTGGCGCCACCTACCTGAGGTAGCGTCTGTGTCTGCACCCCGGAGTGCAGACAGAAAGTAGGCAAGCGCAGTGGCCACTTGCGAAGGCTCGCTGCACCCCAGGCATAGCTGCACCACTGGAGACGAAGGAGGTTGTGAAACACAGCTCTGCACAGTAGCGAAGGCAAGACAACATGAAAAAAAAAAGGCGAGCCATTGTAAGCAGCTAGAGCAACAGTAAACTATGAGCTCTTGGCTTTTAAGCGTGCCGAGGTACACTGCAGCGTTTAATTTATTTTTAGCTATGACCCAAAGAACTTCTTAGTCCCATTTGGATCCGAATTACTGAGAGGCATACTGCAAGCACTAACTCCAAATTACACCACACTGAAACTTCGTTAAGGCGGCAGTACCCTCTAAACAAAAACAGCCTGAATATGTCCACTCGTGATTATCGTGCTATTCCACGGAGGGAGGCACATGCGGGACTTTTATTCACTTCAAGCAAAACTTCGCGCCAACTAAACAGGTCAAGCGGGCCAAGGGACACAGATAAGCTCAAGCTTGAAAGTAACCTGAAGAAAAATTAGCTGCGGTTCAGCCACTGCTGAACCTGATTAGAGAGCGAAAGCTATGGCGTACCGGGCAACTTTAAGCGGCTTGGCGCCTGTAACGTTGAGTGCGTTCCGGACACTGGGTAGGCAGCGCGCCCACCCTGCCACACTGGCAGGCGGTAGTTAATGGTTTATCGCGAGAGCGTGCTCGCCCAATGAACACTGCGGCCTATTGCAGCAGTGCCGCGTGTCCGCCACAATGTCTTCAGCGCTAACGCCTGCAGCCTACATCTCTCCCTGTCTCATCACCCCACGTACCTATAAGCGTGGTTCAGGCGTCCACTGATCGAGGAAAGCAGTTATGCGCACTTCCTTTCTTTAAAATAATTGGAGTGTGAAACACTGTAAATGCTAACGCCAATGAATCCAATGAACGCTGACGGCCTACAGTTTCAGTGCCGCATTTCTGGCACAACGTTGCCAATGCCAAAGCATGCGGCGCACTTCTGTCACTACCGCCATGTAGCTTAAAGCACGAGTGAGGGGTTGTCCACTGTTCCAAGAGGGCAGTTGTGCGACTTTCCTTTGCCTTCCAAGCTACCGCTCCACTGGTTCTGTGGCTAAAAGCGCGACTAAGGTGTCCACAGTCCCCGGGGGCCGGTTACGCGCCTTTCCTTTTGAAGCTGCTGCTCTTCACCACCGGTTTCGTAGCTTAAACCGCGACATAGGTGTCCACTGTCCGAGGGGGCCGGTTATGTGCCTTTCATTTGCTTTTGAAGCTCAAAGTCATTTGAATGAAAATTGGGCACCCATCGACCAAAGCACGAGCTCCCGTAGTGAAGCTTTCGTTTCAACTGTAACGACGAAGTTGTTCCTGCTCAAGCGAAGACGAGGACAAACTTCTGACAGTTGTGTTGAGCGGCATTGCCATCGCTTTAGTGGGTGTGCTCGTGGTGCTCGACCTCTGTGTCTACGAAGCCTGTGTCTCTGTGTCTACCGCCGGCGCCCAGTACCACTAACCATCCCAGTACCCATCTTACACAACAGTGCTTTATCTTTAGTTAAAGCTAGAGTGAGAACCGGTAGCTTCACATGGTTTAGCCTGGAAAATACTAAAATAACTCACAACGAACAGCATAACATGACTTTGTCAGGGTGAACCACCGTGAAGTTACCGCATCTCACTCGGTTTAACCAAAGCCAAACCACTCTTGTTTGGCATTTTCTCTACGGACTTAGTTCGCATTATCCACTCAGGAGCTAGTCGACACAAGCATGCACCCATTCTTGAGGAATTTTTTTGCTGCGATAATTACTTACAATAGACATTTTATTGATAAGAAGTCCGAGATTGGAACCAGTTGCAATAAAGTTAGCCTACCGTGGGCAAATTTACCGAGCTAGCTAAGAGCTCTGTTCTTACATTTACTTCGGCATGACTGTGTTTTATTCTTTTTTACTGTTGTAATTTCTCCCAATCTTTATAAGATATGCATGTGTACTTCTTATTTTAGGACTTGATGCCTTCTTTGGCTATGCCACACGAGTTGCGTGTGTATCCTCCTATGTTAAGCTTCAATGTTTAGTCAGTGAAACTTCATTTGTATACCATATGTTTTTGTCCACTCCTGCAAAAATCCCCAAGAGGGATAGAGAGATTTTTGAAATAAAAAATAAACAAAATACGAAACGCGAATACTGGAATACTGGCATGTTCCGCACACGCGTACTAATTATGGTACGCAAATGTTTGCTTATGACCTGCCTGCGTTGCTTAACACACTGATCGCATATAATTTCGGATTTTTTTTCATGTTCTGTTATCCAGTCTGTAGAATTATTTTTGGCCCCAATGTTGATTATGTCTCCTGTGCTCGTTAGTAACTATAAGTGTTACTGTAAATCGCTGCCTATAATCCGTGTGGTTTGTAAGTACATTTTTTGTTATTCATTCGAGTGTATTTTGTGATATTGTTACGTGCTTAGCACACGCATGGGGGTTTATTTACAGAGGAGATTGATAGATTGATTGTAAAACATTTTATTCCCCGGAAAGAGCTTGGTAAGAGGTCGCGTTAAGTGGTCGAGAGTACGCAGCCCTCGACGACTTTGTCAGCCCACTCCACCGCCAGAACTTGCGTTCTGGGGTTAGAGCTAGCCAGCACGGTCTCCCACCGCTCGAGAGAAGGAGCGGTAACTAGATCACCCGGAGGTGGCTCTATTTTGCAGTCCCACAGGAGGTGATCGTAGGTGGCTCGTTGGCCACAGTGTTTGCAGTTTGGGTTGTAAAGATCTGGATAAATGTGCGCGAGGAGTGATGGGGTGCGTACAGATCTCGTCTGTGATGATTCGAGTGTATTTTGTGATATTGTTACGTGCTTAGCACACGCACTGGGGTTTATTTAAAGAGGGGATCGATAAAAGCAGAACAGCGACGGAGCCTACAAGCGTCCTTCAGATTTTTCTCTTCCTTTTCCTCTACCGGTCAGTCCTACCGTTGATCTTCTGCTGCTTCCGTCGAATCTCTATGAAAGCGCGTGACATTTCCTTCCTCGCAGACGAAGCCCGTCGGGCGAGTTAAATAGAACGTCTGGGATGAAATCGCTTGAGGCGGGCCACATGCACCACCTGAGACTGGCGTGACCGTCGACCACTAGCAGTTAGGATGCTATGACGTAATAAAGGTCACTTATACACTCTAAAACAACAAACGGTCCAGTGTAGTGTGACAGCAGTTTCTGAGACAGACCACGCTTGTGTACAGGTGTCCACAACCACACAATGTCACCAGCAACATCAGAAACTTCTTGATGTCGGACGTCGTAGCGGTTCTTAGAACGCTCTTGCGCAGATAAAATTTGAACGCGGGCAAGCTGGTGGGCTTCTTCAGCTCTGCAGAGTGTGGTCGCAAGAGAAGGTTCATCATCGTGGAAGAAAAATGGTAGTATGTGTACACGCCATAGCGAGGCGAGCGAGCATAGACCAGGTAGAAGGGGCTGTAGCCAGTTGTCTCATGTTGTGCTGTGTTGTATGCATGAGTAATGAACGGGAGGACGCCATCCCAGTCCTTGTGATCCGCAGCGACGTACACGGCAAGTATGGTGGTGAGCGTCCGATTAATGCGTTCTACCGCACCGTTCGTTTGGGGATGATATGGCGTGGAGTGGCGAAAACTGCAGCGGCTGAGGCGGAGAAGTTCTTCGACAACGTCCGCTGTGAATTGGCGTCCACAGTCACTAATGAGAACTGCAGGAGGGTCGTGCCGAAGAAGGACGAATCGAAGTAAGGATGAAATAAAACAGCGCAAGGAACGGGACGAAACACGAAGGAACAAAACACAGACACGGGCTTGTCTGTGTTTTGCTCCTTCGTGTTTCGTCCCGTTCCTTGCGCTGTTTTATTTCATTATGCAATACCAACTAGCCCGGCATCTTGCACTTCCGAAGTAAGAAATTAGATACTTCAGACGCAGTAGCGGCTGGCATCGCGGCTTTCTCCCAATAACGGGTTAAATAGTCCACGCACACAGGAATCCATCGATTTCCTTTAGAGGACCGTGGAGAGGGTCCAAGAAGGTCAATGCCAACTTGCTCAAACGGGTGTATTGGAGGTGTGATTGGCCGCAGTTTTCCCGGTGGACTCGAAGTCGGCAGCTTAAAGCGCTGGCACTGCACACAGATGGCCACATAGTGCTGGATGGTGGAACGCATGTTAGGTCAGTAAAATCGCCGTTTTGGGCGGTGCAGTGTTCGGGCTACTGCCAAGTTCCCAGACGTAGCGTCGTCGTGCGTGATCTCAAGAACTGTAATGGGTAGGCTTTCTGGCACGACAAGAAATTCTTGTAGGCGCAAAGCCCATCGAGAGAGCCGTCCACAGGGGTCACGAAGACTCACTAGCCAGCAAAGCGAATGGTGGTCGGTCACGACGTATCTAGTGAAGCAGCGCTACGGCACAGGGCCAAAGGGGAGAAAGGGACGAACACAGCGCTGACAAGAGATAAAGTTGTACAGCGCTGTGTTCGTCCCTTTCTCCCCTTTGGCCCTGTGCCGTAGCGCTGCTTCACTAGATACGTCAGACCAACTCGCCCACCAGTTCATGCGGTCACGATGGTGACAGCATTCCCGCACAGGTAGGAGCGGGAGCGCTGTATAGCGAAAACTACGATTAGACATTCTTGCTCAGTAACCGTGTGATTCCTACAGCGCCGATACCGATACCACTTGCATCAATGTGTACTTCAATTTGTGCTGATGGGCAGAAGTGGTGCAGGATGGGGCCCGAGGTCAAAAGAAATATCAGATGACGGAAAGCTGCGTCACATTCGCTGGTCCAACTGAACGGTGCATCTTTATGCAGCAAACACGTGAGTGGGTGAGCAATATCCGCAAACCCTGCAACAAAGCGCCGAAAGTGCGAGCAGAGCCCTAAAAAACTCTGGAGCTGTTTAACTGATTGGGGCACTTTAAACTTTTGACAGCTTCAATTTTCTTTGGGTCTGGTCGAACACCTTTATCTACGTGATCAAGAACAGATGTTTCACGGTTCCCAAAATGACATTTCTTGAATTTAGGATAAGACCAGCTCGTTCCATGCCATCAAGCACGATATGAAGACGGCTGCTTTGCTTACTAGATGTTTTGCCAAAAATTACAGCACCATCCAAATAACATAAACAAATTTGCCACTTTAGTCCACGCAGGAGGGTATATGCTTGGGCTTGTTGGTTCATAACTGAAAGGTGAAAAACGTAGCGCAAAGAGACGAGGACACAGAAAGACGGACAACACACGGCGCTACTTCCAACAAAGGTTTATTTCAGAAAGAAAGGTGGTTTTATAACGACATCACGACCAACACGCCGTCAAACCATGTGCTAGCAAAGCGTATCAGCCAGATATGCGAGCTCTTTCGCCATCAATGATACAGAGGGGGTACTAACACAATCATCTTTCAAAAGTGATATCCATTCCGCTTCTATGATTTCTCGTGTCAACCGTGTCAGCGCCGTGTGTTGTCCGTCTTTCTGTGTCCTCGTCTCTTTGCGCTACGTTTTTCACCTTTCACGCAGGAGTGTATCCATTAGCCGCTCCAATGTTGCAGTCGCATTACATAATCCAAAAAGCATAATGCTAAACGCATAAAGTCCGTCTGATGTTAAGAATGCCGTTTTTTCTTTATCTGCAGTGTGCATTGGGATTTGCCATTAGCCTGATCTGAAATCAATAGAAGAAAAGTATGAAGCGAAGTGCAGACAATCAATTGCGTCACCTATGCGTGGAAGCAGGTAGACTTCCTTCTTCGCGGCCGTATTGAAGCGACGGTAGTCAACACAGAACCTCCATGTGCCATCTTTTTTCTCAACAAGGATAACTGGAGCTGGCCAAGGACTGGAAGATTCTCGAATTATGCCTCTCTTTGGCATCTCTTGAACTTGGTCATCTATAAACTTACGTTCAGTGGCTGAGACTCGATAGGGCTTCTGGCGTATTGAAGCCGGTTTTGATCGTGTGATGATTACGACTGGTAAACAGCGGTGTTCAATCGTCCTTGGCAAAGTCGAACACGTCTATCAGATCGTAAGGTAGGCACTCGACAGCATGACGACCAGAACAAGAAGAACGCGTGTTTATTGATTATAGGCTTCCATAGCGCGGCGCACGCACTGCGCATGGCACGTGCACCGTCATCAGGCTATCACACAAACCTGATACAACACGAACACGTGCTTTTTTTACTTATTTAGTTGCATACCTACAGCGCCCTTGTGGGCATTAGTGTAGGAGGAAAAGAAAGAAAAATAATATAAGTGCCCAGGTGATATATTACAAATTCAACAGCAAATTGAAAATCATGAAACAAGCAGTGAAAAACATACCGATACGTATACTCGTAGTTGTCTATATATTTGCTTCACATAATCACACTGTGTCATGGTAAGTGGAAACAAGGTTATGAGAGGTTAAAAAGAAATGCTAAAACGCATTAAAAGAAATAATATTTTTCAGATTCTGGATAAAAGACGAAGGGGTCCCGAACACAAATTCTCCAGGCAAACCATAGGAAAGAAGCTGTTCTTAAATAAGTTTATTCAGCAAGCATATTCGCGCACTTTTCGGGAATGGTCCGTTCGTGCAGATACACATGTTGGTGTCTTTAGGTATCTATCTTTATCGATGCCGGTTCTAGAGTTAAGCGTATTATAAAATAGCGACAAGCTCAGGTATTTTTTTCTCGTTTCAAGCAGCGGCCACCCCATGTTTTTCGAAATAACGCGAGACCTTTTCGAAAAGTCATAATTACCTGATACAAAGCGAGCATCACGTGCCTGTACGCGTTCAAGATTTGCGATGTTACACTGGGTTGACGGATCCCAAGTACTGCAAGCGTACTCAAGAATGGGACGTACATTTGGCACAAATAATGTTTCCTTTAGCTTTGTTGGTGGTTGATTAAAGTTCACAACTTCGCCAGCGCTTCGACGAGGAACAAAGGCAGAGAAGGAAGGACAGGGCCAAGCGCTTGTGCCTGTCCTTCCTTTTCTGTCTTTCTTCCTCGTCGCAGCGCTGGCGAGGTTGTGAAGATGTACCAACCAGCTCAGATCACGGTTTTGCTACTGATTAAAGTTTCGTCTGAGGAAATTTAAAATTCGGCTAGCCTTCAGAGTTATGTTATCTATAGGAGCATTCCATGACAAATTGGCAGAGTATACAACCCCAAATATTTGTATCCTCTTGCGACCGATAGGCAGCTTCTATCTTGTAATAAAACAGAGCATGGACACAGGACGAGAACTGCCATTTTACTACAGGTTCCATCTATGACATCATTGGCAAGAAATGGCTGTTTTTTAGTTGCAAACCTTACGAGATTGCATTTGGATAAATTAAGAGACACCTTCCTGGACTGACACCACAAAAAAAAAACGGAGTCCAAGTTGTTCTGTAAACGTTCACCCTCCGCCACTCTAGTGATTTCGCGGTAGATACAGCAATCATCTGCGTAAAATCGAACACGGCTGGTGGTACGGTTAGTAAGGTCATTGATATAAATAAGGTAAAGTAGAGGGCCCAACCCCTATATACGAGGGGGTACCCAAAAGAAACCGGACTTATTTTTGTTTGAACTTATTTGTTCACATTTTCAGCACAGACCTTCAATATCCTTCAAAGTACTCTCCACTTACAATGATACGTTTGTCGAATCTTTCATTCCATTTTTCAAAACATTGTTTAAATTCATCTTTTGTGATGCTTGGCAGTCCCTCCGTCGTTTTTTTCTTCACCTCAGCAACATCAGCGAAACGCTTTCCATTCACCTGTCTTTTCATTCTACGAAACAGAGAAAGTAGCACGTGGCAAGGTCGGGTGAGTATGAGGGTTGAGGAACAGAGGTCATGCCATTTTTGGTCCAAATTTGTCGTAGAGACAGCGCTGTGTGAGCAGGGGCATTGCCGTGGTGGAAAAACCAGTCACCGTCTGCCACAAATCAGGCCGCTTACACCGAACACTGTTGCCCAATCTTTTGAAAACATACAAGCAGAAAGCCTGGTTAACTGTCTGACCCTGCGGAAAAAATTCTGAATGGACGACTCCTCTGACGTCGAAAAAACAAATCCGCATTGTTTTGAGGTTTGGTTTCACCTGACGAGCTTTCTTGAGGCGAGGTGAATTTGAAGTTTTCCATTGGCATGACTGTTGCTTTGATTCAGGATTTAATTCAGGAACACTTGAGTTGTCCCCATAGCATCGTCCTTGAACGTCTTTCTGAATATTTAAAGAGTTTCCGTCCCACTTTTTTCGAGAAAAAATCAGAATTTCACCGGCGCACGCTGTTCACGAAAATCAGCCATTGCAAAAACGACACTCACACAAAACAGTCGTCACTCTAAAACTCTGCCTAAACTAGTCTGACCTCCTTCAGCGACGGCACTCGGCTTACTGACTCTGGAATGTTCGTTCTATGCACTCCTAGCGGCAAAACGCGCTACCACAGAAGCTGTGCCGATTCAAAAAATTATTCCGGTTTCTTTTGGGTACCCCCTCGTATAGCCTTCATTGATTACGAGAAAGCATTTGACTCAGTGGAAACCTCAGCTGTCATGCAGGCATTGCGGAATCAGGGTGTGGAAGAGTGTTATGTGAAAATATTGGAAGATATTTATAACGATTGCACAGCTACTATAGTTCTCCATAAAGTCAGCAATAAAATTCCAATACGGAAAGGTGTCAGGCAGGGAGACACGATCGCGCCAATGCTCTTCACTGCCTGCTTACAGGAGGTATTCCGGGGACTGGAATGGGAACAGTTGGGGATAAGAGTTAATGGAGAATACCCGAGTAACTTGCGATTCGCTGATGACATTGCCTTGCTAAGCCACTCAGGACAAGAACTGCAAAGCATGATAAATCAGACAGGCAGAGCAGAATGGTGGGGCTAAGAATTAACATGCAGAAAACCAAAGTAATGCTCAACAGCCTAGCAAGGGAACAGCAGTTCGCAATTGGTAGCGAGGTGCTGGAAGCAGTAAGAAAATATGTCTACTTAGGGCAGGTAGTGACCGCAGATCCGGATCATGAGAGGAAAATAACTAGAAGAATAAAAATCGGGTGGAGCGCATATGGCAGGTTCTCTCAGATCATGAATGGTAGCTTACCAATATCCCTGAATAGAAAAGTATACAACAGCTGTATCCTACCGGTACTCACCTATGGGGCAGATACGTGGAGGCTCACACATGAGGGCTCAGCCTAAGTTAAGAACAACGCAGCGAGCTATGGAAAGGAAAATGATAGGTGTAACGTTAAGAGATCAGAAGAGGGCGGAGTGGGTGAAGGAACATCTTAGCTGAAATCAGGAGGAAGAAATGGGCTTGGGCAGGGCAAGATAACCGCTGGTCCTTAAGGGTAACGGAGTGGATTCCAAGAGAAAGCAAACGTCCAACGTAGCAGGGGACGGCAGAAAGTTAGGTGGGTGGATGTGATTAAGAAGTTTGCGGGGATACAGTGGCGGCAACTGACAAAGGACAGGGTTAGTTGGAGAGACATGGGAGAGGTCTTTGCCCTGCAGTGGGTGTAGTCAGGCTGATGATGATGATGATCAGAGGGCCCAAAACTGACCCCTGTGAGAAACCAGATAACACAGGCCCACCTCATGAGCACTCACCGTCCAGAACCACGCATTCTCTTCTTTCAGAAAGGTATGCTGGACTCTATGCCAAGTGATTGGCCGGTATATTAAGAAGGGACATTTTGTGTAACAGAAGTGCATGGCAAACTGAATCAAATGCCTTTCAAAAATCTAAAAATATACAGTCAACCTGCGTACCTAAGTTAATTGAGGCTGCAATATCGTGAGAAATTAATTGCGCATCACAAGAAAACCGAGCCCTAAAACCGTGCTGCGTTGGTGAAAAGAAGTTATTACTCTATAGGTTATTAATTAGGTTAGTGTAAATTACATGCTCTAATGTTTTGCATACTACGCTTGTCAGTGAAATAGGTCTGTAGTTACATGTTACGTTTTTGTCACCGCACTTATGGAACGGAATTATGCTTGCATTTTTCCGACCCATAAGGTCACAACTTCTTGCTCAAGAGAGGTTTCAAAGAGTAGTACTAAAAACGGAGCAACAGCTAACGCGCACTTCTTGAGGACAAATCTGATATGCCATCTGGACCATGTACATTAATCTTCTGCAATAAAGACACGATACCACATTCGGAAAATGATACCTGATTCATTTTTGTTAAGCTGGAATTGCCGTGCTAAGCGGTGACTGCATTTGCAGGTTGTTAGCAAGCAGATTGAAAAAATTCATTTAAACCTTCAGCTTTTGCTTTTCTATCGGCATTGTAGTTTGTACCATCAATAACATCTGGAATAGCCTGCCTGGCATTTTGCTTGTTTTTAACGTATTTCCACCATTCCTTCGGGTTGGATTTAAGTTTATCGCCTAGATTGGAAAGCTACGTGTTATGTGCTGTGCGCATCTCTGTTGCAATGACTTTGCTCAGCTCTTTCATTTGTGCGCAAAAATTTAGGTCAGGAAACTGACAATACCTACGAAACAATCTACTTTTTCTGTTTATCAACGTGCGAAGTTTTCTTGTTAGCCATGGCTTAACGCTACGGCGCTTTTGTTTTGTATAGATTCAATTAGCCATTAATATCAAGGCCTGAGATATCTGATCCGAAGTGGGGAAGAAATACGTCAAGTTCGGCAGACAGTTAGGCGTAGTCGCCTTTTTCGTAAAAGAACACCCTGCGTGGTTCTGAAGTGCCGCAGGTTTGGGCTGCACAAGATAACTTAGTGACAACCACATCATGATCACTGATCCCGGGCAATGTGACAAAATTTGATATAAGATCATGGTCATTACAGAAAAATAAGTCCAGCACATTTGCGGTAGTACCGCTCGTCCGAGTCGGCATGTTAACAAACTGTAGCACAGAATGGGCAGTAGCCATTTCCTGGAAAACAGTGTACTGTAGGGATGCATTGTTAAATACCGGCTTTAAATAGGACCAATCAATGTTCGGCAGGTTAAAATCGCCAGCGAGTATTATATACGTTGTTTTAAGCTTAACAGTATATTGCTCAACTCAAACTGAGGTTGGGGACTGCTGGAACCGGGTGATCTGTAAAACGAACCAACTGCAAAAGAGGTGCCGTTTCTTAGAAGAATTTTGCACCACACTGTTTTACAGGGTTCTGTTTCAATGTCTATCGGCATGCTAAGTATAAAGTCATGGATAAGAACAAATACACCACCGCCGTGCACGTTGTGGTCTTGTCTGTAAACAACATAATTGCGCGGAAAAATTTCGTTGTCATTGATTGTATCGTCCAGCCAAGATTCCGTTCCAAAGACAATATGTGGCTTCGATGATTCGAGGAGAGAAGCGAATTCTATCGTTTTATTTTTTGGACTGCGACAATTTATTGTTATAGATACTAGATCATGAGCATCAGTTACTCTTATTTCGCGGGAGGGTGCATTCTTTAATGGCTACGAAGCAAATAGATCCAGAGTGTCTGTTTGGCAGTTGTATATAAAAGTTTGGTGGCGCATTTCCAACTTATTGAAGTTAATCTTGAATTCGCTGCCACGTTTCTGAGCAAACTGAAATAGTTTTTATTTTATTTACATGATACTGCAGACCTTTTTGGTCCAAGCAGGAAGGGCAAAAGCAAATTGTACAAGAAATGGTTACAGAACATCTTACGTACATACATATGTTTAAAATTCATGCATGCAGTTATAAAAGCACTCCGATATACATCTTCGTCACATCTAAAATAGTCACAAATGCACGTTTCAGAAGGGCATTTTCAGGGGTTAAAAGACATTCGTAATGGCCTCTTTTAAGTTAGGGCACGTCAAAACCTCTTCCGGTAGTGAGTTCCAATCACTGATTGTTTTCGGAAAAAAATGAAAACTTATGGGAGTTTGTTTTTGCGAAGTGAGGAGTTAAGCTGTAGTTGTGTGTGTGTCTATCAAGTTGTACTTTCCTTGAGTAGTCCTCACTTAATGCAAAACCTGTTCCTTTCAGCTTTGAGGCCACCGGCAGCATCCGTTGTTTGTCTTTAAGCGATAAGAATTTTACAGTCTGGTTTGGTTGGTTTATGGGGTTTAACGTCCCAAAGCGACTAAGGCTATGAGAGACGCCGTAGTGAAGGGCTCCGGAAATTTCGACCACCTGGGGTTCTTTAACATGCACTGACATCGCACAGTACACGGGCCTCTAGAATTTCTCCTCCAAAGAAATTCTTGCCGCCGCCGCCGGGATCGAACCCGCGTCTTTTGGGTCAGCAGCCGAGCACCATAGCCGCTGAGCCACCGCGGCGGCAATTTTACAGTCAGTGGTCTCTATTTCATTTGGGAAAAATTACCAATTCTGTGCGCCCATTCAACGACTTCAGGGCCAAATGTGACGTTCAGTTGTTGCGAGCACAAAGAAATCGCTTTCTGTTCAGAGTCAGCCCAAGTTTCATTCAAGGTATCCTGAATACTATAGAAGATTAAATTGTTCCTTCTACATCGGTTTTAGAAATCATCTTGGCAGTCCTGCAGTTTGCTACACGTGACAGCATGATCTGAAGAAAGTTTCTTTGCGTCGTCCTTTATAGGAAGCACGCTGCCTTCCATAGCATGATTTTTTCCTTATAATTGCAGCAACTTTTCCTCCAGAATTTGCTGTTCAGTACGAATGGCTCGAAATTCTTCGAGAATTTCAGATTGTGTTTGTTGCATTGACGGTATTGTCATAATCACATCGAGCATCTGTTATTCTAGTTGAGCTGACAGGGGTCCGGGATTGTGTTCAATATCCCCTGAAAGCAGTAATAGCCTGCGAATAGTACGCGCGCATGACAGACACTGCACAATCGTCAAAAGAACAGTGGCTGGGGAGCTGGGATCTGGCACCAGTTTTCTTAATGGTCTACCGCTAACAGGACGATAAAAATAACCAATCTGAAGAAAGACAAATCATGAATCTCTGGCTGCCATGTCGGTGCCAGATCCCAAACTGGGAGTTTGTTGCCGCTGTTTATGTAGACATGCGGTGAAGTGTAGTGTCCCAGGTTGCCAGAAAAGGAGACGATAGCTGAAGGGCGACGCCGGGCAGCCACATCGAGCGGTGTGCGATAGTCCCAGTATCACGGAATAGCCGGGCAGAATTCATTCGAAACGCATACGCTACCGCAATACGTTGACGTTTGCGTCGATCCAAAAGCAGAAAGGGTACCGTCATCTGCACAAGCTGAAGAAAGACCAAGCATGAATCTCTGGCCGCCATGTCGGTGCCAGATCCCAGGTGCCAAATGTTGGTGCCAGGACAGAAGTAGTTCCACTAGAATGCGAATGCGACGCTAGCAGAGAAGAGATTGATTAATCATAGCCTTAACTTGGGTCTCCATATCTCATTTCACGTGCTGCTCACAGAAAGAGCTGGTTAACGCCGCGACGGAACCTGACACACCTTCCCCGAAATGGGGGAGTTTGAGGCCCCGAAACAACACAGCTGGCTCTTCAGAGTGGTCCACAACTCGGTACGGCCTCTGACCACGAGAACGACGCAACGAGGCACGAGGACACTCTTCTTAGAGCAGGCGAGTGTTGTAGGTTCTACTACAGCTTCAATAGATTCGCTCTGATTGTGAATAGAGGAAACCCGCACGAATGCTGCAGATAAAGCTGGTACAATAGTGTCTTCTTCCACCGCAAATTCTCCATAATCAGGTGTCAAGTTATCCACATGAGCTGAAAGTAACGAAGAATTCAAAGCAATCTCTCCCATACGACAGTATAAAGTTGTACCACACTCTTGCAGAAAATCAATCCCAAGAGTCACATGATGCGTTGACCGAGGCGACACTGCTAATTCTGTTCTAAACTTAAGACCACCAATAACAACATCCGAAGCCCACACATCAAGTGGGACATCAACTCCGCAAATGGGTCGAATGGCACGTGTCCGAAGCGGACATAGTTGCGGATCGCTGCTGTTCGGTGTGCAGTTGTCCGTGAGTTTTCGCCGGGGGTCGGTATTCTTGAGCAGTCGGGAAACGGCGGCGGCATTATCTAGCGATAGGCCCTGCAATGCCACACCGGTAGCACAAAGGTTGAGAGCGGGAGTGACCGCCATAAGAGACCAGGCGAACAAAGTCGCGACGTTGGTTGTAGCCAGGCTCACGCTGCTGACGAACCACGCCATCAGGGTAGGTGTGCCTCCTTTCCGTCGGCTGGTGGCCATAACGTTGGGTAATGTTGTTCCGATCGTCCATAGGCAAAGCGCCGCTAGGTTGAGCCCACCGAGTCGTCAGGGCGGCCATATCTGCCTGCGGTGCAGAACTGTGCCGCAGATATTCTGTACGGCAGATGGTGTCCCTGGACCTGGACAATTCCTCGCGCACAATCTCTCGTATCATACCAGCCATCCCAGCAAACCAAAAACCTCTCAGAGACGTCTAGCTAGACGTCTCTGTGAGGTTTTTGGTTTGCTGGGATAGAATGCAGAGGACAGGTTTCAACACTAGCTATAGAGGTGACACTGGCCAGTCTTCCGAATTTAGGAGTGATTCGACGCAGCTTTAGAGCTTCAAATGTTCTACAATATTTTATGACGTCAGCGGTCGTGCTCTGATTCTCGTTGCTAATTAGGAAATTATAAACACCTTCCGCAATTCCTTTTAGAAGGTGGCCGGCTTTGTCTTCTTCAAGCATACTGGAATTCACTAGCTTGCATAACTTTAAGATAGCTTCGATGTATGTAGTGCAAGTTTCTCCGAGTACTTGCGCCCGGGGAAGCAATGTCTGTTCCGCATGCTTCTTCTTTGCCGATTCATCCTCAAACTTTTTCTTGATTTCGCTTGTAAAGGTAGCCCATGAACTTAGTGAATCCTCATGATTGTCGAACCAGACGAAGGCAGTGGCGGCAAGGAAGAACACCACGTTAGCCAGTTTAGGAGCAGCGTTCCAGCAATTATATTTGCTCACCATTTCGTAGTGTTTCAGCCACTCGTCAACGTACTCCTCAGGTTTTCCAAAGAATGTGCGGGACTCTCGATAATTTGGCCAGTTGTTCGCTGTGTACAGTAGCTTGGTTTGGGCTAATTGGTAACAGTTCTTCGAAAACATAGCGCAAAAAGGACACGGACGACACAGAAGTGGACAGGACAGGCGCCTATCCTGTCCACTTCTGTGTCGTCCGTGTCCTTTTTGCGCTACGTTTTCGAAGAATCGCTGTGTGCGGTCTGGGTTCCTCGATATTGTCGTCTCCGGGCATATCCGATCGCAACAGTGGGAAGCCAGTGAGTTAACGCCTCCTTCGATAGACCGGTCGTCCAATGAGCAGCGTGAGAAGCCACCTGGAAGGTGGCTGCCACGGGAAGATCCCTGAGGGTGGCGTAACTAAATACGTGGAGAGTTGCGCTCCAACTTCGCACCAGCGACTATCCTAACCGTATATGTCAGTTTTTTTTATCCTGCAATAGACGAATATACTGCCACCTCACAGAATAAATATTATCTATAATATCATATCATCATCATCTATTGAAATGGATTAATTTAATCTGCATTAAGCTATATTTCTGTAGGTTTGAAATCACGTAATAGTTGTAACTGTAAACTGTAAGTTCATTTTCGGGGAAAAGTAAATAGCGCAAAATCTGTCTCGCTTATCACGGTGGACACCTGAACAGCGCCGTAAGGGAAGGGAGGAAGGGGGAGTGAAAGAAGAAAGAGTTGCCGTTATGGAGCTTTCGGGAATAATTTCGACCAGCGGGGGATCTTTAACTTCCACTCACTTCGCGCAGCACACGGGTGCTTTTTGCGTTCCGCCTCCATCGAAGCGCGGCCGGCGCGGTCGGGTTCGAACCCGGGTACTCCGGCTCCGTAGATGGGCGCCTAAACCACTTAGCCACCGCGCCGAGTAATAATTTGTTCCTTTTTTTTCTTTATGCGTATGTGACCTATTCCTAATGTGCTTTATGTGATTAGTTGACAATCTTTTTTGCCACACCTGACTGCTTTTATTTTTGCCTTCATGGGCTAATTTTATTATTGTTACTCCCATGCCGCACACGCATAATGTAAGCAGATTGCGTGCCGAGACTCCGCTCAGCTGATTTCAGTTGCTGGCCCCATAAAGACCTGCTTCTAAATTTGTTATTCTTGCCGCTCCTTCTATGCCCCTCTGAGTACTCCAGTATATTGGTAAAAATGGTTCCTTGTTATCTCCATTTAATTCAGCAAATGCTTCTTTCCGCGCTTGATCATGATATTCTGTCTGCGCAATCGGTCACTACCAGGACATGACCCGGGGCTTCTTGAATTGCTGTTTTCTACCGTAGCTCAGTTGTTCCTCAATTATTCCCTCAGTTATTATACCCTTTATAGCTTCTTCATGGTTGGCGAATGCTGTGCACTGGACAGTATTCGCGTAATATTTCAGCTCAACGACATTGTCAGTATTAGGACAGACCCGATTTTCGTGTACAGCAACATTTTTTTTTTTTTTTGACGAGCAGAGAGTCTGCCTTGAGGGCGAAAACCAATCACGCGCCCCCAAAGGAGAAGCTTCGACGCGGCAGTGTTCTGCCCGGCGGGAGCAGAGTTGCGCGCCTGGCTCTAACGAGCAGCAGCCCGGTTCTGTCTGGAGCCTACATTAGGCGAGTCGCGCTCCCTAACTAGGCAGCGATAAACGACGCGCTTTCGCTGCAACATTGCTTCGGCCTTGCGTAAACCTATGCCAGCTCGCAATCAACCTAAACGGGGGCATCTACTGAAATGTTTTAAGCGGGAGGGATGCTATAAGCTCTCCAGCACTTAGCTTTGAGTGAATTGACTGCGTAGACTTTTGGTGTGTTGAAATTTTCAGATTAATTTGCTTTTTTTGCATTAACTGAAAGTAAGGCGAGAAATTGCAGTCCGGTCAAGTCTAAACTTGAATGAAAACAGATTTCGCACTTAGCGTATGTTTCTATCAACCGGGAGTAAACTACGATATCTTGAAAAAGTTACGGCCGATTTAGCTTACTTGGCCAAATGCTAGCATTTCATTTCGGTTTCTGGCAAAGATGGGCGACCCTAGTTGTCGCGAAGATTTTGTGACCGGTACTTGAGAAGGATATTCTGGCTCCATTGCGCACGGACAGAAGTTGCTGAAGGAAGACAGCCAATGATTTTTATTTTTTTTAAGATACGGCCGATTTAGCTTACTTGGCCAAATGCTAGCATTTCATTTCGGTTTCTGGCAAAGATGGGCGACCCTAGTTGTCGCGAAGATTTTGTGACCGGTACTTGAGAAGGATATTCTGGCTCCATTGCGCACGGACAGAAGTTGCTGAAGGAAGACAGCCAATGATTTTTATTTTTTTTTTAATAAAAATCATTGGCTGTCTTCCTTCAGCAACTTCTGTCCGTGCGCAATGGAGCCAGAATATCCTTCTCAAGTACCGGTCACAAAATCTTCGCGACAACTAGGGTCGCCCATCTTTGCCAGAAACCGAAATGAAATGCTAGCATTTGGCCAGTAAGCTAAATCGGCCGTAACTTTTTCAAGATATCGTTGGCCAAATGCTAGCATTTCATTTCGGTTTCTGGCAAAGATGGGCGACCCTAGTTGTCGCGAAGATTTTGTGACCGGTACTTGAGAAGGATATTCTGGCTCCATTGCGCACGGACAGAAGTTGCTGAAGGAAGACAGCCAATGATCCAAACCAGCGTGACAGTTAAGCACGAGGAGTGATCGGTTGCGTCGCATCATGGTGAAAAAAAAAGCGGCTATAGCGCAGCGCTCTCGTGCAGTGGCCAGCGGAGCTGGACATTGTGAACGCCGCGGGGCTGAAACGTGCTTCTATTTCTGCTGCTCTCGTTGGCAACGGGTTTTTCCGAGATTGGAAGCCGTAGTGCTAGCGCACCAAAATATACAGATGCGCTCAGAGTCATTTTTCACCGACCATCAGCCGCTGAGTCATGAATCAGGTTATGCATCAAAGCAAGAGGGGTTAGTGTCGGCATACCTGAATATCGATGCTCTGGGTAACCGCACAGACGCTGGGAAAGTCTTTTTACCACAGGAATAGCACACCGCCACGCGCAAACTTAGCACTAATGCTCGAGCGCACGGCCTCGGCAGAAGCCACAGAGCTTTGATTGCTCGCATAATCATCGCAAAACGCTTTATGCCCTTGCACTGAGCGCGTTTCCTAGAGCGAAAGCATCACTGGCCTAGTCGAGCCAGTTTCGCCGAGCCTGACAGTTTGGCCGCGAAGTGAAGGTGGAATGTCACATGTCTCGCCGCAGCGGCAGCCGCGCGCGCCGCCCAGTCTGCAGTGTCCACGTGACCCGCCAATGGCCTGAAGGGGAGACGGCACCGCTCTCTGCCGCATCGCAGTTTGCTTATTTTATTTATTTATTGTTTATGTTTTACCCACAGCGCCATTCGGCATTACAGTGGGGGGAGGGGGGGATTGGTACAGTAACACAGCGCATATGTGCAGGTAAATACAAAAAAAGAGACACAGCAGCCCAAGCATTCACAAAGTAAGCAAAGAATAACAACATTGACGCAATGCGCATCTATGTACAGAATTTGGGGTACAAGAACGTCAACTGTGTTCTTCACCCAATAACGGTGTATTTTGTGACAAAGCACCAACGCAGTAGACATGCATATATAACAAAAAACTTCAAATGTGTATTTCACGCAGGTATACTGCGCATTGACAGGAAGACACTGGTATACACAGTGAAACGCGCGAAACGAGGAAGCAGCGCACAGATAACGACGCACCGTCTAGCTATGAAATGACGTGACATTGTTCAAAGCGGAATAAAAGGATTCATTTTGATGAGATGGAAGTAACAACGGCCGGTAAACGGTTCCACTGACGAATGGTCTTCGGAAAAAAAGAGTCGCTGTATGCTGCCGTCCTGCACTTATATTCAGGTACCTTTTGATCATGGTCAAGGCGTGCGGATACGTAGTGCGGTTTGAAGATGCATGTTCCGCGTGGAAGGCCAAGGTGGGAGCAGTATATGTTATGGAAGAGTTCGAGCCTCAGCTTAGTTCTCCGCTGTTCTAGTGATTCCCAAACGAGGACTTTTCTTGCTTTTGTTGGACTGAAGTTGCGTTTACATGACTTACCAAGTACGTATCGAGCCGCCAAGGACTGAACTTTCTCAAGTTTTTCTTTTTCACCTATGGTAGGAGGATCCCACACCGCGCTAGCATACTCCAACACTGACCGCACGTAAGTTTTGTAAAGGAGTTCTTTGGCAGTCGGCGGCAACCTTTTGCTGCGAACTGACTGCAATCTTTGTGTACGACAGGTAACTGCTTCCGACGGCCACCTGATACCATTATCCTGCGCATATCGTGGAAGAACTGGACAGCTCGGCGCAGCAAATCAGTCCACTTCGGGACAGCGTGACCGGAAGGACCATCACTGTCAGGCTTCCTGGAGGCGGCACTGCTGCCGCTAGACAGCTATAAAACCGTGGTTCACCTGGTTCACCTTCGCAGTCGGCGGCAACCTTTTGCTGCGAACTGACTGCAATCTTTGTGTACGACAGGTAACTGCTTCCGACGGCCACCTGATACCATTATCCTGCGCATATCGTGGAAGAACTGGACAGCTCGGCGCAGCAAATCAGTCCACTTCGGGACAGCGTGACCGGAAGGACCATCACTGCCAGGCTTCCTGGAGGCGGCACTGCTGCCGCTAGACAGCTATAAAACCGTGGTTCACCTGGTTCACCTTCGCAGTCGGCGGCAACCTTTTGCTGCGAACTGACTGCAATCTTTGTGTACGACAGGTGAGCATTGCTGAAAATTCATCACTAGCCTTTTGTCTCGTTATGCCGCCGACTGCAATCTGTGCAATTTGTACCTTGTCATACCGTGTGCTTTGCTACACCTGCTAATATTATTCTCGGCTGTTCACAATGGCACGTTGTGGGGTTTGTAATGAGGCGCTACCTACAGATGGAAAACGAACTGTTTGCTGCGAATGTAGCATTGGGCACCATCTCGGTGACTGCTCCGGTCTTTCCGAGAATACATTTTCATCCATGGGACCAGGAAAACGTGAAAAATGGCGATGTCGCGTGTGTCGCGGGGAGTCACTTCCCGTGAAATCCAATGATAAGCCAACTGAAGAACCATCGGACGTTTTTAAAAAAGTGGCTGCGTTGGAAGAAAAACTGATGGTTGTTACTGAACTGAATATAAGCATAGATAGCCTCCTGGCTCTGCCGGCGCAACTCGAGAAGCCTGTCATGACAATTCAAGGCCCGCAAACGACAGTTACTGAGGTTCAAACATCAGTAGAATTCTTGGCATCCAAATACGACACGCTCCTTGCAACTTGCAACGATGCCGTGCAGGCAACAAAGACGCTTGAGCAAAAGGTTGCATTTCTAGAAGGGACTATTGACGAACAGGCTTCGATGATTCACCGAATTCAGTGGGAACTCAATGAAAGTGAACAGTACAGCCGTCTGTCCAATCTAGAGATAAGCGGACTGCCAGTCCAGCCACAGGAAGACCTGCGGGCTGAAGTGGCGCAGATGGCTGAAACACTTGAAGTACGTGACTTCAACCAATCTGAGATAGCCTCCTTGCACCGTCTATCATCGAGACAAGGGAAGATTCCGGTCGTATTGGTCAGGTTTTCGTCCCCGAGCTTACGGGAGAAATGGCTGCAGGTAAAAAGCAAACTTAGGACGCTAAATGAGTCCCACAAGCTCTCCTCCGTTTTCTTCAATGAAAACTTGACCCGTATGAACAGTGAGCTGTTCTGGAAAGCTCGAATCCGAGGAAAGGAAAAATCTTTCAAATTTGTCTGGGTCAAGAATGGCAAAGTTTTCGCCAGAAAAGAAGTGGGGGCTTCCGTTATCAAAATCGCGTCTCTTTCAGACATTGACAAAATGACGTAGGGAAATTCATTATTACTGCTATGGCTTCTTTTTCAAGTTTTGACGTCTGTTTCCAATCGTTCCATCCAGTTTCTTTGAGTTCTCTTACAATTCTTCACATTAACATTAGAAGAATTCGAAAACATTCTTCTGAAGGAACCAGCGCACAAAACACAACGGACAAGAAAAAGGTGGTACACGACGGACAGGAGCGCTCCTGTCCGTCGTGTACCACCTTTTTCTTGTCCGTTGTGTTTTGTGCGCTGGTTCCTTCAAAAAATCAGCGCTCCTGTCCGTCGTGTACCACCTTTTTCTTGTCCGTTGTGTTTTGTGCGCTGGTTCCTTCAGAAGTATGTATTACCAACTAGCCCAACAACAAGTGTTGCTCGAAAACATTGGAATCAATTTCTGGTAATCGCACAAGACCTTTACCAAGTAGTAGACGTATTTGCTTTCACAGAGGTAAATATTGCTGACAATATTACCTGCATGTTCAAGCTTCCGGGTTATACGGAGCATTTCCTTACCCGCCAAATGGGTAAGGGTGGAGGAATTGCTGTTTTCTTCAAGGATTCATTATCGGTTTCCAATATCAACATCTCCATCAACGCTGCAGAGGCAATGGGATTTGAAATTTCATACAGCAACATTTCGAGTCATCTCCTTATCATATACCGACCACCGTCTGGAAACGTGGCTAATTTTATCACAGCATTGCATGACGTTTGTAAGCAAAGGTTTAGCCAAGGTAACCTATGCATAATGGGTGACTTGAATATTGATCTGTTAAAGCCTGAGAGAGCATCTGCACAAAACTACCTAAATGCTCTTGCGGATGATGGTATAGAAACACTACTTTCAGATCCTACTAGAGAAGAGATCGTAAACAACAGTTTGTGTAAAACTTGCATAGACCACGTTAACGTACGCGCGTCGGACTTGTCTTATGTTATGGCAGCTGTCATTCGAAAGAAATTAGCGGATCATTACTTTACACTATGCCACTTTGCTAAGGTCGATTCTACACAGAAACCTAATGATAGCAGGTGTGTTATGACTATACTAGATCGAAAACTATTTGACAGTAAGGTGTCATCCTTCGACTGGAGCTCATTTATATCACGAAATAACAAAGACACCGCCTACGATAACTTTGTTTTGGTTCTTAAAAATTTAAAAGAATCCTGCAAAAAAAGTATCATTGTCAAAAAACGAAATAATAATTGCTTCTGGCTTACAGCTGACATTCTCGCAGCCATTAGATGCAAAGAAGCGCTGTGGTCAAAATGGCGCTTCACCAAAAAATGCAAACTTAGGAAATGAATTTCGGGCTGCTAGGAACAAAGTAACCGCTCTTCTTCGGTCCTCTAAAAGGCGTTACTATGCTAGCCAGTTTCGCAATTGCCACCATGACGTGGCCAAAACTTGGGCTATCGTGAACGAACTGCGTGGGTGTCAGCGTAGACCGGTCAAGGACGCAATAGAGCATAGTTTTGGTCACTTGACATCCTCTTTAGCAAATGATTTTAATAACTTTTTTTCTAAAGAACAGCGCATTGCCCGTGCCACATCACGTTCGCCGTTACTTCCTTCTTCTGTGATTGACTCAGCATTTCTTCCACACATAACAGAGCCAGATCTTTTCAGCATAATCTCCAGCCTACGGCATAACAAATCGGCTGGAATTGATGGAATATTTATCAGCGACCTTTCCAGAAACTTCCAAAGCTTGAAGTGTGTCCTTCTTTTTATGCTAAATGATATGATTGAAAGTGGCTTCTTACCATGCTCTCTTAAACAAGCGCGTGTTATACCACTTTACAAGGGTGGCAAAAGAAATGATATCTCGAATTATCGCCCAATATCTATCGTGTCGTGTATATCACAAATTTTAGAAAAACACGTCTTATGTACAATGTCAGCATTTTTGCTGAGGCATAACGTGCTTAGCCCACATCAATACGGATTTGTTGCTGGTTCTGGTACCCAAACGTTATTAGAAAAGATGTCGGATTCCGTTCATTCTAGTTTTGATCAAAATGAAGTGGCATTTGGTCTCTTTCTTGATGTCAGGAAGGCACTAATACTGTTCACCATGATATTCTCTGTGAAAAGTTGTTTTGCTATGGTTTTCGTGGTCCTTTTCAAATGTTACTAAGAAATTATGTGTCTCAGCGATCTCAGATGGTGGAACTTGGACCTGTGCAAAGCAGAATTATAGACTTATATAGTGGTGTTCCCCAGGGTTCCATCTTATCACCCCTCTTATTTAATCTCTATGTTAATGACCTCCCCAGCATTATAACTTCATCACAGATTTATCAATATGCAGATGACACCCTCCTCATCTCATCTAATACAGATTTTTCCTGCGCACTCCGTCAACTTCAACAGGACGCTACTAATCTATATGATTGGTTTCAATGTAACCTGATTGATATAAAGCCCCAAAAAACTCATCTAGTGTGCTTTAGAAATGCACACAAGCCAATCCCGAAAAACGCTGCGGTTTTTTTGCACAGCTCCAGTCGCACTGCATGTTCTTGCTACCCCATTACATGTGTTCCGTCCTTGAAATACCTTGGCATTTACTTTGACAGTGATTTATCCTGGAACACGCACATGGCACACCTCAGTAAGAAGCTTAGAGGCGTCGCATGCTTGCTATATGCTCTAAGGGCCTACCTGCCATTTTCCATAAGACGTTTAATTGCACAGTCTTTGGGGTATTCTCTGCTGAGATATGGCATGTGCTGTTTCTTCAAATGTTCTGCAACATGGAAAAATAGGATAAACCGTATTCTCAAGAATATGGCTAAGAGTGTCATCTATTCAATACCCCATAAACAGCAAAGTGTATTCCTTTTTTCAGGTCTGCCTTCCTTTGACATTGTGTGAAAACAAATCACTGTACTCAGATATTTCTGGAACTCTGAATTTCGGTTCCACAACGTTAAACCAATCCCATTAAGAAAAGTTTCTCGATATATTGTCCCTGCAGTGCGAACTCATTTTGGTATGTCTATGAGGTCATATTATATCCCATGTATATTCAATGAGATGCCTGATAATGTTTTCAACTTGAACACTCGCAGACAGTTACGTGATGCTATTGCCGAGCTTGAACAGCTCTAGTGCATATGTTTTAATGTACACAAAACAAAGAATTGATTTGGTAACAGAGGTTGTTGCTGCTGCCGGACGGTGCCCTACAAGCCCAATTGAGGCTTTGGCGCGTCCGCGTCTTGTATTGTTTCTTTGGTGTGAATAAAGTTTTTATTATTATTATTATTTGCGGGAAGGAACGAGTGTTTCAGCGGAGAAATCCTAAGGATTTGCAGGCATTTGCAACTATATAATCAACGTGCCGATGCCAGCAGAGCGATGACATGAAGTAGACACCTAAATACTAAAATTCTTCAACTATTTTCAGATTTGCATTATTTATAGTATATGTGGGTACTAGATTTGTACGTTTCCTCTAAAACGCCATGCACACTGCTTTGTCCAAGATGAGATTCATTTTCCATTTTCCACACTACTTATGAACAATGTAAAGGTCGTTTTGAAGTACATCACAGTCAGCATTACATGTTATAATTTTATGCAGGATATAATCGTCTGCAAACATCCTCATGTGTGGCGCTACATTTTCAGTGATATCGTTGATGTACTACAGTAAGAAAAGAAGAGGTCCCAAGACGGAACCCTGAAGGACGCCTGATGTTACATCAACGACATCAGATTCAGCTCCATGCACCATTACAAATTGACGTCTCGCGTGCAGATATTCACTTACCCAGGCAATTATGCGACCATCAATATTATACGACTACAATTTCTGCATAAGCAAATCATGTGGAACGGTGTCAAAAGCTTTACGAAAGTCTAAAAAAATGCAGTCGACAGTGGTGCTGGCATATAAGGCTTTGGCGATGTGATGGGCGAATTCGGTCAGCTGTGTGACGCACGACAATCCTTTTTCTAAAACCGTGCTGGTAGGGATTTAACAAGCCATGGTTCTCGGGATGTTTTATAATACTTGAATACAGAATATGTTCGATAAGTTTGCAGGGAACTGAGGTAAGTGAGATAGGACGGTAGTTTGACACTTTATTTCGAGGGCCGGATTTGTGTATCGGAACTACTGAAGTGACTTTCCAATCGTCCGGAAGGGAACTATCTGCCAGTGATTTTTCAAATATTATTTTCAAGAACGGAGCTATTGAACTTGAGCACCCCCGAAGACGCGCATTTGGCAAACCATCCGGGCCGGGAGCCTTAGCAGTGCTGAACCTGTCCGATAGCATCGTGATGCCATTAAAGCTAAAAAAAAGGATTTTCTGAGGATGGGGCTGTAATCGTCACGGACGAGGCTGAACCGCTGGTGGTTATCGCTTCCTAAGAAAATACTGAGGCAAAATATGCATTGAAACACTCAGCTTTATCTGCAGCATCACTGACTTCTGTTCCAGCTTCCAGAAGAGGTGGGATAGATATGTTATCCTTTTTGTTTCTTTTTATATATTTCCAAAGTTCTTTAGGATTTCGGCTGATTTTAATATGTATTGAATCAAAGAACGTTTTCTTCGCCTGTTTAGGTGCAGATTTTACCTCATTTTTTAGTAATTTAAGCTTATGGGATCCATTAGTGGATTCTGTCTTACTGCTCTATAAGCTCTCTGCTTTCGTTTTAACAACCTTTTTAATGACACATCGAAGCATGGTTTGCTTCTCTTTTTTTTGGAGTTAATATCCAGGAAGGAACAAAGCGGTCACGGAGCTCGAAAACTTTTCTTTTAAAGCATGACCAGAGCTCAGCAACGTCGTTAGTTTCAGCGACAGTTTCAAAGACAACATAATAACTATCGAGGGCTAAATTAATTTCCGTTATGTTGGCCCCTACATAATTGAAGACAAGACGACTTTTAGAATATTCCTTCAGGATTTCTAAATTTAATTCACATATGACAGCCTCATGATCGCTAATTCCCGGCACTGCTATTTTTGACTCAACTACTTCAGGTTCGTTTGTGAATAATAGATCTAAGATATGCTCACCTCGAGTTGGTTCAAGAACATTTTGGTTTAAGGAAAATAGCTTCATTAAATTTGCCACAGCCTCATTGAGCTCCCCGGTTGATGGAATGCTAGCTTGCTGGTGCCAGTGGGCGCTAGGCAAGTTGAAGTCACCGCCAATAACTAAAAAAAAAAATCAGTTGTAGTTAATTCAGTCAAAGAACGCAGTGTTATGAAGGGATGAAATGCACTTCCGGGTGGCCTGTAAAATGAACAGATAGATAAGGTTTTACAATTATGGAGCCTCAACTGACACCATACTGCTTCACACGATCCGCAATCGATGTTTATCCGGGATGACTGAATTTTTTTGTCGACCAGGATGAACACACCCCCTCCGTGGCTATTGCGATCTTTCCGGTAGCATGTTGTAAGGAGACAGCGCCACACGACGGCTACAGAAGACGCACGGGGTGGCAGACGAGGAAGAGAAAAAGGAAAGTGATACGTGGCAGAGAGAGCGTGCGAGAGAGAAGAGGGCGTTCGGCGACGGACGCTCCCCGAGTTCCCAGGCTTGGCCCTCAGCCGCAGACGTCCGGGTGACCAGACCCGGACAGCCGTCGTCGGGAACCTCAGCCATCAGATCCAGGCGCCTCCCTCCCCGCCCAGCCGACAGCTTCTCGACACGGGCCGCCTCTGACATCTCCGCTGCATATCCGGGCTACCTGACCTGGGGGCCATGCCAAAGCCACCTAGAGAGTTAGTCTAGGTGGCTTTGGCCATGCCCGGAGCACACAGACGCTGATTATTTTCTACGGCAGCGTTGAGGCCACCGTCGAGAACGCCGCCAACCGGGTGTCAACGAAGGGAACCCGATACGTGCCTAAATACTGCCCCGACGCCCAGCCACGCCTCCTCGCTCGACGCACCAGGCTCATCACTGGGACACAAAGAAATTTAAGTGTGACTTTCCTTTTTGACCGTCTTCTCTCGAGTGTTTTGTTTTCCTTTTCTCTTTCCTCTTTGTTTTCTTGTCTCTTGTTTTTTTTCCGTTTCATTTCAATACTTCAATTAGATTTTCCTTTCCTGCAAATGCCGCCTCGTTTATTTCTTTCCTTTAACTCATGAATTTTAATGCGTAAATCTGACCTGCAGTCTTTCTCCTCACACATGTATACGATTCTGGGAACACCTCACCATCACCGATATCGCTCGCCAACCATGATTCAGTTACAATAACTACCGGTGGCTTGACAGTATGTAGAAGTCTACTGAATTCATCAATCTTATTTTTGACGCTACGACAATTCACCACCAGACACGAGAACCTCGCGAGTGTACCGTCATGTGGCCATTCAAACGGTACAACTTCGTTAGTGGCGTCATCGTAGATGTATTTGGTGTCATTGATAAGCAGCATGTCTAGCTTGAGTTTGACCTTATCAGTGCTGTCTGCTCTGCCTTATGCGGATTCCCAAAGATGTCGTCTTTTTCGTCTTAATTTCTCCGAATAGTCCTCGTACACGCTCATTCCTGTGCCTTTGAAACTTTTTGCGTTTTGCATAACCTTGCATAACCTTTTTCCTTAAACGAAGAAAAATGAGCTATAATCGACTGTTTTTTTCCCTTGCTTGAATTTTCCAATCCTGTGGACCCTTTCCACTGTTGAGAGCGAAAAACTGAGATTTGTTTCGCACACTTTCTTTATAGCGTCTTCTGAATCGGACCATGTTTCGTTCGGGCTCTTTTCTGTTATGCCGTAAAAAACTAGGTTGTTACCTAGGCTTGTTAGGAGGCTTTTTCTTCACGGTCCTCAGCATCTGTAAAGTTGATGTTGGCATAAAATGATGATGATGTTACGCCTGCCGCGGTTTTCAATCTCGTCAACTTTCGATAACAAGAATTTCAAGGTTTTTCGGCTGGCTTCAGTGGTCGTTTTACATGCTCTCTATAGCCACGCCAGTTCTTGAGTTCCGCCGTTGTGCGATGGAAGGAGGAAACAAGAACGCTGTTGCATCTGTGACGATGCTGTTTGCAGGGTCCCAGTGTTGCAAAAGCCGCAAGCTGCGTCGGACCACCCTGCTTTCGCTTTCATAACCGCGCCTAGCAGAGCTAAGCCGCCGCAATTCTTTTTCAGTTTCGTTTATTCTTTTTTTCTACACATACTGTGCGTTGAATACGCGTATGGCAGGAGAACACGAAGTGCACAAAACAAATCATAGCAATGAAGAGCACCTGAGATGCTCATCATCATCAGCAGCAGCATGACAAAGGCCTCTCCCATGTCTCTCCAATTAAACCTCTCCTCTGTCAGCTGCTGCCACCCTATCCCCGCAAGGTCTTAGCATCATCGTCCTGCCTAACTTTCTGTCGCACCCTTGGTTTCTCTCTGCACCCACTGCGTTACCCTTAAAGACCATTGCGTATCTTGCGCTCGCTTTGCGCTCGCTTTACCCAAACCCATACATCCCCTTCATTTCTACTAAGATTTCATTAACCCGCGTTTGTTCAATGTCCCACTCTACCCTCATCCTGTGTCTTAACATTGCACCTAATATTTATTTTTATACGTAACTTGCTGCGTTTTCCTCAACAGACGTTTAGCATATTTCGTTATCCTCCACGTTCCTGTTCCATAGGTGCTTAACGGCAAGATAAAGCTGTTGCATACTTTTCTCTTGAGGGACACTGGAAAACTGCCATAAATGATCTGAGTCTACCAAATACTCTCCACCCCATTCTTATTCTTCCATACATTTCACGCTCGTGATCAGGATCAGCGGTTACTACCTGCCCAAAGTAGACGCATTCCCGTACTACTTCTAGCACTTCGCTACCAATTGCGAACCGTATTCTCATAATAGACTGTTGAACATTACTTTGGTTTTCTGCGTGTTAATTTTTAGCCCCACCGTTCTGCTCTGCCTGTCTAAGACATGAGTCATCCTTTGCAGTTCTTCTGTGTGACTTAGCAAGGCATGGTCATCAGGAAATCTCTTATCACTCTTATCACCAACTTTTCCCAACCTAGGCCTCTGAATACCCCCTGTAAACAGGCAGCATATACCATTCCAGCAGCGACGGCAGACCGACTGTTCGATGATTCTTCCGTATTTTGCGCTGCAGAAAGGAGACAGCTGTACCTATCGTCTCTATCACCTGGACAGTCATCGACCATCGAGGACATATCCGACGCATCTGACGTCACTATCGACGTCACCAACGGAAAGCTAGAAAAGAAGGCTCTCACCCCGGATCTGGCACTCGGCAGCAGCGACGGCAGACGAACTGTTCGCTGATTCTTCCATATTTTACGCTGCAGAAAGAAGACAGCTGCATCTATTGCCTTCACCAGCTGGACAATCATCGGCCATCGAGGACATATCCGACGCACCTGACGTCAATACCGACGTCACCAACGGAAAGCTAGAAAAGAAAGCTCTCACCCCGGATCTGGCACTCGGCAGCAGCGACGGCAGACCGACTGTTCGCTGATTCTTCTATATTTTACGCTGCAGAAAGAAGACAACTGCATCTATTGCCTTCACCAGCTGGACAATCATCGGCCATCGAGGACATATCGGACGCACCTCACGTCAATACCGACGTCACCAACGGAAAGCTAGAAAAGAAAGCTCTCACCCCGGATCTGGCACTCGGCAGCAGCGACGGCAGACCGACTGTTCGCTTATTCCTCCGTATTTTACGCTGCAGGCTGGTGTATCAGTTTGACTTTGTCGAACGGGGGTACTGTGTAGCTATTGCTGTTGCTGCTGCCGAATTTTTTGTGAACTAAGAACGAAAACCACGCAAAGGACGATACACAGGGAAGAAGTAGACAGGACGAGCGCGGACTTGCAACTGTCTATTGAAACGCATCTTCCTTCCATCACCAACCTTACGCATGCGCAACAAGCAAACTCTATCTTATCGAGTTCAGGAACTTCAGTTCCTTTTTGTACAGATGGACCGAAGCCTCGCTTACGCACTTTTCGGGCCCATATCTATCAATCTGCCAGGCTTCGATGACCTCACGTGTTTTCTGGTCTTTGGCCCTTCCGATTATCTTTGTACGCTAGAAGAGTGGCGTGCATTTATTGTCACAAGAAAGACAGTGTTTTGGCAAATGCATGCCGCTGTGAGAGCCCAGCGAAGTTTTATGTTCTTGTAGGCACTTATTAATGCAGCGTCCCGTTTGTCCCACGTAAACTGAGCCGCAACTAAGCGGGATTTCATGCACTACTCCCATTCTACAGGACACAAACTTGATTTTGTGGTTTACACCACAGCCTGCTTTTGTTCTCGATTCATTGTTAGTTAGCGCTCACAAACGGGACAGCTTACAAGGCGCCGAAAAGTAGATTTCCACACCGAATTTTCTTGCCACCCTCTTCAGGCCATGCGAGGTCTTATAAACATAGGGCAGTACTTCAAATTTCCTCCTCTCACGAATTCCAGATTCTCGAGCACTAGAAGTTGGGATGAGGGTTTTCAACAGAGACCCGGCAGCGGCCTGCAGAAGCGACGAGGGAAGCCAAGCAGAACTTAGGCGTGCGACTTGAGCGGAAAAGCTGAGTGAAACCTTGTGAAAACAGGACTTCAATAATGGTGACCTCAAGCGGGATGAAGCAATTCCTCTCTTAATAAGCTTAGAGTGACAGGATTCATAGGGTAAAAGGGCCTTTTTTGTTCTAGGCATGTACATCCAACACAAGTGGTCGGGTTCACTGAAAAACAATCTCAAGTCCAAGAACTGTAAGCAAGAGTTCTCAGGCAATTCTACGGTAAAATTCAAACTGGAAGCCTTGGATTTAAAAGACGTTAAAACTTCATCAGTGACCTCTTGTGGGTTGTCATTGGGATTCATTTTTAAGACCATTAAAAAGTCGTCTACGTATCGGAAAACTCGCGAGATGCGGTCGTCAGTTAGCGCCCGTGAGAGTGAACAGTCAACTTCCGCTAAATATATTTCAGTGAGAACAGGTGCCACACTCGACCCTATACAAATGCCTCGTTTTTGCACATAGAATTTGTCCTGAAAACTCACTAGCGTTGAGGAGAGGTACACATTCAACAGTTCCATGAAACCTTCTATCGAAATGCCACACGCATTTTGGAACCCCACAACCCCCAAACGCTCTATACTTTTCTGTTCTCTGTGTGTACCAAGTGAATCCTGTAGTGATGCCTAAAGCTCGTCGAATGATGAAAGGGTTGCCAGAAGCGAACTACGTGAGCTTCGTGTTGAAATGAAAAGTTTGAAAGATTCCATGACTTTTATCAATGCAAAATTTGAGGAAATAAAAAAAAAACTGGCTGAAGAGTAAGATGAAAACAGAGGTCTTATGAAAGGGAATGAACGCCTGCGGAAAAGGGTCAAAGCTAATGAACATGCTATTGAACAGCTTCAGCGAAGAATGGTTCAATCAGCCAAGCACTCTCGAAGATCTAATGTCGAAATAAAAGGCCTGTGGCAGAAAGAAAATGAAAATGTTGCTGAACTGGTAACAAAGATAGGCAGTGCTATTGGTGAGCCTATCCCTGCTGATGACATAGCAGCTTGTCATCGCGTGTCAACTCGTGAGCAAGGAAAAATCAACATGTCATCAGCGAATCGCAAATTACTCAAGTATTCTCCATTACCTCTTATCCCCAACTGTTCCCATTCCAGTCCCCGGAATACCTCCCGTAAGCAGGCAGTGAAGACCATTGGCGAGATTTTGTCTCCCTGCCTGACACCTTTCCGTATTAGAATTTTTTTGCTGACTTTGTGGAGAACTATAGTAGCTGTGCAATCGTTACAAATATCTTCTAATATTTTCACATAACTCTTCCACACCCTGATTCCGCAATGCCTGCCTGACAGCTGAGGTTTCCACTGAGTCAAATGCTTTCTCGTAATCAATGAAGGCTATATATAGGGGTTGGTTATATTCTGCGCATTTCTCTATCACCTGTTTGATAGTGTGAATGCGATCTATTGTCGAGTATCCTTTACGAAAGCCTGCCTGATCATTTGGTTGACTAAAGTCCAAGGTTGTCCTGACTCTATTAGCGATTACCTTAGTAAATACCTTGTAGGCAACGGACAATAAGCTGATCGGTCTGTAATTCTTCAAGTCGTTGACGTCTCCTTTTTTATGAATTAAGATGATGTTAGCGTTCTTCGAAGCTTCTGGTACTCTCGAGGTCACAAGGCATTGCGTATACAGGGTGGGTACTTTTTGTGGCGCAATCTCTCCTCCGTCCTTCAACAAATCTGCTGTTACCTGATCCTCACCAGCTGCTTTCCCTCTTTGCATTGCTCCTAAGGCTTTCTTTACTTCCTCCTTCGTTACTGGCGGGATGTCCCATTGCTGTGCTCGACTGCCTCCCTCAGTAACTTGATGATTACATTCGCTACTGTATAGATTTGTGTAGAACTATTCGGCTAATTCAACTATCTTATCCATATTGCTGATGACATTGCCCTGTTTGCCTTTTAGAGCATACATCTGGTTTTTACCTATGCCCCGTTTTCTCCTCACTGATTTTAGGCTACCTCCATTCCTTAGAGCATGCTCGATTTTCTCCATGTTAAACTTTCTCATGTCGGCTACCTTGCGCTTATTTATTAACTTAGATAGCTCTGCTAGTTCTATGCTGTCTGTGGAGTTAGACGTCCTTATGCTTTAGCGTTTCTTGTTCAGATCTTTAATCTCCTGAGATAGCTTGCTGGTATCCTGTCCAACCATCCTACCACCTACTTCTGCGGCGCACTCTGTAACGATAGCTGTGAGATTATCATTCATTGTTTCAACACTACGGTGGTCTTCTTCACTTAAAGGGTCAGTCTACTGAATTTTATCGACCATATTTTCTTTGCGGCAACCGATAGCTCTTTACTCAAATTACCGTTTAGCCAGCTGTGGTGCCAAGGAGTGCGGTAGAACATTTTAAAATAGAATTTATTAATGTGGGAACACATCTGTATGAGATGGTAGTCTCATCTGGCAACCGTCTGAATTTCCGCCGCGCGGCGACAAACATGGCGGCGCCCGTCGAAGCCGGACCTCTCGCTTCGGACTGAATTCTCGTTGTTGCTGCCTTTTTCAGTGCGTTCACTGGCCATAAATGGGACGCCTGTCTTTCGCTTCGTCTCATCTCGCCTATAAGAAAGCATATAAGAGATAAATTTGCTTTATTTTAATAACTAGAGTGACGATTCTGCCGCTCCTAGGCTTAAATGGGGAGTCGGTTTGTTTACAGCAATGGTTCCCGTCCTGACGACCAGATGGCGCCACTATAGGCTGAGTTTATTTTTGCGTCTCTGCTAGCATACGCTGAACTAAAAGTGGGAATGTGCCTGCGTTTTGCGTACGTGTAACTATAAATATTCATGTGATTTACAGAAAAAGCGAGCGGTACGCCTTCTACAGTTTACTAGAACAAAACGTGCGTTTCTCTGACATTGGGGCATACAAATGGTATGTAGTATATTCACTTATGCTTCTACAAAAAAAGACTACCACTTTCTTGAACAAAATGAACGTTTGGGGTCGCCACCATGCATTTTTACGCGACTTTTAACGCCGAAATAAAATATAAATTCCTGCCTAAACCGGGCGCAGATCCCTTGTTATTGATGTTATAGGGGGCCAACTACCAGAATATGCCATTTTTTATACACTCATCTCGGTGAGTAGACTGACCCTTTAAAGCGGAAAATCTGTTCTGCAGCGACATTCTGAATTCCTCTGCCTTCCCTCTCAATGCTAACTCGTTAATAGCCTTTCGCTTCACCAGTTTCCTCCGTTCCCTCTTCAAATGTAAGCTAATACGAAACCTTACCATTATGTGGTCGCTACAACGGACCTTACCGAAGACATCCACATCCTCTACAATGCTAGGGTGAGCACACAGTATGAAGTCTATTTCATTTTTAGTCTCACCATTGGGGTTCTTCCACATCCACTTCCTGTTTGCTCGTTTGCGGAAGAAAGTATTCATAATCCGTAAATTATTTCTATCTGCGAACTCTACTAATAACTCTCCCCTACTGTTCCTAGAACATATGCCATAGTCACCTACCGCCTTGTCTCCAGCCTGCTTTTTACCTACTTTTGCATTAAAGTCGCCCATCAGTACAGTGTACTGTGATTTTAACTTGGTCATTGCCGACTCCACATTCTCATAGAAGCATTCAACTATCTGGTCATCATGGCTTGATGTAGGCGCGTAGGCCTGCAGCACCTTCAGCTTGTACCTCTTATTAAGCCTAATTATAATAGCTGCCACTCGCTCGTTAATACTGCAAAACTCCTCGATGTTCCCAGCTATATCCTGATTTATGAGAATCCAACACCTAGTTCTCGCCTATCTGCTAGTCGACGATAGCACAGTACACACCCGCCCTTTAGTACTGTGTACGCCTCATCTGTCCTCCTAACCTCCCTAAGCCCTATTACATCCAATTTATTACCGGCTAATTCCTCCAACACCACTGTTAAGCTAGCCTCACTTGATAAGGTTCTTGCATTAAACGTTGCCAGGTTCAGTTTCCAATGGCGGCCTGTCCGGAGCCACAGATTCTTAGCACCCTCCGCTGCGTCACAATTCTGGTCAGTTGCTCCGCAGCCGCTGGGGACTGAGGGCCGAGGGTTAATTGGTTTGTTCATAGTAGGTTGTGGCCAAGTACTACACAAGGGTGGCAAAATCCTGTTCTGGTGAGGAAGTGCGTTGTCGGTTCTGGTCACCAAAATCAGGCCGCACGCCAAGCCTGCTTATGCAATTCATATTTGCTAGCGCTTAGTGAACACACGGGACAACAACACAAATACACAGGACAAAAAAGTGAATCCAAACGCTTTCCAACTAGCCCAAGTTTCTGCCTTAATTATGCCATTCCATCCACACGCGGAGTTTTTTTTTCATCCGGTGGAGAATTGCGTGGCACCGGGATTCGAACCCCGGTCCTCTTGCACGCGAGGTGGATGCTCTACCTCTATGCCATCGCTGCTAATTGGCTGTAGATTATGGGCAACCAACTCGCTCCTTGGGAGAGCCCGGCTGCAGTTATGTGTGTGTTTGCCGCGCTGCGCACATGTGGCCCTACTGCCGCTGTGACGTCATACTAGCTCTAGATTGTTTTCTTTCTCTCAGTCGCAACAACATCAAAAACAAAATATAAAAAAATACCGAAGACGCTTCGAGTCGCGCGCAGCGGCGGCCGGCATCCACGCGTGACCTGTAGACGCTGCGCACTGCGTTCCAAGACGTTTTCAGTCGTCGCGCAGCGGCAGCCCGTAGCCACGTGTGACCTGTAGACGCTGCGCACTGCGTTCCAAGACGCTTTCAGTCGTCGCGCAGCGGCGGCCGGTAGCCACGCGTGACCTATCGATGCTGCGCACTGCGTTCCAACACGCTTTCAGTCGTCGCGCAGCGGCAGCCCGTAGCCACGCGTGACCTGTAGTCGCTGCGCACTGAGTTCCAAGACGGTTTCAGTCGTCGCGCAGCGGCGGCCGGTAGCCACGCTTGACCTATAGATGCTGCGCACTGCGTTCCAACACGCTTTCAGGCGTCGCGCAGCGGCGGCCGGTAGCCACGTGTGACCTGTAGACGCTGCGCACTGCGTTCCAAGACGCATTCAGTCGTCGCGCGGCGACGGCTGGTAGCCACGCGTGACCTGTAGACGCTGCGCACTGCGTTCCTAGACGCTTTCAGTCGTCGCGCAGCGGCGGCCGCTAGCCACGCGTGACCTGTAGACGCTGCGCACTGCGTTCCAAGACGTTTTCAGTCGTCGCGCAGCGGCAGCCCGTAGCCACGTGTGACCTGTAGACGCTGCGCACTGTGTTCCAAGACGCTTTCAGTCGTCGCGAAGCGGCGGCCGGTAGCCACGTGTGACCTGTAGACGCTGCGCACTGCGTTCCTAGACGCTTTCAGTCGTCGCGCAGCGGCGGCCGGTAGCCACGTGTGACCTGTAGACGCTGCGCACTGCGTTCCAAGACGCTTTCAGACGTCGCGCAGCGGCAGCCCGTAGCAACGTGTGACCTGTAGACGCTGCGCACTGCATTCCAAGACGCTTTCAGTCGTCGCGCAGCGGCGGCCGGTAGGCACGTGTGACATGTAGATGCTGCGCACTGCGTTCCAAGACGCTTTCAGTCGTCGCGCAGCGGCGGCCGGTAGCCACGCGTGCCCTGTAGACGCTGCACACTGCGTTCCAAGACGCTTTCAGTCGTCGTGCAGCGGCGGCCGGTAGCCACGCGTGACATGTAGATGCTGCGCACTGCGTTACAAGACGCTTTCAGTCGTCGCGCAGCGGCGGCCGGTAACCACGCGTGACCTGTAGACGCTGCACACTGCGTTCCAAGACGCTTTCAGTCGTCATGCAGCGGCGGCCGGTAGCCACGCGTGACCTGTACACACTGTGCACTGCGTTCCAAGACGCTTTCAGTCGTCGCGCAGCGGCGGCCGGTAGCCACGCGTGACCTGTAGATGCTGCGCACTGCGTTCCAACACGCTTTCAGTCGTCGCGCAGCGGCAGCCAGTAGCCACGCGTGACCTGTAGTCGCTGCGCACTGCGTTCCAAGACGGTTTCAGTCGTCGCGCAGCGGCGGCCGGTAGCCACGCTTGACCTGTAGATGCTGCGCACTGCGTTCCAACACGCTTTCAGTCGTCGCGCAGCGGCGGCCGGTAGCCACGTGTGACCTGTAGACGCTGCACACTGCGTTCCAAGACGCGTTCAGTCGTCGCGCGGCGACGGCTGGTAGCCACGCGTGACCTGTAGACGCTGCGCACTGCGTTCCAAGACGTTTTCAGTCGTCGCGCAGCGGCAGCCCGTAGCCACGTGTGACCTGTAGACGCTGCGCACTGTGTTCCAAGACGCTTTCAGTCGTCGCGCAGCGGCGGCCGGTAGCCACGTGTGACCTGTAGACGCTGCGCACTGCGTTCCAAGACGCATTCAGTCGTCGCGCGGCGACGGCTGGTAGCCACGCGTGACCTGTAGACGCTGCGCACTGCGTTCCTAGACGCTTTCAGTCGTCGCGCAGCGGCGGCCGGTAGCCACGTGTGACCTGTAGATGCTGCGTACTGCGTTCCAAGACGCTTTCAGTCGTCGCGCAGCGGCGGCCGGTGGCCACGCGTCACCTGTAGATGCTGCGCACTGTGTTCCAAGACGCTTTCAGTCGTCTCGCAGCGGCGGCCGGTAGCCACGCGTGACCTGTACACACTGTACAGTCACAACTATCTACTGACTATCACAACTATCCTATCACAAACATCCTATGTAAAAAACTAGCACTAGCTATATACACTCAAATCAAACAGAATGCATCATCGTTCACTGAGAAATATCTTCATAAAGAACACATGTACAATCTCTGGCATACCATTTATAACAGAGACAGGATTCGTACAAACTACGGAACACAAAAGTTAACATATCAGATTCCTGACTTCTTGAATAAGCACGCCATGGTTATGATATCATTACTGACAGTTTTTCAGCTCTAGCCTTTAAAAGAAACATTAACACATTTTTTTTGAGCACACAATTTTGACTATTTCCTTTTTTTTTCTGGGTTCCAAGTAGACAACAGATGGTTTTTGTTGTGAATGTTTTATTGTTCCCGCTTGTTTATTTTCTCTGCCTATTACTGCATGCGATTTATTTTGGCTGTTTGTTTCCTCGCAGTATGACTTAGCCCTGTATGCTATGCTGTATTAATGTGTTCCTTTTATGTTGATCGAAACTTTGTTCAACGATCTGACTGTACCTGCTGTTGAGTGATGTGTTTGGGAAAGGGGGAAGGGGGCCGACACTGAGTCAGGCATTAATTTGCCTTTATGTCTGCCTCCTAGGCACCTATTACTGCTGCCTGAATAAAATGACTGACTTTGACTTTGACACTGTGCACTGCGTTCCAAGACGCTTTCAGTCGTCGCGCAGCGGCGGCCGGTAGCCACGCGTGACCTGTAGATGCTGCGCACTGCGTTCCAAGACGCCTTCAGTCGTCGCGCAATGGCGGCCGGTAGTCACGCGTGACCTGTAGTTGCTGCGCACTGCGTTCCAAGACGCTTTCAGTCGTCGCGCAGCGGCGGCCGGTGGCCACTCGTGATCTGTAGACACTGTGCACTGCACTCCAAGACGCTTCCAGTCGTCGCGCAGCGGCGGCCGGTGGCCACGCGTGACCTGAGATGCTGCGCACTGCGTTCCAAGACGCCTTCAGTCGTCGCGCAATGGCGGCCGGTAGTCACGCGTGACCTGTAGTTGCTGCGCACTGCGTTCCAAGACGCTTTCAGTCGTCGCGCAGCGGCGGCCGGTGGCCACTCGTGATCTGTAGACACTGTGCACTGCACTCCAAGACGCTTCCAGTCGTCGCGCAGCGGCGGCCGGTGGCCACGCGTGACCTGAGATGCTGCGCACTGCGTTCCAAGACGCTTTCAGTCGTCGCGCAGCGGCGGCCGGTAGGCACGCGTGACCTGTAGACGCTGCGCACTGCGTTCCAAGACGCTTTCAGTCGTCGCGCGTTGGCGGCTCGGCTGGTAGCCGCGCGTGACGTGTAGACGCTGCGCACTGTGTTCCAAGACGTTTTCAGTCGTCGCGCAGCGGCGGCCGGTAGCCACGCGTGACCCGTAGACGCTGCGCACTGCATTCCAAGACGCTTTCAGTCGTCGCGCAGCGGCGGCCGGTAGGCACGTGTGACATGTAGATGCTGCGCACTGCTTTCCAAGACGCTTTCAGTCGTCGCGCAGCGGCGGCCGGTAGCCACGCGTGCCCTGTAGACGCTGCACACTGCGTTCCAAGACGCTTTCAGTCGTCGTGCAGCGGCGGCCGGTAGCCACGCGTGACCTGTAGATGCTGCGCACTGCGTTCCAAGACGCTTTCAGTCGTCGCGCAGCGGCGGCCGGTAACCACGCGTGACCTGTAGACGCTGCACACTGCGTTCCAAGACGCTTTCAGTCGTCATGCAGCGGCGGCCGGTAGAAATGCGTGACCTGTATATGCTGCGTACTGCGTTCCAAGACGCTTTCAGTCGTCGCGCAGCGGCGGCCGGTAGCCACGCGTGACCTGTAGACGCTGCGCACTGCGTTCCTAGACGCTTTCAGTCGTCGCGCGGCGGCGGCTGGTAGCCACTCGTGACCTGTAGACGCTGCGCACTGCGTTCCAAGACGCTTTCAGTCGTCGCGCAGCGGCGGCCGGTAGCCACGCGTGACCTGTAGACGCTGCGCCCTGCGTTCCAAGACAATTTCAGTCGTGGAGCAGCGGCGGACGGTAGCCACGCGTGACCTGTAGACGCTGCGCACAGCGTTCCAAGACGATTTCAGTCGTCGCGCAGCGGCGGCCGGTAGCCACGCGTGACCTGTAACCGCTGCGCACTGCGTTCCAAGACACTTTCAGTTGTCGCGCAGCGGCGGCCGGTAGCCACGCGTGACCTGTAGACGCTGTGCACTGCGTTACAAGACACTTTCAGTCGTCCCGCAGCGGCGGCCGGTAGCCACGCGTGACCTGTAGATGCTGCGCACTGCGTTCCAAGGCGCTTTCAGTCGTCGCGCAGCGGCGGCCGGTAGCCACGCGTGACCTGTAGACGCGGCGCACTGCGTTCCAAGACGCTTTCCGTCGTCGCCCAGCGGTGGCCGGTAATAATAATAACTTTATTCACATCATGCATACATGATGCCGGAGGCCTGCGGAAAAAGTTGTCACAACGGCAGCTTGACAAGGCCACAGGCCCCCGTACTGGCAACATCACACAGTGGTCAGCAAAATATATAACACAGAAATTCGCACTAGTCATTTTGAGCACAGAGAGGGGAAAAAACATAAAACTACGGCATGCAACGTTTCAGAAAACCGCGTTACAGGTCAGGAACTACAAGTTACATGCATTAAGATTGCACCATACATCGGAAAAAATAAATAAATAAACGTCAGCATTCATAATCAACAAAAGTCACGCGTGACTTGTAGACGCGGCGCACGGCGTTCCAAGACGCTTTCAGTCGTCGCGCAGCGGCGGCCGGTAGCCACGCGTGACCTGTAGACGGGGCCACTGCGTTCCTTCAGTTGGAGGCGCTGCGCTTTTGCTTTCACAACCTACCAGGGACCGTATTACGGGACTTTGTCAAAACTCTGTCAAATGTTATGACAGTGACGTCAAAATGACGAAATGATGTAACGTTGACGCTTGACGCAAAATTGACGTAACGAGGAATCAGCCAATTACAGCAGACCGGCGCCTCGAAGCATTTGTCTGCACGACAAGGGACCGTCTGCTAAAATTTTGCTAAAAGAGTAAAGAATACTGTTTTCTTACGCGGCGTCGAAAATCAAGGTACTGTGCGGTTGATCTAAGTGCGGAAAAATCGACGAAGCCAACTTGTTAAGGTCTGTGTTGTTCGGCTTTTACGATCGATGACAAAAATGACAAAGCGTGAAGCGTTGCAGTATGTGATGTGTGGTCGTCTGTTTCTTTTTCCTCGACCGGGAAACAGACGACGACCACGAAGTGCGATTTGCAGAGGAAAATGAAGTTCTTTGCCAGCATAAGCATGTTTTACTTGTGTAAAGCTGTGGCACAAAGGTGTCGTCGGCTGCCGAAGTTTGCATGAAAGCCGCCGGTCGCAAATAACCGCTGTGCACACTAGTGCACTGCACGGGCTCGCAGGCCGGGCCGAGCCGGGACATGATCTGTTTTACCGGGCCTGGGCCGGGCCCGGGCCGGGCTCGGGCTTAAAGCTGCGGACCCGAGTGGGGCTTGGGTCCGTACAGAAACGGCTGGTGTCCGACTATTCATTCACTATTGCAGAGTGAGGTACACAACTGCGACATTGGAGCAGCGACACGGATGAGCTATGGGTTATAGTACGCGCTGAGAAAAGAAACTAAAGTTTATTCATTTACTTATTTCTTTCCTTATTTCCACGTCGTGGTGGCTTAGCGGTCAAGGCGCTTGATTACTGAGCCAGGGAACCAGGGTTTGCTCTTAGCCTCGGCGACCGCATTTCTATATAGGCAACAAGCGTGACAGCCATGTACTTTGTAATATAATTTCACTTTGAGGAAACCCAGGTGGTCGAAATGATCCGGAGCCCTTTGCTTTGGTATCTCTCACAGCCTGGCTCCCCTTGGGCCCTTAATCCCCCAAAATATAGCTTTAATAGCTATATATTTCTCATGTGAGAAAATTCACAAACTAAAGAGAGTTTGGTTTATCTTTTGGTGAGCTGACCGGAACGTCTCGTATATGAAATAGCCACAAAAGCTCGCGAGAGTTAGTAAATCTCATCTAATAGCCACATCTATCTCTCCTTGCTTCTTCAGCCTGGCTGTCATGACAAGTATTTTGCCCTGTAAGTTGTCACCTGGTTCGCACGTTATCTTCTGCTCCACCAGTAAGAGTAAAATTCAACCGGTCTTAATTGGCCATTGATCGTTCGTCATCCCAAAGTTTAGGACGCTTATAGTCTTCAAAACACACACCGTGAAATACTCAAGCCTTTCAGCTTTTTGTTTCTGCTGAAAGGCGACCAGTTCAGCTACGATTTCAACCTGTGAGATCGCGTTCACTAAAAAAATGTCATCCTACTGCTTGCTAGGCAGCTTTAATGTTTATTCTTCCGGGGCCAAAATATAACTGATTAAAATCATGGGGGAATGCAATGTAGTCTAGTACGCGCGTATGCAGCCCTTTTTATTTAGCTTTCGGAACTTCCGAGTTTATCTTTGTGCACCTACACGAGATCACTGTCCAAAAGAGGGGCTGGCGAGCATTACTCTTAATCACTTCCTTCTGGGTTAAAAAGAACCAACTTTCTGCAAGCCAAACTTTGGTTTCAGAACCTTTGTCGACCAGTTTCTTATCGGTCTAGTAGCAGTCTACTTGCTCAGAGTGAGCAGTATACCTAAAGCGTTACTGTGAAACGGGCCGGGCCGGGCCCGGGCTGGGCTTCACTCCGGGATTCACGGGCCGGGCTGGCCTCGCTAGAGCGATAATTTACCGGGCCTGGGCCGGGCTCGGGCTTCAGGTTTCGGGCCCGGGCCGGGCTCGGGCCCAAGATTGAGGCCCGTGCAGTGCTCTAGTGCGCACAACACCCGCCGCTGCACCGACAGCGCACTCGCACGCACACCTCCCAATTCATCGGCGAGTTCGTCGCACAGCCACACCGCAGTCTGCTTCTCCATTCGAAAAAGGCGTCGGAACAGCTCGTCCGGCAAATCAAACGCGTCTTCGTGCGCCCTCCTTCGCCGTTGCTCGCGTCGCCGCAGCCGCCTCAGTCTCAGCCACATACGCCGCCGCTGCCGCCGCCGTCATTTTCTGTCAAAAACGCACCGGTCCAATTTTGACCGCCTCGAAGCCGTCAAAAAAAAACGTCAAAATGCGCCTGCATAATTAGGTGTGCAACGTCACCGCTTCTGTCATGTCCGTGACGTAAGCGACAGCCACCCATGACGCAAGAAAGCAACATGGCCGCCGGCCACGGCCGACCAATAGGAGCGCGGCCACGGCGGGGCTTTTTGACAACTTTTTGCCGAGTTTTTGATTTGACAGTTCCGTAATACGGGCCCAGGCTTAACCAAAGCTAAGCCCCCGCCAATTAATACCTTGTGCCATGGCGCTCTTTGGTTGGAGAATCCCTTGCGCCGCAAAAACTCGGTATCATCATCACACATCTTTTTTTCCAAGTTCACATGTTGCACAGCAACAGCTAGACTTAGTGACTTAGCTACTTAGCTAGACTAAGCGAGACACAGTGAGTCACCCTTGGTACAAAATTAGATGCATTCACCCCAAAGCATTTGCCTCGATGGTACGAGTATATTGCAACCAGTGCATGTTATATACACGCCATCTTCAGGAAACAAAGTATGACATGCCAAATACTCATTAATCTGGCATCGACAAGAAATATCTATAAACACGTCACGGTGGCAGCAGTGGCTACGATAAAAAAATACGCTCTTTTACGATAAATTATAACAATGCCACCAACCCGTGAACAAGTGTAGCACAGGTTAAGGGCGCGTTCTGGTTGCTGTCCACTGCTGTCGCGTCAAGGTCAGCAGGTCTCTAAGTGTCCGTCCTTTTTGTACCCAACTTATGGTCACGTGGCTTGTTCGCAGTCATAGTCGTGCGTTGCTAAGACACTTGAGCGATTGGCCCTGACTCGCCTCTCTAATTTTCTCGAGGCGAGGGAGTTCTTCCCTCTTTCCCTTATCGTCTGCCGACATCGCGTCTACGCACAGGACACGTTTCTTATTCTAAAGCACACCTTTCTGTCACCTACCCCCACCCAAATTCATGCGATTGCGGCCTTCGATGTTCGCAAGGCCTTCGGCGGTGTTTGCAACGGCCACAACCTTTCTAAACTCGCCACCCTGGCCTGTGGCTCCTGTATGTACTATTATATCCATTCATTCCTCGCAACCGAGTTACTAGTTTTCGAGTAGACACCCATCTGTCCGACCCCTACCACCTCACTCGTGGCACTGCAAAAGGTGCTGTTCTCCTCCCTACCTTTTTAGAACTTATTACGGCACCTCTCGCCTCCTTGTGAGCCGAAAGTCCCGACCTGCGCCACATATTTCACGCTGATGACATCACTCTCTGGTGTTCGTCTGACTCTCCCGGCCATGTGCAGGACACCCTACAACGTGACCTAGATCTCATCGACTGCTTTCTCACCACCGCTGGCCTCTCTCCTGCTCCTGAGAAATCCGAGCTCCTCCTTCTCAACCATTCCTCATACCAGCGCTCACACAACCACTTCGTCTCTCTCCACCTTTCTGGCTCTCCCGTTCTTGTCGTCACGCAGTGCAAAGTTCTTCGCTTCCGTTTGCATGCGACCAAGAATGTGCAAGCCTTCCCCCACGCTGTCGCCACCTTCCACTCGGTAACTCACCTCCTGCGGCTCGCGGTCACTCGGCGCATAGGTCTCCACGAGGCTCATGCGTGCCGAGTTTCCCACGCGATTCCCCTCAACAAGGTCTTGCACTTTGTACCCTACGTTTTCTACGCGCAAACACAACTTAGCGCTCTTGAGACTGCCCTTGTGGGCCACTACAAGACAGTTCTCAATGTTGCTGTCATCACCTATGCCGCTAAGCTCTCTGCCACAGGCCTTTTTCGTCCTATTCGTTCTCTTCTCACTCTGCACCATGACTTGCAGCCTGCCCGGCTTTTCTTCACCCGCCAGCGTCAGTGATTATTGACTCAAGCTGGTATCTCTCCAATCCCCATCTCCACCTCTACCTCTCCTATTCCCACCCCGGCTCCCAATCTTCGTATCCTCTCCCTCTCGAACAACATGTCCCCCGTCCTGCACGCCGGCCGTCGTCATGCGGCCGCGAAGCTCCATTCCCCTCTCTTTGATACCCAGCGTGTGGCCTACACGGATGCCTCCTTCGTGGCTCCTCGTGGTTCCTGCGGCTACGCCCTGTACCATCCCCACATCCCGCACCTGGATCCACACTAGCAGGCCGTACCTACGCCTTCCGGACGCATTCTCCTTCGAGGTCCTCGCCACTGAGCATGCCCTCCAGTCATTTTCCCGACTTGCCTTTCTCCCAGAGTACACACTCTATTCACACTCGCACGCCGCTACCTACCACATGCAGTGCCGTGCCCTAACCCCATCTCTCCAACAGGAGGTCGAACGAGCAGCCTGGGCACTGCAGCTTCCCTATCGGCTCACCCCAGAGAGTGATGGCCCATCATTTCGCCCGCAAGCATGTCGACCGCTCGCGGCCGTCGAAATTTAAATTATGGCCGAATAAAGGTCTACTGCTGATTACAGTGATTTTTTATGGCGCAAGGGCATCTGCGGCCAAATAGCGCCATGACACAAGGTAGTTTGTTCTCTCAAGGTGGGGTCAACGACCCATTTCCCAAGCATTTCACCCTGAATAAGCCGACCACCAGGCCAGGGGAAAGCTTGTACCCACTGTATAACCGGTGGGTACCCGGCGGCAGTTGGGTTCGAGCCCCGCACCTCACACAGGCGAGGCGGATGCTCAACCACCAGGCCACCGCTGTGGTAATAAAGGACTACTACTACTACTACGACTACACTTACTACTACTACTACTACTACTACTAGGAACTTGTTCACAGTTATGCCTTATCCATAACGAAATCGCGCTCTCCAACAGGCCACCAAAAACCTGAGGAAGTTATGCCCATTTACCTCTCTCAAAACAGGCAAGGTTTATGGTTTATGGGGGTTAACGTCTCAAAGCCACTCAGGCTATGAGGGACGCTCTATAGTTAAGGGCTCCTGAAATTTCGACAACCTGGGTTTCTTTAACATGCTTATATCGCACAGTACACGGGCCTCTAGCATTCTGCCTTCATTCAAATCCGAGTGCCGCGCCCGGGATTGAACCTGCGTCTTTCGAGCCAGCAGCCGAGCACTACAACCACGAGGCCACAACGACGGCTGTATGTATAGATACTTAAGGGAAAAAATAGCGCACAAGAGAAGACGGGACAAGCGAGGAGACACAGACAAGCGCTAACTTTCAACAGACGGTTTATTGCAAAATCGGGAGCATATATACACATGTCCAGAAAGGCAACAAAGAACAGGATCGAAGATAACACACACCCCCTCAACAGCCATCTGCTTATCGTGCCAGATATGCAAGCTCTTTTTTCGACAAATTAACGGAAGGTTCACTGACACAATCCGGTCCAAAACGCACGATGTTCGACGCTTCAATAATCTCCCTGGTAAGTTGGTCGCGGTGATGGTACAAGATTACAGTATCTTCAAAAATTGGACGGCAAGGAGGGTCACAGTCACATGTCTTACAATGCATGTATAGAGTCCCTTAATTTCCGAGCAAAGGAAAGGTGCTCATCTGGCTCCCTGGGTCAGTGGACACTTCAATTGTACTTTTAGATACGTAGTACGTGGCGGTGGGCATGCGGGCGGCTCGTTGCTCCATGAGGGGTGATGACGACATTTGTGCGCCGCGTTTTGACCAGGGGTTCAAGTGTCAGAGGCTTAATAGGTCAGTGGACACCTCAATCGCACTGTTAGTATGCGGTGGCGTTAACCTAAAAATTGACGCAGTTATGCCCCTTTCATTTCTTCCAAAAGAAGCGGGAGGGTTAGATTCCTTTCTTTTCGAGGAAAGGCGCAGAGCTGGCTACTGGGTAAGTAGACACCTTAACAGCGCTTTGAGGTCACAGGGTCAGTGGACACGGCAGTCGCACTGCGAGTAGACGGTGGCGTCCACTTAAAAACTGCGGCTGCACTGGGCCTTTCCGTTGTTCAAAACAAGCGGCAGGTTTACATTCCTTTCTTTTCGAGGAAAGACTCACAGCCTGCTACCTGGGTGAGTGGACACCTTAACTGCACTTTGAGGTGACTGGGTCAGTAGACACGTCAGTCGCGCTTTGAGTAGGTGATGGCGTCCACCTACAAATTGAGGCAGCTATGCGCCTTTCTTTTCTCAAAACCAGCGGCAGGTTTTAGATTCCGTTCTTTTAGAGAAAGACGCAGAGCTGGCTACCTGAGTGAGCTGGGTGACGTGATTTTCATGCCACTTTGCGGCGAGGGATTTCTGATAAAAGCTGGAAAATTGGTTTTAATAGCGTTGCTGCTTAAGCCGGAAGTTGTTCCGTTAGTCATGCGCAGCGGTGGCTTTGTTCACGGTAATGAGGTTACCCACGGACGCCTGACGCCCCCTGTGGGAGCGGACGACAACTATTGCATTGTATTTAGGGGGCGTCAGGCGTCCGTGGGTGACCTCATCACTGCGAGCGCGGCTCAAGTTGAGGATTTTCTTGGACGCAAAATTTTAGTGTGAGACCACTGTGGAAAGCTTTAAGGTACTGCTGTAAAAACATTGAATGTAATGGCCGATTCTTCCGATGAGTAGCAAAATCTTTCTGATAAAAGTTTGTCCATCGCTCGCATCAAGTAGTTAAGGCTGCCATAGGAAGCCAATGAAGAACGTTTCCAGCGACGGCAAAAACGCTAACAGCAAACTTAGTCGAACCAAACTCAACAGCATCGCTGTGCCACCAGTCTTACACGAGACTGCAGTCTGCCCTACAATTTTTTCAGGCAAGGAAAAGGCGTAGCAACTGTCTTTACATCTCGGTGGACAGCGGTACCGTGCCGTAAGGGAAGAGAGGAAAGTTGGAGGGAAAGGAGAAAGAGCTGCCGTAGTGGAGAGCTCCTTAATAATTTCGACCACCTAAGGATCTATGACGTGCTCTTATATTTAACAGCAAAATGGCGCCTTTGCGTTTCGCCTCCATCGAAACACGGCCGCCGCGGCCGAGTTCCAAACCGGGAACTCTGGCTCGGTAGCCGAGCGCACTGAGGTAATAACGGCGGGTTTTTCGCACAATGAGACAAGGAATGTTCGTGGATGAGAATAAGAAACCGCTTTTTTTTTTTGCGCTGAAATTATTCCAAGATGGAGGTCTGCCATTTGTTTCATATGGTAAAGCTCGTTTGGAGAACTTCACGTGACGTCCAGTAGCGCTCCAAACGGAGCAGTGCGCGTGCTAAACAATAAAAGGACAGCGAACAGAACGTATTTTAGAGCGAAAACTCTTACTACATGTATCCGAAGGTCAATCTTGATATGACCTTGAGGCCCCGAAGCGCAGGCAGTCCACGTGACTCGACAAGCAGAGGCGCACCTGCGCTAGCCGGCTTCACCGCTGTGATACCACGTGATTAGGAAGCTGCGAGAGGCGCTGCTACTAGCACCGCATGACTAGGAGAGGGTGTATCTGTTGCCACGTCGGCAGTTTCTCCCTCACTTTCACCATGCATGAGGCCTGGCCGGGTTTGAACTCTTCGGCGTCGCCGTAAAGCGGCGTCCGACCTTCCGGTCGTACAGCTCGCTGATAGGGGTACTGGAGAGGACGCGAGCTCAACTAGCCGCTGAAACAGGAGAACCTGGACTTGCGATGCAACGGAAGAGCTTTCGCTCTGCATTACTAGGTTTATGAGATTTAAACCTCATAACATTCTTATACTGGCTTACTGGATTCATTTTCTTAGCCGTGAAAAAGAGCAGACACTACGCCTAAGTCAAAGGCTTTTTATGGACGCATACATGACTTATACAGCTTTCATTCGGAATACGCTGGTGCCTCGTCACGAACAGGCCTGACTGCTGCCTCCCCCGTACTGCGTGGCATCCGCTTGCGCAGGTAAGCAATTTCTTCCACTGCCAACACAAGGATCGGGGTTATGCCATTACCAACCATCCCATCTGAATGTGTTAAGTTTTTGTACTGGATTATCGCCACTTGACCTTCAGATAATCTTCCAAGGTATTTTGGTTTCGCCCCGGATGGATTGATGAAAGTCGGCAGTATACGCTCACTAACGACTGTAGATCGGTTCGCACACAATTAAATTTTCATAAATCATGAAACAACCAAAGTAATTTCCTTTAGGAACCCTTATAAAGCACTTCATTTGGAATAGGAAGATATATTTGCATAAGTAAAGTTGTAAGGCAAGCCCTTGCGAGTCACTAGAGTTTGAGGCAATGGTTAAGTATTTGGAATATTCTCGACCATCACGCTACCTGGAAGAATCATGCAATGCCATGTGGAAAGCTATATATATATATATATATAAGATAATATAATCAGTAATTGCATGTACCATCACATTACACGGCTCATGTTCTGTCCTTAGAAAGCAAGCTATTGTGGGTTTCTAAGTGGGCACAGGCCACCACCCACGGCGGGTTCGAGCTTCGCGCGAGCCAAGGGCCCCGATCAGCCGTCACCACACACACACTGGGACACCGATGCGGCGCACTCAACCTCCGCTGGGAGGAGAGCGATTCGCTGCAAAGAAATAGGCCTCCAATCTCACAAAGGAGACGTTTATTCACGTCGTCCTCCAGCTGATACACACACACTCAATAGTCACCCCGTCCCGGGGGCGCGCGAGGAGCAAGGCTCCGCTGCGCGCACGAAGCGACTCGAGTAATGCGCACCGCTAGCACGCCGCTGCAGGAGAAAGTCCCCGCGGCAGTGCTGTGATCTCTCTCTCGTGTCGACCGTTGGGCCGGTTGCGAGAGAGAGTGGGCATTCAACGCAAGGTACGCCTGTCAGAGGTCGCTGGACCCCGCTGGACAGGCTCGAGCCGCTGCAGGTCAGAGGACACGTGCGGGCGAGCTCGAGTAAGCACTGGTCCGAGCGGCAAAGCCGGCACGGACAAACAGTAACGTACGCACCTTACGCTGCCTCGGAGGGATCTCTCTCTCTCTGGGCCCCGCTCGGACGGTCGCGCGGCGCGCGGCCGCCCAAAGCGGGGTCCCGAATTCCCGCCAAAAGGCGCCAATGGCAAAGGCCCTTGGGGAGCCGGGGCGGAGCTGTGGCTAAATGACAGTGATTAGCCACCCAGCCGCCTCTCCACCGCCTGAGGCGGGGGCAAGGGAAAGAGGAGAAACAACGCGGGCGGCCGGCACAGCCGCGCAAAGGCGACGGCGCAAAGCCAGGATTCCCACATCCCCCTCTCCTTAAATGCCCTCCTACCCATCGGCAAAGCACGCGGCCAAAAATAAAGAAATCAATACACAAAAAACTACACTTCAGTTCCAAAATAAAGAAATGAATACAAAAAAAAACTAGCTGCTCTTCAGTTCCAGCCAGAACAACGTAAGAAAACAAAGGGAAAAAAACAAGGCAAACAACACTTGCATACGCTTCAGTAAATCAAAACAGCTTGCAGATTATATACACGGTACACAAGAAGATGTGAATAAAACTGTACAGCTATGTTACAGGTGGATGCCAGCCTCAAAGTTCGGTGGCGCGGCCCAGTGGGCCTGTCGGCGACTCACCGCTCGCAGACTTCAAGTTGAACGCGTTGGGAGGGCCGACGACTGATGGCGGTCTTCTTTCCGTTGATGTAGGGTGCGTTGATGACGACGGAGCCGCGGCAGAGCACTGACCTCGCGCCCTTGGACACGACCTCACGTTCGGGCACAAGGTTCGGGCACAAGAAAGTTAGTGCACCCCTTTCACGCCGGCTGAAACGGGCGAGGACGTTCGGCGGCGTCCAGATGTGTAACCTTGTCCACAGCGAGGGGTCCTTCTCATCCTCGCGCTCCCGCAGAAGGACACAACGGCACAACTCACAGGCGTCGCCTTGGCTCATGGTTACGCGCGCACACAGTCACAGCCGCAACCACGCATACACCGGCGAGTGCGCGGACGCTGGTCGGCGACAACGATCCCCTCCTCAGAAGCGTCCAGAGGCGCCGCGGCGAGGGTCAAAGGGTGCACTTTCCGCCCCCCCATCGTCCCAAACGCCCCGCCAACTTCCCCTCCATACGGGCCGCACAAAACTCGCACCGCGACACACGGCTCCTTAACGAGCCAACCACCCACAGTCGGGCCGGAAATGAGAAAAGGCGCGCTGTACAAACGACACCTAATCTTTTTCTTCTTGAAGATAAGAGCAAGCACGAGCTGGCTGAAGTTTGCCTATGTACAAGTCTGGTACGTTAGAACGAAAACAGATGAAGAAGCGGGAAACGAAAGTGGCTAGAAACTGACGCAAGCAAACAAATAAATAAATAGATAAACACACAAGGTTGGAACTGAGCATGCTGCAAAAACAACAAAAAAAATAACACACCGTGCTTCACCTGGGTAGGGCCTGACGAGAAAGCTCGCCAGCTAGCTGAGGCTGCGTGCCTTCGGTTGCGGAAAAGTCCGCCGTCCGGCATCAATCACACCGGTGACCGTCGCCTCAGACTGTACCGGTGCTCCGTACGCTTGCGTTCCGCAGCACCAGTTGTGCCTTTGCGCTTGCCTTTGATACCAATGGGTACCGGCGCAAGCTCGTCAGACCGTGACGCGTAGGCCTTCAGGTCTATGAACCCCTGCTTGCTCCTGGGGAAAGGCCCCATCAAATCGCAGGTGGCCATCTGCCACGGACGCACACTGTCAATCGGTTTCATCATTCCAGGCGGCTTGCCACCCCGTGACTTCACCGCTTGACAGACATGGCAGGAACGGCAATAGCGGATAATGTCACGCTTCATGCCGGGCCACGTCACCGATTGACTCAGTTTTGCAAAACTTTGGAGCCACTCAGATGACCGGCCAGTGGTTCGTCATGAGAGAATCGCAAAAGTGCGCCTCTTAGACTTTTGGGGATAACCACCTAGAACGGGTCGATGGACTCGTCATCGGTGGCTATGTACTTCAGCACGAGCCCGTCATGGTCCAGCAAATATGACTCCCCGGGGTTCGCCGCGACACACGCTGGCTTCTGCCCCCCTGCGCCCGCTACAATACAAGTAGCGTCACGGCGCTCCGTCTCCCTGAGACCGTCGCTCACCTCGCGACAAAAGGGGTCATTTTGCTGGGCTTTCAGTAGCTCTTACGGCTGAAAACGATTCCAGTCATCCCAGAGGGGAGCATGGTCTCGTCCCCACTCAGGTTTGCAGCCAAAATTTCCGTTCGCGTCGGCACCTCCGAGGCGCTCACGAAGAGCTTTGCCTCTCGTCCGCTTTGCGAAGCGCTGCTCGCCTGGTTAGCGGAATGGGTTAACCCGTTTGCGGGTTCCCCCTCCTTGCCGCCCGGCGGCTCGTCCGCTGTTTCGCCCCCTCCGCCTACAGGCGTCAAGGCGCCGCTGGCGAGTGGGGCACGGGATAGCGCGTCAGCTACCACGTTTGTGCTCCCCTTTCGACACTGCACGGAAAAGTCGTAATGCTGTATCAGGAGAGCCCAGCGCGCCAGCCGACCCGCAGGCTCGCGGAGCCGCATCAGCCAACTGAGCGCACTGCACCCCTGCCTCAGTGGAGGCTTGGGCGGGCTGCACGAACGAGGGAGGCAAGGCTCCTAGTTCGATGAGCGGCGTGGTTTCCACAGGGAACCGGGCCAGCGCCTCGCCGTTCCCTGAGCAGAATTGACTGCTCGCGGGGCACGGCTGCTGCTGTTCGAAACTGCCGGTTGCGGCAGCGTGACACGAACTGCTTTCGCACTGGGCGGAAAGCATGCACAGCTGAGGCATGTGACCAGCGGATGCACCGCAGGGTGCTCCCGGTACAGCTCCAATGGGAGCCGCGTGGTCGACATTTTGGGTTGTGCCGCCGTAAACCCCAATGGGGGCCGCGGCCAACCACGGTGTCTAGCTATTCGAAGGAACAGCAGCCAGCGGATCAAACGACGCTACAACTCCGTAGGGAGCCGACATGTAGCTGCCGAGTGCCGCGCTGGGGGTGGTAGACACGGTGCGCAAGCGTGATCGTCAAGGCGACCTGCTCGGCTAATGTGCCATCAAAGGCGTAAGCGCCAATGACTTAGCACGTTGGGCGCCAGTTGTGGGTTTCTGAGTGGACACAGGCCACCACCCACCGCGGGTTCGAGCTTCGCGCGAGCCAAGGGCCCCGATCAGCCGTCACCACACACACACTGGGACACCGATGCGGCGCACTCAACCTCCGCTGGGAGGAGAGCGATTCGCTGCAAAGAAATAGGCCTCCAATCTCACAAAGGAGACGTTTATTCACGTCGTCCTCCAGCTGATACACACACACTCAATAGTCACCCCGTCCCGGGGGCGCGCGAGGAGCAAGGCTCCGCTGCGCGCACGAAGCGACTCGAGTAATGCGCACCGCTAGCACGCCGCTGCAGGAGAATGTCCCCACGGCAGTGCTGTGATCTCTCTCTCGTGTCGACCGTTGGGCCGGTTGCGAGAGAGAGTGGGCATTCAACGCAAGGTACGCCTGTCAGAGGTCGCTGGACCCCGCTGGACAGGCTCGAGCCGCTGCAGGTCAGAGGACACGTGCGGGCGAGCTCGAGTAAGCACTGGTCCGAGCGGCAAAGCCGGCACGGACAAACAGTAACGTACGCACCTTACGCTGCCTCGGAGGGATCTCTCTCTCTCTGGGCTCCGCTCGGACGGTCGCGCGGCGCGCGGCCGCCCAAAGCGGGGTCCCGAATTCCCGCCAAAAGGCGCCAATGGCAAAGGCCCTTGGGGAGCCGGGGCGGAGCTGTGGCTAAATGACAGTGATTAGCCACCCAGCCGCCTCTCCACCGCCTGAGGCGGGGGCAAGGGAAAGAGGAGAAACAACGCGGGCGGCCGGCACAGCCGCGCAAAGGCGACGGCGCAAAGCCAGGATTCCCACACTATTCAGGGCGTAGTCAAAAGTATTGTCAGTAGTAAAACACATAGAACGGAACTGGAACAAGCAGGCAGGCAAGAAAAGTATAGTATTCTAGTTATACTTCCTGTGCAGGAGATTTTGAAGTATACAGTGCTGACACACTATTATTACTCAAATGCTTTTAAATAATTTGTAAAAAAAAAAAGACTAACATTACGAACAACAAAAAAATACGTTAAACCAATAGTTTTTAAAGCTATGGAAAAAAACGAGAAATTATTATGTGCCTGACATTTTTAATCAACTTACTGAAACAGTGTGTGGCATAAAATCGAGATTAAAATGATGAAGGAATTCATAAAATGATGTTAAACTTTCTTGTGCAATATACATGTATTAGTTTTCGTTCTTGTTGTTTCATTTGCTGAGTCGAAAACTGTGTTTTTGCTTGTGTGCTAAGGTAATTTTTTGTTATGTTTATAGTAGAGATTGTATAATGCTCCTTACTCCATTCTAAAGTAGATTCACGTGTTGCCTGGTCTACTAACAAGCACTATGCGATTAGAATTACCAGAATACCTTTGTGCAGATTTTAGTGCGAATCAACACCGATTTCATTTTTTTACGCAATACCCGGCAATTTTCAAATATTATGAAGTTTTCCAATATTCATTCGCCGAGTCAGATATGGACCTAATGAAAGCCTATTAAAGTTGTGCTCAAAATCTGGCTTATTCGCACGCCCCTAGTTGTAGGTAAGCCAGACTGCAAATAGCAATCCACTTACTTTTGAATTCCACCTCATCCACTTTTACATTCAGCTGTGCCTCTCATGTGCATTCTGTGTGCAGGAAACACAACCCAAATGCAATGCATCATCTTGGCTCATTTCGACGCAAATTTTAGGAGCAATCATTCTAATTGAGCTACGCGCAGTGCAGTTTTCCTGTCCCGTGTTGTTCATGCGGCTGGCGCCAGAAATGCCTTAAAATGATAGTCGGCAGCTATTTCAGCTCTTACCACAGAAGCCTAAAGAATGCTCTGCAGCTGAGGTGAATATTTTTCCGCGGAAATTGGACGCCTGCTTGTGCTTACAGTAAGCCACCCAGCTGACACAGACGAGGCTGGTCTTTGAGTGGCTTGTGGTGCAGCTACAGCATCGATGACATAGACGCTGCAGATGCGCAGTTTGTGCTCTGGACGCACCTTTCTGGACAAGCTGCAGTTCGTTGCTGGCCACAGGCTGGCGCGCCAGAGACGCGCCGCGTTGGACACACAGCAACACAGCGTCCAGCAGCCGCCAGAGGCAGTGCGTACCTGCACAGAGTTTAGAGACAACAACGGGCATGCAAGCAAATCTGCGGTGGAAGTCAGCAGAAAGCGATTGGAACATTGGTGGGTCAAAAGCAGAGGGGTGAGATAGGGTTAGAAGCCTAGGAAAAGTTACTGAAAGAAAATGGCGAACTTCAAGAGCAATTTATAGCAGAGGTAAGCAAAATAAAAATAAAGAAAAAACCCCAGCATGGTGGCAACTGCCACAACCTCTTTTCAAAGGCGCCGTTTCTATCTTGCATCCGTCAACAACACTCGGCCTGATTCACACCGTGCGCAGCACAGAAGTGGTGCAGTAGAACAAACTAAAACGGTGAGACATACAAACAGGCACACAGCCAGTGTGACGACATCTCCCGGAGGTGGGGCCGCGGTTTTTCTATACGTCACATGAGCTATCAATCAAGTGATAGCAAACCAGTGAGCCGGCCGTCCGCGAAACCGAAACGCTGTCGTTAGCTTCGATGTATCCCCGTTTGCCTCCTTGGTGTGAGCGCTGTTGACGTCGTCATCGGCGGCCGAACGCACTATCGGGGACAAAAGTGGTGTACCCCACGCTGCAGGAGCTGGAACAGCGTAAAACTGCGACATTTTGTTGAGCTAAAGCACGAAAAATTGAAATCAGAGAAGCGACATGCCTGCTGATGATAAAGATTGAAGTCGTAAGAGAATATGTCTACTTAGGGCAGGTAGTGACCGCAGATCCGGATCATGAGAGGGAAATAACTAGAAGAATAAGAATGGAGTGGAGCGCGTATGGCAGGTTCTCTCAGGTAATGAATGGTAGCTTACTAATATCCCTGAAGAGAAAAGCATACAACAGCTGTATCCTACCGGTACTCACCTATGGGGCAGAAACGTGGAGGCTAACAAAGAGGGTTAAGCTTAAGTTAAGGACAACGCAGCGAGCTATGGAAAGGAAAATGATAGGTGTAACGTTAAGAGATCGGAAGAGGGTGGAGTGGGTGAAGGAACATCTTAGCTGAAATCAGGAGGAAGAAATGGGCTTGGGCAGGGCAAGATAACCGCTGGTCCTTAAGGGTAACGGAGTGGATTCCAAGAGAAAGCAAACGTAGCAGGGGACGGCAGAAAGTTAAGTGGGCGGATGAGGTTAAGAAGTTTGCGGGGATACAGCGGCGGCAACTAGCGAAGGACAGGGTTAATTGGAGGGACATGGGAGAGGCCTTAGCCCTGCAGTGGGTGTAGTCAGGCTGCTGATGATGATGATGATCAAGATCAGGCATTGGCAGTCTGGATCGCAGATGCCGCCTGTAGATGTCGTTGCAACGCAGTTTTGCGTTGCTACGGCTGGCGCCGCGTGGAGTATACCACTTTTGTCCCCGATAGTAGGTGAGGATCCCCTCGACATGACCGATGACGACGGAGAGGGAAATGTCATCTGAGAACTTAGGTTTTTTCGACCCCATGCTTCCGAGTGGACGTTAGCAGGAAGAGATTTGGCACTGCTCGGCGTGAGAGTGCGCACGGCCGGCTTATGCCTGTGATATGTGCAGAAAGTGATTAGAAGGTGCTATTGAGTATATGCCTGTTCCCCTGCGAGTGTTGCAACAAGTGTTTGCTGATACGGATAAGGAAGCGCTCTCATTGAGCCCCGCGTAATCTTCAAAGAACTTTCACTGTTTCACTGCAGTGATAGCAGAAGAGTCCCCGTCGTTCCACTTATCGGTGGTGAGAGCTGCGCCTCCTTGACCAGCTGGTTGAGTCCGAATGAAGCCTTCACCATTCAACTCTGCTGCTTTCCACTGAGTCATACTCTCTTCCTTTACCAAGTGAACTATGAGACATGGTAAGTGCCCTGCACATTCGTGGTTGTAAATGAGCTCCGGTTCACTTGCAGTAAAAGTAGTGTTAACATTTTTCTCAGGAGTGCGTGAAAGGGGAATGCCGCACGCTTCTAGCGAAAACCAACATTTTGCATTACCACAAGGCTAAGTTTTACTCGTGAGCTGATAAAGCATATATTATCACAAGTATTACGGATTACGGATATTATCACCAGTATTACGGATTTTTGGTTTGCTTTATGGGGTTTAAGGCCACCAACCGATACAGGTTATGCGGTACATCGTAGTTGAGTGCTTAGGACTATTTTTGCTACCTAGGGTTCTTGAATATGCATTGTAATCGCACTGTACACGTTCCTCTAGAATTTTGCCTCCATGGAAATTCTACACCCCCCCGGCGGTGATAGGACCCGCGTGTTTCGGGTAAGCAACCGAGCGCACAACCACTGAGCCACCGCGGCGAACCTCAGGGAGGAAAAGGCCATGATAATGCACATTGCATTTGTGGAGGTAGTCGCGATCATTGGTACGTATTGATAGTCAGGAGGAGTAAAAAAGGCAGATACCAAAAAAAAAAGGCAAGCACGCAATCGCAACAAAACTTTTACTCTCAGTTTATCATTACAACGAATGATACAGAACCAAAAGACACGAGAGAGCTGGGGAAAAGCTACTTCATTACTTCAAGAGAATATCGACGGGCTCTCTACGCACATTACCGGCCAGCATTATGGAGAATGCAAGCCTCAGCGATTTCGCAGGCCAACTTCTCACAGCCCTCGCACAGCAGCGTCTCCTCTTCAAACTTGGCGCCCACCTATGAGCATCAGCTGGGCCCGCGGTCCCGGCTGTTCATGCGGCCACCACTGCCGGTTCCGGCGGCTGGTCGGCCGTTTTCCGGTCGTTTCTTAAGCATGAGACTTGTACACCCATTGGCCTGCTGTGGTAGGCGCCTGCCCTCGTCGGGAAAGCACTCAGTTTGCCCTGCCTGCGGCGCTGGGAGACTCAGGGGGGCCGTTCCATCGCCCTTCCGCGCGTTGTCGTGGTCCTCGCTTGCTCACTTTTCTGGGGCATTGGCCTTTTCGGCCGCGTTTTTCGGGCCGATGGGTCTCTGGGCCTCGCGCTGAGGCTTAGCCCTAGGAAAACCTAGAACCTTACGCCAGAACCTTATCCAGTGAGCCTGGTCTAGCAGTGCTGTTGGATGAATTCGCTAGTATCAAATGGGATGTCATAGCGCTCATCAGGTCAGGAGGACAGATGAGGCGTATAGACTACTAAAGGGGGGCACATACTGTGCTATCGTGGATTAGCAGACAGACGAAAACTAGATGAGGAATTCCTCATTAGTCAGGATTTAGCTGACAACATAGGGGAGTACCGTGGCTTTTTGGGCTTGTTGGTACATAGTTCCAATACACTGTAGTGCAGCAAAAGACGAGGACACAAGAGACGGGAAACGAACAGCGCGAGCGCTAACTTCCAACAAATTTTATTCTCCTGAAGCATCACATTTATACGCCAGAAAACAGTAATCACATGTGCGAACAGTATCAATTCCTTAGAAAAACTAGCTCTTTATCTGAGAGGAGAATGGAAGGTGTGCTTACACACGAGCATCCTGACCTATTTATCTTTTCGGCTTCAATGATTTCTCTGCTTTTTCTATTAGTGCCTAGTTGTGTATCCGCGCACCAGATGCCCTACGTCACGTGCGATGAAGGTGTTGTGTATCAAATTCCCTTGCCATGCGGGAAACACTATATCGGCCAGACGGGGAGATGTCTGAACGAGCGCCTATTGGAACACGCTCGCAACGTCAGAAACGGGCAAGGCGGATCGGTGGTTGACCACATTCTCGCATGCAAGTCAATGCCCTGTAAGCCTTTCTTTGATAAATGTCTGGTAATAGGAAAAAGCAGAGAAAGGGTAACGCGCGAAATCATTGAAGCCGAAAAGATAAATAGGTCAGGATGCTCGTGTGTAAGCACACCTTCCATTCTCCTCTCAGATAAAGAGCTCGTTTTTCTAAGGAATTGATACTGTTCGCACATGTGATTACTGTTTTCTGGCGTATAAATGTGATGCTTCAGGAGAATAAAATTTGTTGTAAGCAAGCGCTCGTGCTGTTCGTTTCTCGTCTCTTGCGTCCTCGTCTTTTGCTGCACTACAGTGTATTGGAACATAGGGGAGTTTTATAGTGTTAAAGAAAGGGTGGCGCTATCCTAATTAGGCTTAATAAGAGGTACGAGCTGAAGGTGGTGCAGGCCTACGCGCCTACATCAAGCCATGATGACCATATTGTTGAAAGCTTGCATGGAGATGTGGAATCGGCAATGGTCAAAGTAAAATCACAGTACACTGTGCTGATGGGCGCCTTCAATGGGAAGGTAGGCAAGAAGCAAGCTGGAGACCAGGCGGTAGGTGACTATGGGATAGGTTCTAAGAATAGCAGGGGAGGGTTATTAGTAGCGTTCGTAGATATAAATAACTTACGGATTATGAATACCTTCTTCCGCAAGCGAGCCAACAGGAAGTGGACGTAGAAGAGCCTCAATAGTGAGACTAAAAATGAAATAGACTTCATACTGTACGCCCACCTGGGCATCGTAGAGGATGTGGAGGTCCTCGGAAAGGTCCGTTGTAGCGACCACGAAATGGTAAGGTCTCGTATTAGCTTAGATTTGAAAAAGGAACGGAAGAAATTAGTGAAGCGGAACTCTATTAACGAGTTAGCATTAACAGGGAAAGCGGAGGAATTCAAGATTTTGCTGCAGAACAGATTTCCCGCTTTAACTGAAGATGACGACCGTAATGTTGAAACAATGAACGATCATCTCACAGCTACATTACGGAGTGAGCCGTAAAAGATGGTGGTAGGATGGTTCGACAGGATATTTGGAAGCTATCTGAGGAGACTAAAGATCTGATTATGAAACGCCGAAGCATGGGGACGTCTGACTCCACAGACAGAATAGAACAAGTAGAGATGTTGAAGTTAATAAATAAGCGCATGGTAGCTGACATCAGGAAGTTTAACATGGAGTAAATTGAGCATGCTCTAAAGAGCGGAGGTGGCCTAAAATCAGTGAAGAGAAAATTAGGCATAAGTATGTGTGCCGGGATCGTTTGTTCATGCTTGCGTGACGTCAGCAGGCATCGTCAGCTGCGACTGCGATAGCTGATCTGTGGTCATGTGACGCGAGTGTATAAAAGCTGAGTGCGACAATAAAGGGGGCTTCTTTCATCGCCTGGGTACACGGTGTCTGGACTGCTTCCTCGGACAGCGTTCAGGCGCGTGTTCGGCAACGCCCCCCGGCTTAACACGACATGGTGTCAGCTGGTGAAGAACCTTGCCACTGAGCGAGGCTCGTTCCATCCTCGATGTCGAAGACGCCTTCGGAGACACCGTATACGATGTCGGAGACGCCTTCAATGCGGCTGCATGGGCTCCAGCAACCGCCACCGCTGGACTTTGACTGCACGTCAGAGTGGCCGGCGTGGGTAGAGCACTTCGACGACTACCGATATGCAACGGGACTCAACGAATGCTCCGGGGAGGCTCAGGTACGCACGCTGCTGTACACGATGGGGAAGCAAGCTCGGCAAATATTCAGGACGTTTGCACTATCCGACGAAGACGCGAAGACGTATGAAACCGTGAAGAAAAAGTTCGACGGGCACTTTGTAAGGGAGAGCAACATCGCGTACGAAAGCGCCTGTTTTCACAGACGTACACAAATGCCAGGCGAGTCGGTAGACCAGTTCGTCACGGCGCTACATGGCTTGGCGGACCGTTGCGACTTCTGTGAACTAAAGACAAGGATGATCCGAGACAGACTGGTTGTCGGGCTCCGCGACGCAAAGCTCTCAGAAGCTTTACAACAGCAGCAGTGTACTCTACGAGGACAACAGAGCCAGCAGTCATCGGAACTATGTGACCAAGACGCCAGTGTGGACGCTGTGGCTCAACAGAGGCACAGGGAACGTCTGCATATAAATGCACCCGCTGCATGCGCGACGACCGCCGCAGGGACGGTGCCCTTCCTGCAGTGGCGACGCCCACCCTAGGACGGCGTGCCCAGCCAGAGCTGCGAAGTGTCTCCACTGTGGCAAGACGGGACATTTCGCAAAGGCCTGCTTGAAGAAAGGGACGGCTTCCGCTCAGCGAAAGGTACGCGTTTCAGCAGTCAACCAGGAATCTGGAGAGACTTTTGTGGGAGCAGTAGACGCATGCAGAAAAGCTCGATTTGTTCAGGTGCGCATAAATTCTGTGTCCATACTTGCAAAGGTTGACTCAGGTGCTAAAGTGTCAGTGTTACCGTCAACGTTTCCGGGATTACCATCCCGACTCGAAAAAACTGATGAAGTTTTGCAGGGTGCAGGAGGCAGTAAGCTTAACGTACTAGGCAAATTCGTAGCAGAGATCGCTTGGAAAGTAAAAGCCGTGTATCAGACATGCTACGTCGTCAGTACGTTACGTGATGTCCTTCTGGGATTACCAGCTCTCGAGGCCTTAGGTGTAGTTAAATTTGCTGACGCGGTCGAGTCGCGAAACCTACAGTACGAGGCTCGTTTTCCAGAAATGTTTAGCAGTCTAGGCACGATGCCGGGGTAGTACACCATCAGACTACAACCTGCCGCTATCCCGCATGCTATAAGCGCTCCACGCAGGCTACCAATTCCTCTCAGGGAGTCCGAGATAGATAAAATGCGCGAGATAGATAAGAAGCGCGAGATAGATAAAATGGAGCGTTCCGGCATAATCAGAAAAGAGGATGGCCCCACCGAATGGTGCGCCGGTATCGACCTTTCCAAAAAGGGCTCCCTGGGCGCTGCCATATTGTTCCCTGGACTGCAGTGGGCACCTCCCGCTAGCACGGTGGAAGCGGCGAAACGCCTCCTCTCTGGACTGCTAGAAACCGGTTCCGCCGCCGGAAACAATATGGCAGCGCCCAGGTTGGAAAGGTGTATAGTTCCGGTTGTGAAGCCTTCAGGAGACCTGAGAGTCTGCGTAGACCTCACAAAATTAAACAAGTGCGTAGTACGAGAGCGTTTTACATTGCCAACTGTGGATCAAGCTGTAGGCTCTCTGTCAGGAGCGAAATGGTTTTCAAAGCTCGATGCCAACTCGGGCTTCCACCAGGCACGACTCAGTAAAGACTCGGAAGAGCTAACCACGTTCTTAACACCTTTCGGTAGATACTGTTTCACGCGACTACCCTTTGGAATTACCTCCGCTCCGGAATACTTTCAAAAGAGGATGTCTGAGATACTAGGTGGCCTGCTGGGGGTCGTTAACGTTATGGACGATGTCCTAGTGTTTGGCAAAAGTAAGGCTCAACACGATGATCGTTTAAATAAAGTGATCACACGGCTAGCAAGGGCAAATGTGACCTTAAACAAAGCGAAATGCTTATTTGGAGTTAGGCAAGTACGGTTTTTAGGTCATATACTTAATGAAGAAGGCATTCACCCTGATCCGGCGATGGTCGATGCTGTCAAAGATTTGAGGCCACCGAGCAACGTAACCGAGCTTAGAAGCATTTTGGGCATGGCCAATCATTTGGGCCGCTTCCTGCCGCATTTACCTCAAGTGACGGCTCCCATGTGTGTTCTTTTGAACAAGGATAGGGACTGGATCTGGGGTAGCAGTCAGGAAAAAGAGTTCCAAGAACTCAAAGAGCTCATCTGTTCAGCGCAATGCATGGCTATGTACGACGCTTCGCTACCAACCACTCTTTCAGCTGACGCATCATGTTTCGGTCTGGGAGCAGTTTTGTTTCAAAAGCAAAAAGACGCGCAACGTAGACCAGTCGCATTCGCTTCTCGTTCGCTCACCAAAACTGAGCAACGGTACTCCCAGATCGAAAAAGAAGCGCTGGCGTTGACTTGGGCTGCGGAAAGGTTTGACGAGTATATACGTGGTCTGGAAGTTGTTTTCGAAACGGACCACAAGCCCTTGGTATCGCTGTTGGGTCACATGGCAATCGATGCTATGCCGCCCAGAATTCAACGCTTCCGACTGCGTCTGATGCGGTACAGTTTTTTCGTGGTACATGTTCCAGGCAAATCGCTAACCACTGCCGACACTCTTGCACGTTCGCCGTTAGCCCGTACGAAAGTGGAAAACTGCTTGACTGTCTCAGAGGTGCCAGCTTACTCGAAAGCTTGTTTACTGGGCTTAGAAACAGGCGATGATTTCCTTGCAAGAGTAAGAGAAGGACAAGCCAATGACGGAGTGTGTCGAAAACTGCGCATACTCTGCAAGAAAGTGTGGCCTAAAACAGAAAAGTTCCCTGTTATCTTGTGCCATACTGGCAGAATCGTGCATGTATTACTTTGGTGAATGGATTGCTGCTGAATGGTGTGAGGCTGGTCATTCCTTAGTCCCTTCGAAAAGAAGCACTAAGCAAGCTGCATGACGGTCACCAAGGCATCTCGCGATGCCGCAGTCTGGCTAAAGGTTCTATCTGGTGGCCGGGACTTAGCACTGAGATAGCGTGTTTTGTGAAACTGTGCAACGTTTGCGCGATGCATGCGCCAGAACAGTTCGAACCGATGATTGCATCGCCAACACCCTCTTTTCCTTGGGAGAGAGTAGGGGCGGATATGTGTCAAATTCAGGGACGGCAATATCTTGTCTTAGTAGATTATCTTTCTCGATACCCAGAGATCGCCCTTCTTCCGTCAACGCAATCTGCTACTGTGATAAGCCGCATGAAGAGCATTTTTGCGAGACATGGCATTCCTGAGTGTGTGGTGACCGACAATGGTCCCCAATTTGTCAGTGCAGACTTCGAGCAATTTGCAAAACTGTTTGGTTTCTGTCCCGTCACCTCTAGTCCGAGGCACCCTCAGGGCAATGGGGAAGTCGAAAGTATGGTAAAGACGGTTAAGAATCTCATTCTAAAATCCGATGACCCTTACTTAGCCCTGCTGGCTTATAGAGCCACGCCTGGTGTTCTGAATGTCAGCCCAGCGGAGATACTAATGGGTAGAAGGCTCAGGACGAGAGTCCCAATGCTGCCTTCGCACCGCAATCCGGGACAATGCTGTCTGCAGGAAGCGATGGCGAATGACCGTAAGGTCAGGAAGGGGCAAAGCCGCCACTTCGGCCGACGTCATCGGTCTAAGAATCTCCCAAAGCTGGAAACAGGTGATGTGGTGTGGGTGACTGATCTCCGCACCAAAGGTGCAGTGCTCGGAGCAGCACCACAGCCGCGTTCATACCGGGTTCAAACAGAGAGCGGGGTCCAAGTCCGTCGAAACAGGAGAATGCTCAACCGTTTCCCAAAAGGCCGGGTAGATAGCGGGAGCTACGAGTTTCCAGATAGTCAGGAAGAGACTAGCCGGGCCCGATTGGTCACTGGTGCTGACTGCCAAATTGGCGAATCTTGGGTGCCTCTAACTCAGCCAGAGACTGACGGTAACAATTCTCAAGCTAGGATTGTAAGTAGGACTAGATTTGGTAGAGTCGTTCGCAAGCCCATAGGGCTGGGTGTGGACGACTGATGCTTTGTTCAGTGTTATTTTCTTTGGTGTCAATTATCCTTGTCGTCCTGTATCATTTTCACTTGTATGCACGTGATATTAATAGTGCTTGAAAAGGGGGATGTGCTGGGATTGTTTCTTCATGCTTGCGTGACGTCAGCAGGCATCGTCAGCTGCGACTGCGATAGCGGATCTGTGGTCATGTGACGCGAGTGTATAAAAGCTGAGTGCGACAATAAAGGGGGCTTCTTTCATCGCCTGGGTACACGGTGTCTGGATTGCTTCCTCGGACAGCGCTCAGGCGCGCGTTCGGCTACGCCCCCCGGCTTAACACGACAGTATGTATGTGATAAGAGACAAACAGGGCAATATCATTAGCAATTTGGATAAGATAGTTAAAGTAGCCGAAGAGTTCTATACAAATCTATACAGTAGCGATTGTAATCAGAGTGTCACTGAGAGAGGCAGTACAGCAGTAACGAAGAGGAAGTAATTAAAGCCTTAGAAACAATGCAAATGGGGAAGGCAGCTGGTGAGGATGAGATAACAGCTGTTTTTTTGAAGAATGGAGAAGAGATTGTGCCTGAAAAACTGGCCACCCTGTATACGAAATGCCTCGCGACCTCGAGTGTACCTAGAGCTTCGAAAAACGCTCACATTATCCGAATTCATAAGAAAGGAGTCTTCAAGGACTAGAAGAATTACAGACCGATCAGCTTTTTGTCTGTTGCCTAGAGGGTACCGTTAGCGAAAAAGATGATGTGCTTAAAATGCATTTCAAACATATTGCATTAACTTCATATTTTTTCGCATTTTTTGTCCCTATGCTTAAACTGCAACACGAATGCTTTCTATGTATACTAGGAATAATATTTTGAACGTTCTTTAAAATACGCGGAAAGTACATTTTTGCCCGCTTCTAATATTAATAATGCATTAAAAATGTATACTAAGAATATACATTAAATACATTAGATTACATTAGAAATATACCAAAATATAAATTTAATACTGTTGTGTCCCCTTATTGCTTTTGTGTGTGTGCGCCCCCTCCTAACGACCACTCGCATCCTCCTCAACGACCACTCAATCCTCCTCCTAACGACCACTCAATCCTCCTCCTAACGACGCTTGCCCCTCGTCGCACGCTGTCGCCGGATGCCCCCCCACGGTGCGCCCCCGCACCCTCCTCCTGTTCTGGGAAGCCACTCCCTGCCGTGGACGCTTCTCCACTCCCTCCTTTCTTCGGGCGGCCAGTTCGGCTCCTGCCTCGGTCGACGCTGGTCGCACCCTCATCGGCTTTAAATAAACGAAGCCTTAAAGTACCGTGTGCGTCTTCGCTGCATTCAACACAGCGACCGGACACGACAGTGGCGACGAGAAAGTGGATTCGACCCGCGCTACGCAACGCTATTGACAAGCCATGGCTACGCGAGGGTTTCCCAATCAGATACCAGAGTTCAACGGCTCATCGTGGTCATCCTGGGTTGGACGCCTTCAGTTCTACTTTGAAGCTAACAACATCACAGACCCAGCCTTGAAGAGGGCCAACCTGCTGACGCTGTGCGGGGAGCAGACCTACGATACTGTCTGCGCCCTTATTCAGCCAAGCACACCAGCGGCAGTGTCTTACGACGACATCGTAAAAGCGCTGCAAAAGCACTACGACCCAAGGCCATCCGAGGTCTACAGCCGGGCTCGCTTCCAACGACGAGATCAACTGGGAGGAGAAACTGTGAGCGCCTACGTAGCCGCGCTCAAGAAGCTCGCTGCCGACTGCAATTTTGGAACGCTGTCGACAACAGCTACCGGGCAGGAGGGAGACGCAGCTTCTTCTGCTAACACCACCATGCTTCCCTTGGACGTGATGTTACGCGACAGATTTGTGTGCGGACTGAGTGACGAGTCACTGCAGCAGCGCCTGTTCGCTGAGAAGGACCTCACATTCAGCAAAGCTTACGACATCGCCGTTCGAGCGGAGAGCGCCGGTCACCAGCAGAGAGGGATTCGCCGGAACACCGAGCCGGTACACCAGACAAGCAATCAGGTGCGCAAGCCTTCTGTTGTTGTAAAATCGGTCAAAAAGGCACAACGCTGCTGGCGGTGTGACGACCAACACAACCCCCAGTAAAACTCTAGTTTGGGCGAGTTGGTTCATGATGAAATAAAAACTGGTATGGCGCAAGAAACGGGGACACAGAAGGCACACAAAACACACATGGCGTCAGTCCTGTGTTTTGTGTGCCTTCTGTGTCCCCGTTTCTTGCGCCATACCAGTTTTTATTACAACCCCCAGGGATGTCGATTCCAGTCAGCCACGTGTAATTTTTGCCACAAGCGAGGGCATATCGAAAGAGCATGCATTACGAAACGGAGACTTGCCAAGATAAAGTCACCTTCCCAGCCTAATCACAGCGTCAACGCCTCAGAGAATACGCCGCTATCTGATCTCCATGGAACAACATCAGCAACACCATCTGTGTTGTACGACCTGAACACCATGAATCTCGGCACGCGACCGAAGATTTTTACAAAAGTAAGCGTACATCACCAGCTGATTAAGTTCGAGGTGGACTCCGGCGCAGCCTGTACTCTGATCAGTGAGGACACGTTCCGAACTTCATGGCCATCTGACGCACCCGCCCTGCAACAAGACGACACGCACCTGCGAACGTGGTCAGGACAGAATCTGCCACTATTGGGCTCTGCCAACGTGCAGGTTAACTACAACGGCCAGACCCATACGCTACCTCTGCTTGTTGTGAAGAGCACAGGATCAAGCCTTCTAGGGAGAAACTGGTTTTCTCCACTAGGCGTGATGATATGCGGCAAACATCAAAACGCCGATGCGCTAAGCCGTCTGCCACTAGACGCAACTGTTGACGAACCATTTCCACCAGGAGACGTTCTGATGTTCGAAGCACTGCCAGAACCTCCGCTTACAGCAGGCACAGTTGCAGCATCTACGCAGAAGTGCGCAGCTCTCCGGCTAGTTTACACAGCTGTTCAACAAGGCAACGTGCATAAACTCAAAGGGGACAACTTCGACGCTTACCGCAGGCGAGCTACAGAGTTGAGCACCCATCGCGGCTGCATCATATTTGGGTCCCGAGTTGTGATGCCGAGAGAACTACGCGCACAAGCTATGTCTCTCATCCACGCCGGACATCGGGGCATCGTTGCAATGAAAAAGTGTGCCAGAAGCTACATGTGGTGGCCTGGCATTGACAACGACATCGAAACAGTGGTGCGAGAATGCAAGCCTTGCCAGAGCAGCCGGAGCGCCCCGCCGAAAGCTCCTGTCCCAGAATGGGAAAAGCCAGACACACCATGGCACACACTGCACATTGATTTTGCAGGACCAATTGAGGGCTGCACTTTCCTTGTGGTCGTAGATGCCTACACAAAGTGGCTTGAGATAAGGCAAATGGGACAGACGACTTCGGCAGCAGTCATTGACAACCTCCGATCACTATTTGCAACGTTCGGCCTGCCGCGCAAGGTAGTGTCGGACAACGGAACACCGTTTGTGTCTGCGGAGATCCTCAAGTTTTATCGCGACAACGGGATCTCATCAGTTACATCGGCCCCCTACCACCCAGCGACAAACGGACAAGCCGAGCGCTACGTAGCCGAGCTAAAACGCGCCCTTGAAAGAGATCAGACAGGCTCGCTGCAGCGCCGCCTTGCGCGCTTTCTCTTCAAGCAGCACACGACGGTTCAGAGCACAACAGGCGAGACCCCCTCGAAAATGATGTTCGAGCGTGAAATGCGAACCCAGCTCACAGCCATCCTCCCCGAGCCAAAGGCAGAGACGTTCCGGGAAGAAAAAGCAATTCCGCGCTGCGGCACGCTTAATGAGGGGCAGCGCGTCCTCGCCCGACAGTTTCTGAAAAAGCCACGCTGGGAGGAAGCTACAATTGTCAGACGCATAGGCCTGCGCTCTTGGCTCGTCAACATACATGGCACAGTAGCACGCCGACATCTCAACCAGCTGCGTAGATTTACGACGCCGTCTGAGAGCTGTCCGCCAGCGGAGAGAACACGTGCACCATTTTCCCACATAGCCTGGCACCTCTTCCCGGAAGAAGAGACTTCGCCCAGGACAGACCTAGGAGACACAGCGAACAACAGCCAGCCTACAAGTGTTTCTCCCCCGAGCGCACAAAGCCAGCGCGCCTCCACGCGTGAGCGCCGACCCCCTGCACGATACCAGGCAACTTTCTAAGGGGGAAGGAAGTGTTGTGTCCCCTTATTGCTTTTGTGTGTGTGCGCCCCCTCCTAACGACCACTCGCATCCTCCTCAACGACCACTCAATCCTCCTCCTAACGACCACTCAATCCTCCTCCTAACGACGCTTGCCCCTCGTCGCACGCTGTCGCCGGATGCCCCCCCACGGTGCGCCCCCGCACCCTCCTCCTGTTCTGGGAAGCCACTCCCTGCCGTGGACGCTTCTCCACTCCCTCCTTTCTTCGGGCGGCCAGTTCGGCTCCTGCCTCGGTCGACGCTGGTCGCACCCTCATCGGCTTTAAATAAACGAAGTCTTAAAGTACCGTGTGCGTCTTCGCTGCATTCAACACAGCGACCGGACACGACAAATACATTAAAAATATTCACTTCGGTTTAAAAAAAGGTCTACTAGTCGGCTTCACAGAATGAGACGGGCTTCAACTGCAGAACAAATTGTACATCACGATCTACACGAGATTATAAGGTCACGTGACGAAACGGGAACGGCAAAGACACATATACAGCAAATCATGACGGAAGTCCCGCAGCAAACGAGAACTGCTCCGGCAAGCGCCATACATGGCTTGCCTTATACTATATGTATACCCACCGAGAGGGACGCACTATCTTGCCTGGTGAGGTGTTTCTTTGTACAAAGAATGCGGGTCCTCAAATGAGCCAGAAGTGCCCTACTGGTCGCGCTCGAATTTGGGGGCAATCTAGAACAGAACTGCGTCTAAGGGAGCCGGTCGACCTTGCGGGTCGTGGTCCTTTTCGCTGGCATATTCGGGCACGAAAATATCCATGGCGCCTTTGCCGGTACCATGCTATCACGTTCTCAGCACGTAATTCAAATAAGTGGGGATTACTTTCCTGGTACAAGTTACCACAAACGAAAGGACGACAGGAAAGGGAGAGTTTTCACTGTTCCCTGAAACGTCATTTCGAGCCCTAGATTGTTCCAAGGTAGCTTGAAGTGTAATGCAAATATGTTTATGCGGACTGCCCATTTGTTAGAACTTAAGTACACTGGGACGGATTAATTGCGTATTTACGAAAGTACGCTTTAAATACATTACCAACACCAAAATACGATTTCCTGAAAATCGATTTCGAGCATTAGGTTGTTCAACGGCAGCTTGAAGTGTGCTGCAAATATGCTAAGGCGGATCATGGAAGACAGTTGGGCTAGTTGGTGTGTATTCGTTAGTGACTGCGCTAAGTAGCCTTCGACTAAGTAGCCCTCACGAAAAAAGAGATAATCTATCTGTCGAAAAACTTTCGCGTCAATTTGGTTTAAATGTTTGCTCTTTGTTATGACAACCTGCTTCGTGATAAAGAGAATGGGCCGGGGGTACAGTCTCCTGAGCGTGCGCCGAATACAAGTGTAAAAAATCTGTTATGTGTGCATTAAAACGTCAGTTGAAGTCTAGCGTGCTGTCCAGTCGGTTAATTTTGTCGCTGTCCTTGTGCTTTCCACGCTAGTTGCAATGTAGCAGTCACTAACGAGCTAAGGCGGACTGCCAATTTGCCAGAATTTAAGTATATTCTTTGGACGAATTAATTGCGTATTTACGGAAGTAGACTTCAAATACGTTGACAACACGCAAATGCCATTTCCCGAAACGCGATTTCGAGCATTCGACTGTTCAACGGCAGCTTGAAGTGTGCTGCAAATACGTTTAAAAGGACTACCCGTTTGTTAGAATTGAAGTATACTTCGGATGAATTAATTTGATATTTACGAAAGTACACTTTTATTACATTGACAACATGCTAAAACTCTAAATGTATGTGTTGTACGCATACGTAATAAAAGGGAGGATGTCATCCCAGTTCTTATGGTCAGAATCGACGTACATGGCCAGCATAGTGGTGGACGTTGCGGGGTACTAACACGCATCCCTCTGTTCCTCGACGCAGCCGCAGAGTTGTTGGATTACCACCCCTTCCATTGGATATGCCTCGGGACGCCGACGCCGAGCAAGCAGCACCCGCTGCGAGCCACTCGTAGCATCACCGCTAACCGCGCACCTTTGCTGGAAGGTCCAATGAAGACGTTGACACAAAGCACGTTACAGTATTTTTTCATGCATTTGAAAAGTGCTCGAGGTATACATTAAGTTTAGTATTTTTGGCATATTTTAAAAATGTACTTCGAATACCAAGCATGAAACTTCAGAAACGTATTTCCCATATATTTTTAGTGCATTCATGAATACAAAATATTGTAACGTGGCGGCCAGCCGAAGAATGAGGCGTGATAAACGATGGACAAGAGATCATTTTCAATGGCAGCTGGCCTAGCGCGAGTGCTCCGTCCCGCGCCACTGCCAGCTTCGTCTTCGTCACACTACCCGGGGCCTCCAAGCGATCGTCCCGATCGGTGACGAACAGACGGCGAAATGGCGATGGTCTTGAGTGAAGGATCGAACAATATGTAGAAGGTGGTGCAGTGCTGGCCGCCACGATGAAAAAGAAGAGAGAATGAGTCCCGGTCCACGAAGCATCCGGGCCGTAGGGTGCCAGGAGCTGACGGCCGAGGCCCGTGGACGCACCGGACGGCAGGGGCAGGGGGGGGGGGGGGCGGTGTCCTCATGTGTGGGCAGGGTCTTGGGCCGGTCGGGTCTTGGGTCGTTTGGGTCTTGAGTCGTTCGGGTCTTGGGTCTTGTGGGTCTCGGGTCGGTTGTGTCGGGTCGTCGTGTCTTGTGGTCCGGGCGGGGGACGGGGCATGCAGGAGTGAGCGGCGAGGTCGGTTTAGGTCAGGCGGGCTGGGGCACGGCCGTGCGGGGCGGACCAGGTACTCACGGCCGCCGTCCGCAGCAGGCGCATGACGCCGAAGCTCCGGGACCAGGATGGCGATGAAGGGGCTCCAGCACCTCCACCAAATGTTACGTGGCGGCCAGCCGAAGAATGAGGCGTGGTGAACGATGGAGAAGAGATGATTTAATGGCCACTGGCCTAGCGCGAGTGCTCCGTCCCGCGCCACTGCCAGCTTCGTCTTCGTCACAATATGTTTAAAATACAATTTAAATAGCCCATAGTATCTTTCAAACGTGTTAGTTTTTGCTAAGGGTATTTACTAACGTAATCGCTAATACGGTCATGACAACATTAGACTTCAATCAGCCAAATGATCAAGCGGGCGTTCGTAAAGGATACTCGACAATATATCATATTCACGCTATCAATCAGCTGATAGAGAAATGCGCAGTATATAATCAGCCCCTATATATAGCGTTCATTGATTACAAGAAAGCATTCGACTCAGTAGAAACCTCCGCAGTCATGCAGGCATTGCGGAATCCGGGTGTTGAAGAGCTATCAGAGTTCTCCATAAAGTCAGCAATAAAATTATATGAGAACAAAAGTAACTGCGCAAAAAGGCCGGGACAAGAGAAAGAGAACCACACGGGACAAACGCAGACTGTCAAACGCAGTTGTCAGTCTGCGTTTGTCCCGTGTGGTTCTCTTTCTCTTGTCCCGTCCTTTTGCGCAGTTACTTTTGTTCTCATAATGTCGTACCAACTAGCCCCTCACCGCACTCTTCTAGATTTCATAAAATTATACTAAGGAAAGTTGTCACGAAGGCAGACACTATCTCGTCTATGCTGTTCACCGCCTGTTTACATAAGGTATTCCAGGGAACAGTTGGGGATAAGAGTTAATGCAGAATAACTAAGTAATCTGCGATTTGCTGATGACATTACCTTGCTAAGTCACTCAGGACATGAACTGCAAAGCATGATCAATGAATTAGACAGGCAGAGCAGAACGGTGGGGCTAAAAATTAACGTGCACAAAACCAAAGTAATATTCAACAGTCTAGCAAGAGAGCATGTTGTAAGAAAAGAACAGTAGCGCAACCAAGACGAAGACAAGAGAGGACCACACAGGACTAGCGCTCAACTTTTTGTTGGGCTAGATGGTGCAACCATGGTGCAACCATAGTGCAACCATGGTGCAACCATTTTGTTGGGCTAGATGGTGCAACCATGATGCAACCATCTAGCCCAACAAAAAGTTTTTCTAAATAGCAAGAGAGCAGCAGTTCGCAATTGGTGGCAAGGTGCTGGAAGTAGTAAGAGAGTGTGTCTATTTATGGCAGGTAGTGACCGCTGATCTGGATAATGAGAGGGAAATAACTAGAAGATTAAGAAGAGAGTGGAGCGCGTATTGCAGGTTCTCTCGGATCATGAATGCCAGTTGTACACTTTTCTCCTGAGGGAGATAGGCAACCAGCTGTATCTTATAGGTACTCACCCATGGGGCAGAAACGTGCAGGCCGACAAAGAGGGTTCAGCTTAAGCTAAGGACAACGCACCAAGCTATGGAAAGAAAAATGATAGGGGTAATATTAAGAGATCGGAAGCACGCAGAGTGTGTGAGGGAACAAACGCGGGTTAATGACATCCTAGTCGAAATCAAGCGGAAGAGGCTTGGGCAGGGCATGTAATGAGAAGGCAAGATAACCGCTGGTCCTTAAGGGTAACGCTGGTCCTTAAGATAACCGCTGGGTAACGGACTGGATTCCAAGAGAAGGCAAGCGTAGGAGGGGGCGGCAGAAAGCTAGGTGGGCGGATGAGATTCAGAAGTTTGCGGGGATACGGGGGCCGCAACTGGCAAAGAAGGACAGGGTTAATTGGAGAGACATGGGAGAGGCCTTTGCCCTGCAGTGGGCGTAGTCAGGCTGACGACGATGATGATGATGACTTGACAGCAAACAGTGTCTCTCATTTACCAAACAACCCCGCCGCAGTGGCTCAGTGGTTGTGGAACTTGGCTGCCGGCCCCAAAGTACCGCGTTCGAAACCGGCCGTGGGAGCTGAATTTCGATTGAGGCGCAATTCTAGAGGCCCATGTACTGTGCGATGTCAGTGCACGTTAAAGAACCCCAGGTGGTCGAAATATCCGGAGCCCTTGTCTACAGCGTACCTCATAGCTTGAGTGGCTTTGGGACGTTAAACCTTAATAATCCAAACCAAAACCTTTGCCAAAGAATTCTTCCGCTAATCATTGAAAGGGATGCCGAGGACAACGAAATACAATATTTTTGTCTGCGAGACTTAGTGCTCTAGCTATGTTTGTTTGGTAACGAAAGACGAATTTGTGGGTGAAAAAACAAAAATCGACCTAGAAAAAGCACATGTTTTTCTCGCCAGCTGAATCTCAAGGGCGAGAAAAATCCCTGGCCACCAAAATCACTGAGGCTTCCTTCGTGAGTAAGCCTGCCCAAGCACATGGCGAGTGTGTCTCTTCTGACTGTGTGCCATGAGAGTAAAACTAGTTGCAAAGTTGAGCGCATGTGTTACGCTGATCGCTTTTTGTCTCTCTCGCACAAGTGGGCGCTTGGAAAGGAAAGACACCTGCCTGGGGCCTCCGCTTGGTGGTGCCAGTGGCGAGAAAACGCCTCCAGGGACAGGTCCAGCAGGCAGCCCCGCAGGTCGTCGCACCCCTCCACAGCCTCCTCACCAGAGGGACTCTGAGGAGAGGCAGTGTTTTTTTTTTTTTTAATCGAGCTGTTGGCCATCAGGCATAATGAAAAAGGAAAGAAAGTTATAAAAAGGAGTGCAAACAAGCCTCGCTTAAAAAGCGGCACAAGTTCGTGATATAGCGATTATCTAGAGTCCACTTAAACGCCCTATGCGAGGAGGCCCTTTCTCTTCAATCGCAAGACCCGCGAGTTGAATCACCCATATTACGCCTGGAACAACAGTTGTCTCAAATAGCTCCGCAGTAGAATATTAAATGGGCAACCACCTTCGATTTGGTACATAGCTCGTTGGCACTATCTTGGCAGGTCAACTTCAAAGTATTCTTGACGAAGGATCGAGTTGGCAGTCCTTGCTACGTATTCCCATCTGTCATCCCTTCTTTTACGCCAAGAATGCATTCAAGTTGGCCTGCCAATGCAATGGCAGCCTCGGCTGGCACGGAGCCTGAGTTTTCTAGTCCTGGTCTGCATTCAAAGTGTGACTCTGAGTGAACAAATCTCTCACCGCCTGCTAGGTACTTATTCCGGCTGGCAGATAATAAAGATTTCAGTTGTAAGTCAGCGCTGTGTTGTGTCTCTGCCTGTTCCTTCTTCTTGTCCCGTTCGTTGCGCTGTAGTCATGGAACAAATCTCTGCTAGCATTCAAGACAGCACAAGAAACGTCTGTCCGTTACATCCAGGACAAACTACATAGTAATTTAATCATATTCATACCTACACATACTAGCGGTTTTATTTCCACCTTCACCATTTTCGTAATAAAGAATAGTAATTTAATCAAACTCATCCCCACACATTCTAGCGGTTTTATTTCCACCTTCACCATTCTCGTAATAAAGAAGTATTGCAAGATGTCCTTTGTCATCGACATGCAGAAATGTAAGAAATGAGAGCTGAACGTTAGGATTACATGAGAGCGCAACTTCATTACAGTTGGGTGAATGGGGATGTTATCAAGACAGACGTGTCTCAGAAGAACAGAAAGTTGGGCTAACCGTGGGGCAGTGTTCATTCTGAGCGGTTTCGTCAGAGAAGAAAGAGGTAAAGCAGAAGAGAATAAAGAAGCAAGACGAGCGCTGCTTGAACATCAAAATCAGTGGCAGCACCTTCAAAGCCCAACTGAGCTCAATTGTTCGCAGTGAGGTACCCTCCCAAATGTGCGTGTACCAGCCAGTAGCACTAAGCAGGGCTATAGGCCTACTTAAAGACATATAATCGGAAAAATGTCGCTCTACAACTTCCCCACTCGCAGTTGAGTGCTAAGGGGAACCCTCAACGAGCTGGCTAATTGCTGCCATCACTACTGGCTGCATTAGGCTCCCGCAGGTCACAGGTCATGCAGCAGCACAGTGACCTTTACTTACCCCACCAGTACACCTGACAACACTTCTCTGCAGGGTTACCACTGACTGGCTCCTTTTCACATTGCTTGTTGAGCCAAAGTTAATTTACTGCTCTCAGTTTTCATTATGAAGGCACATTTGTTCTCTGATGACCCTTTTCTTGGGGAAAACACAGCGCACTCCCAAGACAAGGACGAAGAAGTACAAGACGATACAGCGCTGTATCCTCTTGTCGTTCTTCGTCCTTGTCTTAGGAGTGCGCTGTATTTTCCCCAAGATGAACTACCAACTCGCTCGCTCTTCCACCCTTGCAAGATCCTTTTCTCTCTGGTAATCTTACACTTACTTTCAGGCTTATTGACACCCCTCACTCTGAGTTCCCCGTTTCTGTCCACTCAAAAGGTTCCAAGAAGGAGGGAAACACTCTGTTTTCAGGAGACACTCGTAAGCTTTCGTTCACAGTGTAGAACTGCCCCCAAGAGGCGTTCTTATTCCCCTCTCAATGCCTGGCTCTGCAGTAGTAAATTAACCTAAATTCCAGCTACAGCCTTCATAAACTGCAGTCGCGTTGCTGCACAGCAGCGAACACTGCACTGGTTTTTCGTGCATTAAATTCCGAGTTTAGCATTACATACTGTCTATTGCTTCCTTCAGCTATACCGTGTTTACACGATTGTAAGACGACTCGAATGTAAGTCTACCTCTGAAATCGCACATCAGGAAAAAAAAGAGATCGGCATGCCCGTGCGCACATATCCCCCCCCCCCCAAAAAAAAAAAAAAACTCGGAGGACGCTAAAGCTTCGCCGTTAAGAGTAGAACGCGATAGCGCCATCGGGAAACCGCCACTACTAGCAGCCGCCATCCGCAGCCGCGCGGCGCCGTTGGGGGGGGGGGGGGGGGGGGGGGGGCGGTTCTGCGCGTTGACAGAGCAGCGGCTCAGGGCCAGCACGAAGAGCGACGTGATGGAGCCGCGGTAGCCTCAGGGCCTGTTCGCACTTCGTCAAAAATCCGGCGAGCGAAGCGAATTCGGCCGCTTCCGACGCCAACCAGTGCGGAAACCGGCTCGGCGTGGCCGATCTGTCGAGGACCGACTTCCGCCATCGGAAAAATTCCGCGGCGAAAAACATAGCAGCGCCCTTCAAAGCAGGACTCCTGGCGTCGGCCTTTTTGAGTGCGTTCACTGGCCATAAATGGTGCACCGGTCTTTCGTTTCGTGTCACCTCATCTATAATTAAGCGTTTAAGTAATAAATTTGCTTTGTTTCTTACTTAGAGTGACGATTCTGCTGCTACTAGGCTTAAAGGTGCACTAAAGATGACTCTGAGCTTGTTTTTTAGAGCGGAAAGCCGATCTATACACTCCGATCATTCTTAGAAACTTCGAATTATTGTCTTGCGTGCCCGATGTACCTACTAAACAAAACATCTGGGTACGGCCCTTTCTGTATTTTGAAACCCTTCCCGAAAGAGGAGGATTCAGCCAACGCGTGGAGGGCCTTTCAGCCAGCCGCGTGTCGCCTTAATTCCCGCTCTGCCATCGGCGCAGTGATACGGTATCGGCGAATGCAAAGAGTTCACGCGTATTTTTATTTCCGTGGGCCAAATTTGCGGCTATGTAGTCTGCGACTGAAACTATTTATTCACGGAAACCTAAAAACAGCAAAAGCAAAGCCACCACGGGACGGGCTGAAAGCAACTCCACGCGTTGGCTAACTCGTCCTGTTGTCGCAGGCGAGTTGAAAAAAAAAAGGGGTGAGCCTGGACGTTCAATTCAATTTAATAGAAAAATCCGCCACAACAGGACAATAGTTCAAAGCTTCTAAGATGGCTGGGAGAGTGTACATCTACTCCCTGCGGAAGAAATCCCATTTCAGATTCCTCTTTAGTGTACCTTTAAAATTCAAGGATATTGGCTTCGGTTCACTCACCGTGGCCACCGCGGTGAAGAAATGGCGCGATCGTTCGCGCAGCCCACGCGCTAACAGTAATTGTTCCCGTACTGAAAATCATATGGTGCCACGTAGCTGGGCCATGGTAATTCAGATATAGGGTACATTAAATGCAAATCCGCAGGAAAAGGCTGAAATGGGAGGAAATAGAACTGTTAATGCAGGAGGAATTAATGGTATAAGGATTAGTGGAAGCACATCTTAGGGACATGAAGCAACCACTTATAATCCTCACTACGCAGAGGAATACTGCAATAGAACAGAAGCGGGGGGGGGGGGTGACTTGGGGCATTCATTCATAAAAGTATGCATAAGCAAAGGATCAATCAGGATGAGGATTAATCAGGACTGCAAGGAACATTTATTGCTAAAAGGAAACCTGGCAGGGCACACCTTGGCTTTGTATACCTGTGGTCAGGAGCTGATGCCAAAGAAATGAACAGAAAAATGGTAGAATGCATCTCAAGCGACAGTAGTGGGCTAGGTGGAGAGGGCGAGATAATTATATTAGGCAACATGAATGCACACGTAGAAGACCTGGACGGGTACACTGATTCGACAGGAAGCATGCTGTTGGATATGGGTGGCAGGCATGGTTTAGTTGTACGTGACAGGGCCGAGAAGTGTGAAGGGCTCATAACATGGGACGCAGGGAGTCTACAATCGACGATAGATTGTGCACTTATGTCACAGGATGCGTAATAGGTCAGGGGTAATGAGCGTAGATTAATGTGGCTCGAGAAGTCTAAGTGGTGACGACAAAAGTATCAAGCTGACTTTCACAAGAGGAACTCGTGTAGGACCGAGGCAAGATGAACAATCAGATGGCATCGTTTACTCAGAAAAGCAATTGGAGGCACCAGTCGAGCAAAATGACAAAGTAATTTTTGAGGATAATGAAACAGAATGGACTCGATTACTTGAGCTAAAGCTAGCTAAGGTGCGAGTCAGGACGAAAAGGAAAAGAAGACGTAATCACAAGAGTTGGTGGCATGAGGAGGTCAAGAAGGCGATAGGGAAACGTCAGGAAGCATCCAACGAACACAGACTTTCCAAGAAAAGGGGGGAACCAGAGGCTGGAGTAGACAGAAAAGGGGATGTTTTAACGAAGTACAGAAGGGAAGCAGCCTATTTGATGAATCAGGAAATTAGAAGAAAGTGGTCCTAATGATTGTCCAAGGTAAATGAAAACGATAGAAAAGCAGCTCAGAAATTTTGGAAACATCTCAACTCTATGAGTGGTATGACTAGGCTGGTATGACAGACCAAGGTATTCGGCAAGGAGAGGATGAAGCAATGGAACCTATAGGAACATGGATGACATAAAAATTAAAAAAGTGTTGCACATAATTTATTACAAGACTACAGCGCAACGAACGGGACAAGAATAAGGACGCAGGCAGGGACCCAACACAGCGCTGTTGTGTCCCTGCCTGTGTCCTTATTCTTGTCCCGTTTGTTGCGCTGTAGTCATGGAATACTGGAACCAACTCGCCCAACAACTTACCTTTTCAAATTACAGAATTTATTGACAAAGCATAGACCGGTCACCGCAACTGCTCCACTTGCAGAAAGAGAATGGGAAAGGGCAGACAATTCCTGAGAAAGGGCCAACGTAGTCCTATGTCCCTCTTCCTGTCTGCGTCCTTCCGCTGTTTTTTTTTTCATTAGAACTATGTACCAGCTGGCCCAGCTTTCTACTCTACAGAATCAAGGGCAGAGAAGAAGGTTCCTACAGTAGCATGTCGACACGACCAGATGGTATCCCGGTAATGTTAATAAAGGAACTAGGACCAAAATCTAAGCAAACATTAAGACAGCTAGTCAGCAAATTGATAATGAATGGGAAAGCCCCCGACCGATGGCGATTAAGCAGAATGAAAGTGATATACAAGGGAAAGGTGACAAATCTGGTGTAAACAACTACCATCCCATAACAGTGACGCCTGTCCTTTACATGTCGGTGATACATATTGTAAAGGCCACAATGCCGCCATGGGTGGAGATCTATTGAGCGCTAGCAGAGCTACCAGATTGGCTACGGAAACAAAGGAGGTTGGAGGAAAGTCTGTTTTGATTGACGCAGTGTATACAGTTTGCCAAAAAGGAGCACAGGCCCATATGGGTAGCATTTCTGGATGTCAAGGGTGCCTACGACAGTTATTCAAGAGAAATTGTGGGACATACGGGGCATATTTCTTGTGGAAGATAGTGTAATTGATCTTTTAAAGTATATCTATAACAGTAACAAACTGCCTATAAAGCAGGAAGGAAAGTATCACAGCCTATAGAGGTACAACGGGGCCTAAGGCAAGGATGTCTTCTGCCACCTTTGTTGCTCATGTCGTACCTACAGGGGTAAGAGACCAAAATACAGTGGAGCGGACTGGGCTTCAACCTTTCGTTTTTCAAGCAAGGCGAAAGGATTAGTGATTACCGTGACCAGTGTACGCCGGTGATATTGTGCTAATGGCTGACAACGAGGAAGATTGGCACTAGATAGAGATCTGCGGTGTAGAGGCTGATAGATTAGGTTTCAAGTTTAGTAAGAAAAAATCTCTAGTCATGACATTCAATTATGAAGGCGGTGAGAACTGAACACAGGAGATCATGCCAGAGGGAGTGGCTAAGTACAACTACCTTGGGGCGTCGATAAACGACGGTGCTGAGTATCAGAGAGTATGAACAATATGCAACGACTAAAGCTGGTAGGAATGCAGCTGTCATAAAAAATAGGCCGTTGTGAAATCTCAATATGTACGAAGTGATATGAGGGATCTGGAAAGGGGTGGTGACTCCTAGTTTGACTTTCGGCAATCCGGTCCTGTGCATGCGAGCAGAAATTCAATCAAGGTTAGAAATCAAAGAACGCGGCGTAGGGGGGCTTTCTTTCGGAGAACATGGCCAAATCAGGGGGTACAGAGTGATATGGAATAAGCGTCGTTCGACAGCAGAGACGCTAGCAGTAGGATGGAATTTGAGAAGCGATTGAGAGAAATGGGGGCAGTGGGCTGGGAAAGTTTTCAGTTACTTGTACATGAGGAATGTCAACCGAAAATGGAGGAAGCAATCTAGAACACTAAACAACAAACATCTCGACAGCAGTGGGGGGGGGGGGGGGGGGGGAATCAGCAATTATCGGCTAAGAAAAAGGTTAAAGAAACAGACAGGGCTCTGTGGAAACCAGGGATGCTGACGAAACTAGCACTGGGAACATAGAGAATGTTTAAGCAGGCATTTGGCAAAGAAAATACCTACGATAATCGTAGGGGAAGCTCTTTGTTGTTCTAGACTAAGAGACAGCGAGTCAGGTACCACAAGATGTTATACAGTGTGTGTTGAGAGGAGGAGGAAACGGCTCAACTCTTGATACTTTTCTGTGATTTGCTTCGCCTTACATTAGAAAGCGGCGGGGCTAATTTATTCAAAGCATTGGGGTTTGAGGAAAGGGATGGAAAAATGCATTTTAAGCGAGTAAAAGTAACCAAGCAGAGGTTGAATTATTGGGGGCTGAAATCAAGAGACAAATTAAATTTCAGCAGTCATGGCTTGGTGGCCGGATGCATCCCTCAATATATAGGGTTCAGCCTTATCCATATCCATCTAAAAGTGGGACTGCACCTGGGTTAGCGCGCGTAAGTATGCATACGCTTGTAGTGCGTACCAAAGGTCGACTTATGCTCTTTCTTTAACCACACCTGTGCAAGCCGTGAGCGGTGAAGTGGTGTGGAAAAGCGACCAACAGTAGCGGCGCGTCGGCCGCGCGTCAGCAGATGACAACAGGTCCTTTTTTTTTTTCCGGGTACCGCTTCGGCCGCCGGATTTTCGAACAAGAGTGAGAGGACCGATGGAGACGACGGCTTTTCCACCCCACGAGCTCCTTAACGTTCTCACGTGGGAATGTCACTTCGTAATATGTGGCTATCGTGCAAGCGGCCCGATACCATGCCAACGCCCCTTCTCCCTTTTCCTCGCTCCAGCCGCAGCTATAAATAAGTGCGCAAAATTAGAGACCACTGCGGCGACCCGTATTGGGAGAATGCCAAAGCCTTGACGCCTCCTCCACACTCGTCGCCACTCTTTGGCTCTCTTTATCATTTTGTTTCCGTTTTTGAAATAATTTAACTACTTAATTTTTGTAATTATCTTATGCTTTAATTAAAAATCGATTTATTTACTCTGATTGCACCTTCTTTTCGCTCAATCAGCGATTTTGGTTTTGGTGTTCAAATTTGGCGCCGTGGCTCCTTTCTCGTCCACTTACTGTATCCCCGTCCAGCCTATTCAACCGTCCAATGTCTTTTGCTGATAATTATTAAACTAATTATTAAATTGCAATAAATCATTTTTTTATTATTTATCACTCATCAAATGCACTTCAATTCATTTCAAACATTTATTTTCACTCGTTGGCCTATTGTTCCGCTATTTTCCCGTCCACGGATAATTTCCCGTCCACTCACTTTATCGACGTCCACGCTATTTCGGCTCTTTTTCGACATCCCATCGACAATTTTTTTTTTTGCGCAGCATCCTCAAATCATCTTTTCATTACAACCACTCGTTTAAAGCTACCTCTTCTGAGGACGTCAGAAGTGCTGCAGACGCGTTTCGGTGACGCGGCCCCGCCGACATAGCCTAGAAACGCTTTCGCATTAATAGAGAGCCGGGCGTATTTTGTGGTCTAGCCTACTGGTGTGTCGGGTCTCTGCATGAAGCGATCGAGGTGTGCTGTCAGAAGTGACCCCGTTTCCCCAGCCCGATTATCCCCGCGGCCAAAGCAATGACATTGTGAAACCGCCGGGACCACATCAAATGACTGGAAATGGGAGAAGACACTGGCTAGTATTCAAGCAGAAGGTGCACCCGTTCCTGACAGCGACATTGACCGACAGCCCTAAGTCAGCAGCGTTGAGTCAAAGCAGCAGTCCTGCAAAGCGCCGCCGGCGACGAGGCGCTGGACATCTACAACGACTTCAGCTTCGCGAAACATGAGTCCAAAGATGATTACGACATGCTGCTCAAGATATCTGAAAGTTGCTTACACGTAAAAGAAAACGGGGTAACGAGGCGCACGTATTTCGTATGCGGGTGCAAGGTGAGTTCGAACCGTTTGAGCTCTTTGCAAGAGACCTCAGAACGCAAGCCAAGCTCTGAGATTTTGGTGGCCTTCAAGAATCCATAGTAGTAGACCAGTTTCTTTTCGTACAGCGCTCAGAGAAAAGATGCTGCGAGATAAGGGTCTCACACTGCAGAAAGCAGAAGAAATGTGCAAGGCAGCGAAGGTGGCCGCGCAGCAAAATGCTACCTGGTCCAAAGGAGATGTCCACATTGACTAGGCCTGGCAAAGGAAGGCGGATTCGGTGTGTGCAAAGCGACAACACGCACGCGCTGCGACGATGTCCAGCTTACGGGAAGTGCTGCTACACTCGCCACAGAATGGATCACTTCTCGTTCCGCTGCAGAAATCGCCAAGTAGGCCAAATACAGGAAGAAATGGAAAGCGATGAAAACTTCCCAGTTTTGGGCGTGAGCGTATGCCGTGTCAACAAGCAAGCAGGCTAGACGATGCAAGACCAGATGCGACGTCAGTTTCAAAGTTGACACGAGGCCATCCTCCCCACCCTCAGATCCTTTCGACGCATCTGCAGCCGCACAACGTCCCTGCGCAAGAGTGCAGCGGTTCTGACTGCCTACAACGGCAGCGTTATCAGCGTTGTAAAGCACGCAGGTACCGCCATCCCTGGTCCTAAACGGAGTGAAGCAAGAGACAAACTGTTTATCGGAAAAAAAAGAGGCGACAATTAATCATTGGCTTTAGCACGTTTCCGCAACTTGGCCTCGTTCCAACAGCTGTCGATCCCGTTAACATGCAAGATGGGCGTGAAAAACCAGACCAAACTGCCCGGCACCTTTCCAGTTGAACTGGCTGCGTGAAACGACACTGCAAGATGGTGCTACGGCCCGGTGCGGTTCCAGTGGCACAACCAGGGTACCCCTGTCACTAAAGGAACATGAAGAGAGCTGTTTGCGCAGTTTAGTTTCCCAGAAACCATTGTCACTGATAACGGCCCGCAGTTTACTTCCGAAGAGTTCAAGCTTTTTGTAAAAGTATTGGGCGGTCGTCACATGCTTACAGCACCGAATCATCCCACCTCAAACGGCCTTGCGGAGCGTTTTATTCAGACACTTAAAAACGCTCTTCACAGAAGAAAATAGGAACACTCGCCAAAAAGAAGAAAAAAAGGAAAAACAAATTGACGTTTCGGGGCCCGTACGGGTCCCTTGTTCACAGTGAAGCAGATGGGCGAAGGTGGCGATTTATGTACGGTGCAGGTGGCGCAATGAGCATGCGTATATCTCAGGAAGATTACCCCGCGTTCGGTTTAAAACATGTGGTGTCGTTTGGATGTGATGCGGTTCCAAAAGTAGGCGGGAAGATAAATACTTCTCCGTCGCAATGACTGAGGCGTTGTCCCAATCGATGTTATGTGATGCAGCTTGATGGTGTTCAGCCAAGGCATTTTTTCTTTCGTGTGGCCTTTGGCGACGTCGTTTTGATATTGTTTCAAGCGCCTAATAAAATTGCCTGATTCGCTTATGTATGAAGCGTCGCAGTTCTTACAGGGAATCTTGTATACCACTCTGGGAAATCTGTTCCGTTCAACCGGGTCTTTCACTCTGACAAGTTTTTGCTTCAGTTTACTTGGTGGCACGTGAGCGATATGGACGTTGTAGTCCTTGAAGACCCGGGCTAAGGCCTCGCTGGCTCCTGGAGCGTAGGGGATGCTTGCCCGCTTACTTTTTTCGGTGGCGTTTGTTTCGACGTTTTGACGTGAACAGCGGCGTTCTGCGGTTCTTATCATACTTTGAGGGTACCCGTTGTTGGAAAGGTTCTTCTTTACGATTTTTAGTTCAGATCTGAGTTTCTTCGGGCTTGAACAAAGGCGGAAAGCACGGCTGAAAAGTGAGGATGCCACGGAGCGTTTATGCGCCACAGGGTGTGCCGAATGAAAAATCAGGTACCGACCAGTGTGAGTGGGCTTGAGGTACACGCACGTTGCGAACCCATTGCTTGGTCTTTGCACAAGTGCGTCCAGGAAAGGAATGGCGCCATTCTGTTCTTCTTCTTTGGTGAATTGTATTGTCGGCTGAAAGGAGTTCAGGTGTTCAAGGAAACGGCTTGCATCCTGTGGGCGAATCACACAGAAACAGTCATCGACGTAACGGAGAAACAGTTTAGGGGGTGGATGAAATGAAGCAAGTGCTTCTGCTTCAATGCGTTCTAGAGCGATGTTTGCGCCTACGACGGAGACGGAAGCACCCATGGCTGTACCAAACAGTTGTTTGTAGAGTTGCTTCCTGAAGACAAAATACGTGTTGCGGAAGCAGAATTCAAGCAGACGACGAAGGTCAACAACCTCAAAAGGAGTACGTGAAGGGAGCGAGGCGTCATTTTATAGAAGGCGATTGCAGGGTGAACGCTCTTCGTAAATCTACCTGAACAGACACACTGCATCTGAGGCTTCACAAGTTTTTGCTTACCTATCGCAACTCGCCCCATGCGACAACAACGGAGTCACGGCAAAATTGTTACTAGGACGACGGCTGCGAAATTGTCTCGCTTTGTCAAGCCAGTGGTGGGAGGACGGGTTGCATGTAATCAGTTCAAGCAATCTGTGGCTCGCCTACGTCGTGATCGTGACGTAGCAGTCGATGACCAAGTGATGGCTCGCAATTATCGAGACAGACGAGGCAGACGTCGTCCTCTGAAAGCGTCGGAGGACGACGTCCCGAGCTGTGTTTTTCGTGTTTAATTTCGTTGTGTGGTGCAAACATTTTATTCTTCGCTGCTGTTCTGACTTCTTTGTGCCACTGTGCTGTAGTGTTTTGTGGTGCGGTATGCCAACTTACAGTGCAAAAGAGAAAGCGGAGGCAGTGGTGCGGCTAATTGAAACAAACTCAATTCGCTATATCCGCAATCAATTCACGATGAGTTTTCGGCGGCGGCCACCGTCTCACGGAGCCGTGTTTAAATGGCGCCAGAAGATTGAAGACACCGGCTCTGTGACAAGGCAAGTGCGAAAAGATAAATCGAAGACACATCGCAGAATCTGTGATGCGCTTGAGGGCGTCTTTGAAACCAACCCTCGCATGACCTGCACCGGTACTGGGCTTATGTTCGGCGTAGCCCCATCGACAGTGAGCCGAGCACTCAAAAGCAAAGGGTGGCGTCCGCACAGGGTGCGGGTACCCCAGAATTTAAGCCCCGCAGACAAAGGCGGGTTTCATTCTGCCGCTCAGAGCAGCAGAGGGTGGCAGCAGATCCCGGACACCTCGATTTTCTGCTCTTCAGTGACGCCTAGACGGTCAAGTGAACCGACAATGCACGCGTTTCTGGGCGAAAAGCAACCCTAATTTCATTCACTCCAGGACAGTGAACTCGCCACGCACAGTTGTCTGGTGTGCAATATGGCGAGAGGGAGTGGTCGGCCCGTTCTTCTTTGAGGACACCGTGACAGCCGACTCCTATCTGCGCCTATTGCAGGAAATATTTCTGCCGGAGCTGGTGCAGTACCATATGCAGCAGCAGGTAGGCATCTTCCAGAAAGATGGTGCCCCTGCACGCTATGCAGCCAAAGTCAGGACATGGCTCAATGAGCAATTTCCGGGCCGGTGGATGGGACGTGGGTCGGCCAATATGCCTTGGCCACCGCGATCGCCAGATTTTACACCATGCGATTTTTTCGTACGGGGATGTATCAAATAGTGCGTCTACAGGACTGGAAGCCTTCGCACTCTTGAACATCTTCAGGAGCGGATCAAAGACAAGTACAACACGATAAGCGACGACATGAGAGCTGCAGTCTTCAATTAATATACGCACAGGCTGCAGCGATGCATAGACGCTGCAGGCGGCCGCTTTGAGGATTGATTGTTGTTGTTGTTCTCAGAATGTCTCAAAATGTAAATGCATTAGCACTGCATCTATGTTACTTCATAACAAAGAGGTAACTTTTCTAGGCGGACACGCGTAAATTTTGCTGCGCCTCAGTTTTGCATTTTATTTCAGGTCGTACTGTTGTTGGGTGGCCTAGCCTTCGATTCTGGTTGGAATTCTTCGTTGCGATGCGTTTTTTACCCTGCTGGCCGGCTGTTTTTAGTGTTGTGTTTTGCCTTTTTTGACACTGCTTTTGCTACGATGATTATTTTTTACGCTTTGACATGCCTTTGGTTGTTGGTTTTGGTTTTTACACTGCTTTGCTACGATTTCTTTTAATGTCACCTTTCATTTCCTCATTTTTCACCTCATGATTCTTCTTTCCTTCTTGATAGCTGTGCTGGGGGTTGTTGAAACTTTTGATGTTATCAGGCTGCACCTGTGTTGGCGGTATGCAGACGCATGCGACGGTTTTTATCGCTGTGTTTGACCTCTAGGGTATAAATGTGCAGCTCTCTAGGAAATAAACTAGTTGGAAGTCGCGCATTGTACATGTCGTTTGTGTTTCCTCGTTTTCGTCCCGTATTTTGCGCAAGTACGTACCCCTTTCTATCAAAATGTCTGTAATGCTGAAATAGGCAATGCAGGTAATGAATAAAAAAACTGGCAGAGGCTTAGCTTGGTTAAGCCCGGTAAGTTGCGAAAGCAATAGCCCTGGCTGCGCCTGGTTTGGCTGGTGGTGTGTCTTGGTAGTGCTCTTAGTAAAGCTTAATGTTTATTAAAGTTTTGCCCATTTGTTTTACATGGCATTATACTCATCACACGAGGGCCCCGCGTGCTGGGAGATTTATGCGTGCCTCGGTCGCGAAAACGAGCGGCTGACGCTAACGAATGATTGTCTAGAAGCTCCGAGCTACGCCGCCAAAGCCGGCGGCCGAGGTTGCGGATAACCGCTGGATGGATGGATGGATAGGAGCGCCCCCTTTGAAACGGGGTGGTGGCAATTGCCACCATGTTCAACTTTCATTTCTTTATTTTTGTTTTTATTCTTTTAACGTTTTTTTATTTCTCTTGTTTACTGTTTTTATATTTTTATTTTCTAATCACTTTTTTGTAGGGGTGTGCGAATATTCGAAATTTTCGAATACATTTCGAATATTATATTGTTACGTGGCCCGAAGTCTATGTCGGCACAAGGACGACCGGAGCACAGGGTCCAGATCACAGCTAGCCCCGAGCGGCAAGCGCGCACACACTGGGCACTTCCTCTGCGTCGTCTTCACGGAGATTATCCGTTGCATGGCCCCCCGGTCGGAAAAGCACCGTCTCGGTGCTCATCAGGGCAGTGAGGGGGACTGCAAGACGTAGGGCTTGAGGCGAGAGACGTGCACAACATCGGTCTGATGCTGAGAGGACGTGGCACCGGGGAAGGCCGGAGCGATCTCGTAGGTGACTGCGGTGACTTGGCGCAGGACACGGTACGGGCCGATGTAGCGGGACAGAAGTTTTTCAGAGAGCCCCACGCGGCGAGATGGCGACCAAAGCAAGACGAGGGAGCCAGGGGTGAAGGAGACCACACGGTGACGGCGGTTGTAGAATTCCTGCTGAGAGGTCTGGGAAGCGAGGAGCCGGGAGCGTGCGAGTTGGCGAGCGTGGTCAGCGCGGGTAATGGCGTCGTGGGCGTATGCAGACGGCGGAGCAGTAGAAGTGGGAAGCAGCGTGTCCAGAGGCAGCAGGGGCTCGCGGCCATGCAAAAGATAAAAAGGGGAGTAACCGGCAGTGTCATGGCGGGAGGAGTTGTAGGCGAAGGTCACATAGGGGAGAGCGGTGTCCCAGTCGCGATGGTCCGGAGAAACGTACATAGCCAGCATATCGGTGAGAGTGCGATTGAAGCGTTCTGTGAGGCCGTTCGTCTGCGGGTGGTAGGCGGTGGTGAGCTTATGTTTCGTAGAGCACGATCGAAGAATGTCAGCGACAACTCTGGACAGAAAACATCGGCCTCGGTCGGTCAGAAGTTTTTTTTTTTTTTTTTCATTAAAAATGTACGCAAACACTGCCCGGACCCATAGCCAACGGCTAGTAACGGGTCCAATGGAAAAAAAGGTATACAAACATGCAGGCAACAATGTACCAAAATAAAGACAGTAAGTTAGTATAAAGAATGCTATACATCACTCTCAACACTTGTAAGAGCATCAACAAAAGAAATACATATATTACAGATTATATAAACTAAAAACTTAGATCAAACAAAACGCGTAGAACTTATACAAAAATTAAGGCATCACAAAAAGCGAAGGGAAAATAGCTGTTAAGTATTTACAAAGCATCACAAGGGTACAACACACAAGAACAGGATAAAATGATTTCAGTGCACACTTTTTAATCACAAACATCCTTAGAATAGACGCAAATGTACAAATCTGTAAATAAATCAAGGTATCAGGATTCGGCGACATGCAAATAATATCTGGCAAATATCTAAGACGACTATTAAAAAATGAAAGTATGAACTCAAAGTGTGTCATTCTTTTTAAGGTAATAATTTTTTATTCTAATGGAGAAGTTGTAGGCAGTCTTTAGGTCATGTGGTAGATTATTCCAAACTTTTACGCCCGTAAACTCTAGGAGACGCTCTCCATATACATTTCTTTTCACTGGCAAGTTAAAATTGCCGTACGTGCGGCTCCGTGTTGGAAGTGGCGGGATGTTAAATATTGATATGTCAAACGGGAGGTTGTTTGTTATTATTTTATGGACACATTCGGCAGTTCTTTTCTCACGAAGTAAATTGAGGGGTAATACGCGTAGTTTAGTAAATAGTGCCTTACTGCGTACAGTGTAACTAGAAAATGAAATTATTCTAAGTGCTCGCTTCTGTAACTTTTTAATAGGCTCTAGGTATGTGCTATACGTCCAGCCCCACGACTCGATGCAATATGAAAGGTGAGTATGTATTAATGTGAAGTATAGGACACGGAGGATATTGATATCAAAGTATTCGCGCGTCTGGAGAAGAGCATAACAACCGGAAGCCATCTTAGTGCAAGTCGCCTCAATATGATGTTGCCAGTGTAAATGTTTATCCAGTGTGACTCCAAGATATGTAAAATTATTTGTTGACTCAAGCTGGGACTGGTTAATAGTTAATGTAATATCAGTTGAAAGAATTGATTTTTTCTTTGAGTGGAACAGTATGTATTTAGTTTTCTTAGCATTGATTGTTAATTTGTTTGTGAGAAACCAGTCAGAGATTTTTTCCAGTTCTATATTTGCTATGCTTTCAAGTTCGACCGTATGATGAGCAGTAACTACAATGGCAGTGTCATCAGCATACATGATGGCTTTGGATGAAGCTAATACCTTGGGAAGATCATTTACGTACAGTAAAAAGAGCAGCGGACCAAGAGTAGACCCCTGGGGAACCCCTGTGTGTAGGCGCTGAAGGGATGACGAGAAAGATTTCATTGAAACAATTTGTTGGCGGTTTGTGAGGTAGCTAGAGAAAAAGTCAAGCACCTTATCGCGAAATCCATATGTTTTTAATTTATTTAGCATAATGTCATGGTTAACTGTGTCGAAGGCTTTCATAATGTCCAGAAAGATAATTGCTGCGAGTCTGTTATTGTGTAAAGCATCATTAATTGCCTGGGTAAGAGTGATGACTGCTGAGCTGGTGGAGTACTGTGGGCGAAATCCGTGCTGCTCTGGGCATATAATGTTATATTTCTCAAGAAACTGATGAATACGTTTGTAAAGAATTTTTTCGAATATGTTATTAATAACACTAAGTACAGAGATAGGTCTGTAACTAGAAGGGTCAGAGGAGTCGCCGTCCTTGAATACAGGAGTAACACGTGCTATCTTTAGGGATGATGGGTATGTGCTGTTGAGTATTGAATGGTTGAATAAATGGCATAATATGGGTTGACGGGGAGCTCCATGATGTAGGATAAGGTCGGTCAAAAGAAAGTCGGCAACATCAGTAGCCGTACTGGTGGGCAGTGCGCGTGTGATCGCGTAACGGGTAGCGTAGTCTGTGGCAACAGCTATCCATTTGTTGCCCGAGGCGGATTCCGGAAATGGTCCTAAAAGGTCTAAGCCGACGCGATGGAAAGGTTCGGGTGGGACGTCAATGGGCTGAAGCAGACCGGCTGACAGAGTGGTGGGGCGTTTCCGGCGCTGGCACTCATCGCAGGCAGCAACATAGCGGCGTACACAGCGGTAGAGGCGCGGCCAAAAGAATCGACGACGCACGCGGTCGTAAGTACGGGAGACACCCAAGTGACCAGCAGTGGGAAGATCATGCAGCTCTTGGAGGACAACAGTGCGAAGGTGCTCGGGGACAACGAGAAGGAGGTCTGGGCCATCCTGGCTAAGGCTCCTGCGGTATAAAACTCCATCACGGAGCACAAAGCGGCGCAGCGGAGGGTCGAATGGGGCGGTGTTGAGGCGGTCGATAATGGAGCGCAGCTCGGCATCGCGGCGCTGTTCTTCGGCCATGTTAGCGAGGACAGAGAGGGAGCACAGAGCATCCACGCTGTCAGTGCCAAGATTGTCACACGGGCCAACGGGGTAACGGGAAAGGCAGTCGGCATCGGCGTGCAAGCGGCCAGACTTGTAGAGTACAGAGTAATGGTACTGCTGCAGGCTCAGTGCCCAACGACCAAGCCGTCCTGTAGGGTCTTTCAAGGAAGAGAGCCAGCACAACGCATGGTGGTCAGTGACAACTGTAAAGGGGCGGCCGTATAAATATGGGCGAAATTTCCCAACAGCCCAGACAAGAGCTAAGCACTCGCGTTCGGTAATTGAGTAATTCCGCTCCGGGGCAGAGAGGAGACGGCTGGCGTACGCGATCACACGGTGCTCTCCGGATTGTCTCTGTGAGAGGATAGCGCCGATACCGTAGCCACTGGCGTCGGTGCGAACTTCAGTGGGAGCGGTCACATCGAAGTGGGCGAGAACTGGCGCGGTAGTAAGCTTCGATATCAGGTTGGAAAACGCTTGTGCCTGGTCGGGTCCCCAGATGAAGGTGGTGTCTTTCTTCAGAAGGTTGGTTAGGGGGCGGGCGATGTCGGCGAAGCCTTGAACGAATCGACGAAAGTAGGAGCAGAGCCCCAAGAAGCTTCGGACGTCGTTTGAAGAACGTGGCTGAGGAAAGTCTTTGACGGCTCGGATCTTCTCAGGGTCAGGGTGGACCCCCGTATTGTCGACGACATGACCCAAGATGGTGAGCTGGCGGCGCGCGAAACGGCATTTAGTCGAGTTGAGCTGCAGGCCGGCATGACGAAAGAGGGAAAGGATCTGGGAAAGGTCAGTGATATGAGTGGAAAACGTGGGCGAAAAGACAATGACGTCATCGAGGTAGCACAGGCAGGTGGACCACTTAAAGCCGTGCAAAAGGGCATCCATCATGCGCTCGAATGTGGCTGGCGCGTTGCATAATCCGAAAGGGATAACTTTGAATTGGTAAAGCCCATCAGGTGTCACAAAGGCGGTCTTTTCACGGTCCTGGTCGTCTACAGCAATTTGCCAGTAGCCGGAGCGAAGATCTATGGATGAGAAAAATTTGGCACCATGAAGGCAGTCAAGGGCGTCATCGATACGCGGCAAGGGGTACACGTCCTTTTTGGTGATCTTATTCAAGTGCCGATAATCAATGCAAAAACGCCAGGAGCCATCCTTTTTCTTCACAAGTACGACGGGTGAGGCCCAGGGACTGTGCGAGGGTTCGATAATGTTTTTCGCGAGCATTTTAGTAACTTCCGCATTGATAACTTGACGCTCGGCGTGAGAGACTCGATAGGGGCGGCGGCGGATGGGAGGGGCATCGCCGGTTTCAATGCGGTGCCTGACGGCGAGAGTTTGGCCTAGCGTCGTGTTGTTGACATCAAAAATATCCGAAAAAGATTCGAGAAGGGCACGAAGCTGGGCAGTGTGGTCGGGACTGAGGTCGGTTGCCATCATGGTCGTGAAGGCGTCGGGCGACTGAGGAGACTGCCGGCGCGGGGTGGCAGTGTCTTGAACAGGGGTGTTGGCCAACTGAGCGACGTGGCAAGGAGCGAGAGGAGATAGTGTAGCCACGCAGATGCCGGACGGGAGCACTTGAGAAGAGACGCCGAAGTTGAGGAAAGGCAGAGAGAGGGCGTTAGCTTGTATGGTGGCGATGGTATGAGGTAGGGCAACGTTACGGGTCAGCAGGAGGTCAAGGTTGGGCGTAACGAGATAGTCGCCATCAGGAACTGGGCGAGATGGGGTCAGTGGAACGAAAGAGGCGGTTCGGGATGACAGGCGAGCATAATCGGTACTGTACAGCCGCAGGGATATATCGACGGGTTCTGAATCCATCAGTGGAAGTTCAAGGTGTAGGACGCCATCCGAGCAGTCAATGAGGGCGGAATGGTCAGTCAGAAAATCCAAGCCAAGAATGAGGTCATGGGCACAGGTGGTAAGCACGGTGAATTGAACCGGTATACTGTGGCCGCCAATGGTAACGCGCGCGGTACACGTACCGTCGACAGCAGGCGTGCCACCATCCGCGACACGCACACGGGACATTGCAGGCGTGAGGACTTTGCGTAGGCGACGGCGGAGGGCAGCACTCATCACTGATATTTGAGCACCGGTGTCAATCAGGGCGCGCACAGGAACACGGTCGATAAGGACGTCCAGGAGATTTGGTCGAGAGGTCGAGAGAGGATTTGGGGTCCGGGTCGTTGATGCAGCGTCACCTCCGGGAGCTGCATCATTTAGTTTTCCAAATGGGAGCGGCTGGTTGAAGGCGACTGTGGGGAGCGAGAGCGGCGGCCCTGCGGCGACGGAGAGCGGGAGAATCGGCGTGGAGGGGGAACGGCTGCTTCAGATGGTTCGGACGGGGCTCGGGGCGAGAAGGTGCGGGTCAAGGTAGAACTGTAGAAGGAGGGGCCGACGTTGCGGGCTGGTGAAGACCATGGACTGCGGCAATGTCGGGCGATGTGGCCAATGCGAGAACACCGGAAGCAGATGGGGCGGTCGTCTGCCGTACGCCACTCATTTGGATTGCGATAACGCTGCGGAGAATAATAGGTGCGACGATAAGCAGAGAGAGGTGGCTGGGGGATGTCCGGGCCTCTGATGGTGCACACAGCCGGAGGAAGGTTCAGGTTAGCGAGTTCCTGACGCACGACGGCCTGAATCAGCGACACGGTGGGTAGAGAGTTATCAGGTGTGGTCGGACGGGGCAGAACAGGCGCAAGGGCTTCCAGTTCGCGGCGAACGATGCGGGTCACAGTGCCGGTAACGGGGTCATCATCGGAAGAGGCGCGGGACGGTAATCGGTGTTCCTCACAGGAAGAAGTAGCGGCAGTATTAGGGAGCCGAGAGAACTGCTGTGGAATTCGGCGGCTTTTAACTTGTTCGAAATGACGGCATTCTTTTATGATTGCGTCCACGGTGGTGCAGTCTTTGCAAACCAGTAAGTTAAAAGCATCATCCGCAATCCCTTTCAGAATATGGCTCACTTTGTCGGACTCGGTCATGGCGGCGTCGACCTTGTGGCAAAGCGCCAAGACATCTTGGATATATGCCACATAGCTTTCGGTTGACGACTGGGCGCGCGACGCGAGCTGCTTCTTCGCGGAGAGCTTCCGGTCATCGGGTCTGTCAAACAAAGTACGGAGCTTTTCTTTAAAAGTGTCCCAGCTCGTCAGCTCTTCTTCGTGGGTTTCGTACCAGACCCGGGCCGTGCCACTGAGATAGAAGATCGCATTCGCTAGCATCACGGTGGGATCCCACCGGTTATAGGCGCTCACTCGCTCATATAGGCTGAGCCAGTCGTCGACATCGGTGCCGTCGTTCCCAGAAAAGGTACCAGGATCACGAGGAGGAGCCATGACCACGAAGGGAGCCGAGGGAGCAGAGGGAGCAGAGGGATTGGTTCGTGACTCGCCGGGTGGAGCCATGATGGTAGTAGCCCCGGCCTGACGACCGCTTCGGAGCTGCGTGGCGTGGAGATCGTTTACCCGGCACGTCCACCAAAGATGTTACGTGGCCCGAAGTCTATGTCGGCACAAGGACGACCGGAGCACAGGGTCCAGATCACAGCTAGCCCCGAGCGGCAAGCGCGCACACACTGGGCACTTCCTCTGCGTCGTCTTCACGGAGATTATCCGTTGCAATATTTTTAATATTCGTATTCGATTCGAAATCCAAGTATTCGTGTTCTTTCGAATATTCGACCCGACGCGAATATTCGTATCTAGCCGAATATTCATTGTGAGCACCGGCGTTCATTCCTGTCCGCAAGCCCTATCGACAGAGACATAACAACAAGGCGGCGCCCAAAGCAACGCGAATGGATGAAGGAAAATTTTTCCTTCGAATTTTTCCTTCGAGGAAGGAAAATTTTTCCTTCCTCCAAGGGCCATGCCGTAGCTGACTGCGCTGGTGGGCTTTTCTGTGGCTAAACCTGCGAAGCTGCTGTGGTCAGAGCTGTCCACGATGTACCTCGCAATACGTGCCAGGTCAGTGCCAAGTGAGAGGGCATTTTCTGTGGCTGGAGGAGTCGTTTCATCTTGAAGGGAACTACTATACTGCCTGACAATGTGGAGCAGCTGGTTTTCCTTCACGACAACCTTTTATGTTCATCCCAGCAACGCGCTTTTGTGCTGATGGAAAGCTAGCCTTAATCATTGCTGTGCACCAGCCATCTTATCTGATATTTCCACTCTTCTAAGAATAATGTTCGACACTTTGATACTTTTTGTGTAGCCACACAGACCTTTTGTGTTCATTTAATCATCAATAATTGAACTGTGATGTTCTTGGGTGCTCAAATAAATGCTTTGTAGTGGTTAAATGCGTCTGTCCTTGATTATTCGATATTCGATTCGATATTCGGAATCAAGTATTCGTATTCGATTCGTATTCGAAAATTTTGATATTCGCACACCCCTACTTTTTTGTGTTCGTGGCAGCGGCGCCCAGCTGCTGCGCGGCGCAGCGTGGATCCGCTGGGACAGCAGCGACGAGCTGAGTTGGGCCCCAGTTTTTTCTCCGTCTGGCGTGACGTTAGCTAAAGGTCAAACGGTCAAACGTGGAGCCGCTGGGACGACGCTGAAGGCTCAAAACCTAGCGCATTATTGCTTTCGAAACAATAAATGAATTAATAAAATGTTCAAGGCAGGCTTGCATGGGCAGTCTCTCAATTGATTAGTTATCAGCCAATGTGGAAACACGAGCGAGTTGGTGGCAGATAATTCTTAAAACAGCATCAAACAGACACGGACACAAGGAAGGGACGTACACAAGAGCGGACGTCGTGTAGTGCCAATAAATTGCTACTGTTTCTTTCAACAGCTTGCACCATGTTCTTCCGACAACGGGACATCCAGACATGCACACGGGACACGGGACATGCACACATTACATCCAGTGTAATGTGTGCGTGTCGCTTTCATTGGGTAAATGATGACACATAAGCGTGTAATTGGGTTTACTGTACTATACTTGAAAAGTACTGAAGACAACGCATATGCCGGAACGCCGTATTCAAAGGGCCCGCGATCCTAGCAACGCTCGCCAATTGGCGCCTTGTGACGCTTTCTACTGCAGAAGACAGATGGCGCCACTGCCGCCCTTCAGCAAGAACTCGGTGTTTTGGATTTCGGTTCACCAATCTCGACGCCATGGAGGAAAGAAAACTAGGAGGGAGCATGACGTCACAATCGTGAAGCCTAGTCATAAAAAATATAATGGAAAACATCATGGGAAATAGGCCCTCACGTGACAAGGAAGCGGTAGCTCTTAGCCGGATTTCGGTTTCGCTCTACGAGCAACTGCGCGACCATCTACTTGTGTTCACTGACGGCTCCGTGGTGAGCACAAACTGCTCGCTCGCCGCAGCGGCCACCATCCCCGAGCGACGCGTGCGCTGAGCACATGCTCCTTCGCTGTGCCGCTTCTGCAGTGCCGCGTCGCGAGATGCTTGCGGCCTACAGGGCGCTGGGAATCATCCCGGACAGTCTCGAAGCGCTCCTGTGGCCGCGCGGCAGTGCGCGCACCCGTGACATGAGCCTCTGTGCGTTCATCGAGCAGGCAGGCTTGACTTCCCGCTCGCTCTTCGCCAGGTAGTGCACGCGTGACACGAACGCTCCGTGGGTGCTACATCGGACGGTATACGTGGCCGGGCGCCCCACCCCGGCCGCTAGTGAAATGTGCCGCGCGCGCGATTGGTCCGAGACAAGACGCTACGTGCGCGCGGCTACGTAGTACATACAGTTTACTTCTTTTTGTAAGTGATTGTGCGCAGTGGCCGGGAGACCCCGCGCAGGGGCAGACGTAAAGCCGCCGGCACTCTCTCTCGACAGCGAGAGAGAGAAATACTTCACTGCTGCATTTCACGTCGGAACCGCGTATGTGCGCAAGCGTATTCGGCGCGACTTGTGCCTCGAGAATAGCAGAGAACGGCGGGCCCATGGGCGGGCCGAAGTCCGCCTGCCCGAGAAATAGAATCTTGCGCAGCGCGCGGGAGCGCTCGTTAAACACGTCCGTCCGCAGTGAGCGCTCTGGAAGCCATTGCGCCCTTTTTTAGAGGCTCGTTTTCTTCGCCTACTCTCGAGTTCTCCGAAATAAACGCTCCGTATGTGCGTATAACGACGAAAGTAGTTCCTCTCCATTCTCTTTATGAACCACAGTTGAACAGTGACGAGGTCGCGGCCGCACCCTTTGATGAAAAGTTTACCTGCAGTTTTCTACAGTGCACCCAAAAACTCAAGAGTGTAATCAACAGAAGTGTTGAGACGCGGAGCCTTCAGACAACCTCAAGCTCGGTGCGCATTCCGCCAAAGCTGCAACACTGGCGCTGCGCTTCTGCGCTACATCGGAGCACGGACGTTCACTAAAAAGCACCGCTGGCTGGCAGTCTGGTAACTGTGGAGGAGGGCCTATTTCCCAAGAGTCAGTGCGCAAAAGGGCCCTCGGCAGCGGCGTCAGAGGAGAGGGCTTGCAGAGGCTGAGCGCGCTCTCTCCTAGTTTTTTCTTCCTCCATGCTCGACGCAGACGATTACGCTTTTGCGTCATGCACGGCTCAACCAATTAAGTACAGTTGTAAAGCTTGCTGCGATACAAAAGTTACCATAATACGCAAGCTCTGTGTGCAGTTTCACCACAAACGAGCCAGCGCGGTTGAGGTAAGGAAAATTTTGAGTCTTCACGATAAAAACGCTCAATACTGCGCGCGCGCGCGCGCGTGTGCGTGCGTGTGTGTGTGTGTGTGTGTGTGTGTGTGTGTGTGTGTGTGTGCGTGCGTGCGTGCGTGAGCGTGTGTGCGCGTGTGTGTGCGTTTGCGTGTGCGCGTGTGTGTGTGTGCGTGTGCGCGCGTGTGTGTGTGTGCGCGCGCGCGCGTGTGCGTGCGTTCCAATGGCCCAGTTTACTAGTTTAGGTATAGTAGCACGACAAACGCGACTGTTCTTTTAACGTTTATTTTGCCAACAGTTCCGGGAATGGTATTCCCTTCGTCAGGGCAGGCTTACAGTGAATCCGTTTCGTCAATATAAGGACACAGAACAAGCGAGGAGGTATAATCTCCGCCCTCTAAACAAACTTGAGAATGAGGGTAGGGGACCGTATAATAGGCAGCACGACAAGTCTCACACGGGCCGCGGCTGAACAACCAGAAAACCCGAGAGCCGGGGTTTAGCGCTCTTTTGCCCCTTCTATGGCTGTGCTGTTCAGGCTCGTTCTTTGCTACTACTTTACTATTTCCACCTCCCCGTTTGCTTTTCTGTAGTTGCACGTGTAGTTTGCATTCCCTAATTGCTGCGATGAGGATAGATATCCCAGTGTTCGCAATGCCGCGTGGCGTAAGTGGAGTGTTCTTTAATAGAGGACTCTGCTAAACTCTTTAGCTTAGTATTGTTCACTTTTGTTCTCTTATTAGTGCTAAACATAAATTAAAGCTATACATATCCTCTGCCCGTATTAATGATATGCTTAGAAAATGTTCATCAGTATTGCTATAATATGATGAGTATGTTACGACTAACAATTTTGCGTTGTAGCCTGGCAAGTTTTTCTACGTTGTTATTTGTAGTCCTTCCCCACACCAAAACGCAGTAGCTTAAGTGGGATAAGAACAGAGAATTGTGCAGCTAGGGCATTATATTGTCACGTTGTAGTGCCGGCAGTCCAGCGGTCAGGAAGACACCAGAAAGACTTGTAAACGAAGCTCTTTATTTGGGCTGACTTGCGCCCTCAAAAGAACTGAATCACTCGGCGGCGGCGTAAGCAACAGGCGTGCTCGGCGGTCGTCGAACTACGAATGTACGCCGCTCGCGGCATCGCTCAATTTAAAGCCGACAAGGAAACTTCCAGATAACAAGACAAGATCATCTACAGAAATCTGGAAAAACCTAGATGCAGCCTTTCATGGCTGCGATCAATCGAGATTAGTGTGGTCGCTTCTCGCGTCACGAACAAAAGTGATAACAACCCTTTCCTGCACCCTTGAGCGTGAACGAACAAACACTACAATGATACGTGGCATTACCCCCCTTCCAAAGAAGCATCGTCTCGATGCTTTAAAATGAAAATAAACACGGAGAATGAAACTTCGAGTCCTTTAGCGTTCATAATATGGCTTCAGACGTACGACATGTACGACTTCCGGGCGTGGGCGGCGTCGCTGAGATGCTGTCGTGCCGTCGGGGATGACTTCATAGTCGAGGTCACCGATGCGACGGAGAACCCTGTACGGGCCAAAGTAGCGTCGAAGCAACTTTTCGCTCAATCCACGGCGGCGAACTGGCGTCCATATCCAAACCCGATCACCTGGCTTGTAATGCGTGTCTCGTCGGCGCAGATTGTAGCGTCGGGCGTCGGTGTGCTGCTGGTCTTGAATGCGAAGCCGCGCAAGTCTTCGGGCTTCCTCGGCGCGATGAAGGTAGGCGGCGACGTCGAGGTTGTCTTCGTCGGAAACGTGCGGGAGCATTGCGTCGAGTGTTGTCGTGGGCTTCCTGCCGTATACCATCTGGAATGGAGTAAACCTAGTTGTCTCCTGGGCGGCAGTATTATAGGCGAAGATCACGTAGGGCAGAATAGAGTCCCACGTCTTGTGTTCGGCGTCGATGTACATGGAGAGCATGTCTGCGATGGTCTTGTTCAGACGCTCTGTGAGTCCGTTTGTTTGCGGATGATAGGCAGTTGTCCTACGATGGCTTGTCTGGCTGTACTTTAAAATGGCTTGCGTCAGCTCCGCTGTAAATGCTGTTCCTCTGTCTGTGATGATCACTTCGGGTGCGCCGTGTCGGAGGAGAATTTGTTCGACAAAAAATTTTGCAACTTCTGTTGCGGTACCACTAGGCAACGCTTTTGCTTCGGCGTAGCGGGTCATGTAGTCGGTGGCCACGATGATCCACTTGTTACCTGATGATGAAGTCGGAAAGGGGCCGAGGAGGTCCATCCCGATTTGCTGAAAGGGCTCAATTGGCGGTGGTATGGGGTTCAGGAGTCCGGCTGGTCTAGTCGGAGGCGTTTTGCGTCGCTGACACTCACGGCACGTTTTCACGTAATGGGAAACGTCGGTAGCTAGCCAATAGCTAGCCAATAGCCAGTAGTACTTCTCCTGGATGCGGTGCAACGTGCGAGCAATCCCGAGATGCCCTGCAGTCGGCTCATCATGACATGCCTGCATAATTTCTTGCCTGAGATTTTTGGGCACGACAAGAAGATGCACTGTCCTGTTGGGCGCGAAGTTCTTCTTCAGAAGGACATTATTGTGAAGGACGAAGGACGACAGTTGGCGCTTGAACCCCCGGGGAGGCGATGCGGTCTTGCCTTTCAAAGAATCAACTAGGCTTTGCAACTCAGGATCCGAGCGCTGCTGCTGCGCGAAACTGCTGGCGCTTACCGGTCCGCGTGTTCGCCAAATGCAGCCGGTACAGCCAGCGATGACAGCGCCGCCCACCGGCAGGTAGCAGCGACATTAGGGCTGGTTATAAATATTCATTGAGAACGACAGCTTCACATCGCTGCTATGGCGCAGTGGATTAGAGGCTCGTTTTGCGTATGGAAGGTCGGCCGTTCGACTCCGCTCTCTGTACTGTAGTTTTATTGTTTTTTTTTAATTTCATTTTTCAATTATTTCCCTTTTAGGTCGCAAATCGTGATGCTTAGTGGCATATAACGCCGTTTAAGAGGATTTATTATCCCTTTTAGGTAAGGCGTAGTGACAATCTTCAGTCACCGTGATCAATTCACCGTGGTTTCAAGCCTTGTGGCTGTACAGGCTGCAGTTGGCGAATACGCTACCGGTCCTAAGAAAGCGTCGTCGTCTTCCTCTTCGCTTGCTGCGTCGACGGGGGCTCGCGACAAGCAGTCTGCGTCGGAATGCTTGCGGCCAGATTTGTAGACTATAGTTATGTCGAATTCTTGAAGACGCAGGCTCCAACGAGCAAGGCGGCCTGAGGGATCTTTCAAATTGGCCAACCAGCACAGAGCATGGTGATCGCTGACAACCTTGAATGGTCGTCCGTATAGGTAGGGGCGAAATTTGGACGTGGCCCAAATAATGGCGAGACATTCTTTCTCTGTCGTCGAATAGTTGGCTTCGGCTTTCGACAGTGAACGGCTAGCGTACGCGATAACTTTCTCCTGTCTGCCATTTTTCTGAACGAGGACCGCTCCTAAGCCCACCCCGCTTGCATCGGTATGAACTTCGGTTTCGGCGTTTTCATCAAAGTGCCCGAGCACAGGAGGGGACTGTAAGCGGCGCTTCAGCTTGTTGAAAGCTTCCTCTTGCGGCCTTTCCCATTTAAAAGGCACGTCAGCCTTGGTAAGTTGGGTCAAAGGTTCAGCGATGCGCGAAAAGTTCTTGACGAATCGCCGGTAATAAGCGCACAATCCAAGGAATCTGCGTATAGCCTTCTTGTCATTAGGCTGTGGAAACTCTGCGATCGCAGCCGTCTTCTTGGGGTCTGGGCGAACTCCATCCTTGCTTACGACGTGACCAAGGAACAGCAGCTCCTCGTAGGCGAAGTGGCACTTCTCTGGTTTCAGTGTCAGGCCTGAAGACTTGATCGTTTGCAGCACTATCCGAAGCCTTCTGAGGTGGTCTTCAAAGTTTGAGGAGAAGACAACAACGTCATCTAAGTAGACGAGGCAAATCTGCCACTTCAAGCCTGCGAGCACCGTATCCATTACTCGCTGGAACGTCGCTGGTGCAGAGCAGAGGCCGAATGGCATCACCTTGAACTCGAAGAGTCCGTCTGGCGTGATGAACGCAGTCTTCTCGCGATCTCTTTCGTCGACTTCAATTTGCCAGTAGCCGCTCTTCAGGTCCATCGATGAGAAGTACTTAGCGTTGCATAGCCGATCCAGTGTGTCGTCGATGCGGGGGAGGGGGTAGACATCCTTCTTCGTAATGCTGTTCAGGCGGCGGTAATCGACGCAGAAGCGAAGGGTGCCGTCTTTCTTTTTCACTAGGACAACTGGTGCTGCCCAGGGGCTCCTTGATGGCTGGATGACGTCGTCACGTAGCATTTCCTCAACTTGCTTAAGAATAGCTTGGCGTTCTAGCGGCGATACGCGGTAGGGGCTCTGTCGCAGTGGTCGGGCGTGTTCGTCTGTGACAATGCGGTGCTTGGCAAGCTGGGTTCTTCGCACATTCGATGCTGATGAGAAGTAATCGCTGTACTTTTGAAGAAGACTGCGTATTTGTTCTTGTCTGCTCCGTGGTAATGCCGGGTTGATATCAAACGTTTGTTGATGGCCTTGGTTAGATGGTTCTAGGGGTTGGTCGGGTAGGGCACATATGTCTCTGATGTCTGCCAGCTCCTCGAGGAAAGCGATCGTCGTACCTTTGTTTAGATGCCGGTATTCTTCGGTGAAGTTGGTTAGCAGCACCTGGGCTTGGCCATTTCGGATTTGGGCGACTCCCCTTGCGACGCCTAGTCCTCGATCAAGGAGTAACTGGGTGTTCCCCTCGACGACGCCTTCGGCAGTTTCGACGTCTCCAGTACCTATGCCGACGAGAACACTTGATCGGGGCGGCACGCTCAATGCTTCAGCGAGGACGTTTAAGGCAACGTGGTGAGTCGCGCTCGTCGCAACAGGTATGGCTTTTTCCGTGGAAAGCTTGATCGACTTAGATCGAAGGTCGATGATCGCCCGATGTTCGTTCAGGAAGTCCATTCCCAAAATCACGTCTCTGGAGCATTGCTTTAGGATCAGGAAGGTGGTCGCATAGGTTTTCCCATTTACAGTAACTCTCGCGGTGCAGCGTCCTGACGGCGTAATCAGGTTGCCACCAGCGGTGCGGATCAGCGGGCCATCCCAGGTTGTTGTTACCTACCTGAGTCGGACAGCGAGTGGGCCACTCATGACAGAGTAGTCAGCTCCCGTGTTCACCAAGGCAGTAACCGCGTGACCGTCGACCGTAACTTCAAGGTCACTTGTTCGCGTTCTGGTATTGTACGTTGTCTTCGGTGTCCGATCTCGGCTCCGTCGAGTAGTGAGGCTGCGGTGGGCGTACTGCGATGTTACTTCACTGGGCAGCGGTAAAAGCTTCAAGTCTGGCCGCGTCGTCGGTGTTGTCGTCGTAGTTGAGGCATGGTCTTGAGTACTCGTCGATGGAGGATCTTTGTCATTGCGCTTAGAAGCAACCTCACCTCCAGAGGCTGCTTTATTTAGTTTAACCTTCGGGGGCTGGGGGAGCGTCCACGCACGGCGTAACCTCGGCTAGGAGAAACAAAGCGCGGGAACGATGGCGACGGGGAACGTGATAGGCGGCTCGGCGATGAGTATTCTTCCCGACGTGAAAACTCCTCGATTTCGGCTGGTCGCTGGCCGGGTCGGGGTCGTGGAGCGTCGTAAGAGAACCCTCGGATGCCCAGTCTTCTGTATGGGCAGTGCCGGAGGACGTGACCGGCTTCGCCACAGTGGAAGCATAGTGGGCGGCGCTGGTCGGGAGATTTCCACTTGTCGCATTTCCTCGGCTGCGCGCGTCGCTCGTAGGACGGGCGGGTTGGGGCGAGTGGCCGGCGGTCCAACGCAGCTGGCTGAGGGCGATAGGGGCTTGGGTCCCGTCGTCGAGGTGCAGGACGGCGCACAGCTGCGGCGTAAGTCATGGCTGGGGGCTGCAGAGGCTGCGTGGGTGTCGGCGTCACACCCAAGGCCTGTTGAACCTCGTCCCGGATGACGTCAGTGAGCGATGAAAGTTGCGGCTGCGTTCCCGTTGGCAGCAACCGTCGGAGCTCCTCTCGCACAACTTCGCGTATAACCTCCCGCAGGTTATCATTGTTAGCGGTGTCCATGCAGCTTGCTGACAAAAAGCGCTGCTGGCGGTCATACTGGCGGGCTCGGGCGTCAAGAGTTTTCTCTATTGTGGATGCCTCTTCTACGAATTCAGCGACGGTTTTCGGTGGGTTGCGAACGAGGCCGGCAAATAGTTGCTCTTTAACTCCTCGCATAAGCAACTTCACCTTCTCTTCTTCCTTCATGTTCATGTCGGCACGCCGGAAGAGACGCTTCATCTCCTCAGTATACACTGCAACGGTCTCGTTTGGGTGTTGTATGCGAGACTGTAGCAGCTGCTGGGCTCTCTCCTTTCGCACGACGTTTGTGAAGGTCTTCAGAAGCTGTTCCTTGAAGGTTTCCCAGTTGGCAAGGCTGGCTTCCTCATTCTCGAACCAGACTCTTGCTGGTCCCTCTAGGGCGAAGAAGACGTACCTAAATTTCATGGCATCGTCCCAGTTGTTGAAGACAGCCACACGGTCGAACTGCTCCAGCCATTCCTCGGGGTCGGCGCCAGGCGAAGCGTCGAAGGTTGGTGGCACCCGGGGCTGCTGCAGAATGATTGGAGTGGTCGTCTGGGGCAAGGTCATGATGGACGTTGGTACTTGTTTTCGCTTCCGGGTAGGGTCCGGCAGGGTCCCGAACTCAGGTGCGTCCCCTTGCAGGCGTCGGCTTGCGCGGTGGACTGGACTCAGGTCCTGCGGTAGATGACTCAGAGGGCTGGCGTCACGACTTGTTGGGGGTGTCCGGAACATGAAAGGCTACCCAGCACCTCCACCAGATGTCACGTTGTAGTGACGGCAGTCCAGCGGTCAGGAAGACACCAGAAAGACTTGTAAACGAAGCTCTTTATTTGGGCTGACTTGCGCCCTCAAAAGAACTGAATCACTCGGCGGCGGCGTAAGCAACAGGCGTGCTCGGCGGTCGTCGAACTACGAATGTACGCCGCTCGCGGCATTGCTCAATTTAAAGCCGACAAGGAAGCTTCCAGATAACAAGACAAGATCATCTACAGAAATCTGGAAAAACCTAGATGCAGCCTTTCATGGCTGCGATCAATCGAGATTAGTGTGGTCGCTTCTCGCGTCACGAACAAAAGTGATAACAACCCTTTCCTGCAGCCTTGAGCGTGAACGAACAAACACTACAATGATGCGTGGCAATATTTCTTCGGAGCAAATCTCTGTGTTTATAAAGAGTGCCTATCACTGACGCATGTTTGGCAAATATGCCGGGTTTTTCAGCGAACACTTTCTAAAATTCCTGGAAATATTTGGTTAATATAGCGAACAAATAGGCGTAGGATCTCACACTCTGCCACGGCGGACACAATATGCGGAAAAACCCCTCTAGGTATCTAGGTAACCACTAAAACCCAGTAGTTAAATTTTTGTCGCAACTGGATGGTTAGTCCCAGTAGGGGTTTGATGCCGTTAACAACACGATGTCACATCAGCTTTTGAAAAAAAGAAAAACACAATTTCTAGAGCCCTGCAGAGCGAAGAAATCCGGCGCTCTTCCCCGCATGCGACCGAAACTGAGCGTACGAGGGGCCCCGGAAGTACGCGCAAGCGAAGAGTCCGCTGGTGGCGTGTCGCAGTGAATGCAGCGCCCAATGCGAAGCGCGTGTGCTAGCTTTCCTCGCTAGAGAACCCCGGCGCTCAGCTTAGACCACGGCCGGCATTATCGACTGCATTATTCACTAAGCCCATAGGACAACACTCCAGTCCTCACCTGAACATGATCGCAGTTAGTGATAAAAAGATAAAAGTAGAAGATTTGGACGTAACCCTGGTTTGTCAACTAATCAAATTGAACATAGAGTACGAATCTTGTATTAGCTTAAAGTCCTTTACGGCAGTGCAAGGTATAATAAGCATCTTATTGCTGAAATCTCCACCACAAATGAGAGCGAGGTTGTTGTCTTTAGTGAACCTAGCAGGGATTAAAAGAATTTAGGGAACATTTTAGGTTACCTTCATGTGGCCGGTACACTGTAACGACAACCTTTACAAAAAAACTATACATAGTACTTCACTCTCCCTATTTCACTGTGTAAAACATTGGATCAATTCAAAACTTGCATCAACCCTTATCAGCATAGAAACTCCATCTTCAATAAAACATGGTGCTGGGCTAGTTGGTTATTCATACTTGGTAGGAAGACAGCGCAAAAATGGCAACCACAGGGGAGGACAAGACACAAAAGAACGCTGTGGTTGTCGTTTTTGGGCTGTCTTCCTACCAAACTCCATCTCCTGTCCCCAATTTGCGATTAAGGTTACAGATCCTGTAATCAGGTATGTTGTAATAATCATCCTTGTTTTCGCACCAAGTTTCTGTTAACATACTCACACTCAACTCAATATCCAGTTTACTCAAAAAAGCTTCCAGGCGGATGGTTTTGTTTCCAGCGGACTGCCTATTGCCATGATCGTAGCGAGAGAATATAGTGCAGAGTAGAACAGGACACAAGAAGAAACGAACAACACGAGCGCTAACTTCCAACAACTTTCACACATGCCACATATTTATGCACCAAGACACGTTAGCACCTGTGCTAACAGTAACTTTGCCTCAGAAATCATAGTTGTTTATCATATAAAAAAGAGAGGGAGTGCTTGCACACGTCTCTCCCGAAGCATTTATCCTTTCAGCTTCAATTATTAATCGCGTGGCCATGTCCTTACTTTTTGCTCGAACAGCAGTTTTTCCAAAAAATGGTTTGCACGTTTGCAACTCCCCATCGGCCATACGGGGAGATGCCTGAATCATCGATTGATGGAACACGCACGCGTCGTCAAGAACGGGAAAGAGAAATCACTTGTTAACTACATTTGTTCATGCGAATCTAAAACAAGCAAACCATTTTTTGAAAAAACTGCTGTGCTAGCAAAACGTAGGTACATGATCCCGCGATCAATAATTGAAGCTGAAATCATAAATGCTTCGGGAGAGACGTGTGTAAGCACTCCCTCTATCTTTTTATGTGATAAAGAACTCTCGTTTCTGAGGCAACGTTACTGTTAGCATAAGTGAAGACGTGTCTTTGGTGAATAAATATATTGCATGTGTGAAATAAAATTTGTTGGAAGTTAGCGCTCGTGTTCGTGTCGTCTTCTGTCCTGTCCTACTCTGCGCTACATTCTCTCGCTATGAAGCCCAAAAAGCTGCGCTTTTGAATTACATTTCTATTACCATGGCACACTTTGGACTTATCTGTCGACGCGCCGCGGGATTTTCCTGCCCGCGGTATATTTTGTATCGGCACGACTTTTTCATTGGTTCTCTCATTGTCAAGAACTGGTTATCTGGTTGTGTGACAGCGGTTAGCAAGACCGCATATAAAAACACACCTCGTGAAGCAGCTCTCTGAGAAACGCAAGTGTCCTCTGGGCAAGGTCTTCATCCGGAGAAGTCAGCAGCCTCTGCAATGAGGGAGCACACTTTTGTGTAAACCTCTGTTTTTTTGCAGGGTAAAACAGAAGAAGCTTGGCCAAGCTGATAATCCATTGAGAAAAAATCACGTGAACTTGGACGAAAGAAGACACATCAGTATGAGAGACGGAGGGGAAGCCCTCCTTTTTTGTGTCTTCCGTCGTCTAAACTCACGCTATTTAAACTCAATCTCTTTGTTTATCCATTAGCTCAGCTACATCTAGAGATATCCACACTCAGTACACTAAGCTTCAACTTGTACGCACAAACACTAAAAAACGGTGGCACTTAAAATCAGACACTGGTGGCGCTTCACAAAACTGGTTCACACAAATAACTGCAAATTGGGCACGGTGAAGGTATGTCCGCAGCTTTTTAGCAAAGAACAAACCATGAAGGTTGCTAAATGGGAGCAAAAAAAGGTTAAAACCTTGCCCAGCTCGCTACCACAACTGTGGGCAAGATGACAAATAATTGCTCGTATTCCGAGTGTACCAAGAACATTAACAAAAAAAATAGCAGCTGCAAGTCGCCGAGCCAGTCCAATCAGTTGCACCCCAAAGGGCCGAGCAGAGCACTTTGCTAGTTCGCTTGGATCTCAGCACTGAGATGCATCCCTCATTGGGACCTCTCTCCATGTGCGGCCTGCAGTGATGCTTGTTCAGCTCGCTAACGGGCTTGCAAGGATGATCGGCAACTTGATAACACACAAGTAAATGTGGCATTTTCCATTCTGTTGGACCAAGTGTCATGCCTTTCCCCAGCCGATAGTCGGGAAAACTCAGCTCATCAGCAAAAGAGCAAGCTGCCGGTCAGGCTATGAAGGATACAAGTGACTTAACTACCTCCACGTTTGTAGGTTGCACAGGCCAGTGAAAAGCATGGTTGAGGAGGCACTAACTAAGCATAACAAAACTGTTATGTGGAATTACAGACATGACCAGAAACGCGTGTGCAGTATTGAGAAATGAACAAAGCACGCGCCTGCCATTAAATGCCATTACCTACCGTCTTTCACGCCGAGGTATACCCGCCACCATCAAACGCATTCTCTGACGCCGCACTTTGCACGAACAGATTTATTCAAATTTTCATTTTTTCCACGCACTGTGACCGGTCTGAATCATTGTTTATTGCATTTCGCCGCGCTTGGATGCTTTACACTTGATAAATTTTGTTCATTTATTTTCTTATCGCAGTACCCACTTTGCCTGGACCTGTACAAGGTCCGCAGTATGGAATAAATGAAAAACAGCATGGGTTTCGCAAGGGGTTGTCTTCCACGACCCAGTTGGTCGAGTTTTATCACGACTTAGCATCAGGTGTTGACGCGGGGGGACAAATTGACTGTGCTTTTTTAGATTTTCACAAGGCTTTTGATACAGTGTCACACTCACTCCTTGTTAACAAGCTTCATTTATTAAATATTCACTCTTCTGTACTTAAATGGATTCAAAATTATTTGTTTCAGCGGCGAAAATGTGTTGTTTTAAATGGGAAACGTTCAGGCTACGTAAATGTTACATCGGGCGTTCCGCAAGGCTCGGTTTTGGGACCACTCTTGTTCTTGGTTTATGTAAACGACATTTCTGATGGAATATCATCTTCTGTGCGGTTATTTGCCGATGACTGCGTTGTGTACAGAAAAATTGTTACTGACAACGATATTTCATGCTTACAAACAGACCTAACAAGAATTGAATCATGGTGTTCCACTTGGAAAATGAATTTAAATGCCAAAAAGTGCATTCATGTTTGTTTTACTAGAAAGAAAAAACCAACTGATTCTCGATACATGATTAACAATGAACTAATACGTAAAGAGGCAGTGAATAAGTATTTAGGCATAACGCTGGCATCTGATTGTTCCTGGAACGCGCACATTGATGACTTGGTGCGCAGGGCAAGTAGAGCACTGAATTTTATACAACGCAATTTGCGATGTTCGCATGTCAATTTAAAAAACACAGCTTATCTGAGTTGCGTTAGACCTATTTTGGAGTATGGCTGTGCGGTTTGGGACCCTTCGAACAAGACGCTCACTGAGCACATTGAACGAACCCAAAACCGTGCAGCCAGGTTTGTCTTAGGACGATTCCGAAGGCGGGATAGCGTAAGTGCCATGAAGAATGAGCTCAACTGGGAACTACTTGCCTCTCGCCGAAGGAAACTAAGACTTAAACTCTTATACACAATATTTCATAATAAAACCGGTATCAATAGAGAAACCTATCTGAAAGAGCCTCACTATGTTTCCAGGCGCACAGACCATAGTCTCACAATTCGTGAGTATCACTCAAGGACTGGCACTTACGCAAACTCTTTTTTTGGTAAAACAATTGGCGAATGGAATCGACTAAGTGAAATGCAGGTGTGCTGTACTCACGAGGATGTATTTTTTTTCAATGCTGTAACCCCCCTGCTGTAACGCCTATGGGCGCTGCGGGGTAACCTCTGAATAAAGAATAAAGAAAAAATAATAAAAGTGTCGGTGCTTTGAAGGAGGTCTACATAAAAAAAGAAACGCTGTTCTTCATGCTAGGCAGAGCCCAGCCTGTGCTTGTCATTTTCCACAACTTTTCCCTGAAGCTTCCCTTGGTAAAAAGAGCAAACGCTCACCACCAGAGGCCGCAACGCTGGTGGCGGAATCTCTAGACCCCGCGGCGGCTCGGGCTGTTCCATCCACTTGCACCACTGTAACAGGGTTCTGAAGTCACACAAACCGCAATAACCACAGGCTTTTTAAAAACCACCAGCCCATGTAACGCTGCGCAGCTGAGAGCAAATATGTCCGCAGCATGGAGTATTATTCAAGTAATTCAGACCTCGGCTTGAGATCTTTTCCTACAACGCTTTGGGTACCATCTGTCCAAAAGTGCAACAGCGTTTTATCGCCCCCCCCCCCCCCCCCCTGCACTGACCGAGAAGATCTGTACGGAGCATTCCCATACGACTCGCTCAGGGCACACCTGCTGTACCTTGCCCCTACAGGAAGGAAGCACATGCCGCAAGAGCATGTTGTCTCATGCTTTCCCATATACCCAACAGCAAGCTCAACCACCCACTCTCGTCACGAGAGCAGAGCGTCTAGGCCGAATCTCTCCGATCATGTCGGCTGCAAAACTCCCCACGGTGTCCAAGCATCAAAACCCTGAGTGTAGCAGAGTACGGAGTAAGCTGACTGCCTCGCAGCATTCAGATTAACTGCAACCTATGCTGCAATCTATGCTAATAGTCACTCATCATCTCTTTCACCTGTGAAGTCTGGCGTCCCACAGGGAAGTGTACTAAGTCCTCCTCTTTTCCTAATATATATTAATGATCTTCCACTTAATCTTTCTTCCAACGTCCGACTGTTTGCTGATGATTGTGTCATATATCGCCCCATAACAAATTCTTCAGATATCGTCGCTCTTCAAGAAGACCTTTCACAAGCGCAACATTGGTGTAACACGTGGCTCATGTCTCTTAATATTTCAAAGACCTCGCTGATTTCTTTTCACCGTCGCCCCAACTTCATCGCGCCAGTGTACACATTAATAACTGCCCAATTTCTTCGGTCAATCATAACAAATACTTAGGCGTCCATCTCTCGTGATCTAATTTGGACTCTCCATATCACCAACATAACTAACTCCGCAAACAGTGTCCTTGGGTATCTTCGGCGCAACCTTGCTCTAGCACCAAGTTCTCTCAAATCGCTCGCTTACAAGACTTTCGTCAGACCTAAACTTGAATATGCTAACTCTGTCTGGGATCCCCATCAGACTAACCTAATTAATACCATTGAGTCTGTTCAGAATCGTGCCGCGAGGTTCATCTCATCTGACTACTCCTATCATATCACCATCTCAGGTCTGAAATCACGATTGCAATTGCCTACGCTAGTCACCCGTCGGAACACAGCACGTCTCTGCTTATTTCACAAATTCTTCCACAACTTTACAGAAGCCAACCAATTAATTCCACGTGTCCATCGCATTTCCCGCCATAACCACCCGAACGCTGTTTACCCTGAACGTGCCCATACCACCACATTCCAGCAATCATTTTTCTTAAAGACTGCCCGTGACTGGAATAACCTCCCTTCTGAAGTGGCCACCATCATGACTCACCGACTTTTCAAGACCACCATCGAGGAAGCCCATTCATCAATGTAATTTTTGACCATTTTCTTATTAATGTATAATATTTCTTTTTTGCCGTGTTATCCCCACCCCTCATGTAATGTCTCGAAAGGGACCTTTGAGGAATAATAAATAAATAAATAAATAAAACCTCATTACTGCTGTAAAGTAGCAGGGGGGCCACACAGTCAGCTAGCATCCACAAAATGGACACTCACTGCATACTCTCCCAACAGCTCCTGGTGGCGGTCGGTGGAAACACACCAACACAGGACGTCCCGCTCGGGAGCCAGGACATCCAGCCAGTCCCCCCTCTGGCAGAGTTGGTCAAGCAGCCAGTGGCTGGCTGGAATGATCCGAGAATCCAACCGGCACACTGGTAAAATATAAATGAATAGAATTGAACTGAAAATACGACACAGAAAAGTATTCCCATCCTTGCAGTGTGCTTTTTATACCTTGGTATGATGTGGCTGATGTCATACGGAAACTCCGACATATTCATATGAGCTGCCTCTACAGACTTTGTAGGCACCACATGAATCCCACATGAGGCCTACAGAAATACGGAGGTATGCGAATTGTCTTGACCCAACGAATGCTTTTGCAGCCACGTTGAAAAGAGGCGAAATGGCAGCATTGTTACACTCCCCAAGGCACCTATTTTTCCTCCTAATTTCCATCCATAACAGTATTTTTTTTCTTTGCTTCTTGAACATTACATTTTTTTTCCCAGCATAACATGGCTTTCCACAGTCGTGTTTGAGTGAACACAAATACCTTCAGCAGTATACTAGAAATTGGTGCTGGGCTAGTTGGTCACGCATTCCTCTGAAACTGACAACTTATCCAAGTAAAATCAGGGAGCAATTAATACCTTTCCGAAAGGTCTCAAGTTGCTGAATCCTTTTCCGGTTTGTATTTCCTTCATTTATTGCATCTATCAAGGAGAACAAAACCCACAGAAACTTTGCCACTCTAGAATGCGGGGTTCTTCGACAGCTCTTCAGGAGATTTCAAATCACCATATAGTGAGGTTAAGATTTCGATTGTGAGTCTTTTAAGTTAAGATTAGCCCTCCTTTCTAGTCCAGATGCATGGCGCCATCGCCGCTAAGCCTCTCCTAGTTCGGTGTTTTTGGCAGCAGCCGCCGAAGACCTCTCAGTGACTCCAGTGGCAACCATCCTCTGGTTAGGCGCTACTTTTGCTTCTGATATGCTTCTAGAAAAATGCGCCTTCAACGACTGTCGCTCTGAAACATAAGTAGTACTGCAGTGACCTACCCGCTTCTGCTTGCTCTCGCACACCATCGTTACTCCAACGTAGAAAAGACTGCAAGAGAAAAAAAAAGGGACAGTCCCTCAGCATTAACTTGCTAAAACCAAACATTTCGGCAGAATCGTCTGTCCGGTTTGGTTTGATAAATAGTAAATTCAACCACGTCACCAAATAAAACATTGTTTTAATTCGAAACCCAAAGTTTCGAAGCCGGCTTGCAGTGAAGCAGCCGAAGCTGAGCATAGCCGGCGACGAAGCGCTGGGAAATCAAGTTGGAGGCTGCGGAAAGCCCGGAGGACCACGCCACGCCCGTTGGGAATTCCAGCTGCGCCGACGTGGTCTCTACGCGTAGGAAGAGGAAGCCTGGGGGAGAGCCTTCGAATCTGGCACCTGAAAAACAGGCCGCGCAGTGCAATACCGGCGTGGTTCATTCATCAGGGACCCCTTCGTGTTTGGCACAAAACGTTGCGCGAGGAAGTGATGCACGAAAACTGTGCGCTATAGTACAAAGCCTAATAGTTGAGCAAAGTAGCATAATCTGAAGCACAGCGCAAGGAGGCCTGGGAGCAGTGGACGACAGCGTCGATGCTGTTTCGTGACCCGCTAGAAGCAAAAGTGGCATCGAGGGCAGCAAGCATTACCGTCGCAAGAAGTGTAGTTGCCGGCACAGACTTAGGCCGTATCGAGCCTACGAGAAAAAGTGCAATGAATGCCGTAAGTTTCACCCCTTCACACTTTGCTGTCGAAGATGTCTAGTGTCGGCCAATCACAAAGACAGCGAGAAAAAGAAAACACCTTGAGGCTTTCCCCTCCCTCGTTAACTTTGTGACAGTCTTGAAGGCATTGTGAGTGTCAAAAACCATCTGCCTACATTTTCTCCTCCGTAAAGCTGGTCAAGTCAGCGAAGAGTGCAGTGACGATGACGTGGACGTTCTGGAGGTTGCAGCAGCAAAGACTGGATAGCCGAAGCTCGGGTTGGTGGCAGAAATATTTTCTTCAAAGCAGACACCGGGTAACAGGCCTGCCTACTTCTACCGAAAGTCACGGGAGGGCAGCGAGTTGACGCCTTGGGCGCGGAAGTGCCGGAGTTTTATGACGAGTTTAAGCTACTTTGCATGATCGACAACTCGCTCTCGACGCATGAGCGCCATGCTCTGTCGCCCATTCTCCGGCGACACTCCCCCATGTTTGACTTTTCACAGCCCGGCGGACCACCTTCAATGCCCTCGTCTCGGACCCTTCACAAAGCTGACACTGGCGCCTCACATCCGACTCGGCAAAAGCCCTACCAAGGGTCCCCGTCTGAACGTAACCTGATCAATGAACCAGTGAAAGAGATGTTAGCCGAAGATGTCTAACATAGATATTTTCGACCACTGCGTCGCTTCAGTGTCATTGGTTTTTTTTATGATTTCGCAAAGTTCAAAGCAGAAGAGCAGAAAAATTTAACCCTACGGTCTTTCCTTGTGGAGGCTGAAGATCCTTCTAATGTCATCCACGTTTTTGTGCGAGATGGTCTTCTGTGGAAGAAAAACTATTTTTCTATCGACCACCGCTTCCTCCTGGCGGTTCCAAAGAGCCTGTACACCTCTGTCCTTCAGGCAATGCACGACGACCGTACATCTGGACATCTTGGTTCGCCACGGACGCTCCCCCGTACCCATGCACGCTTCTATTGCAAAAAAATGCGGGCCTAAACTGAGCGGTACGTCGCTAGCTGCAGTAAGTGTTACCGTTACATGCGACCTACTAGCGTTGCATCTGGTCAGCTTCACCCTGTGACACCGCCTGCAGCACCGTTTGAGCAAGTGGGCATAGATCTCCTGGGCCCCTTTCCGAAATCCTATCATGGAAACCACTGATAGAGGTCTGCGTCGATTACGTTACCGGACATTGTGAAACGGCAGTCCTACTCTCGGCTAAACGGCATCATGTGTCATCTTTTCTGCTACGATTCATTGTGCTGCGCCATGAACCTCCAAAAGTTATCGTCAGTAACCATGGTCGGTAGTTCACCGCTTCCTGCACATTGCATTTTTCGCCATTCCTCGCCGTATTATCCCCAGACGAATGGGCTCACTGAGCGCGCGAACTGAAGGATCAATAACATGCTGTCAATGTACGAGTACGTTGATTCAAAGCAAAATAACTGAGACAGCGCCCTGCCGTTCATCACTTACGCGTTCAATACCGCGCGCCATGAGACTACTGGCTTCAGCCCCTTCTTCTTACTCTAATCTCGCCCCCTACGCTACACCCTGGACACCATACTACCATTTGCTGCCGAGCTTCATGAAGATCCTTCCATCGCCAAGACAGTCTGGCTTGCCGAAGAAGCCCGGCGCCTTGCCCGCCTTCGTGTTCACTCATCCCAAGATCGATCTGAAAGCGCGCTGCGATGCCCACCGCCGTCACGCCACCTAGAGCCCGGGTGATTTGGCTTTGTTGTGGCGGCCTAACAGAAAGCGAGGATTGTCTCAGAAGCTGCTGTGCCACTACGATAGACCCTATGTAGTTACTGAGCTAATTGCAACAAGGCAGAAAGCTGAGCTAGTTGGTATACATTCATTGTGAAAAATCCAGGCGCTAACAAACAACGACACACTAGACAAGCCAACCGAAGGGTCACTAACGCATGTATGCCCCGTTTCCGCGATATGATAAGCTTCAAATACCTCTCGTGTTACACGATCTCAGTGACGAAACAGAACACCTGTTTTGGAAAAAATGGGAGAACATTTCTTCTTCTGCATGCTGCAGTTACGGCAATGCAGAACCATATTGTTTGAAGTGTCACCCTTTTCCATATCTCCGGCATGCTCCATCAACCGCACATTCAAACATCAACCACTCTGGCTTACGTACACTTTTCCACACGACAGGGGGATTTTGTACACTGTGCCCACTTTGCACGCGACGTATGGTGATCTGTGTCTGACAGCACAACCGCCATTTCTTTTCATCGCGCCCTGCTCCACCTTGCTCGACTTTCACATGGGATTAAGAAAGTTGTTGGCAGGTATGGCATTCGTGTCATGTTTTCGGCTCCCACAAAACTGTCAACGTTATGCCGTGCGATTAAAGCGATTCAAGGAAGCAACCGTGCGGTTGGCTTGCCTAGTAGTGAGATAGGTTTTTTGAAAGAGCGATTGAAAACGGCGAGGTAATCTTTTCCTGCACAACGGTCGACATGTGGCGTGTGACTACTCTGGGTTTGTTTTGGTTTTTCTTGTGTATATAGAAGCTTCGAATAAAAATTCTTGTAGTTTCGAGTAAGCGCTGTGTCCCCTCTGTGTGGTTGTTTGTTAGCGCCTGGATTTTTCACAATGAATGAGCTAATGGGCTAGCTCAATTTCCGCGTAGCGCCTCTCACGGCACGCGCCGTCGCGCAGCGCGAAGTGAAGTGACTCATGTTACCCGGCCGATGCCCTACCATTCGCACGGCACTTTTTAACTCGCCGTGCGGGCTTCGTCTGTGTAGGGGGAAGTGTGACGCCATGTAAAGGAGATACCTGTTGTGCGTGATCGACGTCGCTGACGAAGCCGAAGATGAGGTGAACGAGGTTGGTGGCGTTTCGTGCTCGGCAAGTGGACCCCGCTGCTTTCAATAACCCGTCCCGGTCTTCATAAGCCACTGGTCGTGCGCGTGCGCGTGTGCCTGCGCGTGCGTGTGTGTGTGTGAAGGGCTCCGAAATTTCTGGAGCCCTTGCCTACAGCGTCCCTCATAGCCTTTCGTTAGTGACTGCGACATTGCAACTAGCGTGGAAAGCACAAGAACAGCGACAAAAGGAACCGATGGGACAGCGCGCTAGGAACGAAAGCACGAAATGAACCGACGAGACACTAGCGTGCTGTCCCGTCGGTTCCTTTTGTCGCTGTCCTTGTGCTTTCCACGCTAGTTGCAATGTCGCAGTCACTAACGAATTCACACCAACTAGCCCAACTGTCTTCCATGACCCTCATAGCCTGAGTCGCTTAGGGACGTTAAACCCAAATTAACCAATAATAAACCAAACATATATGGTTGGTTGGTTGGTTTATGGGGTTTAACGTCCCAAAGCGACTAAGGCTATGAGAGACGCCGTAGTGGAGGGCTCCGGAAAAGTAGGGGCTGCAGTGCAGAGGAAACGCGAGGGGAAGGATAGTAAGAACGTTTGCAAAGTTAAGCATGGAAACAAGTCCGTTGCCTGTAGGAAGGGAGTGGTGTATCTTATCCCTTTGTCATGCGGCCGTGTGTACATCGGCCAGACGGACCGTTGTATCAACATTCGCCTCACAGAACACGCCAATTCGGTCAGCAGCAGAGATAATAGAAATGTAGCACAACACTGCCTCACGTGTGATTGTGTTCCGTATTTTGTTGACACGGAAGTGTTGTTTGTACATCATGATCAGCGCACGAGGGAGATCGCGGAAGCATTTCACATCATCAGGAAGGGCGAGGGATGCGTAAGCAAATCGTCGATTAGCTTGTCAGGGAGGGAAATGAGCCTGCTTCATTCTGGGTAGGGAGGGTGAGGTAATGACACACGTGCCTTGAATGGATGATTGCTGTTTTTTGTTTTCTCTATTTTTACGCTTGTGAGTGGCAACAGTGTATCCTGGTTTGACAAGATGTCTTTGCGCATGTCTGTTAAATGTATAAATTGACTGCGTACGAATGAATAAAATTCAGTTGTAAGTTCAGCGCCGTCAGTCTGTTTCCCTTGTCCTCTGTCCGTGTTCGTAAGCGCTGGTTTTTCTACAATCGTGGTTATAGAGGCTTCAACCCAGCACGCGCAGGCGCACAAAGCTTGAAACACCAAAACAACAGAAACAGCAAACCAAACCACACGTGCGCATTAGCCTCATTGCACTGCAGCAGTACTATCAAGATATTCCCGTTCTACCTGATGTAACGCCACCGAAGGTTTTGCAAAGCGTGGAATGCGCGATGTGGCGATCAGATACGCCTCTACTGTTTCCCGGCACTTCTGATTCCTGTGCCTGAAGACAACGTCAGCCCGCCCCAAGTCAGGAGTACACACGCTGTCATTTTCCTTACTGCAGTCACGGCAGTGCTTTCCCAGTACTTACCCAGTTGGAAAAAAAAAACTTCCAGGGCCTATACTGAGAAAAGCAAGTAGTGATGAAACTGCATAACACATATCCAGTACCTGGTTAGTGAAAACAATAGGGAACTTTACCGGTATTAGTCGGCACAGCAGAGAAAGCCCAAGGGTGCTGCTCTGGCAGCCGTCCTTGCCACTGGTTGCCACGTATCTGGCCACGGCTGAGGCAATGCTCCCCGGTGGCTCAATCCAGTCCACCGCCGGCCTGCAGGGAGAAAGCCGCGGCCTTGGCTGTTCACTGCCAAATTTCTGCACCTACATTTGCTTAATCAGCGTGCCTCAAGCCCGCTTTGTGCACGCTTCCTGATTAGCCAACAGCTGGTCTGAAATAAATAATGCAGTGCTCTCACAGTCACTTGAGGCATGTTGCAAAGTTGGGCTTGCGGGTGAGCATTTATTATTGGTGCCCCAGAGCAAAATAGAGAGGGAACACGGCAAGAGATTAAAGGAACGACGAAGAAGCGGGTAGCGGCTGCGGGCCTAGTATGAGCGCACCGTCCCGCACCACTGCCCGCTTTTTCGTCGGGGCACCGAGCGATCATCCCGAAATCGAAGACGTCACTGCATGTAGGAAACCAAGACAGCGCTGGCATGGTCAGGTGGCAAATCCGCCCTGATCATTGCACAAGTAGGGTCCAAGTGGGGAAGGGCGTGGGGACCAGACTTGGCTCAGCCGTGAGAGCAGGAACTGGGCATTCGGCTGGAGACCAGACTTGGCTCAGCTGTGAAAGCAGGAACTGGGCATTCGGCCAAAGGAACCAGTTCGGCGAGTGCGATGCCACAGGGAGAGAGGCTGAAGTTCAGAATCGGAAGGTAGGTGCGGTTGTCGCGGACGGTCAGGATGGTGTGTGGAAGGATGACGTTACGCTGGAGGACAACGTGCTCGATCGGGTAAGTGACGTAGGCATCATCAGGAATAGGGGAAAACGGGGACATTGGAGCACAGACCAGAGCGTCGCGAAGCCAGCGAGTAAATTCAACGGCATGTAAGCGGAGCGGCTTGGTACTAGCGCTTTCAGAGCAGAGCGGCACGAGCAAACGAAGAAGGCCAGTGGAGCAATGATTTATCGCCGCGTGGGTGTTTAAACAGTCGATGCCGAGGATCATATAATGGGGGCAATGGTCGAGGACAGTAAACAGGACAGGTGTAGTACGACCAACAATGCACATTCCAAAGACGGCAGCGGCATTTCCGTCGGCGACACCAACGGCTGAGGAAACGGCAGGTGTCACAATCTTCTTCAGACGACGATGAAAGGAGGAGCTCAAGACAGGAATTGTCAATGAGAGCGGTAACTGGTACACCCTCCACGCAGATGCGGCGAGGAGCGAGAGTCAGGAGAGGAGGCCGGGTCGTCAATGCAGCGTCACCTCCAGGAAATGCGTTGGTTAGTTTTCCTAAATAGAACCAGGCAAGGGTGGAGTGGACAGGCGAAGTTGCGGCGAACGGGAGCGTCGGACGGCGCGTGACGGAGCGCTGGCGCTAGGGAAGAAATCGATTGTATTTCATCTGTCACCGTGTCGTCAATTTTCGTAATAATTGCTGTGAGGAGCGGGGCACACATCGTCGTCCTGGTCCCTGGATCATCGCCGCCTTCTGCTCGCCTTTTTCGACGGCCTAGAGGAAATGACTCCGACGCACGGCTGAATCCCAGCTCGACTTGACCAGAACCGACCAGCCGCTTTCCCCCGCCCTGTCCCCAGCCCCGACCGCAAGACACGATGGTCAGGACCAGACGACTACAAGAACCAAGACGCCACCCAGGCCCAAGCTGCCGGTGAGTCCATAAACCATGACCTTCGGCTCTGGATGACCGATTGCTGGAACTGAAGCACAGGGGGCAGCCGATCCTCAGATCATCTCATTCATGTTGGTGACAAGCCTTTCATCTTCTTCTATCCTTTGTGGCCATGCTCACCGTCATCTCACACTGCAGAATTCAATTAGACGATCGATCAGGACGATCGCTCGATTATTACGAAGAAGACGAAGAAGCGGACAGTGACGGGGACAGAGCGCTGGCGCTAGACCCGCAGCCATTAAAGAAATCATATTTCATCTCTCATCATTTCGTCCTGTTCCTTGCCTTGGCACCTCGTAACATTGTCATTTTTCCGCGATTCATGAAATAAATACTTGCATCATGAACAGCAAGGACAGAAATCAATAAAACCCAAGGAGGCACTTTCCATGCTCAGCACGGCGAATTGCTGGGACATAATAAGCGCGGAAAGAACCGCGAGTGGAACGAATACCACCTTAACTGCCTCTTCCCAGAGTGCGACTTTCTTTCCCTTCATTAAAACTTCCTGTTGGGCGAGTTGGTAGTTCATCTTGATGTAGAAGGGTTTATAGCGCAAATAAAGACACGGACAAAAGAGAGGAAACACACTTGATCGCTTTCCCTTGATCGCACACGGGCGCTGCAAGTGGTCTCAAGCATAATCCTCCAGGCACTGCACCACCCCACAAGTGTTGGGAACGAAGCTTTGACATATCACAATTCTTGAGCATTTTCTCGTTTTGTGGCTTGTCTTTCGCAGAAAACTCCACGTCCGCTTCGTAGCATTTCTAGCAAATATGGCAAATATGAAAAACTTTTGTCGGAAACCGCGCTTCTTGTGTGTCACCATAATAACGGAGGTATCGTGTATAAATTTACCCTCACGGCCCTAGGGAAATGCAAAGGGGAGCGAGGATACATAAATACAACTTAAACAGCAACAAAAAAGAGAGATAAAAGGCGAAAAGCACAAATATAATAATCAATCAATCTTTATTTCAGTTTCCGCATGCAAATTGTGGATGGTGAGAAAAAAGCAGCGAATGATACACCGCTTGACAAAGCCTCCCCATCCTTGCAAGTCAGCAGTTGGCACGAGGCAAAAAAAAAACGAAAACACTGCTAAAAAGTGGATACAAGTGCGCTTATGAAGAACAATTTTTACGGAGACAGAAATAATTGGCAGCAATAATTGTAGCAAAAGACTGTGAGGTTGTTACAGAGAGTTATTAAAGATAGTACACGCAGACACTTCGCACCACTGTAAACAGATTGCCGAAGAAAGCTTTTCCGGATGGCAGACAGACATAAATTCACTTTTACACTGAATGAGGCATTGAGGAACTTTGGCACAATACACCTTAACATACAAAATCCATAGTTAGTTCTGCATTTTGGTAGTGCAAACCTACTCTGCAATCTGATGTCGTACGATGAGAGGCGATATGTCATTGGTACAATCTGAGAAATAAATGAATCACCCATTTCTATCACCGTTTTGTAAAAACAAGCATATCTGGTTTGGTTTGGTTTATGGGGTTTAACGTCCCAAAGCGACTCAGGCTATGAGGGACGCCGTAGTGGAGGGCTCCGGAAATTTCGACCACCTGGGGTTCTTTAACGTGCACTGATATCGCACAGTACACGGGCTTCGAATTTCTCCTCCAAAGAAATTCAGCCGCCGCAGCCGGGATCGAACCCGCGTCTTTCGAGCCAGCAGCCGAGCACCATAGCCACTAAGCCACCGCGGCGGCAAGCATATCTCTAGTCAACTAATTTGTTGACGAGTATAATATTGCCACGCGCCTAACGCGCCGCGCGGCCTCCGCGCTGAGTCGAAGACGACGACGAAGCGGCGGTGGGCTCTCGAGGCGCGCTTCTTCTGTTCGGTGTCCTGGAACCTGGCGCTGTAATTAAAAGAAGGCTCCCAGTCTTGGCTTCTTCCCGACGCCTATCTCCACGGCCTCTCTGGTCGTGACACTGGTGGAGGTGCGGCCGATGCTCCCTACTCCTGAGGACGACTCGACACGCCCGCCTCTTGTGACCACCCCTGTCCATCGTGCCAGCCGGCGGATCCGAGGCTTGTCCCCCGAGGCCCTCCCTTCTGTCGGTGAGCCCTCGACTACCCCTACACTCATGGCGACGCCCATACCCGCCCTGCCTCCGACTGTCCCTGCAGCCAGCCCCACCTATCTCACTCTTCAGACCCCACGAACGCCTAAGCCCTTTCACGGTGACCTGTTTGAAGATGCCGAAGATTGGTTGGCGCACTACGAACGGGTTGCGACCTTCAACTGCTGGGACGCCGCTACAAAGCTGCGTAACGTATACTTTAGCCTTGAGGACTCTGCACGCACGTGGTTCGAAGACCGTGAGGCTACTTTCTCGACGTGGCAGGACTTTCGACGTCAGCTCCTGAGTACGTACGCCAACAGCGACCGCCGGGAGAGCGCGGAGCGTAGCCTGTCCTCTAGAATTAAGCTCCCCAATGAGGGTGTTGCCATGTACGTCGAGGATGTGACGCGTCTTTGTCATCGCGCCGATCCGGCAATGCCTGAAGAAAAAAAGCTGAGGCACCTCATGCGCGGCGTGAAAGACCAGCTCTTTTCCAGCTGGCAGCCAGCCTTCTCGCAAGAGTTACCTGTGACGAGCCACAAAGGGGACTGCGGGTTGTCGAGCCTAATGTCTCCCTCGTACTCACTAAGGGAGTTGCGGTGGCACGGGGCCTTGGATCCCTTCATGACGGTTGTACAGAGGTCCTTGTCACCAACTTCTGCAATGAGCATCGACATCTGTTTCGTGGCACAGCCATCGCTTACGTCGACTATGTTCAGGAAGTGGCCGAATGCTTTGCTTGCGAGGAGGGCACACCTGGAGCTGACACCGACGCGGTCACCAACGTCGACATCAATCCAGGCCTTCCACCCGCTGAAAAGAGGCAACTCCAGGACCTCTTGCGGGAGTTTGGTGCGTGTTTCACGTCGTCGTCTAAAGTGCGACAAACGTCGATAGTTAAACACCGCATTATCACGCATGAAGGAGCACGACCCATCTATCAGCAGCCCTATCGTGTGTCCCCTCGTGAGCGAGATGCTATCCAAACACAGGTCAAAGAGATGCTCACAGACGGCGTCATCCAACCGTCAAGCAGTCCGTGGTCGTCTCCTGTCGTGCTCGTGAAAAAGAAGGACGGGACACTACGATTCTGTGTCGACTACAGGAAGCTGAACAGTGTGACCAAGAAAGACGTGTATCCGCTCCCGCGTATCGACGACTTCCTCGACCGACTTCGTCAAGCCAAGTACTTCTCTTCGGTTGACCTCAGAAGTGGTTATTGGCAGATAGAAGTCGATGAGAGGGACCGTGAGAAAACCGCCTTCATCATACCGGACGGGCTGTATGAATTTCGCGTCCTCCCATTCGGGCTCTGCTGTGCTCCTGCCACGTTCCAAAGAATGATGGACACCGTTCTAACAGGTTTGAAGTGGCAGACCTGCCTTGTTTATCTTGATGATGTCATCATTTTTTCCGCAACGTTCACGGAACATCTGCACCGTCTCAGGACTGTCCTCGAAGCCGTTCGATCCGCCAACCTCTCCCTCAAACCAGAAAAATGCCACTTTGGGTTCACCGAATTGAAGTTCCTCGGGCACGTCATTAGTGCTGCCGGAATCCGAGCTGACCCAGAGAAGCTTGCTGCCGTTGCTGCCTTTCCGGTCCCCGTCCACAAAAAAGCAGTCCGACGCTTTCTGGGCCTGTGCTCCTATTATCGCCGCTGCATTAGAAATTTCGCCCAGCTCTCCAGCCCTCTGACGCTCCTAACCCGTGATGACACGTCATTTTCCTGGGGCAACGAACAGCAGGCTGCCTTCGACGAGTTACGACGCCGACTCCAATCACCGCCCATCTTGGCACATTTCGACGAAAATGCCGACACAGAGGTGCACACGGATGCGAGCAACGTCGGCCTTGGCGCCGTTCTAGTTCAGCGGCAAAACGGTGTCGACAAAGTAATTGCCTACGCCAGCCGCGCACTGTCGCGCGCTGAGTTGAACTACTCTACCACGGAAAAAGAATGTTTAGCGGTAGTCTGGGCCGCCGCTAAGTTCCGCCCATACCTGTATGGCAGACCGTTTTGTATCGTCACCGACCACCACTCGCTGTGCTGGCTGAAAAATTTAAAGGACCCTTGCGGCCGCCTAGCACGTTGGGCATTACGCCTGCAGGAATTCGATTTCACCGTCACCTACAAGTCAGGCCGGAAATACACCGACGCTGACAGCTTGTCCCGCGCTCCCGTCGAACCTCCCCCACAAGACACCACCGACGATGATAGCTTCCTTGGAGAAGTCAGCACGTCTGAGCTCGTTTCGAGACAGCGTGCCGACGCCGAGCTGCGTCTGCTCATCGATCATCTCGAAGGTGGGTGCCCTGAAATACCACGATACCTCGCTCGTGGACTGTCGTCGTTCTGCCTGCGGAGAGGAGTGCTTTATAAAAAGAACTCTGCCTCAAGTCCGACAACTTACCTGCTCGTCATACCGTCTGATCTACGGGATGAAGTCCTCCTTGCCTGCCATGATGAACCAACTTCCGGCCACCTTGGAGTTACACGCACCTTGTCCCGAATCCGGCAGAACTATTACTGGCCCAACCTTACTTCAAGTGTGAAGCATTATGTCCGGACATGCCGGCAATGCCAGCGGCGGAAAAAACCCGCGCTCAAGCCTCCTGGACTGCTTCAGTGCATCGAGCCGCCACAAGTACCATTCGACAAAGTTGGCATGGACCTTCTGGGGCCATTTCCTCTCTCGTCGACCGGCCACAAGTGGATCGTAGTCGCCACAGACTACTTGACCCGCTACGCTGAAACGAAGGCCCTGGCGCGAGGTACTGCCGCCGAAGTTGCCCACTTCTTTATGCACGACATCGTGCTTAGACACGGCGCCCCATCGGCCATCATTACTGACCGAGGCAAGGCGTTTACAGCCCGACTCCTACGTGACATCCTAGCGCTTAGCCATACTGCTCATCGACCAACAACAGCGTATCATCCACAAACCAATGGTCTAACGGAACGGCTCAACAAAACATTGGCGGACATGATCTCGATGTACGTCGACGTTGAACACAAAACCTGGGATGAGGTCTTGCCTTACGTCACCTTCGCATATAATACTGCGACGCAGGAAACCACCAAGTTCACCCCGTTCCGTCTCGTGTATGGCAGAGAGGTACGCATGATGCTAGACGCCATGCTGCCGTACGGCGACGCAGAGCTCCCCCCTGAAGCAGGCGACTTCGTGGAACAAGCAGAGCAGGCCCGTCAGCTGGCCCGCTTGCACATCAAAGACCAGCAATCCGCCGATGCCCGACACTATAACCTTCGGCACAGGGACGTGCACTACGAGCCGGGCGATCACGTGTGGGTGTGGACATCCGTGCGCCGCAAGGGATTGTGCGAAAAGCTTTTAAATAGGTATTTTGGCCCGTACAGAGTCCTGCGCCGCCTCAACAGCGTCAACTATGAAGTTGTCCCCCATGGAACTGTGATCGCCGGCCCTCAGCGTCACCGGCCGGAAATCGTGCATGTAGTGCGCTTAAAGCCGTACTTTGCGCGTGACTGAGCGCTGTGTTCACGCTTCGTTTTGTACCTTTCTTCCCTTACCCCACGTGTGAACTTGACTCTCCCCGCATTCATCTAGCGCGCATTGTATAGTTCACCTCACCCCTATTTTCCTTCTTTTTTTGCTCCTCCTCCTCCCTCTGTACATATCCCATTCCACATCGAGACGATGTTTGCTTTCGCGGGGGGGAATAATGCCACGCGCCTAACGCGCCGCGCGGCCTCCGCGCTGAGTCGAAGACGACGACGAAGCGGCGGTGGGCTCTCGAGGCGCGCTTGTTCTGTTCAGTGTCCTGGAACCTGGCGCTGTAATTAAAAGAAGGCTGCTTCTTCCCGACGCCTATCTCCACGGCCTCTCTGGTCGTGACAATATTATTATGTAGGTGAATGTGTCTAGTAGGCGAATATGACCCGTTGACAATTGCACCAAGCATTTTCTTTTGCAATGTTTACAGTTTTAGGACGCTAGATACCATTGCATTCCCCAGACAAGAAAACAATAGCTTAGGTGGGAATAAAAAAATGCATAATACAAAGTACTTTTAGTTTTGATAGGTAAATTATGCCTGTTACGCAACGTAATTTCGACGATTCTAGAAAGTGTTGATGCAAGGTTATTAACATGTGCATCCCATGTCGTACTGCTGAATGTTACACCCAATGATTTAAAGGTGTCCACGTACTCAATCACACTTCCACTGATGTATAACGAGGGGCGTTGAAGTAGTTTTCTTTTTAGAAGGAAGAGTACTGCTTTAGTTATCTCTTTGTTTATCTTTAGTGAGTTCTCCGATGACCATGCGGCAAGTGATAAGAGCGCATGGTTTGCGGGATCTACTAAGCGGTGTACATCATTGGAATAAAAGAATAGGCTGGTGTCGTCTGCATATATGGTTGCTGATGTTAGTAATATCATTTATATATATATTGAACAGTAGGGGCCCCAAAATACTACCCTGAGATAACCCATTCGAAATTCTCAGAATCTCTGAAGAATGAACAGATTCACAACAGCGCTACGGAACGAGGACAGAAGGAACACGAAAAACACAGGACGGGCGCTGTGTTTTTTGTGTTCCTTCTGTCCTCGTTCCGTAGCGCTGTTGTGAATCTGTTTATTAAGCATGAACCAACTAGCCCACACCAGAATCCTCTTAGAACTCTGAAGAATGATTAATCACCACATATTGAGACCGCGAACTCAAATAAGATTTAATTAGGCTGAGAGCAAGCCCACGCATGCTGTAGTGTTCCAGCTCTGCGTAAAAAACATCATGGTTTAAGCAATCGAAGACTTTGCTCAAGTCAACAAAAATCAAAAGAGCTACTACTGGGGCTAGTTGAAAATACATACTTGAAAGAATTGGTGAGCACTAAAAAACACGGAACAGGGACGAACACACAGGACGAAGCGCTTTCTAACAACTGCTTTAATCTCAAAAGGAACATGACTATATACACACATTTGACGTCAAATCATGCACAGAAGAGGGAGGAACGCACGCGCTGACAAGAATGAACAAAAATACCGAGCTGTGACACAAAATTTTTTTATATGTATTCCTTTTGAACCAGTAGTGCATGCTCAGTAGCTATTTTCTCTAAAACCATATTGGCAGTCAGTTATTACGGAATGTTAAAACAGGAAATGTTGAAGGAAGCGAATTAGCTGTTCTAAACCCTTAAAGAAAAGGAAGTATAGACACTGCAGAAGAACTTGCTTTGGGGCTAGTTGGTTCATGATTGAAGTTCAGAATGGCGCAAAAGACACACACAAAGAAAAAATAGGGGATGACACAAAGAGCGCCTACTACCAACTGAGTTTATTGCGGAAACACCCTCTTTTATAAGGCAAGACATATCAACCACGAACCGGAAGCAGAAAAAGCACATATTCATAGTTTGAATTCACATTTCGAATCACCATCGGCCGAAAAGAAAAAGCCACAAGAACAAAAAACAGAATCTAGAACTACACGTGGCCGTCTAAGAAACCCAGCTCCTGGCGGCAGAGTTTAATCGATGAAGTGCTAATGCACGTGGACCCAGCTTTCTGTATATGATATGCTTCTATAATCTCTCTTTCAAATCGCTCCCTGCCTCTGCCGATAAACGTTGCCTGTTCCAGCATCGGTCCGCAATCTCTGCATTCCCTACAGTGATTAGGCAGGTTGCCCCTGTCATTGTTTTTAACTGTTCTTCTCTGCTCGCTACCTCTCTCGTTGAAACACCGGCGAGTCTGGCCAATGTAGGCGGATCCACAGCTGAGCGGTATGCGATATACGACTTCGGACTTGCATTCAGTGAACCGTATCTGATGCTTGATAGCGCAACTTCGGGGTCGTCTGTTCATTATGGAGCAAATTTTTGCAAGCTTGCATGGTGCTGAAAACAACACATTTACACCATATCGACCGCGATATGGAAGATAGCGCACAATATCAAGAAGGTAGGGGGTCGATATGGTGTAAATGTGTTGTTTTAAGCACCATGCAAGCTTGCAAAAATTTGCTCCATGATGAACAGACGACCCCGAAGTTGGGCTATCAAACATCATTCACCAGGGTGCAAATTTGGGCAAGTCGGTATTGATCCATAACATAAGAGTAGCGCAAAGCCAGGACGACGGACACAAGGGGAGAGAACACACACCAACAACACAGGCGCTAACTTCCGACTGACGAAGAAAACCAAACCCAACCAAGTGAACGGAACCTGAGCAAAACTAGCGCATGCGCTGACCTAAGAGAAAAAATCGAAAAAGAAGAAAAAAAAGAAAATAAGAAAAAAGGGTGCGATAAAATGCGATAAAAAAAATGTGAGATCACGGATGTGATCTCACATCTAGCTTTGCACTGCAAAGATTGCCATAACATAAGAGTAGCGCAAAGCCAGGACGACGGACACAAGGGGAGAGAACACACACCAACAACACAGGCGCTAACTTCCGACTGACGAAGAAAACCAAACCCAACCAAGTGAAAAGAACCTGAGCAAAAGTAGCGCATGCGCTGACCTAAGAGAAAAAATCGAAAAAGAAGAAAAAAAAGAAAAAAAGAAAAAAGGGTGCGATAAAATGCGATAAAAAAAAATGTGAGATCACGGATGTGATCTCCACCCTGGTGAATGATGCAGAGCTGGAACACTACAGCATGCGTGGGCTTGCCCTCAGCCTAATTAAATCTTATTTGAGTTCGCGGTCTCAATATGTGGTGATTAATCATTCTTCAGAGTTCTAAGAGGATTCTGGTGTGGGCTAGTTGGTTCATGCTTAATAAACAGATTCACAACAGCGCTACGGAACGAGGACAGAAGGAACACGAAAAACACAGCGCCCGTCCTGTGTTTTTTCGGGGTCGTCTGTTCATCATGGAGCAAATTTTTGCAAGCTTGCATGGTGCTTAAAACAACACATTTACACCATATCGACCCCCTACCTTCTTGATATTTTTTTTGGACAAATGCTCAGTCGTTGCTGAGAGTAGAGGTAAGCTAACTCGCGAAATTGTGGAAGCTGCTCAGATTGCTGCCTTACAAGATAACTGCGTTAGTACTCTGTCCATTTCCTTGACTAAACGAGAGCTGGCCTTCTTGGGTTCAAAACAACCGTGATCTCACATTTTTTTTATCGCATTTTATCGCACCCTTTTTTTCGATTTTTTCTCTTAGGTCAGCGCATGCGCTACTTTTGCTCAGGTTCCGTTCACTTGGTTGGGTTTGGTTTTCTTCGTCAGTCGGAAGTTAGCGCCTGTGTTGTTGGTGTGTGTTCTCTCCCCTTGTGTCCGTCGTCCTGGTTTTGCGCTACTCTTATGTTATGTATCAAACATCAGATACGGTTCACTGAGTGCAAGTCCGAAGTCGTATATCGCATACCGCTCAGCTGTGGATCCGCCTACATTGGCCAGACTGGCCGGTGTTTCAACGAGAGAGCTAGCGAGCACAGAAGAACAATTAAAAACAATGACAGGGGCAACCTGCCGGAACACTGTAGGGAATGCAGAGATTGCGGACCGATGCTGGAACAGGCAACGTTTATCGGCAGAGGCAGGGAGTGATTTGAAAGAGAGATTATAGAAGCATATCATATACAGAAGGCTGGGTCCACGTGCATTAGCACGTCATCGATTAAACTATGCCGCCAGGAGCTCGGTTTCTTAGACGGACACGTGTAGTTCTAGATTCTGTTTTTTTTTTGTTCTTGTGGCTTTTTCTTTTCTGCCTATGGTGTTTCGAAATGTGAATTCAAACCATGAATATGTGTTTTTTCTGCTTCCGGTTCGTGGTTGATATGTCTTGCCTTATAAAAGAGGGTGTTTCTGCAATAAACTCAGTTGGTAGTAGGCGCTCTTTGTGTCATCCCCTATTTTTCCTTTGTGTGTGTCTTTTGCGCCATTCTGAACTTTAATAATAGACACCGGTCTATAGTTTCCCAACTTGTTTGCATTGCCTTTTTTATATATCATGACTACCCTGGCTACCTGCATGTCGGTAGGAAATTGTGCAGTCATAAGTGCGGTGTTATATATGTAGGTTAGGCATGGCGTAATTATGTAATTAACTGGTTTGCTCTGTATAGTGTGTGCATCAAGACTACACCTACGCACAGTAATGCTTAGGAGCAAACACACACACAGACTAATACTTTTGCAAATGCCGCGGCGATACATTAAAAGCAGTGCTCAAACAGCAAAGGGCACAATTTACAATGCAAGAAGGTGCGTTAAAAAAATTAATGGCTTTTTGAAATGCAATATTATTCTGTATATTAGCGAACTAACGTTGAAGTCATTCTGTCTGACGCAAGTTCTGGTTACGAGAGTCATGAAACCATTCTGAGTGACAAGGTGGCTCGTGCCAGAATGTACTTGATTCAGTAACACTGCGATACCCAGCATTATTTTTCTTTAGTGTTTCTTGTTGTTTTGCATTGTCACACCTTTTACTGTACTTCTCCTCCTGCTAGGGCCAGCTTTTTAGCCTGCAGTATCAATAAATAAATAAATATATAAATAAACTTCACGGCGGGGATCAGTGTGCGCTGATATGTAAGACGGTCTTGTTGGCAACTTTTCTTCGATACAGCAGCGGTGATAAACTTTATCAAAACGGCATAATGAACCTAGTGACCTCCGATGAGAAAGAAACAGTACGGAGATGATTGATTTCATGGCAGTCACATTACTCACTCGGCGACAGGAGAGCTTCCAGATTAGAAACGACGGAACCAATGCAAGAGCTTTAGATAGATGTAGCATATTCTAATTACGAGTGTACCGACGTTTCGTGATGAAACAATTAATGAAAGAGAGAATTTTTTACGAATACACCCAAGCGTGTGTTTAGACTTACTTGTCATTTCGCAAACAGGTAACAAGAAACGTAAACACCCAAGTCTACTACGATGACCGAGTTTCAGAAGAAACACAGTTCACGTGGCAAGTGGAAGGTGCGTTTGACAGACGAGAAATCGAACATGCTTACCCTTATTAGCCAATCCAAAACGCTGTTAATTTGGACTAAAGGCAAGACACATCATTATAATAATTTATCATCAGCGAAACTACACCCACTGCCGGGAAAAGGCCTGTCCCATGTCTCTGCTATTAGTCCTGTCCTGTTCCAGCTGCCGCTACTTTATACACGCACGCTTTTTAATCTCATCCGCCCAACTAGCGTTCAGCTGGGCCTGCTTTATTTGCCCTGTCTTGGTATCCACTTCGTTACCCTTCATGACCAGCGGTTATTTTGCCTTCGCATTAGATGCCCTGCCTAAGCCATTTATTCATCATGATTTCGACTAGGATGTCATTAAGCCGCGTTCGTTGCGCTACCGACTGTGCCCGCTTCGTGTCCCTTATTGTTACATCGATCACTTCCTTTTCCATAGCTTGCTGCGTTGACAGTTTGAGCTGGACACTTTTTGTCATCCTTATATTTAACACACCATAGCGCTTCTTACACTCCAAAGGTTCTATTTGAACTATCTTAGAAGAAAGCAATGCTTAGGTTAATAAAACATCAGTATAACATGAATCAGTGATAGGATTAAGGTCATCCCGCTTAGGGTAATAAACGCCTTATGTTGGCAAAAAGAACTGAAACGAGTGTACAGTGCCAGACGACGGACGGCCCACTGCCCCTCGCGCGTATCCATATCCGTGTCAGGCCAGAGATGTCGTGACTCTAGTGCACCCCGGCTAAGGAGCCAGAAGATGAGCCTGCTGAGTATGCGATGAGCCCGAGAAAACGTGACTTGAGTCACGATCACGAAATGGTGTAGGGTATCGTACTTACTCGCGTAATTGCGCATCCTTGAGCTATTGCCCGAGCTCATTGAAAGAAAAACCTCCAGCTGGCCAATCTGTGCTCAGTGCTGCACCAGACCGCCAGAACACGGAGCGGCCGCGTTGCCATGTGAGGCTGGGAAGTGGCGAGGGGACGCCGCTCTAGGAAGGCCAAGCCTAAGAGAAGTGAGGCGTGCGAGCAGCGGGAACCAGCTTGCTTCGATAGCCTCGATGACTACCCCACCCCCCTTTCCCGAGACACATGGCTGAATAGCCACATGAAGGAGATCTGTAGTAGTCCTGCCGTGCCCTTGTACGTATCACGCCATGCTTATTGCTTGCTGGTCAGTGTTGTTGACGTCGTGTGATATCGAGAACAATCCAGGACCTACAACGGACGATTGGGGTTAAGCGTCCCAAAGCGACTCAGGCTATGAGGGACGCCGTAGGTAAAGGCTCCGGAAATTTCGACCACCTGAGGTTCTTTAACGTGCACTGACATAGCAAAGTACACAGCCCTCTAGGATATCACCTGCATCGAAATTCAGCCGCCGCGACCGGGATCGAACCAACGTCTTTCGGATCAGCGGCCGAGCGCCGTAACTACTGAGCCACTACGGCGGGGTACCACAACGAAGGAATACTGGAGGGCGATTGCACCAGTCTTCTATCAAGGTGGACGTGTTGAAACCGACCAGAGGGCTGGGGGAATGCTCCGAGCGGCGAAGTGACATGCCTTGTGACTTCAGCGCGCTGGCATTGATTGCAGGAGCGTGCCCAGGTGCGACAATCCCGCTGCATGGACGGCCAGACATAGCGGTCGGACACGAGGCGCGTATGTCGGGTGGCTGAGATTATGCAGCTGGTTGAAGAGGCCACCGCGATGGGAAAGGGGCACGTAGCGCCTGCTTAGTGCTGTTGACATGTCGCAGTAGATAGTCGTTGTCGATCCAGGTATAGGGACTTGTTGCAACTGTAGTGAGGACCCGCCCTTAGGAAGTTCTTGCACTTCGACATCCATAGTCTGAGCCTCGGCGAGGATGTCAGCTGTTATTGCGAAGAACTGATAGCTACCACACGTGAAAGCACGTCGGCGACTACGTTGTCCTTCCCGCTAACATGTTGGATGACGGTGCTAAACTGGGCAATGAACGAGAGCTGGTTCTGCTGGACCGGCGGGATTTGTCGCGGCGTTGAGAGAAGGCGTAGGTCATAGGTTTATGGTCGCTGTAGAGAGTGCAGTGCTGGGCTTCTAGAATGTGCCGAAAGTGTTCAACTGCTTCGTATATGGCCAGAGGTTCTCGGTAGTAAGCTGGCGAACTCGACGGGGCGGGGGTCGTGGTTTCGTTTGTGTGACTGGCCGCAGAAGGGGTCGTTTTCCGAGCTGAGAGTTTCTTGGAGAAGAACGCCAAGGGATTCCAGGTGTTGTCTACGCGTTGCATAAGGGCGGCGCCGACGGCGAAGTTAGAGGCGTCCGTGAAGAGCCCCAAGGGAACGTCTGGCACGGGATGGGAGAGAAGCATGGTGGTGCAGAGAGCAGCTTTGCATTCTTCGAAAAGTTGAGTTAAAGCCGGTGTGCACGTGACGGGTTGGTTTCCTCGTAGACCGGGAGGAGGCGGTGGAGCGAGCGCGGCTTCGGCCGTTTATCTGTTTTTTCAGCCAGCGTCCGCTTCGGCGGACGCGGTTGATGCTGCGACGCGCGTCTTTTATTTCTCTCTTTCCTCTGATCTTTTAACTCTCCTCTGTCTGCACGCGGCAGCGGTGGTGGCTCGGCTTGAGCCAGTAGGCAGGCCCGTGCAATTTCCTTTTCATCCTTCTCTCATTCGCAACACCTCTTAGACCAGCCAAGGCATCATGGAGGGGAGCCTGGTAGTCGGCTGCGTGTAGCAAGAACACCTGTAAAAGTTCAGCATGCCGAGGAAACGGCGAAGGAGTTTAGCGGTCGTGCGTTGGAGGCAATTTTTCAGATCTGAGATGCGTTGAGGCAAAGGTCGAGTTCCCTCTGATGAAACTTCATAGCCGAGGAATTGGACGACTGAAGCGCCGAGCGTGCTCTTTGGGACACTGACGAGTAGGCCGTGGTAATCGAGGCGTTGGAAAAGGAGACGAATGTGCATGGGGTCTTCGTCGGCGTTACGGGAAAAGACCAATATATCCTCAAGGTAGACGAAGCAGAAGTCGAGGCCGCGGACGACTTCGTCAATGAAACGTCGAAAGGTTTGTCCAGCACTCCTCAGTACAAATCTGGTTGTGCCGGCGGTACTGGGTATCCAGAGGACAGCGAAGCGCGGTCAAGCGCTGCAGTGAAAGAAGTAGATAACTGAAGGGAAACTTGAACAAGCCGAAAGGGGTGATGAATATAGGCCTTCATCAAGTCTAGCACGGAGAAAACGTGGCAGCCATTAATGCGATTGGCGAAGTCCTGTATGTAGTGAACGGGGTATCTGTCCGGAATGGTGCGGGCGTTGAGGGCATGGTGGTCACCACAAGGCCGCCAGCCTTCGGTCTCCTTCGGGACAAGGTGGAGTGGGGAGGCCCATGGGCCGCGGAGCGGCGGGCGGTTCCCTCACAAAGTATGGCTTCGAACTCTGCTTTGGCTATGCGCATGCGGTCCGGGGCAAGGCGACGGGCGCGGCAAAAAACCGGGAGGCCTGGGGTGGCCCGAATGTAGTGCACAGTGGTGGGCTGCACATCACGTGGCAACCAGCTAGGGCACGTCAAACTGGGAAATTTGGCGAGGATGGTGTTGTATGGTGAATGATTTTCAACACCGAGTACTTTCATGCTTGGCAGGTGGGTAGTCGTTCGTTGTCCTGGCGAAGAATGTCCCGTTGTCGCGTCGATGAGATGGTCGTGGCGGCAACCCGGAAGGAGGCTGCAGTGCGCCAAAAAGCCTGAGCCGATTATTGGCTCGATGGCGCCGGCGATCACAAAATTCCAATGAAGGCCTTGGCGTAGGTTTTTAAGCTGGTTGTGCAGGCGGAGAGAGCCGTAAGTCTTGACTGTGGGCCGGTTTGCTGCGCTGAGCTCGAAAGACGTAGGAGGCCGGGTACATTGAACGTGGGCTTGTGGGCAGCAGCAGATGTAGGAGCTGCTGTCCACAAGGAAGCGTTGCTTTGTAATTTGGTCGGTGACGAAGATACAACGGCCTCCAGGTTGGCAGCTCATAGCCATGTCTACGAGCTGCTGTTGGCGTTTCCCTGATGTCCAGCGGGGCAGGGTGGTCGACATTTTCGTGCTCTGTCCCCAAAGCGTCGATGGCAGTAGCACCGACCGTTTTCACCAGGCTGCTGCGGCGGGGTGGTGTTACGGTCACAGCTTTGCGGGTGGGGCATCGGCAAGTGTTCACCTAAGCGTCATTGAAGGGAGCTGAGCTGTCGATTGATATCGTCGATGCGATGCGCAAGCTCTGTGGTGTTCAGCGGTGCGGCGACAGCCTGGATGGCGGGCGACAACTGCGGCAAAGAGACCTCGATGGCGCGGTCAGCGCTCTCGGCAAGTTGGTCGAGAGGTAGTGTAAGCTGAGCCTGCAGAATTGCCTGGACGTGCAGTGGAAGTTGTTGAAGCCAAAGTGCTAGCAGTAAAGAATCCTGGACATCCATGTTGCACGCGAGAGCGCGCATGCGGCGGAGGAGCCGCGAAGGCTTGCTTTCGGCTAAGTTCTGCGGACTGTAGTTGTCGCACCTTCTGTTCTTCTGAGAGCGACAGTGGCGGATGAGTTCAGTCTTGAGGTGTTCGTAAACGTTGACCGTTGGTGGGTTGGCAAGGCTATCCCGTACCTCGTTGGCGTCGCGGGCATCGAAGTGGGCAATGACATGACCGCAGCGGGTCCGGTCCTGCGTGATGTGTGCGAGGGAGAACTGGGCCTCGACTTGGGCGAACCATACCTCGGGCGAGTCGGCCCAAAACGGCGGAAGCTTGACAGCGACACGCCCGACACCGTGCGGGGCAGCTTGCGGGGTGCCGTCTGCCGGGGTTCTGACGCCCTCGGCGGAGTCGGTGGGATGCTGCTGCATGGAAGCACCGAGTCGGCCGTGCCCTTCCTGAAGCTGTTGCTCCTGGTCGCTCATGGCGGTGCGTTATTTTCCGTTATCCGGGTCATCAGATGTGGGATGTCGTTTCTGCCGACGGACAGATCGCAAAGTATACGTGGCGACTGTTTATTCGATTAGCGGTGGCTGCGGACGAGCATATCAACGCTGTGCTCGTCTCGGTAGCGGAATGAAAAAGCCGCCCTTGCCAGCCGAGCAGCCTATTTGTGTAGCCACCGTCGGCGACGCATGCCTCCGGTGACGCAGTGATGGCGCTGTGTTTTATCGCTAACTCAGTCCAGCGTGTAGCCGTGTTACGCTCGGCCGGATGATAACAAGGCAGAGGCTGCGCGTAAATATGCGCAGAGTGTGTCGCCACAACACCGAGTCATTAGAAGATCTGAAAATGGGCGTTGTAGGCAATGTCTTTCAGAAAGAACTCAGTGTTGAGGTTAGGGCAATAGAAAAAAATCGTTTGTGAAAAAAGAATTTAGGAGACACCACAGCGGTAGTTATGAAATTATATTACTCTAAGAAAAAGACAGCGCTCCTAAATGCTGCCAGAAGCTTAAAGGCAAAAATCTGTCAGCGTAAGCAGTGACTACGTAGAAAATATTGTAGGCGTTCAAAGAAATTATGGCAGTCTGCTACTGTCGAACGGTGAAACGGACGAAAGGCTGGACGTTTGCTATCGTCCGAAGACTAATCTGTGTCGCCGCTGCGGGAAGGAGCATCCTGCACCACCGGAGGGAGAGTCGCTGACCTGCACGCCGGACTGCATCGTGTGTCATGGGGCGCACAGCACGGGAAGTCGGAACTGCAAGTTTCGCCTAGCCCGTCAGCAGCCGACGGGTCTGCAGCAGAGCAACGAGGGCAAGAGCCAAACTGGCAAGGAGGAGCGGCGTTCGAGGCCCAGGAAGCGGTCATCTAGCGGTGCTAGAGGCGATAGCAAGAGCAGGGACCGGTCAGCTTCCTTCCCACAACTGCCCGGACCAGAGCCTGGCAAAGGAGGAGGGCAAGGTTCCGGTCATGGAAGAAGCCCAAGTGCCACGAGGAAAAAGGTTAGCTGGCCCAACGCGGGCTCCCAAAATGAGACTGCTCGAGAGAAGGAGCTACAAAGGCAGGTGCTGCAGCAAGCCAAAACTATCAAAAAGATGGAAGCTAGGATAGCAGAGATGGAACGCGCACTTAAAACCGGCAGAGTAGAAAGGGTACAGACGCCGTTGGCCCAGGCCCCACAGCAAGCGGCGCAGGCGAACGCTTCTCGCGTGGACGATAACACTGTTATGGAAGTGGAGAAAGTGGAGAATCGGGGGACGGTCAAAAGGCCACCGCCGGCAGATGATGGAGCTCATGCAAAGAGAGTAGCAGAAACTTCGGCGACGGACACGCCGCAGCCAGTAGTTAAAGTCACTAGTCTTAAGAGGGATATGCTTACCCTTGCGGAGACAGTAGGAAAACTGGAAGAAAGACAGGATAGGTTGGAAGGTCGGGTCGACAGGATTGAAAATAGACTAGGCAACATTGAGGAGCGTCTTGACGCCTTCACCAATGACTTGCAGGATTTCCAGACCCAGGTAATGGACATGTTAAACAGCTAAATGCTATGCTAGAGGTTATATTGCCTCCCGTAGTCGGCCAAGAGCCGATGTTAGTGAACCTAGTGCCTCATCATGGCCCCTCGCCAGCAAATTGAGGTTTGGCAGTGGAACTGCAGGGGCTTCCGTCGCAAGCGGGGGAACCTGCATTTGCATATACAAAATCTGGATAGTAAGCCGGACATGGACATTATAGCTTTGCGGGAGGCTAGCGGCTCGGTGAAATTACCGGGATTTAAGACATTTACACCACCAGAGATTGATCGAGGGGGCGTATCGAGCGTCTTCACGGCCGTGCTAGTCCATCGCAACACCACAGTGATTCAGCATACCATAGATAGCAGCAGAGAGGACTACGTCCTGCTGGAGATTTTGCCCAAAAGAAAGGACGATAAGAGTCTATCGGTTCTTAATGTATACTCCTCTCCAAAAGATAAGGGGGTGGGCTTGCCAGACCTCCTGATAAAGACGCAACGGCTAGCGGCTAGCTCTCAACTCATCGTGGTGGGAGATTTCAATGCGCCTCATCCGGAGTGGGGCTACATCCGAGCCAGCCCGAAGGGAAATAAGCTTTGGCAGGTTGCCCTGGACCTGCGATGGACGATCTTGAACAACCCGCTAGATCATACGAGGATAGGCAACAGCGTGAGCATAGACACCTCTCCAGACCTCACATTTGTGAATGGTATCAGGGATGCAAAGTGGGTAAACACGGGACAGCCCCTGGGAAGTGATCACTATATCCTTTCCACGATATTTAGTGCTGCTAAGCACAAAGACACGGTGAAAGGAACTCGAGTGACGGACTGGGAAAGATTTCGGAAATACAGGAATGACACAGTGAACGGGGAAATCGAGGACTTAGGAGCCTGGATTGACACACTCAAGCAGTCCGTGAAGAGTGCCACAGAAGAGGTTCCGACGGAGGAGGAGGGCTTTACGGCCGACTCTAGATTGTTACACATGTGGGAAGCACATGCGAGTCTCCTTCGGAGATGGAGGAAACAAAGGCATAATGATGTCCTCCGTAAGAAGATGGCCAAGCTAGAACGAGAAATCGAAACCTACACATTGGAGTTACAGTGCAAACAGTGGGGGCAGATTTGTGACCGGGTGAATGGGCAATTAGGATGCAAAAAAACATGGCAGTTGTTGAGGCACCTTTTAGACCCGGCGGCAACCAAATCTGCGTAGAAGGGGCAAATGGCTAGGTTAGTGCATCGGTATCAAGTCACGATTGGGGAATTTATTCATGAACTCCGAAGCCGTTACATAAACAGAGAGGCGGGCGGTTGCTTGCCGGATTACTCGGGAGAGGAAAACCTTGAATTAGATGCAGACTTTACGGTGGCGGAGGTTGAGTTTACAATGGGCCAGCTTCGTACCACGTCAGCAGCGGGTCCGGACGGGGTTACTAATAAAATGCTGAGGAACCTGGATTTCAAGTCAGTGGGGGCACTCACGAATTTGATGAATAAATATTGGGCGGCCGGGGAGATTCCGCCTGAGTGGAAGCATGCTAGGATTACATTTATTCCTAAAGCAGGGAAGAAGCTCTGCCTTGAGAATCTGCGTCCCATCTCGCTGACGTCGTGCTTGGCCAAATTGATGGAGCATATAGTCCTGAGCAGGCTTCAGGGTTAATGTAGAGGACAATGAGTTGATACCTGAAACAATTATTGTCTTCAGGGCTAGTTTATCAATGCAGGACGTCATGATACAGCTCAAAAAAGACGTGGTTTATCCTGGGTACGGCACGGGCACCAAGGCTATCTGGGGGCTCGACCTCACTAAGGCCTTTGACAATGTTACCCATGAGGCAATATTGAGGGACCTATCGGACATAGGACCGGGGGGAGAACCTTCTGGTACATCAGATCGTTTCTGGAGGGTAGGACTGCGGAGATTGTAGTCGGAGAAATGAAATCGGATCCCTTCCCATTGGGGGGCAGGGGGACACCGCAAGGGTCGGTATTATCGCCCTTCCTATTTAATCTCGCCTTTATCAAGATACCACCCAGGCTACAAGGGATATCGGGACTTAAACATACATTTTATGCGGATGACATTACTCTATGGGTAACAAGAGGCAGTGACGCACAATTGGAAGAAACTCTACAGCAGGCGGTGGACATTGTGGAGGAGCTAGCAGGGGAAGCAGGACTCTCATGCTCTCAGCCCAAGTCCGAGCTTTTTGTGCTGAGGGATAAACCAAGAGGGATACATGCGAGGCACTTTATGCCGCCACCACCTTTAGAGGTGAAAGTGGGGGGAAAGTACCGGTCGCTGAGGTCCAAACGATCAGGATCCTGGGTATACATCTGCAGACTAACAGGAAGAATAGCGAGTCCTTGGAAAGGCTTAAAAATGCGGTCAATGCTACCGTGCGGCTAATCAGGAGAATTGCCAATCATAAGAGAGGTGTTAAGGAAAAGGACTTGTGTAAGCAAGTGCAGGCGTTTTGTGCGGAGTAGAATAGTGTATGCGACGCTTTATTTGAAGTTGGACGCGGCGGAAAAAGGAAAGGTGGAGGCTATGATTAGGCAGGCGTATAAAGCGGCTCTTGGGTGGCCTCACAATGCGTCTACCGATAGACTGCTGGGATTAGGGGTGCACAACACCCTAGAAGAACTACGCGAGGCGCACTTGGTGATGGAGCTCGGTAGGCTTTCAAAAACAAAAGCAGGAAGGGACATATTGAAAAGGATCGGCATTGGAGTTAACGTTCCAGCCGGTGACACGAAAATTCAGATGAGGCGGGAAATGCACAAGGGCTTGTACATAAAACCTTTGCCCAAGAACATGCATCCAATACATCACGAGGACCGCAGGAAGGCAAGAGACAAAGCTTTACATGCTAAGTACGGGAAGTACAACGGGGCACTCTATGTAGATGTCGCCGAATATAAGGACAAGGATGCATTTGCAATTGCGGTGGTGGACGGGCGGGGACGCTTGATCGCCTCTGGATCAGTCAAAACCCGCTCCCCAGAAACTGCAGAGGAAGCGGCGATAGCACTAGCTATAACTAGTAGTAATGCTGAGCTGATCTTCAGCGATTCAAAAACAGCCATCCGAAATTTGGCGAGGGGCAGAATATCTATCACAGCGGCGCGATTGCTGAATAGGGCCACGGAGCGAGGGATTACGGAGACGGAAATTGTCTGGGTACCTGCACACTCTGGGAACCCTGGGAACGAGACGGCTCACATGAATGCTCGAGGTTTCGTCAGCCGAGTAGGTGAGCCGGACTTCCCGGGAAGGTCCACGAGAGATGGGCTGGTATCCTTTCATAACATTGCTAACTATTTCAGATTTGAGCGGAGGATTTACCCACCCCCGGACAAACAATTGGTGAAGGCGCAGGAATGCATCTGGCGACGATTGCAGACTAGATGTTTCTTCAACCCATACGTGTTGAGCAAAATCTACCCGGACATTCAGCCGGAGTGCAAATGGTGTAAGGAATTGGCAACCTATGACCACATATTATGGAGCTGCAGCATAGCACCGCCACCGGCGGACATTATGCGTGATCCTTCCCTCGAGCAGTGTGAGGCCGTGTTGGCCAGCTCAGACCCGGTCGTCCAGACCAGGGCCGTGGAGTGGGCCACCCAGGTCGCCGTCAGCCATGGGTTGATGGCCATCTAACACGGAATCGTCCACGAAGGCTCCCTGACAAAAATAAAGTTTTTCCATCCATCCATTCACGATAGGCTTAAGATAGATTACCGCTTATGCGCGTGGGGCGACACTTGAAGCGAGCGCGTTCGCTTGGCCTCAAGGGAGCAGCAGGAAGAATCACCACCCAAACTGTAGCCGAGAATTGTTCTGCTTTTAACAAGAACATCGAAGTGGAATATTTGCTGCTCTCTTTTCTTCTGACAGCATCGTTCCTCCAGGCTTAGATAGGATCGAAACTCTTGTCAAGCCATCGACTCGCACTATGCAGAGCTAAATGCCACGGGCGGTGTTCTGGAGCTGTGTGCCCCATATGAGTGCCTTGCCAAATGCTTCATCTGATGATGGCCAAATTGCAGTCATGCGACGAGGAGAACTGCTCATTTGCCGCACATACACTGGCGATTCAGAAAGCGCAGGGAAGTTATTCGATTTTTCATGCTTTCACAATTGAAGGCAATTAGTTAAACAACTTGCTAGGGTACCCCCTCAATCAAAGTCACTTGGCGCACCTCTCAAATAAAGTCGGCGAATTTCAAGCGAAGTTCACAGATGGCATATCCGATCATAAAGTTATTTCCCTAGGTGTGCTCACTTGCATAAATGTTTCTGCAGAGCCTGCTACACAAGTGGAAATTAAACATTACGGCAGGGCTGATGATACGCCCACCTTGGATTACTTGAAAACTTGCTCTCATGATTTTGAGATTGTCTCCGAAAATGGATAGCTTAAGCGCATTGACGGAATCTTAAAATTATCATCAAAACTTGCGCTGATCGGTGCGTTCCGAACTTACTTAAAGAAGCAGCGCAACCCGTGGGTCACCAGAGATATCATGCACGTTAGACGCAAGTTGGAAAGATTGCGAAGAAGGAAAGCCGACTCAAACAGCGGACAAGTATTCCATCAGAGAATAAAGGCACTACTTTCGGCAGCAAAAGAATGATTTTTCATTCGAACTCTTATTGGCTTTCTTAGCAGTTCTCCGAAAAATTTACAATTATCTTGCCAAGAGAAAACAAACAGTAAAACAGGTGACAGTCGGAACTCAACTTCTAGCACAAAAATATGACATAGCGGACGGCTTCAATAAATACTATTTTAAGAGGGCTCAACAGCTAGAAGGCAACTCAGATTTGAACTTTTTCTGTCGATAGATGGCAGCACCTGAGTACCCCCAAAAAGGTGGGAAGTTCTATTCCCCCTCCAGGTGTGTAAACTACACCGCGACACGAAAGTATTCGTTCTTCCGCGTACAGAAAGTAGAGCCCAGAACTTTCTGTAGGTATGCGGCCAAGGTTCCGGGGCCCGAAGCACAAAAAAGTTAACTCCTCTCAAGCCATAGAGCACAGAAGGATGTGGGGGTCATAAAATGAACCATTTCCCAGGAACCCACCAATCTAGCGTTTCCGGTTTGGGTTCCGGGTGACTGTTTCGCCTGAGCAGACAGGTGTGGTCGGTTAAAATGGCGGAAGGGAGGCTTGCTGCATCACCAGGACATTACCCGGAAAAGGTTCCATTGTGTTGAACACCTGTGTAGTCAGCCTTAAATAAAAGAAAAGAAAGGAGCTCCTAGCACAATGCCTTATGACTGGTTTTCTTCCCATTCCCGCGTAGCCTTCCTTACATAGCTACAGAAGCATGTGCTCGATTGTAGTGACAGCCTTTAGCTTACTTTGCCTAGTTTCGTAGGAGCCTTCCCAGCGCCGAACACCCATATTCCGCTTGTCAGCACCAACAAGGCACCAAGCAAATCAGAGTTGTAGTAGTAGTAGTAGTAGGTTTATTTGGCCATATTATATACAATATGCCCTCGAGGTGAGGCTAAAGGAGGTAGACCAAGCATGCCTCCTGACAAGGCCTACACCCCGATCACACATCATGGAAACGGGGGCCGAATGGACATGAGATAAAAAAACAATGAGCAAACATGATCACAATAGAAAATAGTTAATGATAGACAATAATAAATATCAATTAACAATAAACAAAACATTTCATAATATGCACATTTAAAAAAAAAGCAGAACACAAACACACACTAAAAAAAACAACTAAGTATACAGAATTAGCTGAAATTTAACCGGGCGAGAAAAGAATCGTCAGTTTTTTCTTGAATACAGACACACTATAACTTTCTAAAGCAATCTGAATAAGAGACTGGTAGGTATTACACAATGTTATAATTTGATAATCGGTTGTTTGTTTACCATAATTTGTTCTGGGTCTTGCAGTAGACAGGGCAACGGAACGTAGATCATACGCAACGTTTCTTGAATTATAAGTGTTAGAAAAAGAGCTAAAGTCATGCTTGACTTTATAAAAAATATGAAGAGCCAAACTAAAATTGTATGAATGAAAGAAATTGCGAACATGAAATGTTTCGAAAAGATTTGTTTCAACAGATGAACTTGAACTTAATAAACGTAGAGCTCTTTTCTGGAGAGAAAGCAATTTGTATGAATCAGTTTTGTTGCATGTACCCCACACTAGGTTGCAATACACCAGGTGAGAATGAACAAGGGCAAAATATAGCTGTTTTTTAACTTGTAGTGGGAGGAGATGTCTAACACGATAAATAACATAAATAGATCTGGCCATTTTTAGTCTAATGTAGTTTATATGATCAGTCCAACCCAAATCGCTACGAAAAAACACACCAAGGAACCGGCAACTATGAACTTGCTCGATGTTAAAGTCATTAAAAAATAGTTTGATGTGATGATCTAATGGTTTGTTTTTTGGATGGAAGAGCATAAACTTTGTTTTGTTTACGTTTAATTGAAGTTGATTAACATAGAGCCAAACCGCTAACTCCTCAAGCCAGGCATTACATTGGTGTTCAATTACTTGGAGACTGGAGCCGGAAAAAAAGACATTAGTATCGTCGGCATACATCATGATATTAGGAGTTAATGGAATGTTTACAATGTCATTAATATAGAGAATAAATAAAAGTGGTCCCAAAATTGAACCCTGAGGGACACCGAATTTTATCATACCAAAACTGGATTTTACATCATGAATCTGAGTGTACTGTATCCGTGCAGTTAGATAACTTTCCAAAAGTGAATTTGCCACTCCACGGATCCCGTAAGTCTTTAATTTATGGAGCAGTATTGTATGTTGCACAGAATCGAAAGCTTTGCGCAGATCAAGAAAAATTCCAACTGAAAAAAGCTTAGTTTCTAAATTGTTAATTATAGAGTTCTTAATATCTAACAGAGCAGATTCTGTTGATTTACCGGCCTGAAAGCCATACTGTTGGGGGCAGATAAGATGTTTAGCTTGTAAGAAATTGTTTAGTCGCCTATAGAGTACACGCTCAGCTAACTTCGAAAACAAAGGCAATACCGAAATAGGACGGTAATTATTTGGGTCATTTTTGTTGCCTCCTTTGAATAAAACGGTAACTCGTGCGACTTTTAATTTGCTAGGGAATACACCAGAAAGTAGCATTCTGTTACAAATATGCGTAAGAGGGCCAGCAATAATATTTACAGCACATTTGATAGGAAAAGCAGCAACTTCGTCATCTCCAGGTGAGCAGGTGTTCCTAAAAGAATTAATGATAGAAATAACTTCATCCTCTGAAGTAGGGGACAAAAATATAGATTCAGTACTGCAAGAGGGTAAGTATGAGTCTACAGTCCGAGTTGAATGACAGCTAGCAGAGGGTCGGTATGCTCCGGCAGCTAAAAAGTGTTCATTCAGCATATTGGCAAGTGAAACTCCAGCATAATTTACCCCATTGACTTTCAGCTCAGAGGGAAGACAATTCTTCCTGTTCCCTATAATAACGTTAATACCTTGCCAAAGTAATTTAGGATTGTGTAAGATTGACGAAAACTTATTAATATAGAAAAAAGATTTAGCTTTCTTTAGATTTGAGTTTAATTTATTTCGAAACTTCTTAAACTTAACTAAATCATCCGGGCATCGTGTTTCCAAAAAACGAGAGAACATTTTGTTCTTTTCTTTAATTTGTTTCAAAAGTGCTCCTGTCATCCATTCTTTTCTAGCCTTTCTATGTTTTTTTATAGTTTGAGTTGGGAACGCAGCGTAATAGCATTCAAGCAGCTTCTGAATAAATATATGAAACTTAAAAGGACGAGAAGTTTTTTTTTTTTGCAAACCACACTTCTGCGTCCTGCGCGTCCTGTAGCTATGCATGGCGACTGAACGCAAACTTTGGCATTGCATAAGCGAATTCTTGCTTAGCTCTGTTTACATGAACCAATAACGCCAGGTTGAGTCGGGGGTCGGGCTGGGCGAAGTCAACCCAACTCGACCAACGGGTATTTACATGAACTCGATTTTAGCTAGTCGAGACCGGTTCATCAGCAGCGACACCAAGCGTCGAGCACCGCACTGCGACCGAGCAGTGGTTCCAAGATTGAGGCACACCACCGCTGCTTCGAAGGTGCGACGGCGCAAGTGAAAAACAAGTTTGCATTTATCCTCTCCCCTCCGTTTTTTCGGCCCGGCAGCGTTTACAAGCAATGAAAAACAAGTTTGCATTTATCCTCTGGGCGTGGTGTATTCAATCCCATTGTCATGCGGGAAAATCTACATAGGCCAAACCGGAGCATGCTTGAATGAGCTCCTGAGGCAAGATCGCACAACTTGGGCACTGGCACAGGCAGCAATCTAGCCTTGCATGTAAAGGACTGCAAATGTTCTCCTAGTTTCCACACTACCAGCATTATCGGGCGGGGGAAATGTAAGCGTGAGCTATTGGAGGCATTCTTGATCAGAAAGAATAAGCAGAAATGCGTCAGTGAGCCGTCTGTGATTATCACCGAAAAGGAGTGCAAGTTTTTATCATTAAAGTAGCCATGTCACCATGTGGTGCGCGAAGTGTATTGTCTGTAGGGTGTGTGCGCAGGCAGGAAATTCTTTTAAAATGAGCAATTCTTCATCGCAATAAATCAGTTGTAAGTCCAGCGTTGTGGTGTGTGCCTTTTTTGTTCTTGTCTTGCGTCTATTTTCGCTGGTTCCCTTTCATTGCAATATGAACCAACTAGCCCAGCAGTTTGCACTCCGTTTACAAGCACATCGGGGCAGGGTGGAGTTGAGTCAACCTACCCCTTGCGGCGGAGTGTACTGGCCGCGACCCCTTGACTCTTGACTCGACTCGGCGCGTTTACATGAACCCAGTAACCGGTTTTTGACCCGATAGCTCACGTGTGCTTTGGTGCGAACAATGCCTTACTGTGTGTGCTCCGGGGGGAGGGGGGGGGGGTGAGGTGCTTTTCGGTGCGGCCTTGCATCCCGCTTCCTTTTCGCACCACAAGCTCGAGAAAAAAGAAAAGCAGAAATCCATTCGATACAGCCCAAGCAAGAAAAAAAGGAAAGAAGGAAATCAAGTTCATCCTGGTTGTAAGAAAAAAGTGTGCGCACGAACACAGACAAGCAAGAAGTTGGTGGTAGAGTGTAGTAGCGACAAAATAATTTGTCGCCAGGTGGAGCCACGTCTCACTAGTAAAATTTTAGCGCGAAATTCAAATCCCCGCAGAAAATACACAACTTTCAGAGCCTGTAAAACGCAAACACTAGGTTCGATATGGTTAAGAATTGCGGCTTAACAATCATGAAATAAAAAGGGAGGAAATGTTGCGGACGAAATTTTGAAATTTGGCTTAGTTTTTTCCCGAGATGACATGAAAGTTCGACATATCTAAAGGCACCATTTTTCTGGAACTTTGAGTCTAATTGGTAAAAAAATGAAACTTAAACAATAAAATCTGTCCGCAACATTTTCTCTATTCACTCAAGAAGAAAACGCTGCCACAAACCTCATGAAAATCGAGCCATGTTTAGACACGGTACAGCTTCTGAAAGTTCCCATGTATTTCCTATGGACACTGCCAGTGGTGAACCCTCTTAAGCCGGTGTTCTCAAGAAACACGAGCCGAAATGACGCACGCAATGAAGCATTGCCTAGTGAAAGTTCTAACGATGTTATCAGTTTTACTAAGAGCAGCGCGTTTCCGCCACTGTTACAATTACAGCAGAAAACAAGTTATGGTCCCAGATTGAATGCCCACATACTTTTTGAACAGGAATGCTCAATGGATGCCCTTTTATTTGGCAACTATACTCGAAATAGTAGTGTTATTAACTCAATCTCTACTGCAAGAGTACTGGCGGTCTTAAAATAGCTGTAGTACAATGAGCTGAGTATTACGATCACAACACGAGACACGAATGGACGAAGCGCAACGCCTGTTTTTAAAAGTGGCAATCGTACATGCATGACCTGTGCCACTTACTTCAGTCTGCTGCAGGGTTGTGGGACATGTCACTGCGAAACAAACGGACTACTTCTCAGTGACAAAACGACGAGGGCTTTCAACAGTGACGCAGCCAGTCGAAACTATAGATGATCGCTACAAAAACGACATCGTTAGTTTAGATTTTATGCAACCCTTCGACACGGTTCTTCATCGTACATTACTATTGATATTGAAAAGGGCTGGTATGGCAAGAGATATTTTTAAATAGATTGAAGAATATTGGACTAATCGCAAACAGTGGGTCGTGTTCACGACTGCGAGTCTCCGCATTGCAGTTCCGTGGCAATGCAGTTCCGCATTGTCACATGTGACTCTGTGCTGGGAGCACTGCTGTTTCCATTTTATATCATTTATTTCAAAATACTGCAGGCCTATATGGCCCAAGCAGGAGGGGCATACAACATAACGATCATTCACGAAGAAACTAAGTTAAAACACAGAGCATCATTCCGTGGAAACAAAGGGAACAAAAAAAACAGCATTAAGAATGCAAAATGAGACAACTTAACCAAGGAAATGTTCTCCCAGTGCATTGCTAAAATCACTATTTTTAAAAAGGGATTCTGGGAGCAAAATGGTAAAATAAAACATACACTCGCTAAAGATGGTTTTTAAAACATGACGTTTCGGGACCCCTAGGGGTCCCTTGTTCACAATGAAAGATGGACGGAATGGGCCACTTCTTATATGCGCACTTGACAGCGCAGTGAGTGGGCGTACTTATCCGGGAGATTACCCTTCGTCCTGTTAATGACATGATCCGTGGTCTGTATATAAAAAGATTCTAAAAGCAGTCGTAACGATGAGGGTTTCATGGTATCTAAGATTGTGGCATTGTCCCAGTCAATGGTGTGGTTCATTTCTTGAGCATGCTCTACCAGCGGGTCGGATGAGGTGCGAGATTTGTTGACGTCGTTCTTGTGTTCTCTTAACCTTCTTTTTAAATCGCCTGATTCGCCAATGTATGATGCATCCCAGTTTTTGCAGGAGATTTTGTACACCATTCCGGGGAAACGTGGGCGCTCCAGACGGTCTTTTACGTGACAGAGCTGTTGTTTCAGCTTATTGGGCGGCGTATTTTGAAAATATCCGTGCCAGAGCCTAACTTGTACCCCGGGCGTAAGGAACGTTCGCGCGCTTCTGTTGTCCGATGAGTCTGGGCTCGGCAGGTTGCAGAGAGCGACGTTGTTCGTTGTGCAGCAGTTGTCGAGGATAGCCATTCTTCTCGATGTCGACGCGGACTTTTTTTTGCTCGGAACAGCGCAGACAGGGACTGGAGCAAAGACGAGCTGCATGGTTGTATAGGTGGGCGGATTGAAAATCCGGGGGTGGGCGGATTGAAAATCCAAGTACTTCCCAGTGTGTGTGGGTTTCCGAAAAACAGTAGTGGCAAGGCCATCGGGAGTGCGCAGAACAAGAACGTCAAGGAAAGCAATCCTTTCGGAAACTTCGTCATCCATTTTGAACTGGATTTTCGTTTGAAAAGAATTTAGGTGGTCCAGAAACGGTTTGGCGTCCTTACGGGAAATTACACAGAAACAATCGTCCACATACCGCCAGAAGAGCTTCGGACGAGTATGGAACGATTGCAGGGCCGAATTTTCAATATATTCCACAGCGAGGTTGGCGCAGGTTACGGATACCGACGCACCCATAGCCGTGCCAAAGATTTGCCTGTAGAACTCGTTGTTGAAAGTGAAATATGTGTTCTGCAAACATAATTTCAGGAGACGGCACAGATCAGCTGTTTCAAAAGGCGTTAGGAATGGCAGTGATGTGTCTTCTTCCGGTACCCTCTCGCAGCATTCGACAGCGAACTGAACAGGGACGCATGTGAACATGGATTTCACATCAAAAGAGACCGAGATGTCATCGTTGTCAACCGCCACAACCTTTAGCTTAGTAACAAAATCAGCCAAATCTTTCACCTATGTCGGTGTTCGTCCAACGAGGGGCCTAAGGACATGATGCAGATACTTGGATAGGTTATGCAATGGCGAACGCGTGAAATCAACAACAGGCCTGAGAGGCACGTCCGGTTTATGAATCTTCGGTAAGCCGTAGATAGCTGGTGCTGGGAGCAAGTTCCAACTGGAGCTGGTTCCGGGGAAGAAGCTCTACTAAAGTGAATTTCTTCGTGCAAAAGTCTGCAGTGTGTGTTTCTTAATGTGTCGTGTTCGTCTGGTGGTAGAAGGTTGAACATAATTAGGCAATGGAATGTTCATCTCGCATGAAAGAATCTTATGGAGGAACAAATTCGGTTTATTTTGCAGCGGTCTGAAAAAAGTGGAATATTACTTTCTGTCATTAGCTTTGTAGGAGAATCAAATCTACTGTATTTGTAGCAGCTGCTGTTGGACCTACTGTAAAGATAAACCCCTTTGCAGATGATTGTCTCATTTGGGCACCTACCACCTATGTGCAGAAAATCAGATTAACCAAAACTTTCAGGCTTTTGCGCTTTGGTGCGATAACTGGGAAATTCAAATGAATTTTGAGAAAAAAACAGCGCATGAACCGGGACACAAGAAAAGAAGACGACGGGACAGGCGCTGACTAGCAACTGAAGGTTTATTGCACGTAACACGAAAAAATATACTCTACAAACAACCAGGAGCACGCATGATCGACGCCAACAACACTGATTAGATGTTACAATCAGCCATGATCTTCAAGAAACGATCTCTCACAGTCATGAACGAGGACGAATGGAGTGCTTACGCATGTGTCGTGGTTTTTCTGAATATGAAATGCTTCGCAAAATTCCCTAGTTAATCTATCTTTGTTATTGTATAAGACCTAGCTATAAAACAAAGAGAGATTCACTAGGGAAATTTGCGAAGCATTTCATAGTCAGAAAAACCACGACACATGCGTAAGCACTCCATCCGTCCTCGTTCATGAATGTGAGATATCGTTTCTTGAAGGTCATGGCTGATTGTAACATCTAATCTGTGTTGTTGGCGTCGATCATGCGTGCTCCTGGTTGTTTGTAGAGTACATTTTTTCGTGTTACGTGCAATAAACCTTCAGTTGCTAGTCAGCGCCTGTCCCGTCGTTTTCTTTTCTTGTGTCCCTGTTCCTGCGCTGTTTTTTTCTCAAGATGTACCAACTCGCTCAACTCGCCGTTTTACACAAATGAATTTTAAATACACCACTATTTACTGAGATAGCTAATAAAGAGAACGCAATTTCTCCACAATCGTTTGTACTTCTTGTGCTTATTTTTTTTTTCATTTCCTTTGTTTCTGCATTTTAATGCATGTTTTCTGCGATGTGATGAATCTGTTACTACCTTGACCTGTCATGACTTACAAGGGAATCTGTAGCTATGCGCAATAGTCATTCTGTTGTCGACGGCATTCTGTACATGCGCTGTTTCTGCTGCTTTATAAAAATGTAGGGGTCTGCCCCTCATTCAAGACAGCCATAGGCTTTTTGGGTACACTCCTAACGTCCTCAATGTTAAAATAAAGGCATTCATATTTTTTAAAAGCACACCGCTGAGTTCCACAAATTAGTCACTTTCAAGTATCTTTGGGCGTCAATCCCTTACAATCTAGGTAGGCACAGTCATGCTGAAAACGTGCGTGTGGTGGCACGTACGAAGCTGTGTTTCATAAAAGAAAAGGTGAGGAGGGCAACGAAAGATGCCAAACTGACTTACAGATATCTCATACGGCCGCCCCAGTAAAACAGAAACAAACATTGAAAGCTATTGTATTTCCAACTGGTTCCAAATGGAATGGTGTTCCAATTGGATACTCCAAATTGACTACCCCATGGGCACAATTGGGTTTCAAATTGGAGAGCCCAATTTGTCTTACGATTCTCATCCAATTGGTCTGACCAACTGCACCCAATGTCTACCCATATGAATGTTTGCACAGTTGACATACAAGGCAGAACTAATATGGTTCTTATAATAGTAACAATCAGCAGCTTAACCTACTAAACTGTATTCATCATCAGCACCACCACTGCCGTCGAAATTAAATTACTGCACTCAGTGGGCAAGCACCATGCACCATTCGTCCTAGCTTGGGAATCTCATAAATGGGGTTCCTCAATAAAGTATGCTGGAGTATACAAGTTGGGGTATAAAGTATATAAGTGTAAATGGGGTATATAAGTTGGAGCAGAAGTGTGTTCTCTGGACGTATATAAAGAGCTAATATGCGTTATGTCTGGTTGTGTAGTTTTCCTTGTGTGTGATGTATGCATCTCTGTTGTAACTGATTTCTATAAAAACCTTGTGAATTTCAGATCTGTATTAAAGTGTGGGTTGGCTCCAGGAAGAATGTCTGCCTGTAGTTCTCACAACTCAGTTTGACTTTAGCACATTAATAATATTGTGATGCCTATTCTAAGTGGTCGCCATCGCTGACTACAAAGAAGACGAGGAGAACGAGGTGAATGCGTCGCAGGAGGATGGCCAACAGTGCACGGCGCTCATGCGTGGAACGCGACTTCTCGATCATGCGGAGTAGCTGCAACTCGTCGCAAAGCTCTGGTGCTGCTGTGCCCAAGGCGTCGGGAACCAAAGCAACAGATACCGGCGTGCCGTGACGACATGACGCAAGCTTCAGGCCTTCAGGCAGAACTAGAGATTCTGTCGAACTATTCATTGTCCACAGTTCAGTGCTTCCATTGGTGACGGAAACCATGTCACGAGGAACTAAGACGTTCTTCTTCATGCAGTTCAAGTTGTTCGGCACAACAGTCGCATCAAACACGTCGAGAGTGGTATCGGGGAAGCGAAACGCATACACCCGAAGAAGGAGGCACGACAGTATCTCGGGTAACCCAGAAGACAATCTCTCCACTGCGCGAGCCTTCCATAAGGCCAGTGGTGGAAAATTTGCCGACCCTGAGTTCACCGGCATGACAGTCGACGTTAGTGCCACACATCTGCATAAAGTCGAGGCTAAGAATAACGTGCGTCGACCGGGCGAGCACCGCCATTTCCGTGCTGAACACTTCACAACTCAAGGAAACCTTAACACTACACACTCCGACTGCTAGCAACGGTTCGCCACTCACACCACAAAACTGGACATTTTTGTCCCTTCGAAACAAAACTTTACATCCGAGGAGAGACTTCAACGCAACACTCATAACCTAAACAGTAGCACCGGTATCAACTATAGCCATCACAGGTACACCATCCACTAGCACATGCACTTTGTCCCGTAACATAACTACAGGCAGGGGTATCACTTCCGGCGGCAGACTTCCAGCGACCTGAACCCTATCAGTCACGCCGAATAGTTTTGCGCCGGAGGCGAGGAGGAGCGGCGTCGGGGCGATGGAGATCGACGAGTGCGGACAGCTAGAGGCGGTGTCACACTTCTATCCGTAGCCGGCGAACGATTCTGCATTTGTGCAGGCCATGGGTTGCAGGAAGCAGGCGGGTAGGATGGGTACCGAGAAGGAACGGGTTGGTAATCCGGCCGCGGAGGATGGGTAGAGGAGCCGTAACGGGATGGTTTTGGGAGATGTTTGGGACAAAATTGGGAGATCTGACCGGGTTGACCGCCACGGTAACATACAAGAGAGGGACCGGGAGCAGGCTGCTCGGCAAGTAATCATGCGAAGGACTGGGCCGAAAGTTTTCGTCGTATGTTCCTGGCGTAGGCTGGTAAAAGCGGGACCTGTGCTCCGGGCGCGATCGCGAAATATTGCTCGGCCGTAGCGCTTGGGGTACGCGGTGCTCCTCAAAGTCTGCTGCGTTAACGGCGGCTGTCGGAGTAGGGGGCGTGAGATATAGAGGAGGGAGCTTTGAGGAATTCCGAATGAGTTCCAGCGACCTCGTCAACTCTTCGCGAACAATATGGCGGATTGTGGAAGCCAGATCACACGACTGTGTTGTGTCTACAGCTGCAACCGCCGTCGCCCCAGCCAAATGTCCAAATTTCGGTGTAATGCGACGCATCTTGAATGTCTTCAAAGTGCGGCAGTCCTGGATGACGTCAGACACGATCTCGAGATTTTCTTTTCCGATAAGAAAATTGTAGACGTCTTCGGCAAATCTTTTAAGTAAATGGCCAACTTTGTCTTCCTCTGTCATGGCAGGAGAGACGACCTTGCATAGCTTCACGATTTCCTAGAAGTACTTCGTACGGGTCTCTCCGGGAAGCTGAACCCTTTGTGCAGACACTTGTTCCGCACGCTTATTCGCGACTGAGTCACCGAAGCAGTTCTTGATCTCCTCTAGAAAGCGGTCCCATGTCGTAAAAGAATCATCGTGGTTGTCATACCACGTTAGGGCCGTGTCGCTTAGGAAAAACACAACGTTGGCAAGCCGGGCGGGAGAGTTCCACTTGTTGTAGCGATTCACCCGTAGGTAATGGGTGAGCCATTCATCGAGGTCGTCGCTGGATGAGCCCGCGAACGACCCTGGCTCCTGGAAATGCTCCCACGAAGTGCTGAGCACAGACCTCGGAGCGTCGCCGTCCAGGGACATCATGGGCACAGAAGGTTGCAGACCAACAATGCGACGACTGCGGCGAATGTAAAGCTGGGAATCGGTCTTCGGAGGAGCCTGTATACGCGGCACCTTCCTCCAAGCTGTTACGACCAGGGGGTGTATTCAGACCACGGCGGGCGACCGAGAACCAGCTGGGTCCACTTGCCGAGCACGAGACACATGCACGCCCGTGTGACGCCCATGAAGATGGTTTGGTTTGGTTTATGGGGTTTAACGCCCCAAAGCGACTGAGGCTATGAGAGACGCCGTAGTGGAGGGCTCCGGAAATTCCGACCACCTGGGGTTCTTTAACGTGCACTGACATCGCACAGTACATGGGCCTCTAGAATTTCTCCTCCAAAGAAATTCTAGCCGCCGCGGCCGGGATCGAACCCGCGTCTTTCGGGCCAGTAGCCGAGCACCATAACCGCTCAGCCACCGCGGCGGCATGAAGAGGCGATGCCTAATGTATTTGGTCGGTATCGCTGACTACGCAGAAGATGAGGAGAACGAGGTGGATGTGTCTGGTGCTCGGCAAGTTGACCCAGCTAGTTCTCGGTCGCCCGTCGTGGTCTTTATACACTCCCTGGTCGTAACAATATGTTAAGATGTAGAAATATTTCTCACGCGGTGTATTTTGCACAGCTGTATTATGATTAATAAGAACGGTGAACTGGGCTAGTTGGTAGGAATTCATACTGAAAAACTGCGCAAAAAACGAAGACACAGAACGAGAAGGCACAACACGGGCGCAGACTATCAACTGAATTTTTATTCACATGAAGAGGCCTATATAAGTACCTTCTGCCCACAGTGAGACAAGCACAAAAACACAACAACCGCGAAAATCAACCGCGAAAAAGAACTTCAAGGAAGTAGCTGTAAAGCCCGCTGCCATCAAAGAGCAAGCCGTGGCGCTGCTGCAAGGAAGCAACCTTGAAGGACTGGCTACGGCCGTCAAGGATGGCAAAGGTACAGTTCTGGACTTATTCTTTACGGCAAAGACTCATAATGCGGGCGTGCCTTTCAAGGCAATCATTTCTGAGCGGGATACATGGCAGCATGTTGTGTCGGGGTTTCTACAGAGGCACTTGAGATCGCTCAATCTTTTGGACCCCTTCTTGGTGAACAACTCTGAAAATGTGGTTGAGTTCCTGTCAGCGCTGGACAGAAAAAAGTGCTGCGCCTTCAGAATTGATGTGGAAGACTTGTTTTATTCGCTGCCCCAGCCTCAGCTGATGAAGAGAGTGAAAGAGTGCATTGTCAGAGACAATGACGAGTTGGTGTTTATGGCGGAATGCGGTGTTTCAACAGAGAGTTTCCATGAACTGCTTTCTTTTTACTTAGAATCGACCTTTTTGGGTGGGGCGGTAAGGTGTACGTCCAGAAGTCGGGTGTTTGCATCGCCTCCCGGGTTGCACCTGTATTGAGCGATATTTATCTGAGCAGGATGGATCAGGAACTGGCGGAGGATCTTGGTGATCAAGCGCTAAGAGTTTTCCGCTATGTCGATGATTTTTTGATCATTTTGAAGTCAAACTCTCCCAGGGCGGTTGCGGACGTCGTAAAAATGTTCAAAGATGCTGGTAGCGGCCTCAAATTCACTTTCGAGATGCCCAGCTCGGATACCCTCCAGTTTCTAGACCTCAGTATCGAGTACCTGGATAATGGTGTGTGTTGGGAATATCACCCTAGAACGAAGAAGCCACTGTTGAACTTTAGCTCGGGGCATTCCAAAATAGTCAAGGCTGGTATAGCCACGTCCTGCTTAAAAGCGTCCCTTGCGAAATCTTGTAACCACAAAGTTGAGGCTAGCTTCCTGGCACAGGTGGAGAGGCTGAAGGAAGCCGGGTTTCCGGAGCAGTTGTTTGGCTCAGATCTCCGAAAGGATCCTGGCCAAGAAGGGGAGTAGTGGTTCCAATAACAAGCAGGACGAGGGACGGAGACGTGTGGTGGGAATTCCGTACGTCCATGGAATTTCACACCGGCTCAAGAAAGTGGGGGCGAGGTACGGAATGGACGTGATTTTCACGGCCAATAATAAGCTTGCGCGGATTTGTAGTGCTGTGCGTAAAAAGCTAGAGTCTGAGGGCAGTCGTGCTGGAACTGGTTGTTCGGTAGCGCACAGGAAGGAAACTAGGTTCACAGAGTGTAACACTGGAGTTGTTTACGAAGTTCTGCTCTCATGCGGAAAGAAGTACATCGGCCAGACGGGTCGTTGTGTAAACGAGCGGATGGCGGAGCATCGCAGGTCGTTGAAGGGCGCGGCTTCCTCCAATCTCGCCGTGCATTGCAAGGGTTGCGAAAAATGCTACCCTCATTTGAACAGGACCAGCGTCTTGTTCAAACATAGCGATCAGGTATGCATGGAGATGGTGGAGGCTTACCTAATCAATAAAGACTCAGATTCATGTGTGGCAGCACCATCTGTGGCCTTGCTTGATAGGGAGATAACCTTTTTGGCCAGTTTTCTTAAGGCGAGCAGGCGATACGGGTCTTTCGCGTGATATCAGCCTGACCATTAAGGTTGTCGTGGTTTTGTTTGTGCGCAGTTTTTTTTGGAAGTGTAATTGACAGTTGCATCACGGTGCACGTGAAGGGATAGTGGATGATTGTGTTTTGGGTTGATTTTCGCGGTTGTTGTGTTTTTGTGCTTGTCTCACTGTGGGCAGAAGGTACTTATATAGGCCTCTTCATGTGAATAAAAATTCAGTTGATAGTCTGCGCTCGTGTTGTGCCTTCTCGTTCTGTGTCTTCGTTTTTTGCGCAGTTTTTCGGTCTTTATTGTGAGTTATATTTTGTAAATATTTCTCGATGCAATAACTGCTTAGGCCAATGGGTCCATTCGGTTGGTCCAGTTGGGTCCAAATGGTCGGGTGGCTAAAACACAACTAGAAGGTCTAGTTGTTTTTAATGGTTATTTTCTTGACTGCGTTCCCTAGAATATGCGTTAGTGTGGGCTCCTCATCAGAAAACTCTTTCAGCTGAAATAAAGAAAGGTTGAAAAGATGTGCGGCCCGACTTATTTGTTCAATATATAGATAAACAGGTTCAATAAGTGAGATGGTCTAAACCATGCTTTAACCGGATGTTGTGCGCACTAGAATTCAAGAAAATCAGCTAATAAAAGCTGTCAAACGCCTTGGCAAACCAACACCAGCGCAAGAAAACGAAACTGCCGAAAAATGGTTTTGCAGTGCCATTAGTAAAGCCAAGTTTAATTATTACTCCCACGACCTTCAATCGCTTATGAAGCAAAACCCCCAGAATTTTGGAAAAATGTAACGTCCATTCACACTTCGACTCCGATCTCCTTGTTCAATGACACTGGAGTTCCAATTAATCAATATCGTTACGAAGAAGACGAAGCTGGCAGTGGCGCGGGACGGAGCGCTCGCGCTAGGCCAGCAGCCATTAAATATCATCTCTTGTCCATTGTTCATCACGCCTCATTCGTCGGCTGGCTGTCACGTAACATTTGGTGGAGGTGCGGGGTTCCTTCATCGCCATACGGGTCCCGGAACTTCGGCGTTCTGCGCCTGCCGTGGACGTCGGCCGTGAGTACCTGGTCCGCCCCGCACGGCCGTACCCCAGCCCTCGCCGCTCACCCCAGCCGCTCGCCGCTCGCCCCAGCGCTGTCCCCCGCCCGGACCGCAAGACACGATGAACTGATGACGTTGCCGCGACTAGAATGACCCGACCGACACAAGGCCTTGCCCGCACGTGAAGACACCGCCTCCCTGCCTCTGCCGTTCGGATGCTTCGTGGATGCTTCCTTGCCCCTGCCGTTCGGATGCTTCTTTTCTGCCCTGGAAGCTCATCACCGTATCGCGCATCCCTTCACCGTTGTCTTCTTCTATTTACGATCCTGACGATCGCTCGGTGGCCGCCCCGGGTAAAGTTACGAAGAAGACGAAGCGGGCAGTGGCGCGGGGCGGAGCGCTCGCTCTGGCCAGCGGCCATTGAAAATAATCTCTTGTCCATCGTTCATCACGCCTCATTCTTCGGCTGCCCGCCACGTAAAAATATGAATACCCGCTTACATTCAATAAGTATTTTACTTCGGTCTTCACCCAGGACGACCATTCCAGTAATCCACCATTACCAGATGAAGTTCACCAATACGTACACCAGTAGAAATAAGTGCCACCGGTATTGCAGCAATAATTAACAGTATCAAGATATCAACTTCGGCAGGTGTACATTTCATTTCATTTCATTTATTTGTCCCTTAAAGGCCGGAAGGCATTACATAAGGGGGGGGGGGGCGTACATACAGGTTGGATGGTAGTAGCAGAGAACAAAAAAAAGAAAGGGGGAAAAATACACGGGTACAAAAAGAGTACAATAATATACAAACTAAAAGCAAGAAATAAACATACAAAAAGAAAACAAGGAACAGTTGGCACTTCGGTGTCGCAGTATGAATATGTTTATGAGAAGTGATTAGCCAGTTTCTCGCGGAAAAGGCGGCGATCGGAGCATGTTATTATGTGGTCGGGAAGGCCATTCCAGAGCACTATGGCGTCGGGAAAAACGAACTGCTCATTGCGGAGGTGCGGGTTTTAATGCGTGCGATTGGGTTACTGTGGTTTAGGCGGGATGACGTACGTGGGGGTGGCTGCAGCAACAAATGTCTTGGTGAGCGATAAAAGAAAGAGTGAAAGAGGCATAGACGGGAAATAACACGGCGAGTTGCTAGTGTTTGAAGGCCGAGGGATCGTTTTAGTAATGTTACGCTGGTATTTCTTGAGTACTGCGATGTAATGAAACGGGCGGCGCGATTTTGAATGGCTTCAAGGTCTGAGATGAGATACGATTGTGATGGATGCCAGACAGATGACGCGTACTGCAATTTTGGACGTACGAATGTTATGTATGCCAACTTTTTTACTTCAGGTGATGCAGATTTTAGATTGCGCCGGAGAAAACCAAGTGTGCCTGATGCTTTGGAACAGATGGTCTGAATGTGTGTTGTCCATGACAGCGATGATGTGATGTGTACTCCTAGGTATTTATAAGATGATGTTCTGGTGACGGCGACCGATTTTATGCTGTAAGTGCTATCAATAACTGTGTTTTTGCGGGAGAATGATATGGATTGGCATTTATTTAGAAAATCAAAAAAAACACTCTTATACGCTCGAGCACTATTCTCTATGATAAGTTTTCTCAGCGAGCGTCAACCGGAGATATTGTACAGGACTGGAAAATTGGCGATATGATCCCCAGGCTCAAATCAGGCAACAAAACAAACGCACGTAACTACCGCCCAATATGACTGACATCTGTCCCATGCAAGATCCTCGAACAGATCATCGTATCAGGCGTTGCGCGGTACCCCGATAGTAACCACTTCTTTTTTACTAACCAGTGCGGGTTCAGGAAAGGCTTCTCATGTGAAACTTAGCTATTGGAATTTACAACGAACTGCTTCTTTGATGGACGGGAACTATCAAACAAAGTGCATATTCTTAGACTTCTCTAAAGCACTTGACAGCGTCGCGCATTCATCTTTAATAGCGAAGACCACCTGCCTTAACCTAGGCAGATTATCGGCCTCATGAATAACAAATTTCTTGTCATTCACAAAGCAGTTCACAGTGGTTAACGGTCACCAATCTCCACTCAGGGACGTCTCGTCTACCTCAATGTAGCGTGCTGGGCCCATTGCTCTTCCTCATTTACATAAACGACCTGCCGTCAAACATTAAGTCAACTTGCTGGCAGATGGCTGCATCGCTTGCCGCAATCTTGGCCTTTCTCCCGATCACGTAGAAACTCAAAAAGACCTTGATCGCATAACCGCTAGGTGCACACGATAGCAAATGCCATTTAACAGGTGAAAAATGCAAGTTAATGGCATTCAGCCGCAAAAAAATCTAACTCTGCTTTTAGTTGCTTCCCGACTAATACTTGAATGTCCTGCGCGTGTTCACACAAATACCTCGGCGTACATTTCTCGAGCAACCTCTATTGGTCTCCTCGTGCGTAGAAAGTGACAGCTACAGCATCAGGCATATTAGGGTAAATAAAACGTAAGCTCACCTATCAAACATCTTTTAACAGCGTACGTTTTTGGTCTAGTCGGTCAACCGTGGTAAATAAAAGCGGGTACTGCGCACAAAGAGACACGGACAAGAAGGCCACACAACACGCCCAGAACTGCACTGCGCTTGTTGAGTCACCTTCTTGTACGTGTCTTTTTGTGCGCAGTACCCGCTTTTATTTATGAAACATTTGTCCGTCCACAATAGAATACGCATCTGTCATCTGGTCACTCATCAAGATTATTTAATTAATTCTCTTGAATCGGCACAGAATCGTGCTGCACGTTTCATTTCCAGAAGCTACAAGCGACATTCAAGGATAACAAATATCAAATCATCGATCTCTCTCTTCATTGCAACCACGGAGACTAATCGCCCTAATCTGCCTAATTCACAGTGCAGCCTGCAGTATCTACAATTCACCGCTGCCTGTCATAAAAACCAAACCGCAAATAGCGTCGTTTAAACAACCCTTTAAGCTTTCAACGCATTTCTGATAGAACCACTACATTTATTTCATCTGCCATACTGCAAGCTATCATTCCCTGGAACTGTATTCCGGAACATGCTGTGAATATTGGCGATCCAGCTCCTTTTAGGGCAAAAATAATGGCCATTTTTTTCACACTACTACTGGTTTTAAGGTGTTGCTACTTTTCAGTGACTAGTACTAGCAGTCAACCAGTTTTGTATAAACGTGTTATTCATGCTCCTAATTCCCCCTCACAAATTACTGTGTTCTTCGAGCATGTGAGACAATATGAATAAATAAATAAGAAGGTAAACTCCTGTGGTTTACAGTTAATAGAAACGAGTAGTTACTAGAAACGAGTAGTTACTAGTTACTAGTTACCTGCCTAGTAATATATCCTCTAACATCCGCCTTTTCGCAGACGACTGCGTACTTTATCGCCCCATCCACACCACCTCTGACTCTAGAATTTTACAGGATGACCTTAAACGAATTGAAACTTGGTGCGACAAATGGTTAATGTGCCTAAACACTAAGAAAACGTCTTTGCTTTCCTTTCACCGTCGGAAAAACTATCAGGCATCAAGTTACACCATTTGTGGCTCGGTAATCTCATCTGTGCACTCTTACAAATACATTGGCGTCACCCTTTCAGATACACTAACCTGGTCAGAGCATATAATGAACATTACTAACGAAGCCAATCGCACTCTTGGTTGCCTCCGTCGAAACTTGCGCCTAGCCTCTGCATCCGTGAAAACACTTACTTATCTTACATTTATCAGACCTAAAATAGAATGCGCATGCTCAGTCTGGGATCCCCATCAAGCTAATCTTTCTAACACCCTCGAAGCTCTACAAAATCGCGCTGCAAGGTTTATTTTTTCAGACTACTCCTATCATTCCAGTGTCACTGCAATCAAATCACGGGCTAATCTTACTAATCTTGAAAAGCGACGCTGCATCTTCAGGCTGTGCCTTTTTCACAAATTCTACCATACGCCACTCAATGTTTCAGCAATCTTACCACTTCATCGACAGTCAAGCCGCACCAGCCATCCTAAAGCCGTCTATCCGCCCCCAGCACAGACCACAGCCCATCTTCGTTCTTTTTTGTTCAGACCGCTGGGGACTGGAACAAACTGCCTGTCCGCGCTGTGCGCCACGCCGACCCACATTCCTTCAAGACTGCCATTGAACCACTCTTCACTTGAACATTATGCCCATCCCTCATGTAATACCCCACACCAAGGGGCATTTGAGGTACTAATAATAAAAATAAAAAAAAAATAAAATCGTAATTTAGAAACATTATACCGAATAATTCTTGCTGAAATTACGGTTAATAAGGATATATATTTGCAACCTCCAGGTCGACTGAGCCCCTGCCTGAAGCACCATAAAGCCGTCCGACCTTACATGACCAGAACTATCCTCTTCCGTTGCTCATTTTTTAATGCTATGGAAGCGAGAAGGCCGCAGTTCTGTTGTGATACCATACGTCCACCGTCTGTCCCACGGGTTTATGAAAGTTGCCAGTAGATATGGCACTCGAATAATGTTCTCTCCTCTCAGGGCGACGCCCTCTGATTGAAAGGAACTCAAGGCGGGGCTCAGTAAGAAGAAGAGGATCGAGATTGTGGTGCCGAGCACATTTCACTGTAGGTTGACTATGTAGGACAGAGTGTACGGTGTTTCAATGTGCAGCTTATGGATCATGCGAACGGCCTTGGTAGGGGTGATACTTCAAGCAATTTGGTGGCGTACTGTCGAAACTGCCGCAACAAAAAGAGAAAAAAGAAATGCTCTTCGTTATTTTCGAGAACGAGCGTTCTGCCCCATCATCGACATCGACTAACCCAAGGGATAGCGGAAGCGTTTTAGAGCGCAGCTCTTAGGCGCCCGTTCCTTCGTTTCGCGGCGTCGCCGTCGGCGTTGTTCGGTGTAACTAGGAGAAGGTAAAAGAGAAACCGCCTCCCCTCCTTTCAAAAAACAAAAAAACAGCGCCGCGCAGACGGCTCTCGCCGGCGCTCGTCGTAAAACGAAGATGTAACTCCTGGAGAGCGACTAGCCTTCTGTGTGTGGCTGCCCCCTCTCCCATCGCTCGCCACTGCAGCACGCAGGTGGATTGCCGTCGATTATTCCAGACTGTCCGAGTCGTTTCTACGCGATGCTGACGGAAAGGGCGTAGCCTTGCGTGCGCTAAGAGATGTCCTCCAGCGCCAGTCCTGTTGTTTGTGTCCTCTCTGCTGTGCCTATTATTGCGCTGCGTATACTTTCCTTCAGACTGTCCTCCACCTTTTCACTCGCGCGAAGGCGGCGGCGCCACGGCAGAAAGTTACAGATGCTCCTCGAAGCTACTCCCGACCTTTGACCAAAGAGGACGCGCGCCCAGCGCGAGGAGGAGAAGGAGACTGCACAGCCGACACTGTGTGTATGTGCACGCCTGCCTTCGCGCGAAGAACAGACAGACGTGGAGCGAGCATATATAAGAAGGGCGTTGCCCACCTTAGCCGCCGTTCAAGCTTCAGTGCACAAATTGTGGCTTGTCTGTTTGCCTCTCTCTCTTGTCGTAGTGCACTGTAAGAAGAATAATTCTTTTGTATTGTAATCTCTCTCAAGTGTAACCTTGCACGAGGTGCATTGTTTTGTTAATCGCTTTGTATGTGCTTGTACTAGCGATTGTGAAATCCTCTGTATTATCTCTTTGCTGTATAAACTTTGTTTTGCGAACCTTTGACTCCGACCAATTCTCTGGCTTGCGCTGGGCACCAAGCGACCAGAAACCTCTTTTCACTTGGTGGCTGGTCTCTGCAGAGCTTGCCCCGCTGAGTCGAGGGCATCTCCTTTGAGTCCGAGACTGCTACCCCCACACGCTCTAAGGGTGTCTGGGAACGCAAGCAACAACCATCGCCCGAGCCGTAACGCATAGCAACTGGCCTTTCTCACTGCGAACCGCCTGCCTATATAAATAGTTTATTCTCTGCAAGGTCTTTGACAGTCATGAGCGAGGCAACCGGTGGAAGTCCTTCGTCTGCCGCTGCTGCTAAGCGAGCTGCCTGCAGAGCAAAGGCCCAGCGCCGTAGCCGCCAGAATCCAGAGGTGCGTGCCGCCGAAGCGGAAGCTTCCCGTCGCCGCCGTCGAGATCAACGCTTTTATATTCCTTTCAGTTTGAAAGCTGCGGTGCGCGGATTGTCGCCTTTCCGTTTCCTGCCGCGCGGTGGCGCTCGCCACGCTGTTTGCCCGAGCAGCGTGGCCCTTCGCGTCTACGCCATCGTCGCCGCCGCCTGATTTGGAGCAGCCAGCAGATATCAGCATGGAAGATATCAGCTCTCCTGTGCCAGTTGTCGGCAGTGACGCTTATCTTAAAGTATACAAAAGCTTCAAGCAAGGGTGCTTAAAGCATCCCACCAAAAAGATGCTAGAGTTTACCAAAAATGCAAACAAAGCAGTCTCGATTTCTTTGAAAGAAGGCCCCGTTTTTGGGGACGTTTTCTGTGAGGTGCTAGACGAGCTGGAATTGCAAAACCTTGCTCGGCTTGGATGTACCGAGCATATGGCCACTTTTACATGCCAAGTGCTGCATTTTGTCATAGTGACACGCATGCACTTCTATGCGAGAGACGTGAACCGCCGGCTGGAGAACAGATAAAAGGTTGTCATTGCAAATAAAAAAGCTCGCCCTCTGTAGCCATTCCCTCCGTGCTTCCGACTTGGTGTGTCTGCATTTAATGCTTGTCTGTGTTCAATGAAATTAACATTCTAAAAATGAAAGTGCAGGACGCGCGGCTCCCGTCTGTGCGATCATTGCAAATAAAAAGCTCATCTATAGTTACTCCCTCCCTGCATCCAACTAAGTGTGTCTGCATTTCATTGTGTTCACTGAAATTGGCATTCCAAAGAACGTGCAAAATGCTGCTCGTATGCGCGTGCTTCCTTGATAACATAGCGTGGAATTTCGTGACTGATCTCGAAGAGGAACATTGCTAGTTTTAACCTTTCATTAATGTTTCGTGCATTCTCCCGAAGAAATATTAATAGCTTTACTCCAGCATACGCATATCATCAGCGCTAAAAGTCGTAAACGAGATGCGATAAAGTGCAATGCAAACGATTGGTTTTTTGCGAACTGCCATCAGCCTGCTCTTTATCTCACCCTAACTAGTCAGGCGAGACATTTCTTTAACCATGAGACTGAAGTTTCAACGTGACAGCTCCAAAAGTACAGCAGATTTGAGTTCGACGTGTTCGCTCCCAATGTTATCGCGGATGAGAACAGGCTGTCACAGCAACTGCCAAGCGCGAGCGCTCCGGCGGCTCCGGACCGACAGCGACAGCAGCGCCGCGTGGTGAGTGGAAGCGGACGGGGCCGCTTTCTCGGGCACGGCCCGTGGGAGCTTGCAAACTGAAACGTTGGTCGAGATGATCCAGGAGTGGGCGTCACTGAGGCACAGGCTAACCACCGCCACCGAGGAGACCCTGCCTTTCGCGCCACCGAAGCGGAGGCGCATCGCCTCCGCGGAGACCAACCAGGAGTAAGCGATGCTGCTTACTCCTGCTTAATGCGCGTGGGCTGTGTGATTACTATAATTTTAACGTCTCCCCAGTAGCACAAGGTGGCGGGCCCATGCGGGTCCGACATGGGCAATGAGGGCTGGTGGCTGCCCGCAATAAACTCACAGGGGTCCCCCGTGGGTGCAGTGCTGGCACAAAACGCTGGGGCTGCCCACTTCGTGCCCGAATGGGGCCCTCGTCGGCTAGGCATGGGCTTAAACAGACTGGGCAGCCCACCTAGGTCCCACCGCAGATACACGCGGGCTAGGATGCGGGTTCTATTATGGTGAAGCGCGGGCAACCCCAAAAGGGGCTGCCCGTACACCACCATGAGGGAGCCGCAGTGTTTTTGTGTGGGCAAAGAGCTAGTATTCCCGCCTTCAGCCGACATGGGTCCCGCGTAGGAAATACAGGGGCTAAACTATGGGCTTCACAGTGGCAAAGCGTTTCAGGAATGCAGTTTGTGCTGTCTAGCAACACCGGCGAAGGTCCCGCGTGGGCTGGGCATGGGCACATTTGCCATTCCGATGTCTTCACCACCTGTATTCTAAATCGGGTATGAACGGGGTAAGCATGGGCTGCGTGCAGTTCGTGTGCATAAAAGATGGGGCTACATGACGGTGAAGTGCGGGCACACCCAACAGGGGCTGCCCGTGGAGCGCCCTAACGGAACCAATTGGGCTGTGTGTGGGCTAACACCAGTATTCCCGCCTGTAGCCTAAATTGGTCCTGCATGGAAAATATATGGGCTAGGCATGGGCACAATTGCGATTCCAACATTTTCCCCGCCTGTATCGTACATATCTGGTAGAAAAGGCCTAAGCGTGAGCTGCGCAGTAGCAAAACATGCAGTGTGTGCGGGAAACGGCTAGTATATATCCGCCAGCAGCCTTCGTAAATCCTGCGCAGATTACTCTGGGCTTCACAGTGCAGAAACATCATGCGCCATTAGCGAGTTGCCGGGCGAAACCTATCGACAGTCACACGTACACTAGTTGTACACGGGAAGAGTTGACATTCTCGCATTTAGTCTGCCTGCATATCCTACATCAGAGGTAAAATGGTTAAGCGTGACCAAATAGCAAGACCTTGCACGTTTCACTCTGACGAAGAGCTGCTCTTTGAACGTCGTAATGACAAAAAAACCCGCTTCTGAGATTTCTTGGTGCTTCTTTTGCGTTTATCGCATTGTATTTTTTTCTGGTGTGATACGGTCGCCGCGGAGAAAGCTGCCAGGATAAGGTTCCAGCACTTCAAGCGCTTTCGTCGTCCCCATGCAACATGTGGCGCATGGAATTCATGACTGGTTGGTAAACATAGCGAGCCTCCGGCGACTGCGCCAGAGGCTGCAAAAGGTTTGTTACTGTCGCGTTAATTGCAGCAGCTTTCTTAATGTCCGCTAGCAGCAGTCTGTAGCGATGCATCGATCAAGACACAAAATTCTTGGTTTTTGTGCAGGCATTCTTTGCGCGTCTTCTTCGTCTAGTGATCGCACATTGATAACGCAACTTGGCCAAGCGCCATCGCGAGCTGCCCCACCCTTCACCCTATCAGGAAGAGATACTAATCACAAATCGCCGACATTTCTATCGACGAACAAGAAAAGGTCACCTAGCGAAAAGGTACAGTGATAGAGAGAACAAAATAAAAACAAACTCCTGTAGAAACGTCACACGAGTAACCTGTCTTTGCGCACTTTTTTTTCAAGTTTTTTTCTCCTCTCACCACCGCCTTCCCTGCTTTTCCTGGGTCCACTCTAAAAAAAAAAACCTGCTCAACCCTGGTTTTTCTGTCTGCCTTTGTTCCTTCCCCGAGGGCCCCTATGTGTCGGTCCTGTCCCTCCCAGCCCCCTTCCCCGAAATGGCGCGGAGGCACTCACTCTACAGCCCACTACCGAACATTTTAAGCCGCCCTCCCGACCACACTCCCCGCGACGCTCCATGAAGTGGAGAGCGGGCTCCGATTCTACTTGTTCACTGTGTCCGGCCATTCCTGCGTTTGTTTGGAACAGGTTTTTCTTTCCTGCGGTTGGGTTGAGTGTCAAGGGATGAAGATAGCTGCGAAAACACGCTGGCACTCGCTAGTCATCGTTGAATTTGTGTTATACATTTTTGTGTTCCTTTCCTCGTGTTGCTTGATCAATCCACGGTCGAAGATGACATCGCCTTCCATGCGTACGTCCAGTGCAAGTATGGTGGAACCCTGTCGTCCTTGTCTCAGTGTTGAATAACTTCGATCTGAAAGACGTGAGTGGTGAACAGTGACATTTACTGACATTTGAGCGGTGGAGGCCACGGCGGAGAAGGCGGATTTTATGACGGCGACGTCGTGCTGCTAGGACGTAAGTACGCATTTGAAATCACTCTGTTGTCTGAGTACTGCCGCCGTCTCAGTTATATGCTCGGCGTCAACAGAAACTTTCTAGTTGTTCAGTATCTTTTTTGAACCAGCCAGTTGTAGATTGCACAGCGTAGAGAGACAAAATACCGAAAAATTTTCTCTGTTACATACCGAAATTTCTTGTACTTCATGATAACAAGACTAAAATTAGTTTTGTGGTGTGTATTCTTTCTTTGCACAGGCATATGGTGCATACGTGCGAGCGCAATCAGCGACGAGCGTCCTGAGGGGGAGCGGCTTAAGGCCCTGAACAAACATCACGCATCGCATCGATGCTGCGGAATGTGCCGTAAATAAAGGAGGATGACCAAGCAAGCATTGGAATCGTCCGAGCAACCTGTTTACACACCAACAATGTTACGACACACATTTGAAACACAATATTGATTCAAATACGAAAGGCGTGAGGTGCATTCACGATACTGAGCATTGCCAATCCTCGGGGAAAGGCGTCATGAGACGCCTGGCTTGACCGTGCCTTCTCTTTCGTCCTGTCTTCTTTTGCACGCATTATCTCTTTTTAAGTAATGTGACGTACACCTTCCGCTGAGTGAGATTCTCTGTAGCTTCTTTTCGTCTTTTTTCCTTTTCTTATTTCTTAGCGATTACCAATCCACAATCGCTTTACCGATAACAATCGTCGATTACAATCCCAATTATTGATTACCTATGATCAATCCTTATCTAGCTTAAAGAGCACGGCATACTACGCCACTTGTACACATACACACCATTTGTTCCAGTACACTGAAGCACCATAACACCCGTTTTCATTCTGTCCAATTTCTGACGCGTAATTTGCATATTAATATTTGTCTGGCTCCGCGGTGGCTCAATGTTTACGGCTCTCGGCTGCTGATTCGAAAGACGCGGGTTCGATCCCGGCCGCGGAGGCCGAATTTCGATGAAGGCGAAATTCTAGAGGCCCGTGTACTGTGCGATGTCTTTGCTCGTTTTAGAACCCCAGATGGTGGAAATTTCCGAAGCTCTTCACTACATCGTCCATCATAGCCTGAGTCGCTTTGGGACGTTAAGCCCCCATTAACCACACCAATATTTGTTTTTTTTTCATTACTGTCAGACCAGAACACATCCCAAACACAGGTTACTAAGCCATACACCCGACCACGCGTTCAATGGGTGTCCCTCAAACACGCCTGAAGCAATTACCCTTCGTGGCCTACGGGAATAAAGAACAAACAAAAACCTTCGTGGCATACGCGTTACTTGCCCACCTGGAGCAGTGGGGCTATTTTCTTTTTCTATTTACAGGAATTTTGGGATTTTTCCGACGGGCGGAGCCGGGATTTCACCTGAACGAGCTCCTTACGCTGTCGCTTAATACCTGCGACTGTCCAATACTAGACCTTTCCCGTAATGCATCACAGCTCGCGTTTCTTGTTCAATGGGAAAAAGATAGCGCGCAGCGAGGTGTCTCTCACAAGGAGAAGCAATTGGGCGGGGGAGCCGTCACCCAAGGAAAACCGGTTGAGAAGCAAAAGTGGACTGTTTTGCCTGTGGATGAAGTCCAGATTGGGTTAATTAGTGTATCTTCATAATGATGGTTCAGCAGCGCGAACACACCAAGTCCATGAAAGAGAGAGGACACACACACCAGCGCTGAATGCAGCGCTGGTGTGTGTCCTGTTTCTTTCTTGGTCTATGTGTATTTGCCTGTGGGCCGAACTTGGGCTAGCCCACGTGTGCCGGACTTGGGCTAGCCCGTGTGGGTCCCCGCTGCACTGCCGCCTAAGCCCCCCTGGAGGTCCCCTCTAAGAAGCCCATTACTGCCCCTATGGGTCCCACAAAGGACCGAGGAAAGCCCCCTGTATCGTTTTTATGCATGCAGACCATAGGGGTCCCCTGCTGGTCCTATGTAGCCAGCCCACTGGGCTGCCCCTGTGGGTCCCGCGCGATGACGAGTTGCAAATCCCACACATATCCCACATCGGGCCCTCGTGGGCCCCACACAGGCAGCCCATGGGGGCCCGATGTGGGATATGTGTGGGATTTGCAACACGGGCCCCCATGGGCTGCCCGTGTGGGGCCCACGAGGGCCCGCAATTCCGAGCCCCGTTTGTGCTACTGGGGCTGGGTTGCGTAAATTGGCACTGAAATTTGTCATAGCATGTGAGTGTTGTTTTGCAATTCGTCTCCTCTATCGAAATGCGGCCGATATTCACTTCCTGGCTTAAGCAACCACTAAGCCATCGCAGTGTGTTGATAAAAATCAAGCACAGTTCAATCTTGCTTGTGAAAGCAACATCTCAAGCATCTGGTGCGACTTCAGCTGAGCCGGAGGCGGGTTTCTGTGGTGTATACTCACCTGTCTGGATGAGGCTGCAGGGTGCACAGCATGAGCACGGCCAGGTGGGCTTCCGTGCGCCCTTCCCGCTGGCACAGCACGTCCAGGCAGCCCTCAAAAGAGTCTGCAGCACACATCTCAAACCCATTGGCCAGAGCAAAACTGCGTCCGTCTCGTGTTTTGCAAGCTGATTTTTTTTACTGCTTCATCATGGGGACCAGAAAACAAAGTAACGATGGGAACTCGGTATTCCGGTTCAATTACACTTCAGTAACGCTACAAGTATTTTTCCTGGCCGGAAAAGTGATTGCGCTGATGAGGAAGGAAGTGATAATAGCTACCAGCTCCCATTCTCTACACAAGAAAGCATTACGCCGAATGAGCTGGCGAAAAAGAAGACAAATTTCTGCCGAAAACACTGGGGAGAAGAAAAATGTCTGAGTGGGTTACATGATTCACAAGAAATTATTAGAGCCATCACCATGTGCAGTATAGCATACTTGAGTCTCTCAAGCCTAAAAAATGGAAGCCAAAGGTGTATGATCGATGAACTTATGGTAGGGTGGCTAGATGAGACCGGCATGGGAGACTGGTATGGATCAAGCGCTATGGGGAGTGCCAGCGTGTTTCGCGGCCTGCGCTCACGTTCCAGCCTGCGTAAAAATGGGCGGCCTCCTAGCTACTCCCACCTGCTGCTGCAAATGGACACTTTCGCGATTGCTCGCACGTTCGCTCAGACGGTTAGTTTGGCAAAGCATGTACGCGTGACCAGGTAGCTATTTCCCGCGGTGAGGGATTTACCAAGCAATTTAAATTATGGGAGTGGGGGGAGTGTTGAAGGTAGAGGAGAAGCTGTAGTCATCTTGATGTTTATTTGTGCCATGTGTCACGGAGCGTTTAATTGTGAGAAAATTGAGAAGCTCACACTCATGACAAAGATCACAAAAATTACGTGTCGCGTGCGAGAAAACATTGTTACGAATTAAGGGGTTGCCTTATTTCAGAAAGACAAAGGGATGGGGAGGGAATTAACTGTCGTCGGCTGTTTTAAACATGACATATGAGGTGGGGCATGAGCAGCATATAAGATAACGGCTAACACTTGTTAACTAATCGTGTCAGCAAGCTTCAGTCTGTCGCATTAAGGCTCCCCTGCTTCAAAATAAAAAAGTAAAAACAGCACGTGAGGACGCATAACACTCAGACGCCTGCTTAACTGCAGAGACAATTAAGTCGTTAATTAAGTACAAGCGCTCATAAACACAGCTATGCCCATGGTCTACTTTACCTTGGTCGTGCACTGATTCGCTTCAGTATCGAATTTTACTATAAGCCGATGTTCCATCGATAATTTCTAATTCGCCAGATAACGCACTAAGCATGGATTTGATTACAGCACACGGAATACGGTTCAGTTATCCTGGAGACGTTCTCAGAAGAAAGCTAGAAAAAATTGACGTAACAAAACGTTCGAATTTCTACTCAAGGCAGAGCCTTACAGAACACAGTAGCCAGGGGAAAATTTGTATTGCACCAGAAAAACTCTAGTTTGGGCTAGTTGGTTCATGATTCAACAGGAAAACGGCGCAAAAGACGTGGACAAAAGAGACAAACACGACATGACCAGCGCTGGTCCTGTCGTGTTTGTCTCTTTTGTCCACGTTTTTTGCGCCGTTTTCCTGTTGTACTGCACCTACGGCCAAGCTGAACAAGTCCGACATTCGAAGCTCCGCATCCCTGACACTGCAATTTGAACACGTCTTTGTCTTTTTTCCTTGTGAAGTTTACTCACAATAAAGCATTAATACTGACCGTAATACTGAAGCAAAATAGGCTTCATACACGCAAAGCAAAGTGCGGAAGAATCGGGTGCGTGAACAGATTTCGCCGCTGGCGCCACCGCTGCACCATGAAAAAAAAAAAGCGGTGCGCGCGCCTCTCCCGTCGGTGGGCACTCCTACTCCTCTGGACACCATGAGTGCAAGCGCACACCACCCCCGCATGGAGACACCATAGTTGGCGAAACGCTTATCGATTTGCTCCCAAAAATGAATTCTATCGCTGAATACAGATGCAAAACAAGCGGGGAAAAAATAAATCCATCACGGGATTTCCCCATGTGCTGGGAATGGTGTGCGTGCACTGGAGGCAAAGTAAAGGGGATCCGATTAGAAAGCAGAGCGCCGAGTTTTCTGAGCAAATCTCGTTCTTACGCATATTTAGATGGACAACTGAGTAAACACTCAGGTAACTTAGAGAAGCTATAGCAAGTAAAAAAAAAGCATGAGTATACTGAGCAAATCACGATGAGAAAAAAAACTGCCGCGCAATGAATGCAGGATGGCCTCTTCAAGATACAGCTGCCGACGCCAGCTTTGCCTTGTTGGAAAAACAACTGTCTTGGCTTGAAGCAACCTGCGCCAGCGAGCTTGAAAGGATGGTTCAACTGCAACCTCCTCTCGCGCACATTCAAAAGAGTGATGTAAACCAGACATAGCTTCACCAGCGAAAGTACGAGACACCAGGAAAAGAAGAACAGAGGACAACACAGGAACACAGCTTTGTCCTGTGCTCTTCTTCTCCTGGTGTCTCGTACTCTCGCTGGTGAAGTTATGTCTGATGTACACCAACTAGCCCACATGGGTGCCTTGTTACAGTGATGTACACACCTGCACTGAAGCCAAGCACTCACCGGGCAAACTGTGGCAGCCCATCTGGAGGCTGGCCAGCAGATCCGTGTCCCGAAAGCGTGGCTCAGCAGCAAACCAGAGCAGCCAGGCAAAGGCCGCACTGGTCAGCGGCACCCTGCGTCAGCACCAAAGCTCAGCCACTGAGTCTCCCTTTCCTGGCCAATGCCAGGAAATATCTAAGGTTAGCAAGAGGTTCAAGATTCCAGACTCGATAATTGTGAGGTTTTTCAACTTTTCAGCATATTGGTTTAGGGCCGGGGGGTTGCCGTCATCGACTGTGAAAATTGACTGGAAGAAGTCACTTTAGCAGCAGCAGCGTTCGGAAGAGCGTTTTCCTAAATGCTCCTGCATACTGTTACAGATAACCCTGGATCCTGGGACGACACCACTATAAGCACAGATGTGCACGTTTTCTGAGGCTGAATTTCGACCCCAGTTATCAACCAGGAATTATCAAGGAAGGACGTCACCGGCTGCCATCACCTGGCGTGGCGCTCGCATCGACGCATCTGCTATGAAGCTGCGGCATCGCATCCAAGACGGCACTGTGGCGCCAGCAGCAGTGTTCGGAAGAGGGTTTTCCTAAATGCTCCTGCATACTGTTACAGGTTAGTGGCTTTTTTTGGGAGGGTGTTATTGTGTTACTGTCACTGCTGCTGCCAAAGGAGCGAACCTTGTTTCTGCCAGTGTGGAGTGTGTTCAGTGTGAACGAGAAATATTGGATCCCAAAGAGAGTATATCTTACATGACATGTAAGCTTTCGTACCATGTAAGAAAGCTGCGCAGGATTGTCCGAGGCAGCAATAAAATCTAAGAAATCAACCTACCAGAAATGAAAATGCCCGAAATGTAGGGTACAAACGTCACATGTTGACCAGGATGAGAAAGAAAAAGCACCGTTGACCGTAGAAGATATGTTGGTCGTACTTCAGGAGATTAACCGAAAACTTGATGTTTTGTTGGCACTGAAAGAAACTGTCGATGGAATTGAGCAATCGGTGCAGTTTATGTCCGAACAGATGACATACCTGATGACGCGCACAGAACAGAATGAGCGAGATATTAAAGCAATCCAGACTAGGCTCGCCAAAATGGAAATGAACAAAGAGCAGCTTGAATCGCTGAGGCTCCAACTTGATGACCGAACACTGAACTTAGAAATTCATGATGTGCCACAAACGGAAGGCGAAAATCTTTTGTCAAAACTGAACACTTTCGCCAGTGAAAGTGAATTGCGCCAGCTATCAAAACACAACATCACGGCAATTCATCGATTGCCGGCAAAGCGTGACAAAGTGCCTGGCATCATCTGCCGTTTCGCGAGACAGAGCATGAGGGACAAATGGTGGACTATCAGGCGGGAGTTGACAACTGCGGACGCCAATGTTCGCATGTTGGAAAACCTGACCAGGCGAAATCAAGAGCTGCTGAGGGAAGTGAAAGAATGGGCGAAAACAAATCAGTACAAGTATGTCTGGGACAGTAACGGTAGGATTCTGATAAGACTGATGGCGCGCCAGCAATGCTGGTGCAGCACTCTTGCGACCTTGGCAAGCTGCAATAAGAAGGGAGAATTGAATTTTAATTTTGTTTCCTGCCAAAAATGCAGACTGTAACAGAAAAGAATTATCTGCTCCCAGAGAACTTCAAAGATTACCTTGGCCCGGTTTTCCAGACGTCATTCAAATGTCTTCATATCAATGCTCGATCTGTCAGACGTAAAGAAGCATATTTCGACACTTTCAACAACTAAATGTGCCCGTTGACGCTATCATGATCAGCGAAACTTGGTCTACAAGTGATTATGATGTCTTTCGAATTCCTGGTTATGAGACCTTTTTTCTAAATCGTTACTCTGGTATTGGTGTTGACGTATCTATATCATTTAAGAAGTGGCGGCCTGAAATGTTAGAGCGGTTCACAGTTTCTGTGAAAGAATATGAAATCTTAACGATGTGTTTGAACAACACCATCTTTGCAGTGTGCTATCGTCCACCAAACGACTGCGTAGTTATTTTCTTGAATTTTCTTGAAAGCCTGATTTCATTTGCAACCAGTCAGCCCTTAAACATTGTCCTTGGTGTGACCTAAACATTAATATGTTATCGGTTGACACATCCCAAATGAGTTTAGATTTATTGGTTAGAACGCATGGACTTCTGAATGCAATTAAAATGCCAGCGCGTGCTACGGCCAGGTCTTCATCGCTGATAGATTTGTTTATCACTAACCATGACCCTAGTATGATCACATCTGGAGTAATCATTTCTGACATCAGCGACCACTTGCCAAGATTAATGTGTGTTGAAAACATGTCTAAAAAGAAGCGTAGTTCAACATATTCTTTCCAACTTATATCTGAAAAAACACTGTCCACATTTAGAAACTCGGTCGAAAAGAACAACTGGGGGCCTGTCCTTTTAGAAGATGACGCCAATAATGCTTACTAGGCATTCTTAAGCATTCTGAAGCCGATTTACGAGGCCTGTTTCCCAATATTAACAAAAAAGCAAAGCCGTCACAGTCGCAAACCATGGGTCACACCGGAGTTCGTGGCAAAGATAAACACAAAGAACATTCTAAACACCGAGTTTTTCTTTTGCTTTTCTAATCAATTAGCTTTAAGCGATAACATATTCAGTAATATTCTAAATTTATCATCAGCACAAAAAAAAATAAGTTAATTTAAAAAAAATCCTGTGCCCCTTGGTTTCTGTGGCTGTTGGTTTCTGTCATCCTATACCATAAGTTTATTAAATCCAGAGCTGAATGTGATCTGACAGCGTTTACAAAAAAAATGAAAGCGCTTGAATACTGAGCTCAAGAAAGCCAGAAACACCTATTACACAAATCAATTCGCGTCAACTTGTGGTCGTATAGACATTACGTGGAAGCGGCTAAACGAAATTTTGGGGAGAAGTAGCAGATCAGGTGAATTAAATATGCGAAATATTGATGGTGTAAGTAAAACCGGAAAAGAATTAGCAGATACGTTTAATACGCACTTTGTTTGCGCTTCTAGAAATAAAGTGCCGCATAACAATCTCCGTGATTTTGTTCATATAAGCGGCACTGTATTGCTCGAACCGGTTGAAGAACTGAGGCTAAAAACAGCGCTAACGGGGACGAAGCAGAGACAGGGACACGACGCTGAAGCAGATGGTTGAAGGCAGATGGTTGATGGAGGTTGAAGAAGCAGATGTAACGGCAGCTTTCCACGAACTAAACAATAGCACATGCACTGATATTGATGGCCTCCAGATAAAGCCTATACGGCATATTTTTGACCTTATCTTACCATACATCACGCATATCTTAAACCTTTGTGTCAGTACCGCTGTATTTCCTCGTAAAATTCAGATTGCACGTGTAACAGTTATCTTTAAAAAGGGTTATAAAAACCAGCTCGGAAATTACAGGCCAATATCTATCTTACCCGTATTTTCTAAGCTACTAGAAAAAGTGATACTCAGATACTTTTTTGCAGTTTGAAGAAAAACACAAATATATAACAGCGGCTCAGTATGACTTCCATAAGCACCGCTCTACTGAACTTGCACTATTAGATCAACGAGAATATATATATACTGAACGAACTCGAACATAATAGGTTGGTTTGGTTTATGCGATTTAACGTCCCAAAGCGACTAAGGCTATGAGAGACGCCGTAGTGGAGGGCTCCGGAAATTTCGACCACCTGGGGTTCTTTAACGTGCACTGACATCGCACTGTACACGGGCCTCGAATTTCTCCTCCAAAGAAATTCAACCACCGCGGCCGGGATCGAACCCGCGTCTTTCGGGCCAGCAGCCACCGCGGCGGCTCGAACATAATAGGATAGTCACTGGTATTTTTCTTGATTTTTCGAAGGCATTCGACTTATTAAACCATACAATACTTCTTCGCAAACTTGAGCGTTGTGGCTTCCGCGGCCATGCACTATCGCTTGTGCAGTCATACCTCATGGATCGCAAACAGGCAGTAGCAATAAACGGTCTCCTCTCAGATATGCAATCTGTAGGCTGTGGTGTTCCACAAGGTAGCATTTTTGGTCTATTTCTCTTTATTCTTTACATCAATGACATTGTTCACGCAACTCCATTCGTTAAATTTATCATCTATGCTGATGACACCAGTATTTTTCTTAACGGAGATAATACAGCTGAACTCATAGATACTGCAAACAATGCGCTGAAGCAAATAAAAAACTGGAGTACCAGAAATGCGTTGCGGATTAACACAGCAAAGACTAAAGTCGTTGTTTTCAGAGGTAGAAACAAGAAGGTCCGTCTCACCAATTATACATTCCTTCAGTCTGCACCATTAGAAGTTGGGCCTTCATTTAAAACATTAGGTATAATATTTAATAGAAGAATGTCATGGGATGACCATGTTAGCTTCGTAGTAAATTAATGTTCACGCGTTATTGGTCTTCTTTACAAGAACCGTGAGATACTGCCACGAAATGTAATGCTAATGCTATATAATTCATTGATACAATCTCATTTCAGCTATTTCCATTTAACCTGGGGTGCAACAACAGCAGGCAATTTTCAGAAACTACACTTGTTACGAAAAAATTTTTAAGAATTGTTGAAAACGTTTCGCATACCTACCATACGGCCGCACTTTTCTTAAAGTATAGCTTACTTCCAATTACTAATCTTTATGACTATCGTCTGAGCAAGTGTATGAAAAACGAGGTGTTGAACAATATGTCTTTTCTATCCAAATTAGCTGGTTTAGAAAAACGAGATGCAAGTAAAGCACAAGAAATATAGCGCAATGGAACGTAAAAACATATAGAACTTTCTATGTTAATCAAACATTAGAAAATAAACTACCACGACTTCTTAACAAACTCGCACAAAACGATACTGATCTCCAAAATACTACACGCCACAAACTGTTCGAGTATTTTTTACACTACACCTAACCTCTTTTTCTGTGATTTGTTTACCTAATTTTCATTCTTTCACCATCCTAGTAAGTTTTCTTTCCAGCCAGCACAATGCTGTTGATTTTATGCTGACCACTGTAACCTGATAAGAGCTTTGCTATATGTTGAATACAAGGGGGGGTACTGCGCACAAAAAGACAAGGACAAGAAGATAACACAACAAGCGCAGACTCGCGACTAACTTTATTTGAAAACACGATACTCCTTTTATAGTTTCAAACTGTCACATCACACACATGTGGAAACCAAAAACCTTTCTTCATTCTGATACAGTTTGATAGACGGGTCACTTACGCAATCTTTATCCTTCTGTTTGATACAGAACGCCTCCGCCAACTCACGCGCCACCTGGTCACGGCTCCTCCTCAAAACTTTTGTATCTGTCAGCAAAGGCAGGCAAGGGTTATTGCGCGTAGCATCCGGGCATGCGCGGCATGCGGGTGTCGTATACCAGATTCCCCTCACCTGTGGCAGGGTATACATCGGCCAGACAGGCCGATGTCTGAATGAGCGCTTAAGAGAGCACCAGCTTTCCATGAAATCAGGGACAGGGTCGAATTTACCCCTGCATTGTGGCGCATGCCCGGATGCTACGCGCAATAACCCTTGCCTGCCTTTGCTGACAGATACAAAAGTTTTGAGGAGGAGCCGTGACCAGGTGGCGCGTGAGTTGGCGGAGGCGTTCTGTATCAAACAGAAGGATAAAGATTGCGTAAGTGACCCGTCTATCAAACTGTATCAGAATGAAGAAAGGTTTTTGGTTTCCACATGTGTGTGATGTGACAGTTTGAAACTATAAAAGGAGTATCGTGTTTTCAAATAAAGTTAGTCGCGAGTCTGCGCTTGTTGTGTTATCTTCTTGTCCTTGTCTTTTTGTGCGCAGTACCCCCCCTTGTATTCACCATGATTGACCGACTAGCCCAACAACGTACGCTCTTTGCTATATGTATTTTTTTTCCTTTGTTATCTTTATTTTCTGTTTTCTTTTTTTTGCGCGTATGTGAAAATGCCAAACCACTGCATTGCTGTCAAAGGGGGGGCCCGTGGCCTTATCAAGCCGTCAAGCGGCAACTTTAACTACGGGTCCCCGCCATCATCTGTACCAGGGTGGCAAAATAAAATTTGAATTTGAATTTAGGGTGGTCTGGAATTCACGGTTTTCTTCTTGGGAAGCTTGGATATCTTCGCGTGGTTTAGTGTTTATGTAATGCCAGAACATTCTGGAAGAATGTTTTAAGAAATTGGGAAATGTGTTAGCGAGGTAATTATTCTTCGCTATAGATATTCTCGCTTTCCTTTCTTGATGGCAGTAGAAAGAATGATTTTAAGGCGAAAGCCTTTAAGCGCTCATACTCGTGGCCATGATTCCGTCCATCCATTACATCTGAAGTCAAAGTCGTAACTAGTCATTAGTAGTCCCAAGTCATGGCTAGCTAATCATTAACAAGTCATTAACCAGTCATGACTAGTTAGTCATGACAGGTTATTCATTAACCGGTCATGACTAGTTAGTAATCAACCAATCATGACTAGTTAGTAATTAAGCAGAACAAGTCATGACTAACTAGTCATTAACCAGTCATAATTAGGCATGAGTGGTTAGTCATGATTAGTTAATAATTAACAAGTCATCACTAGTTACTCATGACTAACCTGTAATGACGAACCAATCATGACTGGTTAATGACCAGTTCGTCATGGCTAGCCAATCCAAGTCAATGATTAATTAGTCATGGGTTGTTAGTCATGACTAGTTCGTCGATAACAAGTCATCCCTGCTTAATCATGACTAACCTGTCATGACTAATTTGTCATGGCTAGCCAAACCAAGTCGCCCCATAGTCGCCTCGTGTGTGCCTACGGCCGTGCGGCCAAAGCTGCGTGGAAAGGCTTTCGCCTCGAGCACTTCAGATCGTCAAAGTGGCCCCTGAATTTTACTACCCCGTTCATGTTTTACTCTTTTCCTCAAGCGCTTTACTCTTCGTTTTCCATTAATTTTATCGCACGTTATCCAAGGGCTCCTGTGATCATTATTTTTTGTCTTGGTTGTCTGGAGCTGTATAACTGGATAGATCCTGAAAAGAACTTTCTAAAAGAAGGTGGTTTAGTATGCTTGTATCATCGGCGTCACTGAAATCATGACATGCAGTTTCTGAAAGGACAGATATCGCTGTCACCTCAGCTGGCAAGGCACAAATGGTCAGTTTCTGGTCTGAAAGGCCGTGCATGATTACAGCTTGTCTTTCCTCTGAAGGAAATTGGTCGCTAAGAAATATCACGTCTAGTATATTGGACGAAGTTTTCTGAACACGTGCAGCCCCTAAAACAACCCGAATAAGGTTAAAATGGAGCACTACATCGTAAAGCACTCTTGCGCATGCAGAGAGAAATGTCATGGCCGCCCGAGTCCACCAGGGGTAGTAATCAAAGCGCGCGGTCAAACTGAGACCCACACGATGGCCACAGCATCAAAAGATAACAAGAATCACACTACACGATGGCCACAGCATCAAAAGATAACAAGAATCACACTACACAATGCGATCCATGTAGTGAAGCACGAATGACATGCGGGAAAAAAAGGAAATGAGAAAAACAGGGCTGAGTGTCCGCGAATTTTTCTAAAAGCGTGAGGAAGCGAGAAGATGGTGAAAAGGTTAGCGATACGAAGGATGAGCGCCAACAATTAACACGGCTGAAGAGAAAATGTAACATGTGAAGTGTACCTCTAAAAATCAGGTAAAATCAGATAAAACCAGCGAGAAAGCTGACTTCTTTTTCAGATATGAGATAGATAGATGGCGTGCTAACGCAACCTTCCTTAAGCCCTGACATGTAGGCAGCTTCAAGGATTGCGCGCGTTAGTTCGTTTTTATCTGTTTTCAAGACGGTTGCTTTCTTAAAATGAGAAAATACATTTCTTTTTGCTGTCACATATCCGGCAATGGGCGAGCAGGTTCCTCAATGGCGCCCCACTTTAATCGTTCTTATCTTCCATTAACCTTTCATTTAAACATCTTCATGTTTGGCCTATGTAAGCCTTACCCCAAGTTAAAGGGATGGAATATACAACAGCCTCCACACAAGGCACAATAGGGTCTCGGTGTGCAGCTGCTGGTAACAAAGTTAACAAAGAGTATAAAAACCAACACGCAAAATCGTTGAAGCCGCCTACATCTCAGGACTTAAGGAAGGTTGCGTAAGCACCCCACCTATCTTATTGTCTGAAAAGAAATCACCTTTCTCGCTGGTTTTATCTGATTTAACCTGCTTTATACAGGCACACTTCACATGTTGCATTTTTTCTCTAGCCATGTTAATTGTTGGCTCTCATCCTTCGTATCGCTAACCTTTTCACAGTCTTCTCACCTCCTCATGCTTTTAGTGAAATTCGCGCCTTCAACCCTGTTTTTCTATTTTTTTCCTTTCTTTCTTGTCATTCCCGCACACCCAACCCTGTTTTTCCCATTTCCTTTTTTTCCGCATGTCATTCATGCTTCATTTCATAGAATTCATTCTATAGTGTGACTCTTCTTATTTTTTATGCCCTGGACAACGTGTGGGTCCCAGTTCGATAGCGCGCCTTGATTACTCCCCCTGGTGGGATTTTACCTGGTGTGTGTATACAAGTGCGGGTTCAGTTTTTGTTCAAATAAAAGTTGGAAGTTCAGCGCTCTGTACTGTCTTCTCCTTTTTCTTCCTGTTTTGTGTTCGCGCTGTTGACTCATATAGGTGTTGTTGCTTGATTTCCTTGAGATCTTTTGGAACGCTTTCCAATCGTTTAGGAAGGAGGTCCGTGTCTTGACCAGGGTTGGTTTAAACGTCTCCAGCTTGTAGTAGTACATTCATAGCGAAACATTCAAATTCGTGCATCATAAGACAGCAACCTTGGCCACGTCAGCACTATCAAACAAAGCGAGTTCAAACGCAAGTATTTCGTGTACCACTTGCTTACCTTCACGAGAAAGGTGCAGGGATTATCGATCCGCACGCTTGTCGTGCCGCCTTGCCCAATGGCCTGCGGGACTTCGTAGCGTGCTTTTATATTCTTCAAGTAACAGCGCAGAAAACACAGACGGGACACATAGAACAAGGAGATACAGCGAGCGCTGACTTTCAACAAGTTTATTTCGAGGCATACATTGCTTCGTAGACTGTTGCGAACCTCACGAGACACAGGCACGTGACTGCTGCCACATGTCTCATCACTTCCACGTGAATCACCCTATATCCAACAGCTCCAGTTCTTTTTTTGTCAACAGGAAGCTGGGCATCCCTCGCACCTACTTGTGTCCGTCGCGGAACGATTAAGCAAGAAACTTAAACTGCGCGACAGCAGCACGAAGCCGAAAGATCAGCGAAGGATTGCGGCTCTTCCTTATGCCCATAACATCTCCCACCGCCTGAAAAAGATTCGGCCGAAAGCTGGAGTTAATGTCGTGCTCACAGTCTCGGAAAAACTAAAGTCGTTGCCGGCGCGTCAACGCTGAAGAGCCAGAAAAACTGCGCGGGTGTACAACAAATCACCATACTCTCTTTGTCGAATGCGCGGAAGGCGTTGTTTCTTCGTTGCCGTTGAAATGTGGAAAAAAGTTCATAAGACAGACCAGCAGATGCACTAATGAAGAACTGAAAGAACATAAAATTAACGTTGAACAAGCACGCAGGCATATTGGAATTCATGTAAGGGATTGCCCATCAAAAACTTGCTCGGCTGAGTTGCACAATGTAAAGTGATCGATAAACACGCAGAGCAGCTGATTCGCGAGATAATTGAGGCAGCCGAGATAGCAAAGCTTGGAGATTATTGTATCAGAAACCATCTGTTCTTTTGACAAAAAAAAGAATTGAAGCTGTTGGATGTACGATTATTCTCGTGGAATTTGTGGCACAAATCACGAGTTTGTGTCTCTAGTGGTTCGCAACAGTGTACAAAGCAATGCACGCCTTGAAATAAACTTGTTTAAATTCAGCGCTCGTTTTGTGCCCCGTCTGTGTTTCTTGCGCCGTTACTTAACCATGAATTACCATCAAGCTCAAGCTGCTGTCCTGGTGCTTTCACAGCTCGCGGTGTTAATTCTGCCACCAGGGTAGCGCTGAATCCTGCACCAACGTGGTGCACAGTCTATTCCGGTCTTCCGCGTTAAATAACGCTGTAGCCGTTTACTTCCGAAGTAGACAGGTGGCAGCTGAGCTCGAAGCTTAATGGCCAAGTTGACTGCCGGTGAATAGGCTGTCCCCTCATACCCAGCGAGAAGCACCAGCGGAGCGACGACGAGCTGCACAGGAACGTGAACTTGGCAGTAGCGACGGAGCCTTGTAGTGCCACCACTAAAGATTTTTTTTTTCCTTCAACTGCAGTTTCCGCATCGGCGTTGGCTGACCGGCGGACGAGTGCGTCTTGCAAGACAGAAAAACGGACGGCATCATCTGCTGCTGGGCTCGGTGACTGCACCTCAGCGCAACCATCTAACCCGCTAATCTTTGCGATGCAGACGATCAACCACCTGTTCGTCAGCCTGCTGTTGCCGACCATTGCATGCATTCTTTCGGGTGCGTCGTTTGACTGCGCACCACCGTGCTCCAGGGACGAGTCGGCACGCCACCGCTTGCCGCTCGTCAGCTGCCCGCCCTGGATGACTGCGCCAACAGAGGAACAGTGGCTGCCAGCACCGAAGGAATCATGGACGGCCACATCATCACGCACATCAACAGCTTCGCCACATATAAAACCGCCGGCACCGTTTTGTGGGCTCGGTGACTGCAACTCAGCGCAGCCATCTAACCCGCTAATTTTTGCGATGCAGGTTAGTATGTCTTATTTTCCAAAAGATCAAGCAACTATGTTCTGGTGCAGCTCCCGAGCCCGCAGTGATGTGTTGCCATTGCCACCAAGTGTGCTACTGTTGTTCATTCTTTGCTATTGTTATCAGGAGATATGGAAACTAACCCTGGTCCTAATGACAACAGTGCAGTACTCGCGGAACTCCAGAAACTAACCGCAAGCCAAACCAAATAATAGCCGAAGTACAGGGCCTGAAATCCCAGATCACTACTACGAATAAAAGCATAACCGACTTAAGCAATCGTATGGCCGAGCTCGAAACACAATACCAAGCACTACTTCCTCTTCGAAACGACATTGAAAAGATGCAGGCTCACAAGCAACATGGCGCGTATAACCAAGGAACTAGAAACCCGCATAGATGACGCTGAAAACAGGTCCCGCCGTAACAACCTCACACTCTATGGTATCACTGACACTACTGATAGCGAAACATGGGCAGAATCTGAAAAACTAATCACTGATGTTTGCCGTAATAACCTTAAAGTAAATGTGGAACCTCACGAGATAGAAATAGCTCATCGCCTCGGGCGCCACTCACAAGATAAAAAACGTTCCATAATCGTGAAATTCAAGAGTAGCAAAACTAGAATCCCTCCTATCAAATGGGCGAAATCTGAAATACACGGTTTATAGTGTTTGAAAGGACTTCTCGCATACCGTTCGTCATGCGTGATAACAACTTGTTGCATTGCAAGGCCAGGTCTGCCATGTTTTTCTTGCGATTTAAAACACTTCACATCAACTCGAACCGTTATATTTTTGACGCTTCAACTAACACCGTAAAGCAACTCGCGTAGCAATCGCCCCTTCACCCTGCACCAATAAAACGCCAGCCTGCGACACCCTTAAATGTTCTCTCGTTTTCCGTGATATTCACTAACATCCGCAGCTTCCTCCCAGAGCGTGAATTCATATCGAACGTAATTTCGTCATCCAGCAGCAATATACTTATACTAACTGAAACTCGGTTGACCAGTAACGTGTCCGCCGCTGAAGTTTTAACTGACTTACCCGAATTCAACGTCTACCGAAACGATCGAAAAGACTGGCGGGGGGGGGGGGGGGGGGTGTTCTTGTTGCAGTTGACCGAGGTATATCATGCTTTCTTGCACACGTTACATCTGATATGGAATCTTTATGGCTGATCTGTCGCACTCCCCCTGTAAGTGCTTCTTCGCGTTTGTTATAGGCCCCCGCAGCCTAACCCATACTTCTGTCGACATCTGAACGATACTATAAATAGCCTTGCTGTTAAATACCCAAATGCGCGCATTCTCCTTTTCGGGGACTTCAATTATCCAGACATTGATTGGCAGAGTTCAGGTACTTCCTCATTAGCATGCAATACAGAGGCGAACTGCCTTGATGTCTGTTTAAATTTTAACCTCACTCAGTCTCGGAACCTAATCGCGTTAGCGTTGCAGCCGCAAACACCCTTGACCTAATACTAACTAACAGCCCTGAGTACCTATCAACCATTAGTTACCTTCCAGAAATCAGCGACCATAAAATCGTACATGCTCTATTTTCATTTACCCCCACTCAGAAGCACTCATCCAGAAAAATCATAAAGCTTTACAATAAAACGAATTACGATGCAATAACTGAAGACCTTCACATGTTTTTTTCAGAGTACCAATCCACATTCGACACTCACTCTGTTCACGACAACTGGTTGATATTCAAAAATAAGTTAAATATGCTCTCTAATTTATTCACATTTATCACACATTAATTCATTCTTCCCTCAATCAGTCACCGTATATCAAAGCTGCAGCAAGCATATCTCACCGCACCAGTCATCCCCTACAACTTGTCCGGCCGCCATCGCATACTGCCACATTTTCTCCTTCATTTTTCCTTCGAGCAGCAACGGACTGGAACAGTTCCTTACCACGAGGTTTCTGAGAAAGCTATATAGCTCTCATTTCCAGCCGTATGGCTGCCGTCGGGTGGATGTCAATGAGTAATTACTCCCTCTTACAAATCTACTCTACCTGATGTGGTCCCCTAAGCATTTTACCAACACTGTTCCCACTTCGCGTTATTGATCAGTTCGCTCTCGCCCTATCTAAAGCTTGCCGTCCCGGTTAGCTCAGTTGGTATAGCGGCTGCTCCGATGAAGCGATGGTCCCGCGTTCGAATCCCGGACCAGGATGAATTTTTCTCTAACTACGAAGTTCCTGAAAAAGCTGCATAGCTTTCCTTTGTAGCCGTATGGCTGTGCTCGGGTGGATGTCAAAGAGTAATTACTCCCTCATTGCAAATCTACTCTACCTTGGGGCGTTCCCCTAAATATTTCACCAACAGATTCTTATTTCCAGTTATTGATGAATTCGCACTCGCCCTACAAGCTTGCCGTCCCGTTTAGCTCAACTGGTCGAGCGACTGGCTCCTCTGAAGCGGTGGTCCCGCGTTCGAACGCCGGACCAGACGAATTTTTCTCTAACTATGAAGTTGCTGTGGAAGCTTTATATCTTTCCTTTGCAGCCGTATGGCTGCGCTTGGGTGGCTGTCAGTGAGTAGTTACTCCCTTATTGCAAATCTACCCTACCGACAGTACTCACAGCTGCCTCTGGTGGGCCCTGGTGTTCCACAGGAAAGGAAGCAGTGCCGGGCACGCTTCCCGCAGTCGTGCTTCAAAGGCCGCAGTTGTGGCGCCGCTGACGTCCTGCTCAGACAGGTGGAAGGACAGGCAGAGGCACTCGAGGAACATCTCGCACAAACACACCTCCTCCTGCTGCTCCTGCTGCTGGGGGTGGCGAGATTGCTGCCGGCAGAAACCAAGAAAAACCGTGGACATTCACGTGGTGCTGTTGTAAACTGCTGCAGGCAGCATACTCCCCGTCCCTGAGGTGAAGTTAAAGACTCAGGGTGCATTTCAAAGGCACTGTCTGATATAACCGATGCACGCATACATACGACCAATGCATCCAAATCACCTACGATCCCGGCCGCTGCGGCCCAATTTCGGTGGAGGCTAGAGACCCGTGTACTCTGCGATGCCGGTACACATTAAGGAACCCCACACGGTCGAAATTTCTAGAACCCTTAACTACGGCGTCCCTCATAGCTTGAGTCGCTCACGGACGTTGCACCACCGAAAGCCAAAAAATTCATATCACCAACGCACTTATATGACCACTGCGCCTATTGAAGGCAATATCCCAATAGGGTTTTGGTTTGCTAGTGGAAGTTTTTGCTAAAGAGGTTTCTTGGTTTCGTTGAGAAAAATAGCGTAATAAGAGGCCGTCATTATGGGTTTGTAAAGACGATCTACAGAAGCGGCCTTACTACTAAAATATAGATGTTGGTCCTCTTTGCTGTAGGTTGGTTGATCCATTTTAACAAAGCCTTTGATTGCCTCAACCATAGTTCCTTCGTAGCTAAGCTATCTGAGTATGGCACACTGTTGAGTTATCTTTGTGTACTAGCACTAAAAATCGGAGAAAGTGTCGTAAAACCAGTATGATTCAACCAGTATATAGTTATAGGCGTGAACTCTTAGCTCAAGGGCGGTTAACACCAGGCGTACCCCGTCAGTTCCCGACAGCGTCCAGCCTACCGTCCTTGCACTAAGCGTAGAAAGGTGGGCCAGTTGGTTGCTAGTACAATTGTGAGACATTCCTCCGGCTAAAAAAAAGACACGGACGAAGGTAGACGAGAAGGTAGATGAGGTAGCGCTGTAAGAAACTTCATTGAAGACACTGGGCGGATGGCCGTTCAGAACAAGACAGGGTTATCTACCGACAACTTTTTACACTTTTTAAAGCTTTATCTCTAAGCCACGTTGGTCACCTTTAATGAGCACCATTTCATCCGAAAAGAAGTAGTGTGCATAGGCTCCTGCGTAGCACCACTTTTAAGTAATATATTTTTATCTACTATTGACAAACGTATTCAGGCGTTCCTTAACAACGACAACATGTAAAAATTGTGAGGTATGTTGAGGACTACCTCATAGTAGTGAATGTGACTGATGCTCAGCATACAGGTATCGACGTGAACAACATTCTGGAAATTTTTGCTAGAAACGCATTCGGAATGAAGTCCACTCAGGAATAACCGCAGGAAGGTCGCATCGAATTGCTTGATATTGTTACGGGACGGCGGGCCCCCGCAGAGAAAGGCACAGAGACTCAGACACAGGAGACTCCGACATAACCGGCCGCGGCGATTCACCTTTGCTCTCTACCTCACGCGCTAGCGCCGCGCGCTCTCCCCTCGCGCTCGCCCCGCGCCTCTTCTTTATTTGTATACCGCAGCGCGCTCTTGGTTGCGAAGGTCGTATGCCGTTACATCTTTCCACCGGGGGGGGGGGAGGGGGGAAGAGGTGGAAGATAAGAGTCTCAAGAGTCTCTTCCAGTCTCCAAGATAAGAGGGGGAAGACACCGCTGGTGTCCCCTAGCGCGTGCTTCGCTTTGCAGGCGGCATCGAACTCGTCCCGATGAGCCCGGGCTGAGGTTCTTCGCACCGGCGCAGCTTGGTGCGCAGGAGGCATCGTCACGTTGTGATGACAGTGTCGTCTGACACGAGACGGTCCCGGTAGATCCCGGGGCTGCTTGTAGGCGACTCCTCGCCGTACGAAAACTGCGAGGGCTTCTCGCACCGCGGGACTTGGGATTGCGTTCACGGAGCAGCGCTCCACTTAAGGGGCGGCATTCAGGAAGGGAGGCCTGGTGCTGGTACGGGAGGGTGGCACTAGGGAGGACGTGGGAGCCAAGTCGGGATCACGGTGGGTGCCGGAGACATAGCTCTTCATGTTGGAGACATGTTCCGGAAAAATGTGGTGTACACCGCGTGGTCGAAGCTCGGGGAGGTCTTCTAGACGGTACGTAACGGGGCCGAGCCGTGCAACTACACGGTAAGGGCCGCGGTATCGGGGCAAGTGCTTCGCGGCACGGCCAGTCGCGCGGATGGTGCGGCGAACGAGGACCAAGTCACCGGACCGGAAGGAGGGAAGTGGTGGTGCTGCGGCATTGGCCACTTGCGCACGCGCATGGGCCGTGAGAAGGGTGCGCTGAGCGTCGAGGCGGGCGGAACGAAGTCGTTGGGCGCAGTCAGTCGGTGACGCAGTAGGATGGCGAAGGCCCAACTGCGCGTCGAGAGGGATGGAGGGCGTTCTGCCATAGACGACTGAGAACGGCGTGACATGCGTTGTTTCTTGAGACACAGTGTTGAGTGCAAAAGCTGCAGTAGAAACAAAACGATCCCAGTTTGTGTGGGACGGAGCGACGTAGGAGGCGAGTATATCCGTAAGGGTGCGGTTGACACGCTCCACGAGGCCATTGCACTGGGGATGATTGACGGATTTAGTGGAATGCGCAATGCCGAAGGAGCGGAGGGCACGCTCAAATTCTTGAGACATAAAGCATCTCCCGCGGTCCGTGATGACGCGTTGTGGCACACCATGCCGAAGAACAAGATGTTGTTCCACAAACAAGACGGCATGAGCCGACGACGTGTCGGGAACGGGCAGTGCTTCGACCCACTTGGAGAAGTAGTCGACCGCAACCAGAATATACCGGTTGCCGGCGCGTGTCTTCGGGAACGGGCCCAAATGATCCAGTCCAACCAGTTCGAAAGGTGAACTCGGCGGCGAAAACGCCTGCGGGGTTGGCTTGGTTACTCGTGTGGATGACTTCCTGAACTGGCACGTCTGGCAGGACGCCACGTGTTCCTTGACGTCTCTGGACATATTAGGCCACCAAAAGTGCTCCGACACTCGTGCGTAGGTTTTGCTGCGACCAAGGTGACCAGCCGTGGGAGCGTCGTGTAGGCCGCGCAAGATTTGCGACCGCAGTGTTGCCGGCACAACTGGCAACCACACGGGTGGTCGACCACGGAACCACTTCACATGACACAAGAGGTTATCCTTCATTTGATAGACCCGGCGCAGTTTGCGGAGACCTGCGCCGACGGCGGTGCCAAGGGAGTGGATTATGGCAGCAACGTCGGGATCTTGCGCTTGCGCAGTCCTGAGGTCCGTCAAAGCTGTCACGGAACAAGGGTGGCGAGAAAGGAAATCGGCATCCTGATGTGCAGAGCCGCGCCGATGCACTATGGTGAAATCATACTCTTGAAGTTGCAGGGACCAGCGTGCAATCTTGGCATTTAAGTGTTTGGCAGACTGCAGCCAAGTCAGAGCGCTATTGTCCGTGACGATGGTAAAGTGACGGCCGTACAAGTAGGGACGGAACTTCTCGATGGCCCAGACAACGGCGAGGCACTCGAGTTCTGAAGAGTGGCGGCGGCGCTCAACGTCGGAAAGCTGGCGGCTGGCATAAGCTAGGACTTTATGGTCACCAGACTCGTCTTCCTGCAGAAGGACAGCGCCGAGCCCATCTTGGCTGGCATCCGTGTGGAGGACGATGGGGGCCGATTCGTTGTAATGGGCCACCGTAGGAGGCTCGAGGAGCGCGTGCTTGACGTCAAGGAACGCGAGCTGTTGGGCCGGTGTCCAACTCCACGCTGCATTCTTCTTCAGTAGGGCGGTCAACGGAGCGCTTCGCTTGGCAAAGTTGGGTATAAAACGACGGAAGTATGAAGCAAATCCGAGGAAACTCTTGAGCTCCTTGGCAGTGGTGGGAGCTTCGTAAGCCGTAAGCGCTTTTAGCTTCTCCGGGTCGGGACGGATGCCATGCCGGCTCACAACGTGACCCAAGTACGTGACCTCTGCGAAACCGAAGAAACATTTCTTTGGTTTTAAGCGAAGCCCAGCAGAGGTAAGGGCTTCGAGGACGAGTTTGAGTCGCCTTTGGTGTTCATCAAACGTGGCCGCATAGACAATGACGTCATCCAGGTAGACCAGCGCCATAGTCCACTTCATATGGCCTAAGACGCGGTCCATGAGGCGCTGAAAGGTGGCTGGAGCATTTGAGAGACCGAACGGCATACGGTTGAATTGGTAGAGGCCGTCGGGAGTCACGAATGCTGTCTTTTCCACATCATCGGGGTGAACAGGCACCTGCCAGTAGCCCGAGAGCAGATCTAGGGTGGAAAAATAACGGGCCCCCTTCAGGCGGTCAAGTGCATCGTCGAGGCGGGGCAGCGGGTACACGTCGAGACGAGTGATAGCGTTCAACTTGCGGTAATCTACGCAGAAGCGGAGTGTTCCATCCTTCTTGCGCACAAGGACGACAGGGGAGGACCAAGGGCTACAAGAAGGGGCGATGATTCCCTGGTCAAGCATGTCGCATACGTGCTGCTGGATGACTCTCCGTTCAGCTGGCGCGACACGGCGAGGTTGGTGATGAATAGGCCCACGGTTTTCGGTGTTTATCCGCTGTTGGGCCCAGGAAGTGCACCCGAGTTCACTGGCGCTTAGAGCAAGGCAACTGCGATGCTCGAGCAGCAAGGCCTTCAGAGAGGCGAGCTCCGCGCAGGTCAGGGTGGGCCCAAAGGTAAATGCGTCCCATGATAGGACCGCCGGCGCTGGAGTGTGGTGAGATGGTTTTTCATGCTGCAAAGACGCAACCGGTGATGCTGAGTCCAAGACTGACGCTGCACCCAATTGCGTGCCGGGAGTCAGCACGAGCGGTGCGCGGCTGATATTAAGCATTAACACGTGGGCCTCTCCATTGAGCACCGACAGAAGGCTTCGAGGAGAGGTCATCTCTCGGGCCGGAGCCGAACACCGGGTAGGTTCGAAAATCACATCCGCTGCGATCGGATTGTCAGACTTGGCATGCACCCAAGTTGCCGCACCCGGTGGCAGAGTCACGGCGGTCGCCACAGTCACGGTAGTGACATCGACTGGCTTGACTCGACGTGGCCACTTCGTTCCGAGGTAGCGCACAGATCCTGAAGCACGCTTGGTCGCCGACACCAGGGACTGCCACAGGGTGACACCGACGCTGGAAATCCAGCTAAGCCAACCCGGCCCACACAGAGTTTGGGTCGCACGTGGTTCTGTGGTGGTAAAATTGAGAACGACTCCGGCTTGCTGGCACCACCCGCACCCGAGGACCAATGGCCAAATAGGGCTGTCCGCGACAACAAACTCGGTGGAGATGGTCTTTCCGAGTGCTGTCACGTTGACGGTAACACGTCCGACTTGCTCCACCGGGGCGCCGTTAAAAGCTACGAGCCGGGTTTTGGCGGCTGGAAGAAGCAGGTGGGGCGCGTTGACAATAAGCGATTTGTCGAGCACATTAACAGCCGCTCCAGTGTCGACCAAGGCCGCTACGTGCCGATCAAGCAGGGCGACGTCAACAAGCACGTAGGGAGCTTCCGTTGTCATCGAAGCCGACGAAAGAAGGGGACTCGGCGAACTAAGGAGTGCGGGGACGGACTTTATCCGGGGGCACCGTTCCACCGAATCGTTTTCCGACGTCGGAGGGCCAGCACAGTCCCTCGCGTAGTGTCCCCTCAGGCCGCAGCGGAAGCAGGTCGTGCGGGTGTCATTACGCCTGCGTCGGGTAGAGGCCGCTGTGGGGACTGAGAACCGAGGAGCCTGCACCGGGACGCTGTGCTCGGAAGACGGTGGCGACCCACGCGTGGCCAGCAAAGTCGATTCCGCCTCGACGGCGAGCGCCATGGCGGCGCGGACGGACTCAGGACGCCCAGAGCGGACCAAGCGCTGCACCTCAGGGAGTCGGATGGCGTCGACGAATGCCTCGGTGCCGACCAGGGCCACGGCGTTCTCAGGCGCCCCCGGCAACGACTGCAGAGCCAGGCGTTCAATGGCGGCGGCGAGGTCCTGGTATGTCTCCCCGGGCTCTTGACGGCGGACTCGCAGGCGGTGGTACTGCACACTGGGGTGACCTGAGGCACTGTAGTGGTCGGCGAGGAGGCCCGCCAGGACAGTATAAGAGCCCAGCTGGTCAGGCGGCACGTTCTGCAGCAGCTCAGTCGCGCGGCCTCTCAGTTTGGCTACGAGCATCCGTGCCTTCATCTGCTCGTCCCAGCCTCTCACCGCCGCAATACTGTCCAGCTGGATGCGGTAAGCATCCCACGAAATGGTGCCGTCGAACGTGGGCAACTCCACGACGGCCAATGATGCGCCCGCGCCGAGCACGCTGTTGGCGGCTACGACCGCAGGTACAGCGACGGCAGAGCTGGGTACAGCGGTGGCGGGGACGTCCAGAGGCACCGGACCCGTGTTCGGCTCGACTGGCAGAAGGCGACGGAAGTCGCGCCGGATCGCCTCCATCTCCCCAGCCTGGGCAGTCAGACGGGCCTCCCATGCGTCCATCCGCTGAGTAAAAATATCGAGGAGGCGCTCAATACCGGCGTCCAGCCGCTGCGGAGAACCGAGCCCCTCCGAGCGCCCAGGTGTAGCGATGCCGGCCGCGGCGTCGTCGGCGCCGTCGGCTGGTGGCGGAGTCCTGTCGACTGGCACGTCGGGGACTTGATTCTGGGAGCGGGTGAGCGGGATGATCCCACCGCTGCCACCAAATGTTACGGGACGGCGGGCCCGCGCAGAGAAAGGCACAGAGACTCAGACACAGGAGACTCAGACATAACCGGCCGCGGCGATTCACCTTTGTTCTCTACCTCACGCGCTAGCGCCGCGCGCTCTCCCCTCGCGCTCGCCCCGCGCCTCTTCTTTATTTGTATACCGCAGCGCGCTCTTGGTTGCGAAGGTCGTATGCCGTTACAATATGTGCCTTATGTTTGAAGAAACGTGTGTTTGCTGACAATATAAGCCACGGTCGAAGAAACAAATTCTTAATTATGATTCGGCCCATTCCAAGCTCGTGAAAAGAGCTACAGCAAAATATTGTGTCCGGTCTGCTCTTGCCGAGTCGAGCGAGCATCAAGTGCGTGACAGCGTCCATGCCCAACTAAGGCGATTAGATCAGGCTGGTTGTCCAAGAGGAATTGGGGCATCAGTGGTGGAAAGCCAGATTCGCGAGGTGAAATCTGGTGGGCGGTACAAGCCAGGCGAAAACGCACGTTCCAAACAGCGACCTATCGTTGTGCCCTACTGGCATCAGGTCTCCCACCAAGTCAAGAATGTCGCCGACAAGTGTGGCGTGCGTGTCGTATTTTTAACCCCGGAAAAGATAGGACGGATGTGCCGCCTGATGAATGATGCCAAAAAGAGGCTTATGTGCAAAATTAAGCACACCAAGTCTTGTTGAATGTGAAGTTGGTGTGGTGTACAGTATCCCCCTCGCCTGTGGCAGACAGTACATCGGACAGACGGGACGCTGCAGAACGAACGGTTGCTAGAGCATTGCCGCACAGCTCATTCGTTATCTGGCGGAGGCCACCTAGATTACCACATTCGCCGTTGCTCACACAAACCAGCATGCAAGGCGTTTTTAGAATGGACAAGTGTGATGCGCAAGTTTAAGACTCAAAAGAGCCGCGAAATTTTTGAAGCCTTCCACATAATCAATGACAAAGAAAACTGCGTCAGCCGCCGTTCTGTGGCGCTACGCAAAAAAGAACTAGATTACCTCAAGGGAAACGTGTTGTTTCAGCCAGGTGGGAAATAAATAGAAGGGGCGCCGATGTGACAGACATGAGTGGCATGGCACTCGTGCCTTCTGTATATGCTCGATAATGGGTTTTTTATCTGGTCACGGATTACTTCTCTTGGCGCCCCCTTTGTATATAATACCTGTTTCTGGAATAAACCTAAGATGAAGCCCGGCATTCGTCCTGTCTCGTCTACCTTCGTCCGTGTTTCTTTAGCCGCTGGAATGCCTCACAATCAACCTTCCACCGCTTTTTTACTTCTACAACTTCGTCTTCGCTCGCCCGTGCCACTTGCCCCCTGCGCGAAGCCCACCGGACGAGTTTTGTTGTGTCCCGAGAGTTGTATGGCTTCAAACGAGCGAAATCTGGGAGTTCAGTCGTTTTCGCGGAATGGCAGCCACTCGCGATAAGGCACACAATATCATGTGTGATGTCACTAACTCGTAGTGGGCCAGTAGCTTTAGCCGCAAACCGCCGCGCATGACTGCAGCCGATGGCTATTGTAGCGGTTATTGATGCGCTCTTGAGAACCAGTGAACCGCAGGCGGGCTACCACATGGCAGCGGAGCCGACGGACCGACTAGACGCTCATTTTCTACTCCTTTCACAGGCGCACGAGCCCAACCATCACCTTTATCAAGAGCAATGCAGCCGGATACTTCCGGACGACTGACCGACAGAATCTCCTGCGCGCAACACTGTTAGGGCCTGCAAGCTTAACAACGTGACCATCGTCTCCACCTGCTGCTGCTAAAAGGACAACAAAGCCGCCTCGGCAGTCACCTAGAAGCGGAGCCGACAGACCGAGCAGATTCTCAGTTTCTACTCGCTTCACACGCACGCGACTCCAAGCATCCTCTTCATCAACAGCAATGCAGCCGGATACTTGCGGACGGCTGACCGACAGAATCTCCTGCGCGCAACACTGTTAGGGCCTGCAAGCTTAACAACGTGACCATCGTCTCCACCTGCTGCTGCTAAAAGGACAACAAAGCCGCCTCAGCAGTCACCTAACAGCGGAGCCGACAGACCGAGCAGAAGCTCAATTTCTACTCGCTTCACACGCACACGAGTCCAAGCATCACCTTCATCAACAGCAATGCAGCCGGATACTTGCGGACGGCTGACCGACAGAATCTCCTGCGCGCAACACTGTTAGGGCCTGCAAGCTTAACAACGTGACCATCGTCTCCGCCTGCTGCTGCTAAAAGGACAACAAAGCCGCCTCAGCAGTCACCTAGCAGCGGAGCCGACAGACCGAGCAGAAGCTCAATTTCTACTCGCTTCACACGCACACGAGTCCAAGCATCACCTTCATCAACAGCAATGCAGCCGGATACTTCCGGACGACTGACCGACAGAATCTCCTGCGCGCAACACTGTTAGGGCCTGCAAGCTTAACAACGTGACCATCGTCTCCACCTGCTGCTGCTAAAAGGACAACAAAGCCGCCTCAGCAGTCACCTAGCAGCGGAGCCGACAGACCGAGCAGAAGCTCAATTTCTACTCGCTTCACACGCACACGAGTCCAAGCATCCTCTTCATCAACAGCAATGCAGCCGGATACTTGCGGACGGCTGACCGACAGAATCTCCTGCGCGCAACACTGTTAGGGCCTGCAAGCTTAACAACGTGACCATCGTCTCCACCTGCTGCTGCTAAAAGGACAACAAAGCCGCCTCAGCAGTCACCTAGCAGCGGAGCCGACAGACCGAGCAGAAGCTCAATTTCTACTCGCTTCACACGCACACGAGTCCAAGCATCACCTTCATCAACAGCAATGCAGCCGGATACTTGCGGACGGCTGACCGACAGAATCTCCTGCGCGCAACACTGTTAGGGCCTGCAAGCTTAACAACGTGACCATCGTCTCCACCTGCTGCTGCTAAAAGGACAACAAAGCCGCCTCAGCAGTCACCTAGCAGCGGAGCCGACAGACCGAGCAGAAGCTCAATTTCTACTCGCTTCACACGCACACGAGTCCAAGCATCACCTTCATCAACAGCAATGCAGCCGGATACTTCCGGACGACTGACCGACAGAATCTCCTGCGCGCAACACTGTTAGGGCCTGCAAGCTTAACAACGTGACCATCGTCTCCACCTGCTGCTGCTAAAAGGACAACAAAGCCGCCTCAGCAGTCACCTAGCAGCGGAGCCGACAGACCGAGCAGAAGCTCAATTTCTACTCGCTTCACACGCACACGAGTCCAAGCATCCTCTTCATCAACAGCAATGCAGCCGGATACTTGCGGACGGCTGACCGACAGAATCTCCTGCGCGCAACACTGTTAGGGCCTGCAAGCTTAACAACGTGACCATCGTCTCCACCTGCTGCTGCTAAAAGGACAACAAAGCCGCCTCAGCAGTCACCTAGCAGCGGAGCCGACAGACCGAGCAGAAGCTCAATTTCTACTCGCTTCACACGCACACGAGTCCAAGCATCACCTTCATCAACAGCAATGCAGCCGGATACTTGCGGACGGCTGACCGACAGAATCTCCTGCGCGCAACACTGTTAGGGCCTGCAAGCTTAACAACGTGACCATCGTCTCCACCTGCTGCTGCTAAAAGGACAACAAAGCCGCCTCAGCAGTCACCTAGCAGCGGAGCCGACAGACCGAGCAGAAGCTCAATTTCTACTCGCTTCACACGCACACGAGTCCAAGCATCCTCTTCATCAACAGCAATGCAGCCGGATACTTGCGGACGGCTGACCGACAGAATCTCCTGCGCGCAACACTGTTAGGGCCTGCAAGCTTAACAACGTGACCATCGTCTCCAGCTGCTGCTGCTAAAAGGACAACAAAGCCGCCTCAGCAGTCACCTAGCAGCGGAGCCGACAGACCGAGCAGATGCTCAATTTCTACTCGCTTCACACGCACACGAGTCCAAGCACCACCTTCATCAACAGCAATGCAGCCGGATACTTCAGGACGGCTGACTACAGAATCTCCTGCGCGCAACACTGTAAGGGCCTGGCATTTAAGAAAAGGATGCCATAGTGGAAGGCTACGGGGTGTTTTCGACTGCCGGGGAACCTTTAACGTGCACTAACATTGCACAGCACACGGGCCTCTTTAGCCTTTCGAAACGCGGCCGGTTATCGATTTAGGTTCATGGGGGTTGGACGCTCCAAAGCGACTCTGAGGGACACCGTGGTGTAGGGCTCCAGGAGGGTACTTACAAAACTGCGAACGCTATACTCTCAGCCATATGTTTTCTTTAAATTAACTTTATTAAAATAAAGAAATTGACAAGAATTACTGCGCGCAAAAGCATATTAAGCGCTTAACTGCAGGATGCGAATTTCAAGCGGAGGCCACCGCCGCATCCGTGTGTGCTAACAGCGCCACCGGCCGAGACGGCGCAAGCAAACAGCTCCGAGGCGGACCCGTGTGCCGGCTCTGTGGCGAAGTAGCAAACCGGCTCGAAGCAGTTGGCGGACCGCTGGTTCTCTCCCTCTCTCTATCCCTGTTTTGTAGTATATGCGGTGAATGCAGCGCGAAACGCAAAATGCGCCCGTGTGCTGCGCGACGTCAGTGCAGCCTAAATTCACAGGTGGTCGGAATTAATGCGAAGCTCTCAACTACGGCACCCCCTCTCTTTTTCTTCCTTCACTCTGAAGTGGCTCCCTTAGCGCACGATGTGGCTGAGGAGAGGTGAGACCTGCGCCTTTTCTCAAAAAACTCTAACTGATCGGGAGGAGTTGCAGCAATCCCACAAACGGGTACCTGATATTGGGGCAGGAAGAGCCCCATGAGCTGCTCCACCAGAAAGGACGCCAGGCCGCCCAGCGTGTCCACAAACGGCTGCCCTGCGGCGGCCGCCGGCGCATACGAATCCTCGCGGGCCACGGGGTCCTGGAGGGTATGGCTGTGCACCCTGCAGAAGGCATCCTTGCTTTGTGCGTGTCTCTTCATTCCGCTCAATTCCGAAAGCATTTAGAGTCAGTGCTCGCGTCCGTTTTAACACTCTCCTCGTCGTGATTGCGTTGCCTCCGCACTATTATTTGACGCTGTCTCACCGACTTCCAAAACCCGCACCCTACTGAGCTGCTTCCCGAATGATCAGGCTCCAGGGCAAGGCACATCACACCCAACAGAAAATAAACAGAAACAAAGATTTTAAAATTTTCGGCAGAGACAACACTGCTTACGTGTGGGATGCAAAAGGCATTATGATCCCTTAACTGGTGCATACCTTATGCGTGATGTTTATACATCCATTGCAGCTTTTTATGGATTTATTAGAGCCACAACGTCGTACAGCGTTCCCGGGGTTGTGTTTATGGGTGTGCGACACCAGCCGGACGGCCGCACAACCAACACTTGCGTCACCATTTTGAAACGAAATTGAGGGAAGGCAAGCGTGTGTATGTCATCTGTGCGAACCGCTGAGGCAACTCCAACATTGCTAGGGCATGCAAGCTATATAACGAGAAATTGAATGACACCACCCACAACGCTCTAAGGCAAAGGCTTGCATACCAATTTTGGCAAGAATATCGGGAAGACTGGCGCCAGATTCAGGTATAGCAGTGGGTAATATAGCAGGTGTTTTAGCGAACACTTTAAAAAATTTGGCTGCATCGTGCGAAAATCCATGCACTTTTGACAGCCTGCAGGCAAAGCAACCCCTCCAGTGCACGTCGAAAAAACAAATTTTGCAGAGCCACTGCGCCAAGGGTAATCGCGTTTTTGAAATTCGAAAAACTGAGGTGGCAATTACCAACGACCAGCAACAAATCTTTAATTGCAACTAGGCGCCTATCTCTGCTAATTAAAAAGTTCATTATTAAAGATTAGTTAACCAGCTTACTACTTAAGACGAATCACAGCTTTTTTCTAGTGACCGATAACACTTTTAACACTCGGCCACAAAAGCAATATTTCTACCCCAAAGCGCTTATTTTTGAAAATTTATGAGAATCTTCGGTGAAACACCCGGTATATACAGCCGTGTGATATGCATATGGCTGTCTGAAGCGGCGGTGCTCGGCTTGGCGTCATACGGCAGCTCGATGGCGTCATCCGGTTTTTCTTGCCATCGCTGGGATTTTTTCTGCCATCTGCGAGTGCACACGTCGCCGGCTTTTCTCGTAATCGGAATGCTTTCGCTCCGGCTACGCAGGTGAAAGCGTTGTTATGCGCGGTTACGCTGTGGCCGAAGTCGCGGTGGAGGCAGGAGCAGCAGCGGCTGCCGCCAAAGCCCTTCCCTGAACCGTCGTTGAGCCAGAGTGGACGTTCCCCGACGGTCTCTGCCGACAGCTTGGCACGTTTAACTTCCCTACCTCAGGGTAAATCCTCGCGGGAGTAGCAATATGAAAGCCAGAGAATTTACTGAAGCGTTCTATACCAACAAGAGAGGCAATTTGTGCGTAAGCGAAACATCGATATATTTGTGTAAGGCAGGAAAAAAGGGTTTGAGCGATGCTATCATGCATGACTTGAAACATGAATACGTTTCTTGCACAGGCGCTGGCTGGCTGTATAAAATGTACGTCCTTTCTGCAAAACAAACCAGTTGTGAGTGGCGCTCTGTGCCATTCTCTTCCCTTGTGTCTGTATGGTTATTGGCATCTTTAGTTTGCAATCGCCATTCACCAACAAGCCCTAGCAAGAAGTTCGGTTAAATATACGAGACCGTCCCGGTGGCGTAGATGGTCCCGGCCAACTCACTGCATCTATACCGGCGCCTCCGTGCTGGCTCAGTGGTTATGGCGCTCGGCTGCTGACCCGGAAGACGCGGGTTCGATCCCGGACGCGGTAGTCGAATTTCCATATAGGCGATATTCTATAGGCCCGTGTACTGTACGATGTCAGTGCGCGTTAAAGAGCTCCAGGTGGTCTAAATATCCGGATACCTTCACTGCAGCGTGCCTCATATCATGAGTCGCTTTGGGACGTTAAACCCCAATAAACCAAACCACCATTTCGAGCAGGGACTGGTCTTTATTACAACTTCCTGTTGGGCGAGTTGGTAAGTTCATCTTGGTGCAGAGCGATTTCATAGGGCAAAAATAAGACAAGGACACAATAGGCGGCAAACACACAGGCGCTAACTATCAACTGGCTGTATTGGCGGAAGGCCAAAGGCCGGGAGAGAAATGGCGACAATGGAAAAAAAAAACACAGAATAAAACAAGGGTTGCAAAAGAGACAGCAAAGCAGAACGCATTGTCGGTTAGGCATGTGTATCACACGAAAAGACGCATGTTTATCCTCGCAGCGAATCAAAGATAGCTGCCTTAAAAAAAATCAATCTCAGCAGCGAACAGCGATAAAACGGTTCCCTGATGAACTCGCTTCCAAGTTTATATATGTGGTAAGTGTCTTGCCTAACCCGTGCCGAACTGCTTTTTACTCTTGCGTTGAACCTTTGTCGCTTGAAGTACAAGTATCTTATTTATTTATTTATTTATTTATTTATTTATTTATTTATTTATTTATTTATTTATTTATTTATTTATTTATTCAAGGCACCTACAGAGCCTTGAGAGGCATTATTGTAAGCGGGGGCGGGAGGGGGGGGGTAAGTACATTAACAGTAAAATTCAATAAAGCAAAATAGAACAAAACAGAAAAAGCAAGTTACAGAAAAATGTTAAGAACTTCTATAAAGACAACCGCATTCTGATTACACCAGAGACGCAGAACCTACACTGAGAACAGCATAATCAGATTAGTGCATTGTCAGTTGCGGCCTGGAAATTCTCACTCTCAAATACCTCATTAGGCACCAGGTTCCAGTCACTTATTGTGTTGGGAAGAAGAAAGGCATATCCGTGCAAGTAAACGAAAAACTCGAACAATTCATGGTAACACTGGGTGATAAGCTCGGCGAAAGCATCTCTACTTCTGATATCGACGTGCTGCACAGAACATCCGTTGCAAAGAGTGAAACTGATAAAAACATTGTCGTGCAATTCACAAGCAGGCGGAAACGAGATGCAGTTTTCGAAAAGGCGCGAAAGGCCAGGTTGACTTGCGAAGATTTTGGGTTTCCGACTTGGTTTACGTCAATGAACATTTGTGCCCACAGCGGAAGCGACTACTTGACAAAGCGATTGGCAGGAAAAAGAAGATGAGTTGGAAGTTTGTCTGGGTACGCAATGGCCAGATCTACGCGCGTCAGTACGAGAACAGCACGTTGCTCAAGATCAACACTATGGATGATATAGCAAAAATCAACTGAGCTGAGAATCAATCAGTACACTTTCGATTGTTTGCTTCCAGATGGCTTCTCACCATCTCCTTTCCTCCTCAGCCTTAAATGAGCTAGCCTGCAATACTGACCCGGGTTGCACCAAAGTTTTTCATTTGAATTGTCGTTCTGCAAATAACAAAAGTGAAGAAATAGCGTCATTAATTGAGTCTTTTGACTTTTCTTTTGATATGATCATGCTCACGGAAACGTGGTACCACGATGAATCCAATTATCTAAACCTAAAAGATTATAGTCAATTTGTTCTCAACAGATGTGGTCGCAGGGGCGGCGGTGTTTGAATACAGGCTCTGAAATCCCGCAGTGCTGATGTAAATAGCAGTTTTACAGAATCTACGCCAGACTACGAGATTTTAACAGTAGAAAGCGGGAAATACATGTATAGTGTACTGTATCGTCCACCCAATGGAAATTTTGATGCATTGCTACGTGCCCTAGAAATTCTTTTTGACCATGTGTCATTGAACGAGATTACGTTATTTACCGGTGGCGATATCAATGTTGATATGATAACTGTTTCTTCATCACAAGAAGAGCTCCTTACAATGCTCGACAGTTACGGTTTTTGCAATCTTATTGATGTGCCAACGCGTATCACCTGTACGACTGCAACGTCAATTGACCTCATCTTCACTAACATCGATAAAACAAACACGCATGCTGGAACAATTCTGTCCGACGTCAGCGACCACCTTCCTGTGTTTGCCTTCATTCCAGACAACTGTTCTTCTCCGATACCAGAAAGGCTTGCGTCATACTATAGAAGAATAGACAAATGCACTCTTGAGCGTTTTTATATGGGCGTTAGTGAGATAACATGGGAGGATGTTGAATGTCTCCAGGAAGTTAACAAAGCATATGATACTCTGTTAACTATACTAAAGGCAGTTTACGACAGGTGTTTCCCACTAGTATGTAGCCGTAAACGTAGAGCAGAAAAGCCATGGGTCACCGAAGGGTTACTGCGCAAAATAAAGCAAAAACAGAGGCTGTACGGGCAATTTCTGAAGTCTAGGGATCTCGCAAAACTGAAACAGTATAAAAAATTCCGCAACCTCCTCAACAAGGAGCTACGCAACGCAAAGCTTGCATAATTTACTAAAAAGTTTTCTAGATCGCCCAGCGAAACTTTTAAACCGTGGGATCATCTGAATAAAATTTTGAATTTTAATACAAAGACCGCAATTGATAGCATCATAAGGGATGGTAAACTTATTAAGGGCGAAGAGCTTTCAAATGAACTAAACAGTTTTTTTTGTTAATTTCACAAAGGACCTTTGCGGTCCTTATACTGGTGCCACAGGGTATGATTATCAAACGCTAAGTGTTCCTGAGTCGATGTCTTTGAGCCTGTAACAGAGCACGAAATAATAACGGTATTCACAACCTAAAAACTAGTAAATCAGAGGACAAAGACGGCTTTCAAATTAGGCCCTTTAAGTATGTGATTAACTTACTCGCACCGGTACTGGTAGGCATTTACAATCTTGCTCTTTCCACCGGAACTTTTCCAGACCAAATGAAAATCGCTAAGGTTGTGGCTATATATAAGGGTGGTGCGAAAACAGAACTGTCCAATTATAGACCCATTTCAGTTCTTCCTGTACTGTCCAAGGGCTTAGAAAAAATTATTTTACCAGAACAACCAAATTTTTAGGAAAACACTCCGTGCTTTCTGACTGTCAATACGGATTCAGGCAAGGGAGGTCAACAGAAATCGCGCTTAATAAACAAAAGGAACTGATCAGGCCCTTTTGAGGACCGAAAAATCGGTCTTGGAATTTATATTGATTTTACAAAGGCGTCCACCATAGTCTGCTACTGCATAAGCTACTCCAATATGGAATCAGAGGAATAGGTTTATCCTTAATGGAATCCTACCTAGAAAACCGCATGCAAATGGCTGTCAATGACCGCACATCGTCAACATTAAAACCTATTTTTTCTGGAGTCCCACAGGGCAGCATTTTAGGCCCCTTACTCTTCAATATCTATATTAATAATATATTTTACATGCCCTTACCTGTGACTTTAATAGCTTACGCCGATGATCTCACAATGCTTTTGTCCGGTCACAATGAAAGAAATCTATTCCTGTATGGAAACCAATTTTTAGAATATTTGTGCGAATGGTCGAGAAAGAATTGCTTAAGAGTAAATGCCAAGAAAAATAATGCCATTATCTTCTGTCCAAAGAACAAGCCTATCTCCATGAGTTTTGATCTCATGCTGGGTTACACTAGAATTGAAGTTGTAGACACTATAAAATGCCTTGGTGTGGTGCTCACGGAAACCCTGAGTTGGGACAAACATATAAACACTATCCGCAAGAAAATGAACCGAGTCAATGGTGCCCTGTGTCGACATATATACACGCTTCCAACAAAGATAAAGATTCTTATATATAATGCATACTTCCAATCATTACCTACTGTGTAAGTGTCTGGGGTACCACAACGAAACATAACAAACACAAGATCTTAGTTGCACAGAAGCGTGCTGTCAGATTGATTGCAAATGTACCATGGCATTCCCATGCGTTTCTTTACTTTAAGCAATATGGTATTTTGTCTGTTGATATATTGCACCCGTTCATATTGTTATGTGCATACAAAAATGCAGTTAAAACAAACAATCAACTGTTCCTTGCAGCCTTTAATCTACATCAATACACACCAGTGTACAATACCTGATGTCTTTTATCTTGGCTTCCACCCTTTTGCCGTACTTTATACCGTGAACAGTCCTTATCCTATAACCTAGGAAATTACCTCAACACATTGGCAGCAAATAATGTTTGTATAGAAGACATCTCAAATAAACAGTTATCTGTCATGTGCATTTTCGAATATATTGTGGCATCAATGTAAATAGGTTTGGTTTATTATATTGTCATGTCTATTGTTCCCATTATTTATGTGCATCTCTGTTGTGTACGCGGTCAGGGCTACACTATTGTTGTCCTTTTTCTTTGTTTGTTTTGATGGGGATATTCAGCTCAACTTCAGCCTGATGTTCGCGAAACACACTGCGGTCGTTGTATTCATGGGGCACTGGGTGCTACTTCAAGCTGCATTATGCAGCTTTTTGCCCAGTGTCCCCTTTTTCCACTGTAATGTGTGTGGAGAAATAAATTTTCAATTCAATTCAATTCATCCAAAGTGTACTTCAATTCTAAAAAACGAGCAGTCGTTGTAAACGTATTTGGAGCACACTTCTAGCTGCCGTTGAACAGTCGAGTGCTCGAAATGGCGTTTCGAAATGGCTCTGCCCTGCAGTGGGTGTAGTCAGGCTGATGATGAATGAATGAATGATGACGATGTCGAAAGGGCGGCCGTAAACGTAAGGGCGAAACTTTCCGATCGCCCAAACAATGGTCAAAAATTCTTTCTCGGTGACTGAGTAGTTGGATTCCGGCTTTATCAGTGCACGGCTGACATACTCGGGAAATCCGGGTTTACATTGCGTAAGGACAGCGCCGAGGCCAGCGCCACTGGCATCGGTGTGAATTTCAGTGGGAGCAGTGGCGTCGAAGTGGCGTAAAATGGGAGCCGCTGTGAGCAACCAGCGTAAGGTGATGAAGGCATCGTCGAAATCAGGTGACCACCCGGACAGGTCGCTGGCGCCCCGAAGAAGGTTCGTAAGTGGCGCGATGATAGAGGCAAAATTTCGGACGAAACTTCGGAAGTAAGAACGCAGGCCATGAAAGCTGCGAAGTTCCTTCAGAGTCGACGGCTTGGGGAACTCCGCGACGGCACGAAGTTTGGCTGGGTCAGGAAACACGCCGTCCTTAGAGACGACGTGACCTAAAATTGTCAGTTGGCGGGCGCCAAAGTGACACTTTTTAAAATTCAGTTGGAGCCCCGCAGAAGTTAAACATGTCAGCACGTGCCCCAAGCGGTTAAGGTGCGTCTCAAAATCAGGCGCGAAGACGACAATGTCGTCTAAGTAGCACAGACATGTTGTCCACTTCAGGCCGCGTACAATGGAGTACATCATGCGCTCGAAAGTTGCTGGGGCATTACAGAGGCCGAACGGCATGACGATAAACTCGTAGAGGCCATCTGGTGTAACAAAAGCCGTCTTGGCACGGTCAGCCTCCGCCACTGGGACCTGCCAATAGCCCGATCGCAGGTCTAAAAATGAAAGGGTTCCACGCCCTGGAGGAAGTCAAGGGCGTCATGGATTCGCGGCCACGGGTAAACGTCTTTGCGGGTGATCTTATTAAGGTGCCGATAATCGATGCAAAACCGCATTGTGCCATCTTTTTTCTTCACCAGAACGACAGGAGAGGCCGACGGACTACTGGATGGTTGAATTACGCCTCGTTGAAGCATGACGTCCACCTGAGTGTTGATAATCTAGCGTTCGGCTGTCGAAACTCGGTACGGGCGTTGACGAAGCGGCAAGTGGGCTCCGGTGTCGATCTCGTGGGTCACAGTAGACGTGCGAGCGAGTCGATTTGACCGACGTCGAAAAAAGAATGAAACTGGTTCAGTAGTAGAAGTCGGGTGCGTTTCGGTGTGGCAAGACTGGCGTCGACGGAATCAGGAAAGGCGTCGCCTGTGGCCAAAGCGGGAGATGCGGACAAAGTAAGAGAATTAGTAGGAAGAGAATGTGATACGGCGCAACGCTCGGGTCCGAGCAAAGAGTCGACGACCTGAATATGGCCAAGACATTCGCCACGGAGAAATATGCAGGGGCTCAGAAAAGGGTTCGAGATCGATATGAGGCTGCAGCCGTCTTGAACCGTGAGCACAGCGAACGGCAGAGGCAGACCATGTCGTGAGATGATGACGTCAGATGGTGTAAAGACGAAGGCGCCGCCAGATGCAGTGAGGCAAGAGACAGGGAGAGGAACAGATGAGCATGGAGGAACGCACATGCATGGAGGAATGCGAGGAATGCATGGAAGCAGAGATCTCTTCAAAGTTTATATTTGAACAAGAAATTATAACTTTTATTGCAAGCAGCCCAACTGCGCCCCTTCAAGCCTCACCAGGAAAACTTTTCAGTTGTGCGATAACCTGATTCACTCCCTTGCAAAGAATGGAGAGCAACAAAAATTGTGCGACAAATGTGGGCCCGCATCTGAAGTTTGCACTCCTTTCACCGGCCACGCCTGACTGGGCGAAACGCCTCAAGTTCGGTTGCGACCGCAGTCAAGGCGCCGTTGTTAGCCTCTGGGGAAGACACAGGGCCAAGAAATGGAACAACAGCCTATGCCGCAGTGAATGGGGAATCCACAGCGGCGCCGGGCATCTCAATAAATCAAAAGATATTTAAGGTATACCAGTCTATAGAAGCGCCTAAGAGCGGCTATACCTAAAAAAAGGAAGCTAGCTTACGCAACAGCGTATGGCTTCACAGCAACAAATGGCACCCACTGCGGTGCACAGGCAGGAAGCCTGTTAGCACACCATGGCATTTTGAGGGCAAAAAAAAAAGGAACTAAGATAGCATGCACTCTCTCGCTGCTCTAGTGGTGCAAATACTACGGGAATGATGGAAATGTGGGCGAAAAGGAAACCGAGACAGGACAGGTGGTCTTTCTGCGTCTCCGTTTCGTTTGCGCCAGCATTTCCACCGTGAAGAGCATCCAACTAGCCCACCTTTCCATTCTGTTAAATACTACCCAAACAGCAAAACGCTATGACGACCGCCGGTAAGCAAGAGCTACCCTTACCAAGTGCAACATCGCTAACCCGAGGTGTCCGCTGTGGTTGGACCTCTGTGCAGACCGCAGTCACGTTTTACGCAGCTTTCATACAGGAACCGCGAGACACTGCTGTAATGCACTCGTTTTTTCTGGAGCATAGAAATAACAGCGAATCTTGCAACAAATATGCGCTGGCAGACTTCGCAGGCGAAAGTTTCACCCTCCATGGTGCAAGCACGCCCACTGACGCCTGAAAACTGAGCTCAAAGAGCCACCGCAAGGGGGCTACCAACAGCCCAAAAGCCTGCGCTGACTATCCATATAATTTTCATTTATTTATTTATTTATTTATTTATTTATTTATTTATTTATTTATTTATTTATTTATTTATTTATTTATTTATAGATACTGCGATCTTGCACAGATCATAGCAAGGTGGACCAAAGCAAAATACCAGCATATAAACACACTCAAATTCTCTTTGTTTTGAAATGTATCCCCCAGGCCAGACGGGATTCCTTCACACTCTCGACTTCATAAAATTCATAACATTTGCCGGCACTTTTCAAACAACAGTAAAGAATTATGATGAACAGTCTCGCTATTAAGTTTGTTCCAATCAGTAATTGTCCTCGCAAAAAAAGAATATTTAAAGCAGTTATTTCGCGTGTTCAAAGGGGTTATTGTTAGTTCATGCCTTTGTCCCCTGTTATAACCAGAGGAGTAAGAAAAATAATTAGAAGTATCAACTTTTTTATAAGCTGGAAGAAAAACTTTAATCGACAAACACGACTGCGCTCAACGACGGGAGGTAACCCACTTCGCCTCACGAGCTCACTTACAGATGCACGGCCATATGAGTTAAAAACAAATCTAGCTACTTTATGCTGTATTCGCTCTAATTTCTGAATGTTTGTCAACGTGAAAGGGTCCCAAATGATGACGGCATATTCTAGTAACGGACGGATGAGGGAATTGTACGCCAATAGACGAACACTAAGTGGGGATGACTTTAGGGAGCGCCTCAAAAAAAAGAGTTTCCGCATTGAGTTTGCTACTACAGCGTCTATGTGTTTTGACCACGAAAGGTTGTTAGTAAACTATAGGCCCAAATATTTCTACTCTGTCACCCCTAATAATTATGATATGCTGTTAGTACCGAATTATGATATGCTGTTAGTACCGCAGACAAAATGAAGAGGCATTTTCTTGTGTGCAAGTTTCATAAATACGGCTCTTTCAGAATTAATGCACATCTGCCATTTCTTTCACCACGGAACCACCTTCACTAGGTCATTATTAAAACGCACCTGGTCGTTAATTGAAGAAACCACTTGATACACAGTACAGTCATCAGTGTACAGCTTCAAGCGGACTGAAAGATCTGCCTCAATGTCGTTAATAAACAAAACAAATAAGAGTGGTCCCAAAACAGATCCTTGGGGGACGCCAGACATAACCCGGACACTGCTAGAAGAAATATTGTTTAGAGTGACGAATTGACACCTGTTCGAGAGGTAGGCTGTAATCGATGTAAGTATCCTGTCGTTTTTAATGCAATAACTTAATTTATGAATTAATTTGTTATGTGACACCTTATCAAATGTATTGCGGAAATACATGAATATTGCGTCTGTTTGCTTTCCCTGGTTTCAACTAACTGTGCAATTGTAGAAAAACCCCGTCTGAAACCATGCTGAAAATCGGTAAGTACTTTGTGCTCTTCCAAGAAACCTAATATATGTTTATAAATTATATGTTCTAAAATTTTACATGATGTCGATGTTAGAGATATGGGTCGGTAATTCCCGATGTGTGCTTTTTTTCCGGCTTTATGCAGATGTTTAATCGCGGCTGTCTTTTAGTCATCCAGTAAAGAACCGTCATGTAAAGATCTGTTGAATATTACTGTCAAGTACTTTGCGCATAGCGCTCCGCATAGCGCTTCAAAAAAGTGTTTTGTATGTTATCGGGACCTGGTGATTTTATTACATCAAGGTTAAAAAGCGAGTTACAAACACCATTCTCTGAAATTACAAAATCAGATATGGCAAGGAGTGCTGCAGAAAAGTTGGGCAGGCAACCATTGTCCTCTGTGAATACTGACTGTAAGAATTAGTAGTACAAAGACCAAACAACAGCCTCATCAAGCACACATTTGCCGTCTACTATTAATTCGTTCGGGGAAGAAGATTTGGGCGTGATTTGGCGCCAGAATCTCTCAGGAGATGTGCTAATGAACGACAGCAGCAGCGTTCCGTAATATTTTTCTTTGAGTGGGTACATATTTCCAGGCACTACGTGATGCCAGATGCACAGACAGCCGCCCGTTTGTGCACACCTATGCAGAAGCACTCTGCAGGACGTTACGCCATATCACTTGACCACTCTTAGTTCAAAGTGCGCACAACCAGCGACAACTTTTGTCATAGTGGCGCCATCTGGTGTGCAATAATTCGATCATTTTTTGTCAGAAATCAACGTTTCTGGTCATGTCTAAGATAATCGTCAGAGCAGGTTGAAATTAGGGCCGATAGTCGCCAATCTATTTCGTTGTAGGCAATGTCAGACAAAGACCGTGCGCATTAGCACTGACGAGTTGAGCACGATGCCCGCACTAGAGAGCGCGCTGCATGGTTGGTTATTTCTCGCCATGAGGATCCGTGGGCACACGCTGTCTGTGAGCCCCCACCGCCCTTTTCGCTGCATACGCTTACGGCAGTTTCGCCAACGGGTGTCGCTGAAACGGACGTTTTCCAAAGGGACCACGTTTCGCTTTTACATCTCCCATTGCTTCTTTGATTCTGATTTCGCCGCTGCTTTTTCGTTCCGACGCTATGCTTCTAAAAGGCCGCAGATAGGATTGGAATGCGAAATGCGAAAGGATTACATGTCCAATCAGAAAACGAAACCAGGCGGTCATGACCGAGAACCGGAACCTCATCACGTCACCGTGGTCTCGCATCCCGTAAGCAGTAAACCATAAGAGAGCAATGGGTGAACATAGGCAACGGGACAGAGACATTAGACATGACATTAGTAGTTGTAATAAGGGAGCAATTACTTACTGGCGTTAAAGTCTTCCGGTTTGTGGATGACTTTTTAGTGGTCTTTAATCACCTTGACGGTATTTACGACTCTGCTGTGCAAGGGCTACTTGCTGTTTTTAGTAAAACCCTTAACCCACTAATAATCACATATGAAGAAATGAACGAAGGCACGATACGCTTCCTCGATATCAAGCTGTCACTGGCGTCTGATGGGACATTTTGGATGTACCAGCCTAGAGGTAACAAAGGTTTGCTTCCGTTCAGCTCTGCACATTCAAAATTAGTGAAGAGGGCAATCGTGAGATTATGTTTTCAAAATGCGTTGAAGAAATCTTGCCCGGAATTAGTCAAAGAAAGTTTTGAGCAGCAGGTGGTGAGGCTAAGGGAAACAGGTTATCCGGATCAGGTTTTAGTGTCGGTGGCAAAAAGCATGCTCAAGAAATTTGGCAAAAAGGGTACGGTGCCTAGCAAGGAGGGAGAAAAACAAAAGGAGAAAACGGTGGTGATTCCGTATATTCATGAGGTGTCCCATAATCTTAAAAGAATTGGTTCCAAGGTAAAAACTAGGGTCGTTTTTTCAGCCCCGGACAAATTGGAAAACTTATGCAAAATAGTAACGTACCCAGAAAGAAAAACTAAGGGGTGTAAAAAGAAACACCAAGTCCCCATGGTCGCATGCGCAGAAGGAGTGGTATACAGGTTGCCGCTGACATGTGGCAAAGCATATGTAGGCCAAACGGGGCGATGTTTGAACGAGCGGCTCCGGGAACATCGGAAGAACATGGAACGGAAAGGCGCTGGTAATTTGGTGGTTCATTGTCAAGAGTGTAAATGTGTACCTTCCTATAACGAGACGAAGATAGTAAGCAGGAACCGGGACCAAACGGCGCGTGAAATAATTGAAGCCATGAGCATAGCGGACAGTGGGGATGCATGCGTGAGTAGCACGTCCCTTTCACTACTATCAAAGGAAAGGGCATTTTTGCAAAAGGGAAGATAGGACTGGACATGTGACGAGACAGTTTGTCGATTTTTTATCATCCGGGTGTTACCATCTTCCATTTTTATCAGCTGCTGGTGTGCATAAAGAACAGTGTTTCCCGAATAAAGATTCAGTTGTAAGTCCAGCGCTATGTGTGTGTGTCTCTATCTTTCAGTCCGTGTCTTTTAAGCGCAGGTATATTTCAATACTTACTGACGTCCACCCAAGCGCAGCCGTACGGCTACAAAGGAAAGCTATACAGCTTTCTCAGAAACTTCGCAGTTAAAGCAAAATTCGCCCTACAAAGCTTTCCTTTGTAGCCGTATGGCTCCACTTGGGTGGACGTCGATGAGCAATTACTCCTTTATTACAAATCTACTCCACTTTGGGGGATTTCCCTAAACATTTGACCAACACTGTTCCCACTTCGAGTTAGTGATCAACTCACTCTCGCCCTACCATAAGCTTGCCATCCCGGTTATCTCAATTGGTAGAGCGACTGCTCCGGTGAAGGGGTGGTCCCGGGTTCGAACCCCGGACCAGGACGAATTTTTCTTTAACTGCTTTGTAGCCGTATGGCTGCGCTTGGGTGGACGTCAATGAGTAATTACTTCCTTATTACAAATCTACGCCACCTTAGGGGATTCCCCTATACATTTGACCGACAGTAGTAGTTAGTGAGTTTTTTAATGACAAAACACGTTGCTAATTGATGCTGGCGGCCGTTAATGAAACCGGCAAAGATAAAAACCTTTAGCCCAACTACTTTCGCGGTGAAGGCCTTTATGTCAAAGTTAAAGCCTTCAAGTCAAAGGAGAACTTAGAGACCCACAGGAACTTTTCACAAGAGGCTGCCCTGACCCCCCACCCATCCAGCCGTATCGCGGTGAGAGTGGAAGCGCCAAGAAGAGGGTACTGCGGGTGAAGCGCGTTTCGGGCCTGGTCAGCGGCTTCTTTCTTCGCAAAAGCATTGGAGACAAAATGCCAAATCATACGAGATGCCCCAGAGTAAAGAGAGAGCCGCCGACTACGGAAAATATGTTTATTTATTTATTTATTTATTTATTTATTTATTTATTTATTTATTTATTTATTTATTTTATATACCCTAAGGGCCATTGGCATTAGAGAGGGGAGTGGTTACAGAAAAAAAAATTCGCTGCGGCTTAGCTTGATTAATCCCGGTAATTGCGAAAGCAATATCCGTACCTACGCCATGGTACAGCTGGTAGTGTTGCTGGTGGTGGTGCTTGTGGTTAGACTTGGGGTGGTGCATCGGTTATACAATCCAGTGCAATCCAATCCAACGCAATCAAATCAAATCCCAGCCAATCCAATCCAATGCAATCCACTCCACTCCAATGCAATGCAGTCCAATGCAATCCAATCCACTCCAATCAAATCAAATCCAATCAAATGTAATATAATCCAAATCAATCCAATCCAATGCAATCTAATCCTATCCAATCCAATCCAATGCAATCCAATCCAATCCACTGCAATACAATCCAATGCAATCCATTCCACTCCACTCCACTCCAATCCAATGTAATGTAATCCATACCAATCCAATTAAATCCAATACAATCCAATGCAATCCAATGCGATCCATTCCACCCCAATCCAATGCAATAAGATGCAATCCAATCCACTGCAATACAATCCAAACCAATGCAATCCAATGTAATGTAATGTAATCTAATCTGATCTAATTTAATCTAATCCAATCCAAAATAATCCAATACAGTCCAATCCAGCCCAATCCAATCTAATCGAATGTAATGCAATCAAGGTAAAATGAAGGTCAATGGTGGTCACCGCCGCGGCACGATGGTGGCCACCGGCCGCGGCACGATGGTGGTCACCGGCCGCGGCACGCAAAGGCGTGAAAGTGCAAGTAGTGTTGCTTTCGCAATAAAAAAAGAAATTGACCCATTATTGGCCGCTGCCTGGTACAGAGTGGGTGGTGATGCTGCGGTTTGGTGTAAATGCGTGCCTTCAGCCGCCGCTAGGAATTTGTTCTCAAGTAACACGCGTCCGCTTCGCCTGCTAAGGAGAAATGCGAGGAGTCGTTTTGCGTCTGCACTGCTGTCCGCCTTGCAAAAGCAATGACCCTAGAATTACCATCATAATACACTAACACCTATTTACTTTTACGCCTAGTGGTTCAAATACCACCTTGTGTGGTATGCTATTCACCCTGCCCCCGGCGACGTTTGCATGTGGGGAGGACGAGCGTAATTATTCGCTGCCACCAACCATTACACTGGTCACAACCGCTTTCTAACTCAGGCGAGCCTTGCGTGATGAAACTCGCTTCTGTGTCCTTAGTATTTCGGCTGATTCATCGAGCTGTCGGGGGCCCAGAGAATAAACCAGAATACTACCCGTGCTAAATATGTATGCTCACGCAGAAGATTCCGAAACACGGAAGCGGAGCCGCTCACTTCTTCGGCCAGTAGGCGCGGAGAAAGGCGCTGTGCAGGGAACGGCAGAATGCACCATTCACTTCACAGTTACATGTTCAGACCGCGAAGAGATACGCTTTTTCGCGCTTTTCACGCCCGGAAAGCATCTGCGCGCACTGGTGAATTGAGCGCATTTTCCTATCTACTTAATTTTATTGTCGCGCGCCGCACCCCGCACCGACAGAAGCTTCGACTCACCTGCCCGATTCCGTGACCCCGCAGCGTACATGGAATAATCCGGGTTATGTGCGTCTTAGTAAAACCTGGCAAGCATGTTCAGTTGTGATGCCTGCCGATCGAGCTTAGCCGAAGCTTTCATGCCCCAGCAAATGGTGTGGCGCTGAATCCCGGCCTGGCCTGATCGACTTATCTCCTAAAGACCGTGGGTTAGTGAATGACATAATGTTGCTTACTAATCTTAGCACCTGCACAACTCCTAGCTTGTGCCACGGCGCACATTGATCAAGCAGCGGTGCCCTCTTCCGGACAGCCAGTTTGCATTTCCAATGGGCAGTGAATGAAGCCTCACTGTGCCCATCGCAGCAGCAGGCGCAGCCCCGCGCACAGTAGTCTGCCCTGGGCCCCCTCCTGGTGTGGCGAGGTCAGGGCGCCAGGCAGGCAGCGGAGACTCCACCTCAGGTGCGCCTCCAGCAGGGCCAGTGGCAGGGGCACGGGTAGCACAGCCACACTGGAAAAAAAGGGGCAGCCCCCGGAGCAAAGGCCACTGGAGCAGGCGAGAAGTCATGTGAAACTCAAAGTATGCACGCACTCTCAGCCTTCTATAATCCAGAGGGACACGTTGCGGAATCGCCTCTCGCTTTATGGGGGTTTAACGTCCCAAAGTGACTCAGGCTATGAGGGACACGGTAGTGAAAGGCTCCGGGAATGTAAATCACCTGGGCTTCTTTAACGTGCACTGACATCGCACACCACAAGGGCCTCTGGAATTTCGCCTCCAACGAAATTCGACCGGCGCAGCCGGGATCAAACCGGCGTCTTTCGGGTCAGCAGCCGAACACAGCAACCACTGAGCCACCGCGGCGGCAGAGAGAGCAATGCTGACCTCTGCCACTTCAGTTGCGTACAGTGCAACCACTCCTATTCTGAACACTTACTGTCTGATGGCGACTTTTAGTGCGGTCCTGAAAAATCTCATGGGTCTCTGAAGCTTCGACCTTTGACCCTTAATAACTCTGCCCCGACTGGGTTTGTAACATGCGCCGGCGCGAACAGAACAGCTTCCCTGGCCACTGCACGAGAGCACTAAATGCTATCGCAGCAACCGATCTTGCCTCGTTCTTAACTGCCACATACTCGCGCTGCGCATTGCACGTCGTCGTCTTCACCACGTTCCGTCCGTGCACAAAAAGCGCTATTAGCGTCCTACCCCTCAAAATCCGCAGGCGGGCGTGAAGCTCACGAAAGGAAAGGAAACGCGCATAACTGCATCCATAGGCATAGTCTCTCTAGGTCAGAGGAGACCTCAATCGCACTTTGACCTACTCGGGAGACGTGCTCCTCATGCGTTGGCATTAGGCCTCCGGTGTTAGTTGGGTTCACTGGCGTTGAAAACGTTGAAGACTCAGTTGATGAAAGGCACATAACTGGCTCCCTGTGTCAGTGGACACAACCGTCGCGCTTTCAGATACGGGCTGGTGGTGTCCACCTGCAAGAACCGCGATTTGACACAACATTTCGCGCCTGCAGTGCTAAACCGCCAGCCGTCTGTGCTGCCCATCCAGAAGTACAGCGAGTGCGATGGTCTCCTCTGCCGAAGAGCAGCAGTGAAAGAATACTCTCCAGTACGAACGCAGGCAAACGGAGCCATTGGAGCCATTTGCCAGACCAGGGTGCCTGCGCACCCTCCCCAATACTGTGAAGAACGCGTCACGTGCAAGCTCTGGCAAAAAGGCGTGACTAACTTTTGGCAGGCAAACGAAACCTTCTAACAAGACACCCAGCATCTTGACTGTCATGAACAGGCCGCACTAAGCAAGCGCGTGCTCTAAAAATGCTCCTGTCCCAGCAATGCTTCCTGCACACCAGAGCCAGTCATGAGCCAGAACTCCCTACGTACTGTTGTAATCTTTGCCCCACTGGTATGCCACAGTGACAAGGGAGTTGAACGTGCACAGCAAATCTCTCCATTCTGCCGCTGGTGGGAGGCAGAGACGGGTTTGTTGGCTTGGACCAACAAGCCCAAGCATATACCCTCCTTGCACCTCAGGTGTCCCATCGGCCACGGTGTAACGACGACATGCAACGGCGCGAAGTGACGAGAAAATGAACTGATGTTTATATAGAGCACACTTACAAAATCTACATCATATTAAACCGATTTACAAATATGACTGAACTGGCTAACAGGAAAAGCGTCGTTCCACGGCACTGCCTGGTTTTTAACCCTTGGGGGTCCATCTCATTTTCAGGAAGCACCCAATAGCAGCAAGCCTCCATATGATTGGTTCCTTGCTGCGTGCTGCCCCCTTCAACCTTGACAGTATTATTAATTCTTCCCTGAAACACAAAATCCAAAAAAAAATCAGCAAATTAGGTTCAAAATACGATGCGCGGAGCAATCTCCATGATAACGATGGGCTCTCTATATCGTGCGTCCCATCCTACAGCTTTGATAGTGCACACAAAAACCTGTCTGAAGGCAAAAAATGCTAGGCAGAGGTCCAACTATCCCGTAGCGAGTTTAAAGTAGCGAAAGCTACATAAGCATGATTAAACATGGTTCATCTTTGATACCTCTTTTATTCTTTCTTAATTCGCACCACCACTTCACAGCCGGCTCATTCGTCTTCATTGATTGGCTTGATGGAGACAAAGACTGATCGATGGTCAGCCTTACCAGTCTTATTTTTTTCGCTGACGAGCCCGCTCACGGCGACCAAATGTATACCGGGTGGCCAGAAGCTGCTTGCCGCGTTGTTCGAAGATGTTTACTATAAATGCGCTCCTCAACGCGCTCTCCTTCCTCCATAGTGTCTGATTAAGTCACTTCTTGCTGCGACTGAGAGGATGAAAAGGGAATTAGCTCCGTGATGATAGAGAAAAGTTGAAAGATATGAGAGAAAAAAATTTGAAGAACCGGCGCGCGTCAACACAGCTTAGACAGCCGCAGCGACGGCGCCGGCTCAACAGATACCCCAAGTCCCGTCCCCATTAAGTCAAGCGCACAGCTCTGGTCATATACCCATACCTGACGTCACAACTGTGAACTGAATGACGTGACACAACGTGATTACCATGTGGCTTTCTTATTGCCTCTGCCGACAAGCTACAGTCGCAAAATTCAGTGTCAAGATGGTCCACTAAGTGGACCATCTTGACAAAAAAGCAAAAAAAAAACATGAAACTAGATGGACCCCGCAGTTCCCTTCTGCACTGGTGAACTCAGCAATTTCTTAGAACACCTTAGTTATGACCCCTCGTGCGGTTCCCGCGCTTAAGACGTTGCGATAAGCCGGAAATGTCTTTGTCACCCAACCTCTACTTGGGGGTTCTTCATTGTGCAACTGTGGCGCAACACAATGGCGTCTCTCTCTCCAACGGCTGCCGGCGTTGTCCGACAATGCGGCGCCGCCGTGTAGCTGCAATGCAGCTGCTGCATGTCGCCAGCCACCCTTGCTACTCAGGCCATTACTACAAGTCTCATAAAGGGAGGACACTGGGCGTAAACTGGCACGAGGAAACACGTCAAGCCAAAGTTCCCACTCCATTCGCCAAGTGGCGCCCCTGAAGCAGACCTAAGCAAGACCTTGAGCACATGTTCGGCACCCTGTTTTTTTTTTATTGCGAAAGCAATACTACTCCCAAGAACGGCCTTTCGCATAGCGGCGGCCACTTGGCACGTTCGACCTTTAGAATGACCCCTGACGTCGTACCATGCCTAGTGACGTCACAGCGTGACGTCATACCAGGAGCGAGAGACGGACTACCAACACGACTCGTCGGGTAACGGCGGCCGCTTGGCACGGCGCGCCGCGCTCTTCCCACTGGAGGCGCTGCACATGCAGTATAAAAACCTGCTTTCGCAGCTGACCAGGCGTAACCAAAGCTAAGCCCCCGGCAATTTTTATTTTGTGCGTCCCTGCTGCTCTCCGACGAGGCACTTTTGGGGATGCAAATTGAGAAACCGTTTTTTAACGCGACAGCGTTATAAAGACCCTCTTACCTGTGAAATCGGACGCCGGCGTTTGCACTGAAAAATGCCGAGCATGACAGTGGCAGGTGGCGCCCACAGAGCAACCTCGGAGGGAGGCGCCTTGGTCTCGTGATCCTGAGGCGATATCTCATCACAACCTGCCCAACGGATAGGGAGCACACTGCACACCGTGGCAGGGGGCAGTTAAATTAGTGATTGATCGCTCGGGAAGAACAACCTAAGTGGCACGAGTGTAACCTCTGGGGCACATGCCATTGCAGGGCAGTGCCGCATCGCTTGACCGCTGCACCACTGCGCCATGAGGACGATTGGTAGGCGCTTCAAGGATTTCCGCCATGAGGGAACTCCCAGGGGTCTATCTAAGAATGCAGAGAATGACATTCTGCATATTTGGAGACTAACCACTCGCGCTCACGCGTCATATCCTTAAGGGAGAGATTTAGTGTCGCCTCGAATTTTTTTCTGTCAAAGCCCACTGCATTTCAAGCAACCTAGGCTGAGCATGCCGGCCAGAGTCATGAAAGGGCGAACCGACTCCATGGACGCCGGTTGTTGTGGCACGGTTATTTTAGCGTGGTTTCGCGTTTAGTGATTAAGTTTAGGACTTGATATTTTTATGGCCTCTAACAATAGATAACTTCTTTCAAGGGACTTGTTGAGAGTTGGACCAAACGTGGTCAACGTGAACCAGCGGGCAAATTTATTTTTTTATTTATTTCAATACCCTAAAGGCCCAATGCGGGCATTACATAGGGGGGGGATTCATCAAAGAAAACAACAGATATAAAACACAGAATACAGACGGCTGAAAACAGAAGTAAACAAGTTAAGAAGGCAGGTAAAAGTTAATAAGAGGAACAAAAAAAAAGGCTAATATGAGGTATTTGAAAAAAATTCACATGTAGCAAACCGCGCAAAAAATCAAGAAAAATCCCGGCTTCGAAAGTTACTAAACACAGCATCTAACATTTTGCGGAACGTTACGGCCAGCACACACACACACTAGAGCAACCAAGAAAAAAAAACAAGAAACAAAAAAAAACAAAAAAAGAACGCACATCAACATATGTTAGAATTTTCTAAATAGGACCAAAGAGCTGTTTGAAATGAGGATGTTTCAGCGATAGTCGCAATGCTAGAAGGAAGCGAATTCCACTCTTCGATAGACAAGACCAATGGTGAGTATTTGTATCGTTCTGTCCGAGCGAAAATAGGTTTAATCTTCTGCTTGTGATCTACACGAGCCGATGTGTCCGGTGCCGGGAGAAGATGAGAGCTTGAAAATGGTGAGTTGCTGTGGTAGATAGTATGGAAAAAGGATAAACGGCTGAATTTTCTGCGCATGACCAGAGGCGAGAGATGGAGCGATAGTTTCAGTGCTGTTACACTTTGATACCGAGAGTAACGGGAAAGGATGAAACGAGCAGCTTTGTTTTGAATAGATTCCAACATGTTGATGAGATAGACGTGATGAGGGTTCCAGATCACCGACGCGTATTCTATCGCAGGCCTGATCAGCATGTTGAATGCGTGTAGTTTTGTGTCCTGGTTGGCTTGGTGCAGTCGGCGTTTAAGAAGACCAAGTTTTTTTTAAGGCTTTGTTAGTGATTTGTTCAATATGAGTGCTCCAGGATAAATTAGAGTTAAAATTTACACCGAGGTATTTTACCGACGCTGCAGTTTCAATGGTAGTATTATTAACTGAGTAGGCATTAGGGCTCATGTTGGCAACGGAAGTAAACTTGAGGTGTTTAGTTTTATCGGCGTTAATTACCATTTGCCACCTGCCGCACCAATTAGTTAGCTCATCAAGATCAGTCTGGAGAGCAACGATGTCGCGAGGGCTAGATATTACTCGGTAAATTACACAGTCATCTGCAAACAATCGTATTGTTGATGTTATGTTCGACGCGATGTCATTAATATATATTAAGAAAAGCAGTGGACCCAGCACCGAACCCTGAGGTACTCCTGAAGCAACACCTGTACGTCTTGATAAGAAGCTCCCTAACTTAACTGACTGAAAGCGGTTTGTTAGAAATGCGTTAATCCACTGCGTAGTATGTTGATCCAGCTGCAAGTTGCGTATTTTTATCATCAGACGGTTATGAGGCACGCGATCGAAGGCTTTAGAGAAATCAATAAAGATGGAGTCAATGTAGAGGGAAGAATCGATTGCTTGATGAAGGTCCGTTGTTAGCTCAAATAACTGTGTCTGGCACGATAAATTTTTGCGGAAGCCATGCTGGTTGTTGTGAAGCAAGTTGTTCTGGTTAAGATGAGTCATAATATTTGTGTATATTATGTGTTCGAATACCTTGCAACATATCGAGGTTAATGAAATTGGCCTGTAATTATTAGGAACGGATCTGTCTCCAGATTTAAATACCGGGATTACATAAGCGGACCTCCAATCTTCTGGCACACATGTTGTATCGAGTGACTGTTAGAAAATGAGTGATAGCAGGAAAGCTGTGTGCTGGCAGGTTATTTTTAACAGCTTCGCGTTGATACCATCGGGTCCTGGGCTAGTGTGGTGGGGTAGGCGGTCAATTGCACGAGCCACGCCAAGAGCAGATATGTGAATGGGTGAAAAAGGAATCTGGATATTGGCCTCAGGAAGCTGCAGTGGATTGCAAATGGGCAATTCATCTGTAAAAACTTGTGAGAAGTGGTTGTTAAATTGTTCTGCACATTGTTCTATAGGTAGAGTGCTGCCGTCTACACCCAAAAGAACAGGAACCGTACTAGCGCTTTTAGGATTAACAGTGTTCCAAAATTTCCTAGGGTCTGTTGTTATCAAACTAGGAAGTGTAAAATTAAGATATTTGTTTTTGGCTTCCGAAATTTGTTTTTCAGCTATTTTAGAAATGCTTTTGTAGTTTTCCCAGTCTGTAGTTTCCTTTGTTCGAACGGCTTTCCTAAATGCTGTTTTCTTCCTATTTAGTGCCCTGTTGACATTTGTGGTAAACCAAGGATCGTTAGTACGTGTGCTTATCATTCGTTTTGGCACGCAGGAATCTTCAACTTCTTTTAGCTTGGCACGAAACAACTTCCAATTTTCACTGACCGTGCGATTATGAAAATTGGCCTGAAAACTATTTGTGAAAGTTTCCAGCAACAGGTTCATTTTTTCAACGTCCGCGCGTGCGTAATTGTAGATAAGCTTTTTCATTTTTGTTTTGTCGCTCCGTGGAAGAGAAAGGGAACAGTGCACAACTTTGTGGTCACTTAATTCTTCCAAGACGTGGATCTCTGAGAGCTCAGGATGGGTTGTTAAGATGAGGTCCAGGATATGCTTACCGCGAGTGGGCTCGTGAACAATTTGGGTGAGCTGGTGATATTGAAGTAAGTGAAGGAAGTTAATGTTGTCCTGTCGGTAATTATTGGAGTCAACGGTTAGCGTCGTCCAGTTAATCGCAGGAAAGTTAAAGTCACCTGCTAAAAATAGGAGGCAATTCGGGTGCTTTACAAGGATCTGCTCGATAGCGTCGTTTAAGAGTTCAATGAATTCAGGTTGGCTACTTGGTGGTCTATAACAGGCGCCTATAATGCAAAGCATATGGCCAAGTTGAGCGGAAACCCAGACTATTTCTAAGGGTGAGTCGATAGGGATAAGAGATGCATGGAAGTCTTCGTTAATCGCGATCAGCACTCCTCCTCCTCGTCGAGAATCAGCCCTATCTTTCCTAAATAATACGAACGATGATGGGAGCGCGATGTCATGACATGAAACGTCTTCTGTTAGCCACGTTTCCGTACCCACAATGATATCAGCAGAGCAGGTATGCGTCGAAGACAAGCGTTCCCCTAGTGACAACACGGCTTTGAAAAAGGTAACGCATCAGACTGAAAGCTCACACACCAGTGACTACAGTGCGTCGAAAGTTACGCTACTGAACACACCTGCGCATTTTTCAGTGCGCCAAGGAGGCTGGGAGCCCGTGTTCCTCGAACAAAATCGGCCGTTTATTCGGGCATTTGAAGGGCAAAAGATAACGTCTAGGAATACAGGAATGTTTGGAAATCCTGCATGGAAATATTTGGAAATCATGTCTTCGCCATGCGGTACTGTACGCGGAGCATCAATGATGAGCATGCCGTTCTGGTGCAAGGTTTATCAGAATGTCAAGTGCTCGTAATTTATGTTTTGCGGCTAGTGCGGCACACACAGCTCTGTGTAGCAATGGCACATAGCTTCTTCTGCATTGCGCCGTTTGTTATGATTTTACTTTTCAGCTTTCTCCTGCTTTAATGTAAAGACAGCCATATGAAATATTTTCACAGCGGTTGTGGCGACGCGCTTTACTCGTCCCCTGTGGTTCGCTTCCCCGTGATGCACCCTCCTTAGCCGTGTTAGTTACTTTCAAATCAGTTTAAATCAAATCAGTTTATTTAAACATCCTACGATGCTTAGGGGCACGGACAAAAAGCCCTAAATGGGCTTGACGAGGTCCATGCCCCCTACAAGGCATACTGTGGAACGCATCTGATACATAAATAACAAATACACCAGCAGAAACGCAGCTGCTCATGAACAGAAAACTATATAAAAGGACAAAAGCGTGATGCGAATAACAACGACAAACTTTAGGTTATGAAACATGACAGATATGATGAACGAAAAATGCAAAGCACTGGGAAACACAGCTGAATGAGTACACATAACATAGGCAAAGAAACTAACAATAGTGCTATATGTAGTTGTGCAAAAACATATTACGCATATTACTATCAAGAGAGGACGCCGGCATGGCAGCGCCACGAGCGCCTTGGATGGCGTGTTTGCAGCACGCGCGCAGGGCAGACGACCCTCTTTGGCTCGGCATTTCACCGCGTACGGATACGCCGATGCGGGCTCCGCTCTTCGCCAGCGGGCGAGAGGCCTCGTGGTGGGAGCACGCGCCCGCAGGCTTGTTCGTTCCGGCCTCGGGAGTTTTCCTTTGCCCTAGCGTGAGCGAACCTTCGCGCCTGACCGTGCCGGTGAGTAGGACGTCCTCGATTCCTCAGCGTATTTTGTTGCTAGCTCCCGTTATTGTTGTTGTAGCAACAAATGCCTTGTTTGTGTCAGCCTGTCGTAACTTTGTTCCTATCTGAGCATGGCCCGCCGTGTTCGGTGTGCGCAGCGCTCGCGACCGCGGGATGGTGTAGAGCGGTTTGAACTTTGTCAGCCGCAGTTAATCGGAGGAGTACGCATTTATTTCCCCAAATAAAACCACACATCTGGCGCCCAACGCGAGACCCGCTCTTAGGGCACTGCACGACTGTCTGTCTGTTCGCTTCGAGGAACGCTCTTTTGATCGCTAGGATCAGCGGCATGCTTTTATGAGTGCGAGGTGCGTTGCGCCGCAGCATGTTCGACCTTTTCGACATGCAAAGCGCATTTTTTTTTCTTAAAGTTTTTCTTCTCTGGAATTTCTTCGCCACGAGAACCACTTGGTTCACATCGAGAGAACGCGAGGCCTACCGCCCGCTTAGTTGCCAAGCCCGAAGCGAGTGAGTACGGAAGCCGCGTGGGTGGTCTGAGTTTTCTGTACATATTTTCTCTACTCTCTCTGTTTCGATTCTGGGAATCGCGGCACCGGGAGCCGGGTGGCCTGGGGCCACGGGTGCCACTACGAGCTCGCTGGTATTGCATCTCGGCACCGGGGGCTCCGACACCGTCCAATACGGTTGGCGCCGATCGCTCATAAGCTGCTTTGTGCAGTGAGCGGGGGAAGACCACCCCACAGAGCTGATGTCTCCTCGCCGCTGCGCGCACGTGACCAGTTTCGGATGTTTCTTTCGTTGAGGGTCGTTCTCACAATGGCCGAAGGCTTCTCAAAGCCGCCTGCTCTAGAAAGAGAAAGACCATCGGACCGTGGTGTCGAGAATGGGCGCACTTTGCTGCCCACCCGTTTGTAACCTCGCACGAATCGAGCTATCTCGTTCAACTCAAGAAAGGGCTTTGTTCACTCGAATTTTGCATTGCACAGCCGCCCAACACGTTTTGCTAGCGATTTAAGCATTGCGCTGCGAGGCCCTTGCGGACGCCGGCTCCCCTCCCGTGACCTATGTTAAAGGCATGCGCAGTGTGTTTCGTAAATCTTGCAGATCCAATGGAGCCACCCAGGCTTGCTGTCCTGTGCACGTCGTCTCGCTGCCGACTGCTGCAACGGAGTTTCTTGTATCCTGTTGGGTGCATCCATCTGGGGCAGCCATGGCGAGAGCAGTCAGCAGTCACCTGTGGCTGCTGTTACCCTGCCGACTACTGCAGAACCCCGGCCTGCACTTTTTAGACAGCCTCCTCTTCGCGGTCCTGCGGACACGTAGTCCATGGGCCATGCGAGTCGTCCCAGCGGAGACCTTCACGCCGCCTTCGGAATACCGCGGAAGACTGCGTGCACGCTGTCGCCGTGACCTCCGCTGCAAGACCTGCCTCAAGTGCATGAAGACCAGGAGACTCCTCCGTTGCGTGTACTTGCAGGCGCAGGGGTCTATTGAAGGTTGGGGGATGTGGGGACGCGCTTTACTCGTTGCCTGTGATTCGCTTCCGCGCGATGCACCCTCCTTAGCTGTCATAGTTACTTTAACTAACAAGGAAGGGCACCGGCGCCGCCGCCACACCAGCGCCACGGATGACATGTTTGCAGCGCGCGCGTGGGGCAGACGGCCCTCTTTGGCTCGGCATTTCACCGCGTACGGACGTGCCGATGCGGGCCCCGCTCTTCGCCAGCGGGCCTCGTGCGGGGACCGTCCGGCATCGGCACTTTCCCCTTGCCCAAGCGTGGGCGAACATTCGCTCGTGATCGTGCTGGTGAGGCGGACGTCCTCGATTCCACCGCGTATTTTGTTGCTAGCTGGCGTTACTCTAGTTATAGCAAAAATTGAGGGGGCACTTAGGCTCTCTAAAGTGCGGCAAGGCGAAAGCGTTTCCTGGCGCACTGTTTGTTTTTATTTGTTTATTATTTTTCATATTTTGTTTTTTTTTGTTCTTTTTATTATATTTATTGTTTTTTTATTTAATTTCTTATTATTATTTTGTTTTTATTTTTGTTTATTTTCTTATTTTGATTTCTATTTTTCCTTTCCTTCACTTTATTCCTTTGATTTTATTTATGAAACCCATGCATTCACTAGATGAGCCTTTATTCATGCTCGAACCTTGAGCCTTCGTGGCGGAGTGGTAGTGTCTCCGCTTCAAATGCCAAAGGCTCTGGTTCGATTCCAACCTTGGGCGCAGTTTCTTTTTAAGCAGTGACGCCGAAAGGCGGACAAATCTGCCGACGCGTCTGTCGACACGGCTGCCGACAGCGTCTGCTAACGACAGTATGAGGCATTAAAGGCTTTCGCCTTAATAAATGCCTTGTGTGTGTCAGCCAGTGTGTCGTTCCTTTGTTCCCTCAGACCAAGGCCCGCCGTGGTCGGCGTGCGCTCGGTAGCGCTCGCAACCACGGAGTGGTGTCGAGCGGTTTGAACTTTGTCAGGCGCGGTTAGTCGGAGGAGCACGTATTCATTTCCCCAATTAAAACCGCACTCGGTGTAGCTTTAATTCTTAGCACCCTCCGCCGCGTCACAGATCTGACCTTGCTCAGTTGCTCCGCTGCCGCTGGGGTCGGAGTGCCGTGGGTTATTTGATGTACTCATTTGGAGGTTGTCGCCAAGTACTACACAAGGATTCCCATTTGCAACAATCTGTTGAAGGCGCGAAATAGATTCTCCTGGCGTAGTTTTCCAGGCAGAATTAGTAATGAATATTTTCACATCCCAGCATATCAACCATATGATCACTCAGCATAATGATGTAACTATTTTTATGACCTCAATATTAGAAAAAAGGGACTCGTCAACGTTCTTTAAAATCAAATATAAGATGAAGATAAAATACAGGTTATTCGAACGGGACATGCCGCAAATTAAGCAGAAATCCTGCTGTCGAGTCCTGTTACATATGTCGCACTTTTTATAGCTACAAAACGCGATTTTTTATCTGTAGGTATGCATTCAGTTCATCGCTCAATTTAGTAGTTGCATGATCATTTATGCAGTGTCCATTTTAAAACTGAAAATTGGTTTTCGAGAAAGGAAATGACGCAGGAAATATCGCACTTATCTCGGTGGACACCCGAACTGTGCCGTCAGAAAAGGGATAAAGGACCGAGTGAAAGAAGACAGGAAAGCATCTTTAACGCACACTGACATCCCACAGCACACTAGCGCCTTTTGCGTTTCGCTTCCATCGAAACGCGGCCGGGCGCGGTAGGACCCGGTCGGGCCCGATTGCGCGTTTTTCCTTCCGGATCGGTAGCAAACTCTTCGAGCGTAGCGTCTTCCCCTTCAACGTGGTAAGCCATGCTGCTGCAGGCAGGCATGGCGTCGAGAGAAGCCATGGCGGTGCACGAGTAGTGAGCTTAAGCCTGGGCTAGACCAAGGCGTTCCGTGGTTGAGCGATGCCTGGAGCGACGTGTCCGCTCCGCATTCGCAGCAATACTCGAGCAATACTCCCTCGCGCAACGGCAGTTCATCCCTTTCGACATCATGACTTCCTCTAGATATAGACGGATGGCAGCGGGCCGCTACTTCACATCTGCCTGTGAACAGCATCGTTCTCCATTTTATTAGCACCATATGCTTGTTCGCGCAGATAGCTGGATGTCTTTATATTGTTGCGGGAAAGAATATATTTACAGATATTTACAAATAGACAAGAACAGCTGCGAGCGGCACCGAGAACACAGTCCGAACTTCGTTGTCGTCTTCTAATCTTCTCCCTCGTGCCATCACTCTTTGTCGTCGTCGTCTACCCGCATCAGGACCCCCGGCTGCTGAAACGCCGTCTCGGCGTTAGGGCGGCGACGTATGAGCGTCGTGGTAAGGTTTAAGGCGACAGACGTGGACGATGTCGGTGGTGGCGCCAGATGACGAGGGCGAGGTTTCAAGGGGAGCAATTTCATAGTTCACGTCGGTAACACGGCGCACGACACGGTAAGGGCCACGGTAGTGCGAAAGAAGCTTCTCGGAGAGACCGACGCTGCGAGAGGGCGTCCAGAGAAGGACGAGTGATCCTGGGGTATATTCGACGGCCTGGTGACGGCGGTCGTAGGCTGACTTCTGGGAAACTTGAGAGGCTTGGAGCCTACTACGTGCTATTTGGCGCGCCTGCGTGGCCTGGGAGATGGCGTCCCGAGCGTAAGCAGTGGTGGGGGCTGAAGAAGGCGGCATGAGTGTGTCCAAAGGCAAGGTGGGATGTCTACCAAACAAAAGGTAGAAAGGAGAATAGCCTGTTCTGTCATGAAGGGAAGAGTTATATGCAAATGTCACATAGGGCAAGGCTGCGTCCCAATCTCGGTGGTCTGGCGATACGTACATGGCTAACATGTCGGTGAGCGTGCGGTTGAACCTTTCCGTAAGCCCATTGGTTTGTGGGTGGTAAGCTGTCGCGAGCTGGTGCTGCGTGTCACACGAACGAAGAATGTCGTGAACTACTCTGGATAGAAAATAACGACCGCGGTCGGTGAGCAGTTGACGAGGGGCGCCGTGGTGAAGGATGACGTCTTGCAGAAGAAAATCGGCAACATCGGTAGCGCAGCTGGACGGCAAAGCACGTGTGATGGCGTACCGAGTCGTATAATCAGTTGCGACAGCGATCCACTTGTTGCCGGAGAGGGACGTCGGAAAAGGGCCTAGAAGGTCGAGGCCAACACGGTGAAAAGGTTCCGGAGGTATGTCGATGGGTTGCAGAAGACCGGCAGGCAGAGTGGAGGGCCTTTTCCGACGTTGACACAGGTCGCAAGCGGCCACGTAACGCTTGACGGAACGATAGAGACCAGGCCAAAAGAAGCGATGCCGCACCCGAGCGTACGTGCGGGACACGCCAAGGTGACCGGCTGTCGGTAGATCGTGCAGTTCTGCAAGGACAGAAGAGCGTAGACGTGGGGGTATCACGAGCAGGAGCGGAGGGCCATCGGAGCGTAGGTTTCGGCGATACAAAATGCCGTTCTGGAGCACATAAAGGTTCAGAGACGGAGATCGGTTTGCAGAACGGATGCCATCAAAGATAGGTCGTAAAGATGAGTCGTGACGCTGTTCGTTGGCAATATCAGCAAGATCGGAGATAGCTAAGAGGCAGGGCAGGGTCTCAGCGTCCTCTAGGTCAGGTGGTTCCACAGGGTATCGGGATAAGCAGTCAGCGTCCTGGTGATGGCGCCCTGACTTGTACACGACGGAGTATGAGTATTCTTGGAGGCGCAATGCCCAGCGACCAAGACGACCGGTGGGATCTTTTAGTGAAGACAACCAACAGAGAGCGTGGTGATCAGTGACAACAGCGAATGAACGGCCGAACAGGTAGGGTCTGAATTTAGCTACTGCCCAGACAAGGGCAAGACACTCGCGCTCAGTAATGGTGTAATTTTGCTCTGCGGCTGAAAGTAGGCGGCTGGCATAAGCGATGACTCGATCTTGACCCTGTTGACGTTGGGCTAGGACGGCGCCGATGCCATATCCGGAGGCGTCGGTGCGAACCTCAGTGGGAGACGACGGGTCAAAATGGGCTAAGATGGGCGGAGTGGTCAGCAAATGGACGAGGGAGGAAAATGAGTTCTGTTGAGCAGGGCCCCAGATAAAGGGCGTGTCGTTCTTCAGAAGATCGGTGAGGGGACGAGCGATGCCGGCGAAATCTTTGATAAAACGGCGAAAATATGAGCACAAGCCGACAAAGCTGCGCACATCTTTCGACGACCTTGGAAGAGGAAAGTCCTTCACAGCTTGAATTTTGATGGGATCTGGGCGTACACCAGAAGCGTCAACGAGGTGTCCGAGAATAGTGAGTTGGCGGCGACCGAACTTGCATTTCGATGAGTTCAGCTGAAGTCCGGCGTTACGAAACACTGTCAGAATATTGGAGAGGCGCTCGAGGTGCGTGGCAAAAGTAGGCGAGAAAACCACAACATCGTCTAGGTAACAGAGGCAGGTGGACCATTTAAAGCCACGAAGAAGGGAGTCCATCATTCGTTCGAAGGTAGCCGGGGCGTTACAGAGGCCGAACGGCATGACTTTAAACTGGTATAAGCCATCAGGCGTCACGAAGGCGGTCTTCTCGCGGTCTTTTTCATCAACGGCAATTTGCCAGTACCCCGATCGAAGATCAATTGAAGAGAAATATTTGGCGCCGTGGAGGCAATCTAAGGCATCATCGATCCTTGGGAGTGGATATACGTCTTTTTTTGTGATGCGGTTGAGGTGCCGATAATCAACGCAGAAGCGCCAGCTGCCATCCTTCTTTTTCACCAGGACGACTGGTGAAGCCCAAGGACTTGACGAGGGCTCGATGATGTCTTTTGCGAGCATCTTGTCCACCTCTTGATTTATGACGGTGCGTTCGGCGCTGGACACTCGGTACGGACGTCTGCGGAGAGGAGCGGAATCACCTGTGTTTATGTGATGCGTCACCACAGAGGTCCGAGCCAAAACACGGCTATCAAAGTCGAAGATGTCGCGGAAAGATGATAAGAGGCACCTAAGATCGCGAGCTTGCATCGGCGGTAGGTCAGAAGCGATCATGTCTGCGTAGTCGTCCGTTGGGCTCGCTGTTGATGGGGCCGCGGACAACCGGCATTGCTGAGTGGAAGGTAAGCAGCTGTCCACCACTGATATCACACATTCGGCAGCAGGGCACAGCGTGGCGAGTGAGATGCCTTGCGGGAGTGGTTGGATGGATGAACCGAAGTTCAGGACCGGAAGGCACGCTCGGTTGGCCGACATTGTAAATACGATGTGTGGAAGCGCAATGCTGCGCGTCAGGGCGACGTCAAGTTCTGGAGTGACTACGTAGTGACCATCAGGTACAGGGGGAACAGATGAGAAAGAAATGTAAGTTGCGGCTTGAGGCGGTAGACGGACAAAGTCGACAGCACATAGACGGTGGATAACTGGGGACGGCGACTCAGCAGAAAGAGGAAGGTCAAGCTGAACAACATTAGTGGCGCAGTCAATGAGGGCTGAATGCTCAGACAGGAAGTCGAGGCCAAGAATGACTTCATGAGGGCACTGGTCCAGAACAGAGAACAGAACGGATGTATGGCGGCCGGATATGGTCACACGGGCTGTGCATAGTCCAACAACATGAGCAGTTCCGCCGTCGGCAACGCGGAGAACGGCTTTGGGTGCAGGGGTCAGTACTTTTCGGAGGCGGAGTCGTAGGGCTGAACTCATGACGGATACGTGCGCGCCTGTATCGATCAGGGCTCTCACAGGCACTCCATCGACATGAATGGCGAGCAAATTATGGTGTGCGCGAAGGGCTAATCGAGGATTTTGGGACTGGGGCTGTACTGCAGCATCACCTCCAGACACTGCAGCGTCTAGTTTTCCGCTTGCGAGCGTCCGTAGGGGCCAGGAGAGGAGCGACGGCGTTGGGGCGAACGAGACTGGCGACGCAGGGGGGACGGGGAGCGGCTGGAGCGGGGAATCTGGCCGTCGACTGTAGCACTGTGCTGAGCTGGAGGGGGCGTGTAGTGGCTGGGCTGTTCGTCGTCGCGGTGGGAGCTGAGAGGACGGTATGTGCTGCGACGGGACGGGAGTGATGGCACGAGGGAGAAGAGTAGAAGACGACAACGAAGTTCGGACTGTGTTCTCGGTGCCGCTCGCAGCTGTTCTTGTCTATTTGTAAATATCTGTAAATATATTCTTTCCCGCAACAATATCTACGCGCCATCGACCCCTCCAGCAATCATCACTCAATTTACGCCTGCAGCAGATGGTAGTCACGGTGACTCGCTGGATAAGACTTGTTCTAGGAACCGTCCTAAACAACTGCTCACTCGCGCAAGGGCAGATAATCGCCTATGACATCATAATTTTTCTACATATTGTCACGCGCTTTCAGACCATCGACAGAAGGAGCAGAAGATCAACGGTAGGACTGACCGATTGAGGCTAAATCTTTATTTATGCCGATCTGGGTTTTCGATATCCAACCTTTGTGAGTCTTGCGGCGAAATTGAGTCTATAGAACATTTTTTCCTCTCCTGCCGGCGGCTCACTGCTCTCCGTAGAATCTACTTGCAGATCCCCCTCGCTTGACTCGGGCTTCCTCTATGCTAGATATGGTTGCACCAGATATGGTTGCACATTGCTAGATATGGTTGTACCGATATTTTCCGATAAACTGCAAATTACGCCCCCCCCCCCCCCCCACACGCACATTGAGCGTTGCCACAGAATCGGTCGAAAGCGGTAAGGGCATCCACGCCCAGTCATTGTTTAGTTGCTGGATTTCCGCGTAAAGTTGTTGGTGATGAAAAATGTCTCGAAACTTAAAGTGTCTCGAAACTTAAATTGTCTGAATATTAATTACATTAGTGAAGATTTTTCCGCCACCGTCCGTGCTATTAAAAAAAGAATTTGGGATGCTTCAGCAGTTTTCCAAAGCCAGGGTTCTGTGGTGAAGGTACGCTATGATCACGCTTTTATTGACAGAGTTCGCTACATTTGGGACGACGTGTCGAATGCTCTTATCAGAGACCAGAGGTTTTCCATTAATCGCATTTGCCGATCATCTCGTGATGCCTCTCCTACAGATCAATTTTCTCAGTCACCACGTTCCGCTTCCCCTCGTTGACTGCCACATAATTCCGACTGTAACCTTTGAAATTTGAACTCAGATGCCAGAAGCGTAACTAACAAGTTCGCAGACTTCGTATCTTTAATTACTGCACACTCACCTCATGTAGTTGGTATCACAGAAACTTGGTTGCATGACGACATATTAGACTCCGAATTCACGCCTCCTGGCTACGTTGCGGTTCGCACAGACCGACGTCACACTAAAGGTGGTGGCGTTGCGTTGCTTTTTCGGTCTGACCTTAAGTTTTCATTAATGTCACAGCCAGGTGACATAGAATCAGTCTGGTGTAAACTTTATCTGGATAAAACACATGTCGTGATTGGCGTCTTCTACCGTCCGCCAAGTTCCTCTGTCCGCCAATTTTATACTCTGTGGCGATTTCAACTACCCGGATATCGACTGGGAAGCTTTGACTGCATCGTCTCGCCAATCTAAACACTTCCTTGAACTCGTCCTTACATTCAGCCTTTTCCAAGCAGCTCATGAGCCAACACGAGGCTTAAATATCTTTGACCTCATTCTTGTCTCCAGTCCAGAATTAATCCAATCACTTTCGCATTCTAATGGACTCAGTGATCACAGTCTCTTGTTTTTCGACCTAACCATTGAAATATCCGCCCACCAACCATCCGTCAAATACATCCCCGATTATCGTAATGCCGACTTAGCGAGTGTGAACTCCGACCTCGAACAATTTTTCGCTGCTTTCCTCCTATCGATGTCTACGAGATCCGTTAACGAAAACTGGTGCCTTTTTAAAGACAAACTTTTGTCGCTCATTGACGCTTACGTACCACTCATATGCATCCGCGGCGACGCCACTTAGCCTTGGTTTTCGAATGCTTTGCGCAAATTATCGCGGAAAAAAAACGCCTCTTCCGTAATTCAAAAAATTCTACATCATCTGTGAAATAGAACAAATACTTCGCCAGTCTTCGAGAATACACTCATTCATTATGGTCGTCTAAAAGAAAATTCTACAATCATGATCTCCTAGACATAATGCGCTCAAACCCAAAGAAATACTGGAATCTGATAACGCCCAACAAAAACAGCTCATACAACATATCTTTGAAAAGACAAGATAGCACACACATTCCGCTTTCCGAACGCTCCGATAATATGAATTCCTACTTCACCTCAGTCTTCACCCACGAACCACCGGACAACAGGATTACTTTACCGCAACTTAATTTTGCTTCAATGCCACCTGTTACCATCACATCTGTGGGAATTTATAAGCTCATCGAAAATCTCAAGCCGTCTACTTCCCCAGGACCGGAAAACATACCTGCCAAAATCCTAAAAGGAACCAAAGAATTGTCAAGCCAAATCCTACAGCTCATTTTCGACCAATCTCTAAAGACCGGCCAAATTCCGGACGATTGCAAAACAAGCAAAGTTGTGCCCGTTTTTAAGACCGGTGACTGCTCTGACCCCTCGAATTATCGTCGCATTTTATTAACATGCATCTCGTGTAAACTCTTTGAGCATATACTGTACTCCAATATTGCAAATCACCTCGATAAAAACTCTTTTTTCTTTCCCAAACAGCATGGTTTCAGGGCAGGCTTCGCATGTGAAACACAACTCTTGGAATTCACAACTGATCTTCATCTAAGTCTAGATTCTTTATTTAAGACAGACGCCATTTACCTAGATTTCTCTAAAGCCTGTTCGCGTTCCTCACCAACGTCTCATCTGTAAACTCGCATGCCTTTCACTCGACCCTTTAGTCTTTTCTTGGGTTCGCTGCTTCTTGACTAATCGCTCGCAGTTCACCGTCATCGCTAATCACGCATCTGCAACTACTGTAGTTATCTCCGGTGTACCCCAGGGTTTCGTCCTTGCTCCGCTGCTCTTCCTAATCTTCAACGACCTGCCATCTGGAATCTCGTCATCTGTCCGTCTTTTTGCGGATGATTTCGTCATTTATCGCCGCATATCTGATAACACTGACCAGAAATTATTACAGGACGACCTAAATAAAATACAGAAATGGTGCTCCGACTGGCTCATGCAGCTTAATATTTCGAAATGTAAATGCATGCACATATCACGCAAACGTTCCATTGCTAATTTCCAGTACTCCCTTAACTCTGTGGCGCTGTCAGTAACGAATTCATACAGGTACCTTGGCGTCGAAGTAACGAACATGGTCAGACCACATTATCGAACTTTGCGCAAGCACTTCCAGAGCACTTGGCTTTATCCGAAGATCACTATCAATGTCCCCTCCATCAATCAGACTACAAGCATACGAAACATTCATTCGCGCTAAAATGGAATATGCCTCAGCAATATGGAACCCCCACCAGGCTTACTTAATACAACTGCTCGAAGCTATCCAGAATCGGGCAGCGCGCTTCATAACGTCGCAGTATTCGTCTCGACACAGCGTTGCCAACCTAAAATCGTCTCTCAGCCTTGAACCATTAGCACTCCGCAGAAAAGTATCAATTCTTTGTCTTTTACACAAACTATACTTTAACTTACCTGCACTACGCCAAACATTGTTACATGCTCCCTTACGCTCATCTCGCCGATTATTCAACTCCCTCAGCATTCCGCGGTTGCATGGTTCATCCAACGCTTTCAACAAATCTTTCCTTCCCATCGCCATAGAAGAATGGAACAGTCTTCCTGAAACCGTTGTCATCGAAACTAATCCCTCCAGATTTAGGCAGCTAATAACAGTCCACTTGAACCAACTACAGCTACTTCCCTCGCGATGCTCTGCCTGCAATTTGAACTGCTTGTGCCATTGCGATACCCCCCCCCCACAAGTGTTTTCCCACTTATTTAATTTCCGTACATTTTAATGTTTAATTTTATATACTACTGCTTTGCCTTATATATTCTGTACTATTTGAATTACCTGACGCAAACTTGTTGTTCTTGTTATTTTTTGTGTTGTTTTTTTATGTTTACATGCCTTTGTATGACCATTTCACACCACTGTCTCCCCCCCCCCCTTATGTAATGTCCCAGGCGGGATCTTTAAGGGTTCAATAAATGATGATGATGAAATCAAGTTCGATCTCTTATTCAGTATATTAACGAGCAGCATTTCAATGCGGGCAGCCTTATTTGCATGGGTGACTTTAATGCCCAGGCATCCACTGGCCTACCTTAACGCTTGTAAAAGAAACCCCCATAAATAGAGAACTACTTTCCTTTTCCCTTGCATTTGACCTAATTCAGATTACCAATCAATCTACAAGATGCGACGCTCTGCTAGATCTCATTTTCGTTAGTTCTAACATTGTCAGAAAGGGCTACGAATGTGATGTCATTGAGGGAATTTTCGACCACAAGGCCGTTCTTGCCTCCTTAAATTTTTCGATTACTAAACAGAATTTCGTTTTTTCCACATTTCCCGATTTTAATCAAGCTGATGACGTCTCAGTAATTGACACCCTAGCTGATGGATTTGAAGAATTCGTTGCACTGAGTTCTACATGTCATGTCAACACATTGGTGAGCTATTTCGAATCCTTAGTTACAAAATGTATTCAGTGTTTTATTCCTCAGAAAACAAAGAAGAAAAATACGAAAATTCCCTGGATGACACGAGATATACCACATCTTACACGGCGTCTACATAGACGTAGGCGTACGAAGCACTTAGACAATCAGGCAGCCATGACACGTTTCATCAAAGCGAAAGAAGAGCTTAGATTGAAAATGAACTCCGCTAAGGATTTTTTCTTCCGAGTGCAGCTACAGGATCTACTAAAGACTAGCCCGCGTAAATGTTGGTCATCTGTTTTTCCACGGGGTACGACAGCTACTACAATGAGGGTTAACAATCAATCGACTAATGATCCATTTCATATATCCAATGCATTTAATGAGTACTTCCACTCTGTATTTTCTTGTGACAATAACGTCATCCAACCAGTCACCATCGCTCGTAGTGCCGTGCCAATCAATGATACTAATATCAGTGAAGAAGGTGTTCTGAAACTAATTTTGAAACGTGACACTAAGAAATCTGCTGGACCTGATGGTATCCCGAACTTGTTTTTGGTACGCTACTCATCGTGGACCTGTCGCTACCTTGCTGTCATATTTCGCGAGTCTCTTGCTTCCTGTACAGTTCCTTCATCCTGGAAAATGGCCCAAGTCGTCCCTCTATTCAAAAGTTGTGACAAGCAAACTATATCCAATTATACACCAATCTCTTTAACCTCTCATGCATGTAAAATTTTAGGGCACATTATTTACAAACACATCATGGAATACCTCGAATCACATCATTTATTAACAAATGTTCAGCATGGCTTCAGACGCAGTTTCAGCACTTTGACAAACTTAACGAATTTACTCACGACATTTGCAGTAGCCTTGATGCAGGCAATCAGATAGACGCAATATTCATTGATATTTCGAAGGCATTCGATACAGTGATTCATTCAAAACTTATCTATAAACTTGACATGATCCTCAACAACCCCCACCTTCTCAATTGGATTTCAAGTTTTCTTTCCAACCGTTCTCAATTTGTGTCCTTCAACCGAACTAATTCTAGGGTAGCAGACGTGCCCTCAGGAGTTCCACAGGGTTCTGTATTGGGCCCATTGCTTTTCTTGATTTTTATAAATGACCTACCTTGTAACATCACCTGTAACCTACGTTTGTATGCTGATTACTGCGTGTTGTATCACAAAATTTCCTGCCTTGATGATCACTTACACCTTCAGAAATCATTTTCAGAATTTAGCTCTTGGTGTGCTACATGGCAAATGACTATTAACATCCGCAAAACCGTTGTTATGACTTTCACTAATAGAACGACACCTTCCGTTTTTACTTACACAATTAGCAATACCCCCATCCAGAGTGTGAGTCAATACAAATACCTTGGTCTTATTTTCACACCCGGTATGCCATGGTCCAAACATATAGATTCCATAACCTCAAAGGCATTTAAAAAGTTAGGATACCTCCGTCGCACAATAAAAGCTGCTCCTAGAGATACGAAACTACTAATGTTTAAATCGCTAATCCGTCCACTACTTGAATACGCCTCCCCTGTATGGAACCCGCATAAACAACGCGAAATTAAATCGAGGCAGTGCAGAAGAAAGCCTTTCGCTTCATATGCAACAGGTTTGGTAGAGATTTTTCGCCTTCCACAGCAATTTCATCACTGGGCCTGCAACCACTCTCATCTCGACGAAGGACTGAGTCTTTAAAATTTTTGGATTGCATTATTAACTCTTTCTGCCGGACCTCTGCAAATGATTACCTAATCCCAGCTATACCATGTAAAACTAGAAGTCACCACAGAATAAACATCACGCCTTTTGATTGTAAAACATTTTATTCGCCGGGAAGAGCTCGGCAAGAGGTCGCGTTAAGTGGTCGAGAGTACATAGCCCTCGACGACTTTGTCAGCCCACTCCACCTTGTTTTGCCCGCACGGACACTTTTAAATAACGTCTTTTTTTCCGCGTGTAATCGAATATTGGAATTGTTTACCTGGTTCTACTCGCTTTCTTCCTTTACAGCTGTTTTTAGCGCCTATTGAATAGTTTTTCCGTTTTTCTTGTTTTCACTCATACTGTTTCGGATGTTTCGGACGTTTGCCATTGTTGTGCTCCATGTTTTCCTACATTGTGGTTCACACCCACCCCTGCAATAGCCCAATAGGGCTGCAGTATGTATAAATAAATAAATCTATTCCGATTCTCCTATCCTTCGGAGCAAGGGCCAAGGGATATGCCCTGAAACCAGTGTACGATTATATTCACGATTATATAATTTCATCTGGTAGATTCCTCTGCTAGAATGTGAATTAACAACCTTTCCTTCTGCGTATTTCTTTGTTTTGTACAAATTCTAGCTCTGCGTCCCAAAATTTTAACTATACTACATTCCGTGTACATGACTGCGTTTGAATCCGCTATGCACCCTGGGCAATCCCCCGTCGTGGGTATGTGCCATTAAGCTTGAGGACATCATCATCACCAACATCAAAAGGAAGAGAAAGAGCTCAAGCACGCTTGTAGGCTTCGTCGTCGTGCTGCTTCTATTGATCCCCTCTGTAAATAAACCCCCATGCGTGCTAAGCACGTAACAGCTTTGGTGAGAGGTGCCGGGTATCGACCACGGAGCGTTCCATCTACCGAAGGAGCCGTACACTCGCAGGCTTCCCACCACTGGCATCGGACATGCCTGGAGACAACAATTCTGAGCAACCTGGACAGCTAACAACTGGCCACTTCATCGAGAGCCCCGCACATTTTTTGGAAAACCTGAGGAGGACGTTGACGAGTGGCTGATACACTACGAAAGGGTGAGCAAATATAATCGCTGGAACGCTGCTACTAAACTGGCTAACGTGATGTTCTTCCTTGCCGCCACCGTCTTCGACTGGTTTGCAATAATGAGGATTCTCTAAGTTCATGGGCTACCTTTACAAGCGAGATCAAGAAAAATTTTGGAGATGAATGAGCAAAGAATAAACGTGCGGAACAGACATTGCTTCACTGCGCGCAAGTACACGGAGAAACTTGCACTGCATACATCGAAGGTATCTTAAAGTTGTGCAAGCTAGTGAATTCCAGTATGCTTGAAGAAGACAAAGTCGGCCACCTTCTATAAGGAACTGCGGAAGAGGTTTATAATTTCCTGATTAACAAAGAGAGCCTGAGCCCCACTGCTGACGTTATGAAACATTCATATGTATCAGCAGCGCGAACACAGCACCGGAAGAAGAAGGAGCAGAAGGTAAAGAGCGCTGAACTTCCAACTTTTATTTGAGCAAAACTGAACCCGCACTTATAAACACACACCAGGTAAAATCAAGTCTAGGGTTCGACGGAATCCCGTCTGGCGAGGAAAATTCATAGTTATTTGTCGAAGAAAACATACACTCGCCAAGGTTCAAAGAAAATAAAAAGAATTGACGTTTCGGCGCCCGTACGGGTGCCTTGATCACAAAAAAGCTATCGTTAAGCTTTTTTGTGATCAAGGCTCCCGTACGGGCGCGGAAACGTCAATTCTTTTTATTGTCTTTGAACATTGGCGAGTGTATGTTTTTTTCGACAAATAACCAGGTAAAATCCCACCAGGGGGGGTAATCAAGGCGCGCAATCGAATTGGAACCAACTCGATGTCCAGGGCATCAAAATGATAACTACAATCGCACTATACAAAGACTTCCATGAAATGAAGCACGAATGACATGCGGAAAAACAAGACAATGTAAAAACAGGGTTGAATGTGCGCAAATGGAAAAATGGAAAAACAGAGTTGAAGGCGCAAATTTTGCTAAAAGAAAAACATGAGAAGGCGAGACACGGTAAAAAGGTAAGCGATGTGAAGGAATGAGCGCCAACAATTAACACGGCTAGAACGAAAATGCAGTGCGCCAATAAAACCAGGTAAAATCAGGTAAAACCAGAGAGAAAGGTGATTCCTTTTTCAGATAATGAGATGGAAGGGGTGCTTACGCAACCTTCCTTGAGCCCTGAGATGTAGGTAGCTTCAATGATTTCGCGTGTTATTTGGCTTTTATGTTTCTTTAAGACGGTTGCTTTCTTAAAATGAGGAATGCATTTCATTTGGCTGTCATATACGCGGCAATGGGCAGGCAGGTTCCTCAACGGCGCCCCAGTTAGATCGTTCCTATGTTCTATTAACCTTTCGTTTAAGCATCTTCCTGTTTGGCCTATGTAAGCCTTACCGCAAGCTAAAGGTATAGAGTAGACAACACCCTCCGCACAAGGCACAAAAGGATCTCGGTGCCTGGTTGTACAGCTACTGTTCTTTTTCTTTTTATTAACTTTGTTGCACAGGCTCGACAGGCGCAGAGGGGCTGAAAAGACTACGTCTACGCCTGCTTTTCTGCCAATTTTCTTCAGATTATGCGAGATTTGGTGCAGGTATGGCAGAACGGCGACCCTTTTGTTCCGCTGTCGCGTATCATCCGGGGTTTCACATTCATGCTTCATACTTATCAGGACTTTTTTTGCTACAGACGAAAGAAGAGATTGCAGGTATCCTGATTGCGTCAGCCTCAGCACTTGGCTCGAAAAACTGTCCTGCAACCTGTGCTCACAAGATTTTGTGAGTGCGTTCTTAAAAGTTTACTTCACAATGTTCCTTTTAACAAGTTTTGAATGGGCTGAATCGTAGGGTAAGATGGGCTTATTGGCTCTTGGTTAAAATAACTAGCACACGTGGTCCTCTCCGAAAAACAACATTAACTCTAGAAACCGCATGACACCGATGAAGTCGTCATATTCTTGCACGAAAACAGTACAAAGTTGATCAATGGCTTCTCAATTGACATAAAGGACCTGTTTTACCCCATTCCTCAGGATGCCCTCATAGAATGTGTTCGTGACGCCATCGATAGACACGGTGTGGTGGCCTTCCAAAATGAGTGTGCCGTTTCTACCGATGGCTTCATTGAATTGCTATGCGCTTACCTAAAATCAACAGTGACAGAGTGGAAACGGTTCGAGATTAATCCAAAACAAGGCATATGTATAGGGTCATGCATTGCCCCCATTTTGAGCGACCTTTTCCTGGCTATGCATGACAGATCCTTGAAGAACAAGCTCAAGTCTTCAAGCGTTCTCAAAATTTTCCGGTACGTCGATGACTTCCTGGTCCTCTTAGATTGCGACACTGAAGCCTTTAAAACAGTAGCAACTCAAGTCCTCCACACTTTTAATAATACTGTATCACCTCTTGAAGTTACTCATGAATTCCCAGAACAAAACGTCATGCTGTTTCTAGAGTTAAAGTTGTTTTTCGGAGAGAACCATGTGTGCTGGTTATTTGAACCAAGAGCCAATAAGCCCATCCTACCTTACGATTCAGCCCATTCAAAACTTGTTAAAAGGAACATTGTGAAGTAAGCTTTTAAGAACGCACTAACAAAATCTTGTGAACACAGAATGCAGGACAGTTTTTCGAGCCAAGTGCTGAGGCTGACGCAGTCAGGATACCCGCAATCTCTCCTTTCGTCTGTAGCAAAAAAAGTCCTGATAAGTATGAAGCATGAATGTGAAACCCCGGATGATACGCGACAGCGGAACAAAAGGGTCGCCGTTCTGCAATACCTGCACCAAATCTCGCATAATCTGAAGAAAACTGGCAGAAAAGCAGGCGTAGACGTAGTCTTTTCAGCCCCTCTGCGCCTGCCAAGCCTGTGCAACAAAGTTAATAAAAAGAAAAAGAAGAGTAGCTGTACCTAGAGACGCAAAATTTCAGGAAATTTTGAACAATCGGGAAAAAACGGTTTTTTTCATGTTTTTTTCGAAAATTTGGAAGAAATGGAAAAAAAAACAAAATTTATTTTGCGCATGACAACAGTTTATTGTCAATGTCAAGAGCCATAACTTTCATAATGCAAATAACAGAAAAGAAAAAGAAATTCTTTCTGCCTTTTCACAAACAAGTGCAAGGATATCACAGATTGAAGATAGCGATATAATAGCGCAGAGTAGGACAGGACACACGAAGAAGACACGTACAACACAAGCGCTAACTTCCAACAAAATTTTTATTACACACATGCAACATATTTAACACCAAAACCACGTCATCACCTGTGCTATCAGTAACGTTGTCTGAGAAATGATAGCTCCTTATCCGATAAAAAGATAGAAGGAGTGCTTATACATGTCTCTCTCGAAGAATTTATCCTCTCTGCTTCAATTATTAACCGCGTGGTCATGTCCCTACTTTTTGCAAGGACAGCAGTTTTCTCAAAAAATGGTTTGCATGTTTTTGATTCGCGTAAATGAATGTGATCAACAAGTGATTTCTCTTTCCCGTTCTTGACGTCGCGTGCGTGTTCCATTAATCGTTGATTGAGGCATCTCCCCGTCTGGCCGATGTAATGGCCCCCGCATGATAACGGTATTTTATACACGACACCTTCAATGCATGACACGTACGGCTTCTGATGACGAGTCGTGCACCCACGTGTTCTGTTGCTGTTGCTTTTCCCAATCTTCCACAACGAGGCAAGTTTTTTTGGCGCCGAAAATCCTTTCCAATCCTTTTCAGATTATGAGAAATCTTGTGCAGATATGGCAATACAATAAAGCGCTTCCTTTCACCGTGCATCGGGGCCTGTTGACATTTATCTTCATTCAGTTTTCTTAAAAGCTTCTCGGCAACAGACACCTGGACATCGGTGGGGTACCCAGCATCAGTCAGCCTTTTAGTCTGCTCCTTAAAACTTTCATCCATCCTGTGCGTACAAGATTTTCTCAGGGAGTTCTGAAAACACATGCTGACGATGGCTCTTTGTCATGCATTGAAGGTGTCGTGTATAAAATACCGTTATCATGCGGGGGCCACTACATCGGCCAGACAGGGAGATGCCTCAATCAACGATTAATGGAACACGCACGCGACGTCAAGAACGGGAAAGAGAAATCACTTGTTGATCACATTCATTTATGCGAATCAAAAACATGCAAACCATTTTTTTGAGAAAACTTCTGTCCTTGCAAAAAGTAGGGACATGACCACGCGGTTAATAATTGAAGCAGAGAGGATAAATTCTTCGAGAGAGACATGTATAAGCACTCCTTCTATCGTTTTATCGGATAAGGAGCTATCGTTTCTCAGACAACGTTACTGACAGCACAGGTGATGACGTGGTTTTGGTGTTAAATATGTTGCATGTGTGTAATAAAAATTTTGTTGGAAATTAGCGCTCGTGTTGTTCGTGTCTTCTTCGTGTGTCCTGTCCTACTCTGCGCTATTATATCGCTATGATCATGCACCAACAAGCCCAAAAAGCTACGCTTTTGAACAGATTCAAGGAATTATAGAAGCATCCAGCAAAAGCGGTCTGTTCTCTGTAAGTAGGCGTGACATTGTGGAACTGTTATGGCAGTTATAACAAAAAACACTCTAATGCCTCTTCTGCGGCTGCTATTTCGTCATTGCTTCAACTTTGGATACATTGACTAAGGCGGTGAAAAGGTGAACTTATACAACTTATTCGGAGTCAGTATCACTGGCTTCATCTGTAGCCTTCTTCATCATGTTGAGATGTGCGTGCACAAAAACAAGCTTTTGCACCTTGTCATTACTTAGCCTGTTCGTACGCAGAGTATAAATGTTGGCGAAGTCGGACCAGTTTCGCTCACAAGCAGCTGATGATGGTGGAATCTGTAAAACGTTTCGAGCCAGAGGCATCACCGTTTTAGTGGTGCAGATTCCCTCCCACCACGTTGAAGGCCGCATGTGGTTAGCAGAGGCCCATATTCCGGACCTTGACCATATGCTTTCATTGGTCCTGTATTCTGCAACGTCGGAGTACACTTTTCCGACTTCGAGGTTCATGTGCTTACTGTGCTCAGAGATCCAGTCAAACGCTGACAAGACTTCCTCGTCAGTCAAGTTTTTCCCCTTGTATCTTGGGTCAAGAAGGTTTGCTGCACAGTGTATGGGTCGAACTGTAAACGCCTTGCGTGTATTTAAGGCTTTTTCTGCGAGATCCCGTTCATTCTTCAGAAGAACAGAGCACTGCAGATTCGTTTAAATCTCCTCTGCTAGACTGTGAAACAAATTTTTGACGTCCGACAACAGTGCTTGGTCACTTTCTACGGCTTTGGTAGCCTTTGCAATGGGTTCTAGCAAAGTATGGCATGATTTCAATGCAACCCAGAACTCTTCTTCGTCCAGAACGACAGCCCTAAGAGCCTTGTCGAACTTCACGTTCTCTATTACAGCAGTTTCCTGCAAAACCTCCTTGTTTCGCAAAATGCTTTCAAAGGAGAGACAGACACCACTCCATCTCGTCTTGCTCGGAAGCTTTAGGCTGCAGCTCACACCTTTGCTGTACTTTGTTGCCTGCCTTTCCTTGAATGTGGCCAACACCAAGTGAGCTTTCTTAACATATTTGATGATATCTTTCGCCTGCTTATGTACATCTTGGATTGTGCCAAGTGTAAGTAGATCATTCATCAGCAGGTTCAGAGAGTGTGCGGCGCAACCAATCGCTGTAACGTGAGGAAATCGCTCGATAACAAGAGTCCATGCTGCTTTCATATTACTGGCATTGTCGGTTACCAGTGCCTTTACCTTTGAGCTACCGACCGATTCCATAACTGCACAGATTTCTTCTTTCAGGTAGGCCGCGGTATGCCTGTTTGTGACGGTGTTGATTGACTTGAAAAACAGTGGCGATGGTGTGCACAGCACAAAGTTTATAACCGATTCTCCTTCGACGTTTGTCCAGCCGTCTGTGACAAGGGTGATGCATGAAGCCTTTTCAATGGACTTTTTCACTGATACGGTAGCGACCTCGTATTCTGCGTCGAGTAATGGTCCAGCCAAGCTGTGCCGGCGTTGGGGCTTGTAAGAAGGTCTGATTGCTTTAAATGCAGCCACCCAATAGTCATTTGTACCCAAGGTGAAGGGAGAGTTCGAAGCATATATAGCCTTTGCCAGCGCTTTATCGGCGTTCTTCTGCGCTTGAGGTGTCATCGTGTCGACGAACTGAGTCACCCTTCCACTCGCTGACGCTGCGCTGCTCGCTGTGCTGTTTACTACGCCATGAGTTCCGCTTGAACTACGACTGCTACATGAAGGGCTGCGAGAGTGGCTTCGCGGTGTCACTTCCTCTCTTGGGAATTTCACGCACTGAGCAATGTGCCCAGAAAGGCGAGTGGCATTGGGAAAAGCATAGCTGCTGTTGCAGTACTTACAGACTGCGGGTCCCCGTTTCCCGCCAATAGTCTCCCCGACCGTGAAGTGCATCCACACGTTGGAAAGTGGTCGTACCATTGCAGAATTCGCTCCAACACGGTTATAAATGAGGATTTCCGCAACAGTTTGCACAGGGGTGCGAAGAAAAGCCAAAAGAGTACAAAACAAGCGAAACTGTATCCAGCCGACGAAGCTTCGCCGACGGCGGAGCTGACGATGGCGATTGATCAGCCGTCGATCCGCATTTCGGTTTCACGTTCGATGTTTCGGTTTCGCATTCGGCACTGCGTGTTGCGTAAACTTTATTTCTTTACATTTTTTCACCGCAGAAATTTTGACTACTTTTTCCAACCGCTCCGAAAAAAAACGGAAAAAACGTTTTTTTTTCGGAATTTTCCCGTTTTTTTTTCAGTACTTCGCATCTTTTGTGCCTTGTGCGGAGGGTGTTGTATACTCTATACCTTTAGCTTGCGGTAAGGCTTAGATAGGCCAAACAGGAAGATGCTTAAACGAAAGGTTAATAGAACATAGGAAGGATCTAACTGGGGCACCGTTGAGGAACCTGCCCGCCCATTGCCGCGTATGTGACAGCCAAAAGAAATGCATTCCTCATTTTAAGAAAGCAACCGTCTTAAAGAAACACAAAAACCAACTAACGCGCGAAATCATTGAAGCTACCTACATCTCAAGGCTCAAGGAAGGTTGCGTAAGCACCCCTTCCATCTCATTATCTGAAAAAGAAATCATCTTTTCTTTCTGGTTTTACCTGATTTTACCTGGTTTTTATTTGCACGCTGCATTTTCGTTCTAGCCGTGTTAATTGTTGGCGCTCATCCCTTCGCATCGCTTACCTTTTTACCGTGTCTCGCCTTCTCATGTTTTTAGGGGTTTTTTTTAGCAAAATTCGCACCCTCAACTCTGTTTTCCCATTTTTCCATTTGCGCACATTCAACCCTGTTTTTACATTGTCTTGTTTTTCCGCATGTCATTCGTGCTTCATTTCATGGAAGTCTTTGTATAGTGCGACTGTAGTTATCATTTTGATGCCCTGGACACGGTGTTGGTTCCAATTCGATCGCGCGCCTTGATTACTCCCCATGGTGGGATTTTACCTGTTGTGTGTATATAAGTGCGGGTTCAGTTTTGCTCAAATAAAAGTTGGAAGTAAAGCGCTCTTTACCTTCTTCTCCTTCTTCTTCCTGTGTTGTGTTCGCGCTGCTGATACATATGGATCGCAACCAACTAGCCCGACAGACGGTGTTATGAAACATTGTAGAACATTTGAAGCTCTAAAGCTGCGTCGAATCACTCCTAAATTCGGAAGACTGGCCAGTGTCACCTCTATAGCCTGTGTTGAAGCCTGTCCTCCACATCTATGGCTGATATGATACGAGAGATTGTGCGGGAGGAATTGTCCAGATCCACGGACACCTTCTGCCGTACGGAATGCCTGCTGCACAGTTCTGCATCGCGGGCAGATGTTGCCGGCCTGTCGACTCCGTGCGCTCAACCTAGCGGCTCTTTGCCTATGGACGATCGGAACAACATTGCCTAACGTTACGGCCGCCAGCCGAAGTAAAGGAGGCCTACCTACCCTGAAGACGTGTTCGTCAGCAGCGAGAGCCTGGCTGCAACCAACGTCGCGACTTTGTTCGCCAGGACTCTTATGGCGGTCGCTGGCGCTCTCAGCCTTTCTGGTACAGGTGTGGCATTGCCGGACCTAAATATTGCTGCTGTCGTTTCCCTACTGCTCAAGGCAACCGGCCCTGCGGCGAATATTCATGAACAACTGCACATCGAACAGCTGCGATCCCCGACTATGACCGCATGGTACGCATACCACTCGACAAATTTGCGGAGTTCATCACCTGCATCTGATCGCAGTGTGACGCCGCCACCGCAGCGCCAGCGGCGCTCACCTTCTCCTCGACGTCGTGCTTCCCCTCCGCCTCCGGGAAACTACGAGGCGCGGCCGATGGAGGTGAGGCCGTCGGCGAGTCGATGACGTCCTATATACCTCTGCCCGTGTTTATGTTGTAGAACAAACTGGAAGTGTTTATTGATGGTGTGAAAACAATGGCTCTTGTGGACACTGGTGCTACCGTATCCGTTAGGAGTTTGAGGTTTAAGAACCGTTTAGGTAGGAAAGTAATGTTTAGTGGTGACCAGGCAGCGTTATTCCGTGGTGTCGGTGGTGAACCTTTGGTTCCACTTGGTGTGTGTGTGCTTCGCATGCTGTTATTGGTGGTCTAACGTTAAAGAACAGAATTCGCAGTGGTGCCTCGGTCGACGTATGATGTGATTCTTGGGACTGATTTTCTGCAAGAGTGTGGTACAACTTTATACTGTAGTACGGGAGAGATTGCTTTGAATTCTTCGTTACTTTCAGCTCATGTGGATAGCTTGACACTTGATTATGGAGAATTTGCGGTGGATGAAGGCACTATTGCAGCAGCTTTATCTCCAGCATTCGTGCGGGTTTCCTCTATTCACAATCGGAGCGAATCTATTGAAGCTGTAGTAGAGCCTACGACACTCGCCTGCTCTGAGAAGAGTATCATCATGCCTCGTTGCGTCGTTCCCGTGGTCAGATGCCGTACCGACCTGTGGACAGTCAACCACTCTGAAGAGCCAGCTGTGCTGTTTCGGGGCCTCAAACTCGCCCGTTTCGAGGAAGGCGTATCAGGTTCCGTCGCGGCGTTAACCAGCTCTGTCAGTGAGCAGCACGCGAAAAGAGATATGGAGACCCCACTTAGGGCTATGATTAATGAGTGTCTTCCCCCAACCGAGCGTCGCATTCTAGTGGAACTACTTCTGAAGCACGTGTTCGCGATTGACTTTGCCAAGGACGATTCCACGCCGCTGCCTACCAGTCGTATTCATCACACGATTTACACCGGCTCCGCACGACCTATACGCCAGAAGCCCTATCGAGTCTCAGCCACAAAACGTAAGTTAATAGATGACCAAGTTCAAGAGAAGCTAAAGCGAGGCATAATTCGAGAATCTTCCAGTCCTTGGGCAGCTCTGGATATCCTTGTTAAGAAAAAAGATGGCACATGGAGGTTCTCTGTTGATCACTGTCGCTTCAATACGGCCACTAAGAACGAAATCTACCCGCTTCTACGTATAGATGACGCAATTGATTGTCTGCGCTCAGCTTCATACTTTTTTTCTATTGATTTGAGATCAGGCTACTAGCAAATCGCCATGCACACTGCAGATAAAGAAAAAACGGCATTCATAACACCAGACTGACTTCATGAGTTTGCCGCCGCGGTGGCTCAGTGGTTATAGTGCTCAGCTGCTGACCCGAAAGACGCGGGTTCGATCCCGGCCGCGGCGGCTAGAATTTCTTTGGAGGAGAAATTCTAGAGGCCCGTGTACTGTGCGATGTCAGTGCACGTTAAAGAACCCCAGGTGGTCGAAATTTCCGGAGCCCTCCACTACGGCGTCTCTCATAGCCTTAGTCGCTTTGGGACGTTAAACCCCATAAACCAACCAACCAACTTCATGAGTTTAACGTTATGCCTTTTGGATTATGTAATGCGCCTGCAACATTCGAGCGGTTCATGGATACACTCCTGCGTGGACTAAAGTGGCAATTTTTTTTTAAATGTTATTTGGACGACGCTGTAATTTTTGGCGAAACATTTAGTGAGCACAACAGGCGTCTGGATATCGTGCTTGGTTGCATGGAACGAGCTGGTCTTATCCTAAATTCCAAGAAATGTCATTTTGAGAACCGTGAAACAACTGTTCTTTGTCATTTAGTCGATAAAAGAGGTGTTCGACCAGATCCAAAGAAAATTGAAGCTGTCAACAGTTTTACTGTGCCCCAATCAGTGAAAGAGCTCCAGAGCTTTTTAGGTCTGTCCTCGTACTTTCGACGCTTTATAGCAAGGCTTGCGGATATCGCTTACCCACTTACGTGTTTGCTGCATAAAGATGCACCGTCCAATTGGACCAGCGAATGTGACGCAGCTTTCCGTCATCTGAAATTTCTTTTGACCTCGGGCCCCATCCTACGCCACTTCTGCCCATCAGCACCAATTGAAGTACACACTGATGCAAGTGGTATCGGTATCGGCGATGTACTTATAGAACGCCATGGCCACGATCAGCACGTGGAAGCATATGCCAGCCGCTCATTGAGTAAGTGCGAAAGAAATTGCACGGTTGCTGAGCAAGAATGTCTCGCCGTTGTTTTCGCTGTTTTCGTGATTCTTCTCATATCTGTACGGGAATGCTTTCACCGTCGTAACCGACCATCATTCCCTTGGCTGGCTAGTGAATCTTCGTGACTCCTGTGGACGGCTCGCTCGATGGGCTTTGCGCCTACAAGAATTTAATTTTACTGCGGTGCATAAAAGCGGCCGTAAACACTCAGATGCTGATTTCCTTTCGTGTTTGCCGTTTCAAACGACTGATAACGACGCAGACAACTTTCATGAGTACTTGTCTTCACTTTCACAAGCCTTCCCCAATCTTCGAGTTTTCCGAAAAGAGCAACGCAAAGACAAAACATTAACCTCTTTGTTTGATACCGCCCAAGATTCTGTCAAGAATACTTTTTGCATTCGTTAGGGATTGCTTTATCAGAAGAATTTTGCTTCTGGGCGTGCATGAATGCTTCTTTTCGTGCCAGAAAGCCTACGCATCACAGTTCTTGAAATGATGCACGACGACGCCACATCTGGGCACTTGGGAGTGGCCCGAACACTGCACTGTATGAAACAACGATTTTACTGGCCTAACATGCGTTCACCAATCCAGCACTATGTGGCCATCTGTGTTCAGTGCCAGCGCTTTAAGCTGCCGACTTCGAGTCCACCGGGAAAACTGCGGCCAATCACACCTCCAACACACCCGTTTGAGCAAGTTGGCAATGACCTTCTTGGACCTTTCCCACGGTCCTCTAAAGGAAATCGATGGATCCTTGTATGCGTAGACTATTTAACCCGTTATTGTGAGACAACCGTGATACCAGCCGCCACTGCGTCCGAAGTGTCTAATTTCTTACTTCGATTCATGATCCTTCGGCACGGCCCTCCTGCAGTTCTCATTTGTGGCCGTGGACGCCAATTCACAGTGGACATTGTCGAAGAACTTCTCCGCCTCCGCACCTACAGTTTTCGCCACTCCACGCCATATCATCCCCAAACGAACGGTGTGGTAGAACGCACTAATAGGACGCTCACCACCATGCTTGCTATGTACGTCGCTACAGATCATAAGGACTGGGATGGCGTCCTCCCGTTCATTACTCATGCATACAACAAAGCGCAGCATGAGAAGTCTGACTACAGCCCCTTCTACCTGCTCTATGTTCGCTCGCCTCGCTGTAGCCTCGACACCATACTACCATTTTTCATCCACGATGAGCCTTCTCTTGCGACCACGCTCTGCAGAGCTGAAGAAGATCGCAAGCTTGCCCGCGTTCGAAATTTATCTGCTCAAGAGCGTTCTAAGAAGCGCTACGACGTCCGACATCAAGAAGTTTCTTATGTTCCTGGCGACATTGTGTGGTTGCGGACACCTCTACGCAAGCGCGCCCTGCTGAAAAAAGTTGTATGATGCAATAAACTCATACATTTTATCATACAAGTATCATAGACTTATCATACAAATCATAGACAATTATCATACAAATGTCATACATTTCTGTAAAATCAATCAATCAAATCAAATCAAATTTATTTTCCAACAAGTGGATGGTCGCCTGGGCTAAAAGCTGTACATACAGCTTGATAAAGGCCCAGGAAACCAGTACACAACATGGCAGGAACAAACAGCAAATTTCAAAAGTTCATTAAAAGTGTTATACAATGCATTCGTCAATCTAGCACGAGATGAAGACAAAACAAAAAAGTTGATAAGTAATAACATCAATGGAAAAAGCTCAACAAGGCAGAAAGTTTGTGAATGTGAGTATAATATTTAAAGTAAGAACACATTTATGGATAGATTACATTTGCACGAAGTAGGTTCTCAATTGCTTAGGACTAAAACCAACAGTGTCTTTATATTTGTTGAGAAAAACGGGAAGATTATGAGCCAAGGATTGTAATTTGTAGTCTGTTCTAAAATGTGGTAGGGACCATGTGTCAGTGCATCTAGTGTTTACTATTGCATTGCGGTGTTCAAGAGATGCAAGTTTTACCAACAAATTACCCATACCTGCCGAACCGAAATAAGTTAATTGCAACAAGCGATATTCATAAATATTATCCACACGGATCATATTAAGTGATGTTATTATGGGTTGCAAATTTGACGTTGGTTCTAAGTTTACGATGAAACGAATAATTTTTCTTTGCAAGACAAGGAGCTTGTTCATATTTGTTTTAGTTGTTGTTGCCCATACTAGAGTACAGTAGTTAATGTGAGAAAGGAACAGAGCATAGTAAATTTGCATTTTAGCACTTATGGGGAGCAATGTGCGAAAGCGTGAGATTACACCAGTAACAGCAGAGAGTTTTTTAGAAATATGGTTTATATGAGTGTCCCATTTAAGATGCCAAGAGAAGTATACACCTAGAACCTTATGCTCATGAACAATCTCTATGTGCTGGTCTTGGAAAATGAGTGGATCTAGGGGAGTAACTTCTTTATTATAAGCTCGAAATATAATGGCTTTGGATTTAATTGGGTTTACCTTGATTTTATTTGCTTTGGTCCAGGTTGAGAGTTTAGTGAGGACATCATTAGATCTTAACACTAGTTGGCTGATATTATTCGCAGAAATAAGTAGGGTACTATCATCGGCATAGATTACAAATCGAACTGAGGTGTCAATGTTAACAATATCATTTATATATGTGTTAAATAAAAGGGGGCCCAGAACGCTTCCTTGTGGTACGCCACATACTATTGGTAAGAGAGATGACCTTTTGTTACTGATGCATACACACTGGTGCCTATTTTCCAGGTAAGATTGCAGTAGAGCCAAATATGTTCCACGTATTCTATAAGATGAAAGTTTATTAATGAGAATACTGTGATCGATGGAGTCAAACGCTTTGCTGAAATCAATAAATATTCCTGCTGTCAGTACATTATTATCAATATTTTCCAAAATTATTTCCTTCAGGCTTAGCAAAGCAGCCTCAGTCGAGCGACCCTTCCTGAAACCATACTGTGAGTTTATTAAAATTTCTTTCTTATCAATAAAGTTCGTAATACGAGAAAAAATTAGCTTTTCTAATCCCTTGGAAAACACTGGGAGTACGGAAATTGGCCTGTAATTGGATACTAGATTGTGATCACCTCATTTGTATAATATCGACACCCTTGCACATTTCATAGCAGTGGGAAATATACCTGACTCAAGTACCAGATTGAAAATATGAGCTAAAGGAGATGTTAGCAATTCTAATACGTATTTAACGGGTTTAATTTGAATATCGTCAGCATCTAATGACCTACTGTTATTTAGACCCATGAATGTGCTGTATATTTCGTTTTCATTAGTAGGATCAAGAAATATGCTTTCAACACTGTTATAAGCCAGGGAAACTGTGTCTGATGGAGTACAAATTGGTGTTTCAGCGTTTACAAAGTAGTGGTTGAAGTGTTCTGCCAATCACGATCTTTCAAATCACACCCATTTACGGTAATTGTTCTTGGAATTGAACGGGAGCTATTACGTCCAAGGACATTATTTATAATTTTCCATGCAGCGCCAGGCCGTTGTCTGTTGATATGTGCAAACAGGTTTGCATAATAGGCATTCTTTGCACGCTTAAGTTCCGCGTTTACTTGATCTCTTGTTTTCTTAAACTCCTTTAGCACAGCTTCGCAGCGCGATTGGAGAAATGAATGATAAAGGCGATCATACAGTCATCATAGAGTTATGATATACATTTGAAACCCTCAATAACGAAAGCCCTCAAGAACGAAATTCTCGCGGCAACGAAAAATTCTGGCGCCGCCGGCGAACTCCCATAGGGTTCAAAGCATTTGTCCCCTCTCGACAGCGAAGGGTTTTTAAAAAGCAGTCCCGCACTAACGAAAGTTTGAGGTAGTGATCTGCAACATTTTTTCGGCACATCAGCCAGTCGGGAACATAGAATGGGCAAAACTGCAGCAGCACACTCATCCGACAAGTCGGGCCCATTCATTTCACCTGCCAACAAGCACCGGCGCAGCCATTTTTGTTTTTCTTTCGGTTGGTTCGGTAATGATGATAGCAAAGCAATTTCTTTTTTTGCCCGCTGAAAGCGGCTTTTTGCTAGCCCGTCTGTTGGCGACTACGCACGCACGTGACGTTTCACGTGACTACACCGCCAGCCAACCGGGGAAGAGCAAGGAACCCTCTTTTTTCTTTACTCACTTTCTACGATTCTGAAATCAAAGAATGGCAGCATGGCGGCACTCCAGAACGGCGCGCGCGCTCTGAACAAGACTTTGGCAACGCCGGTCTACGAAGGCGTGGTCAAAGCCGTATTTCAGTGGTTCCTGAACAAGAGAGCGAACAAGGTGCCTTTGTCTGGAAGCCTTCTGCCGCAAAAGGCGATTGACTTCGCGTGCATTCTGGGGCACGAGAACTTTAAGGCGAGCGCCGGATGGCTAAGTCGATTTAAAGCGCGGCACTGAATCGTCGCCAAAGAGTTGTCAGGGGAGTGTGCGCGCGTCGACGCTGAAGCAGCATCGTCCTGGATGCAGGAAAGTTACGCAAGTAAGCTCGCGTGATGTGCTTGATGCTTTCGATGTTATCCGGACTTTTCTGGACGACCACGACGACGACGAAGCTATGCATAGCTTATCAAGCTGCGAAGCCAGAGTCGTCAAGCTCCTGCACAGCAATGTCAAGCAGAGCAAAATAAGCGACTTTTTTCATTAAATTTTGGTTCTGGAAGGTAATGGGTGTGCTTGTTTGTCCATTTTCGCGACAGCGAAATTCTCACGACAACGAAAAGGTTTTCCTTCCCCGGCGGTTTCGTTATTGCGGGGTTCGACTGTATCATACAGATTGGGTGATATTCTATGATGAGGCCTCTATGAGGTTATTGCATCAGAGAACTTTTTTTTAGCAGGGTGGTCTGTGTCAGAAACTGCAGTCCCACTACACAGGACCATTTGTTGTGTTAGACTGTATAAGCGACCTTAATTACGTCATAGCACGCCTAACTGCTAGTGGTCGACGGTCACGGCAGTCTCAGGCGGTGCATGTAGCCCGCCTCAAGCGATTTCATCCCAGACGTTCTATTTCACTCGCCCGACGGGCTTCGTCTGCGAGGAGGGAAATGTCACGCGCTTTCACAGACCATCGACAGAGGAAGCAGAAGATCAACGGTAGGACTGACCGGTTGAGGAAAAGGAAGAGAAAAAAAATTCAGAGGGCACTTTGACTGTCTAAAGTGGGTAGAGGCGGAAGCGTTTTCCGCACCACCTTCGCTGTTTCTGTGGCACTGGTGGCGTCACATATATTTGAATACTAATTACTAAGTGATGGCAAATCACTAATTAATTGTTAATTACTAATTAATGTCTGAATACTAATTAACTGCCAATTAATGACGCTTAAGCTTCGCCTTTAGGAGTGGACCGCGACAGCGCGCTGTAGCGCTGCCAGGGAGTCCATGGAACGCCACCACCTGTTCGGCGCGATGCCTTGCCCTTTGAACGCAACGCTTTTTTGAGGAAAGGAAATGGCGCAGTAATTCTCTGTCATCTCGGTGGACACCTGAACCGCACCGTAGAGGAAGGGAGTTGGGAGTGAAAGAAGATAGATAAAGAGGAGCCGTAATGAAGAAAATGAAAATTGTATTTGAGGAAAGGAAATTACGCAGTAACTGTCTCACATATCTCGGTGGACACCCGTCAAAATTCAGGGGGGCACTTATTTGACCTAAAGTGTGGTCACTGATGTGTGGTTAAGATGTTAAGCTTCGCCCCTAAGAGTGGAACGCGACAGCGTCTTGCAACGCTGCCAAGGAGTCCATAGAAGGCCATCGCCCATTCTGTTCTACGCCTCGCTCGTCGGTAAATTGGTTTTTGAGGAAAGGAAATGTGTCTCTCATTTGTCGGTGGACACCTAAACCTCGCCGGAAGGGAATGGAGGAGGATGAGAGTGAGTGAAGACACCGTATTCACTAGACGCGCCTTTGTTCATTCCGAACCATCGAGCTGGCATGGCGGAGTGGATAGCGTGCTCGTCTCTCACGCCGAAGACCGGGGTTCGATTCCTGAGCTCGACCAATTTGTTAATCGATTTTATTTATTTATATGGCCTGACTAGTAAAGCTAACTACGCTAATTGGGTAATTAAACAATTAACTAAGCTCAGTCCCACTTCCTTGGAGCATCACTATACGATCCCTTCAATTGGTTGTATGGTTACTAGCCAAAGTGCAATTGGCCCCGTTTGGAATTCGCGCACTGTGACGTCACGACCGTTTTCACCAATTGAAAAGCGTGACATTTTCTGTCGACAACTGCTGCTTACAACGATGAGACATTAAAGGCTTCCGCCCTAAAAGCTGAAGGAAGCTTGTAGGCTTCGTCGCCGTGCTGCTTCTATCGATCCCGTCCGTAAATAAACCCCCGTGCGTGCAAGCACGTAACACTGTAAACAGACGGCTGCAGGCCGCGCCTTGCCCTGGGCGTGTGAACGATATAGTTCTGCGTTTGTTAACACCGTACGCTCTTTCGTGCAGATAGCTGGATGTCTTTATATCTACGCGCCATCGAACGCTCCAGCAATCATCACTCAGCTTACGCCTGCAGCAGATGGTAGTCAAGGTGAGTGCGCTGGATAATACCTGTTCTAGCAACCATCCTGGCCAACTTCTCTCTTGCGCAAGGGAAGGTCATCTTCATGACATCATGATTTCCTCTAGATGTAAACGAACGGCAGTGCGCTGCGCCTTGCCCTGGGCGTCTGAATCGTATAGTTCTGCGTTACTTTATCATCATACGCTTGTTCGCGCAGATAGCTGGATGTCTTTTTATCTACCCACCATCGAATGCTCCAGCAATCATCACTCAGCTTACACCTGCAGCAGATGGTAGTCAAGGTGACTCTCCTGGACAGCTGCTCACTCGCGTAAGGGCAGCTCATCCCTTACATCATGATTTCCTGTCGAAATAAATGTGCGGCAGCGAGCCGCGCCTTCCTCTAGGCGTGTCAGTAGCATCGCTCTGGTTATATTGACACGATTCGCTTGTTCCTGCAGATAGCGGAATATCTGCAAATCTACGTGGCATCGAATTCTCAAGCAATCATCACTCAGTTTACGCCCGCGGTTCATGGTCGTCACTGTAACTACGCTCGATATGACCTGTTCTGGCAACTTTCATGGACCACTCCTCCCTCGTCCAACCACAGCTCATCCCTTACGACATCATGTTTTCCTGTCGAGGTCATAAGTCAATGCGTATACAAGGTGGCGAGTTTTTTTTAGCACAATCATCCCTCCGTCCTGCATCAGATCTGCTGTTACATGATCCTGACCAGTTGATTTCCTACTTTTCATTGCTCCTAAGGGTGTCTTTGCTTTCTTTTTTGCTGTTGGCAGGATGTCCTCTTGCTGTGATACTCGCTGTCTCATTTATGTCCTGATTACATTGGCTACTGCTTAGATTCAGCTGCAATTACGCCTTCCTGAATTCATGATGCACTGATCCCGATCATGATAGGGAAATGACTAGAAGAATAAGAATGGGATAGAGCGTATATGGCAGGTTCTCTCAGATCATGAATAACCGTTTATCAATGTCCCTCGAGAGAAAAGTACAAAACACCTGTATCTTACCGGTATTCACCTGCGGAGCAGGAACGTGAAGGCTGACAAAGAGGGTTCAGCTTACGTTAAGGCCAATGCAGCGAGATATGGAAAGAAAAGCGATAGCTGTAACATTAAGAGATCGGAAGTAGGCGGAGTAGGTGAGGGAACAAACGCGGGTTACTGAAATCCTAATCGAAATCAAGAGGAAGAAATGGGCTTGGGCAGGGCATGTCATGCGGAAGCAAGATAACCGCTGCTCCTTTACAGCAACGGAGTGGGTTCCAAGAGAAGGAAAGCGTAGCAAGGAGCGGCAGAAAGCTAGGTGGACGAATGAGATTAAGAAGTTTGCAGGAATAAGGTGGCCGCAGCTGGCGAAGGACAGGGTCAGTTGGAGAGACATGGGAGAGGCCTTTGCCCTGCAGTGGGCGTAATCAGGCTGATGATGATGACATTGAAAATTGTGAGTGGAATTAAGGTGCGCATCGTCCACTTTGGCCGTGTAAGTGGAGGCAACTGACATTGAAACATAAAGCATGTTCTTTCTTTTCGCCTCCTTCAGCTCACCTGCACAGCTCCGCAGAGACCTCCAGCGAAGTCACCACGATTTCCTGGTGACCCGTCTCCATCTGGTCGGACAGATGTTGCAGCAGTGACTGGAGCTGGTGGCGGCTCGCCCGAAAGCCCCGCTGCCTGCCGGACGAAACACAACAGCACAGCAGCTGAGTGCGGCCGCTCAGGCCGAATCAGGTGGAGGCCAGAAAATGCGGCAACACAGTGACTGCAAGTGAGCCTAAAAAGGTGGGAGGATGCATATAAAGAAAAAATGCACAATTTAGCCCTTCTTGCCCTGGTGGCCTCAACTGACACTAGAATACAAATATTCCGCTCGCGTCTCAGTAACGGTTCAAAATAACATTAATAATTAATATGACAGTTCTTCCGCGATGCTGGTTCTGTTGCTGCCGGCATCGCTATTCACGCATTTCCATTAAGCGGTCGCATCTACGCAAGAAGAAGCAGCAGCACAGCAGGCAGGGGTGAAGGAGTCGAGGTATAGATTTATATCTCACTAGTTATTCCTTGTTTTCTGCTCATGTTTTTAAATATTTTGTGCAGTGTCTAACCAAGCTCTCATCCGAATGCGTAAATACATGGTCTGTTCTGAAAGTAGTAGGACTCATTTTTTTAAACAAAATTTATTCAAGAGAATAGTACAAACGATTACAATTTTTCAAGGTACCACCCTTCCGCACCTACACGCTGATGCCAATGAGTTTTACAGTTTTCGTACGCCTCCAGGAACGCCTGGACCGGAATGCTGTTTAGCTCCCTCGTCACGGCCTGTTGAACCACCTCTACCGATCCGTGATGTTTCCCCTCGAGCGTCGATTTTATTCTCGGGAATAGAAAAAAGTCTGGCGGTGCCAAGTCGAGGCTGTAGGTGGGCTGAGGCAGCGTTGCCGCCTTGTGCTGGACAAAAACTCGGGGTCCTCATACAGATGATGAAGAAGATCCTACTAGTTGGCCTTTTCCTCCTCTGACAACACTCCCGACACCAACTTCGCGCACGCTTTCCTCATGGATAAATTTTCTGTCACGATCCCATAAACTTGGGTTTGAGGAACGCTCAAGTCATCAGCAATCATTCTGATACTCGTTCTACGATCACTGTTGAGTAAATGTTTCCCTCGCTACACATTTTCGTTGGTCTTGCTGGTCGAAGGGCGCCTGAAGCGGTCGTCTTCCTCCACTCTTTCCTTACCTTCTCGGAAAAGCTTGTGCCACTCAAAAACACCTGATCTACCCATGGAAGCGTCACCGTAGGCCTCCTTAATCTTGTTGTGAGTCTCTTTGCCCGTTTTACCAAGATTTACTCAAAATTTGATCGCGTATCGCTGATCCAGTAAACGCTCGACGATTCTGCGTGACGAGACGTTTCGACAGGGGTTCACAGTACAAGCGACCTCCTCTCTTCAACGGCCGAGAGCCGACGGCCGATTTTCCCCAGCATTCCCAATATCCCCCTTCAACGATCCTGCACGCGCAGACCACCTCTCGTCCGCCCGTTCGCCCAGAAAAAAACCAGTCCTACTACTTTCAGAACAGACCCTGTATTACTGAATCCATAGAGGCTGCGCTGCTACATATTTTGACACGCGCGATTTTGACACCGTCAAGACTCAACGGTTGCCAGAGGTGGTCATTGAGTGATGATAGGTGATCATTCTAGAACGTCTGCTAGTCTTTTTGCACATGCATTTACTCAGATGAGCTCGTTGGACTGCTGACGTTAATATCCTTCGCAGAACCCAGCAGAATTTTATCATATGCCCTGTGTTGTGTATTATGTTTCCTACTAACTGTTCGACTGCATTTCAGGAGTTCAGTGCCGTGAGCAGGCTAACTGAATCTGTGTAGATTATGATGTTGTCAATGCCGTTATTTATTATCCAGCTGGCAGCTACAGAGACAGCCTAACATTTAGCAGTAAAAATGGATGCACTATTGGGCACGTTACTGTTCTTGCATGTTTCCTTGTATTTTACCGCGCTTCCGACATAATGTGCTGTTCTTGAGCCGTCAGTTTAGAATTCTGTGTAGTTCACACATTTTTCTTGCAGTGCCAAGTATTCCTGCAATATGTGTTCATGCGGTGTTTGTTTTCTTCGAAGGTGTGTTAATGAAATATCACAGCCAGTGGGAAGACTGCACTAAGGGGGCAGTTAGTCGTATCTTGAGGCGACATCAAGAAGAGCATCCCGTATTTCCAAATTTTGGCAAATACCTTCTAAGTGTAGAAGCAGAGATCTGATTAACTGAGGTTTCTTGTTCGAAAATATTCTGAAGTTCCCCTTTGTAACTATGGAATAATACAGGTGTTTCTGCAGTGAACTGGAAAATGCAAATGTGCGCTGTCGTCGACGGTGCATGCTCAGATCGAGCCAGGAAGTGAGAATGCGATTGTCAACGAACAGCAACTAGAGCAAAGGAACAGCGAGTGCCTGACCTTGGACTGTATTCCTTTTCTCTACAGCTCTCCTCCTGTGAGCATCGGCAGAGCAGCAAAAAGTTACCATTCACACTGCGGCTAGCATACCACCACTGGCGCAGCACGTGTGGCGTACCCTCCACGCTTGGAGCAATGCAACGCGTTTCGCTAACTTTTCTTGAGAATGGGTCTTCGGTGTGCTCATAAACAGCTTTTGCTTTTTCCCCGGCCTAGAGATATCCGCGCGGCATCAGCCTATGGCTAAGAGGAAATTTCTGGTTGCCTGATAGAACATCATTTGGTCAAGATGCAAACACGACAGATTATGTTCCTGTTCTTCCATTCTTCTGTAGTCAACAGCTGGTTTGAAAACAGGGGCAAGCCAGATTCCTGGCACAAGCTGACCCTTTAGACTTGCTGGCCTCCGCACTGAACGTTACCGAAGTGCTTCGTGAGGGTCGATAGAAGAGGGCGTTATAGATTTGAGGAAAGCCTTCATCTTGCCCCCAGATATCTTGAAAAGCTATGCATGTTTTGAACATGTGCTTTCTTGGCTTGATGTACTATCAGCTGCGCGACAAGAGCGCAGAGAAATTGTACGCAATGCAAGGTAAAAAGGAGAGACGGACATCTTTTGTGGTAAGTGAGAGATTAATCTGTACCTTACAAATTAAAAGAAAGCTTCTTTAGGCTAGTGCTCCACGCTGCTGAGTAGATAAAAAATGTTCACTTCTTTTTTGCGAACTGTGGTAGCCAAAGCGGTTCTTAGGCCTTTTGCACCCATTGGGCCGTGATGGCCTGTAAATCAATTATTACTTGCAGCATAGCTTTAAACTTTTACTACGCAGCCGTTGTAAAAACACGGAGCAAAACAATGTGCGACATTTCCCTCTACAAAGGGCAACGAATCGTAATGTTGACTTGCTAAAGCATTTGCTGCAAGCACCTCGCCAATGAATGTACTGCTGCATAAGGATGGTCTGCCAGCTGCGTTTGCCGCAGCAACTGCGACGGGACAGCAAGCTGCTGAGCTGTGATTGTCCCCCAGCAGAGCGACCTCAGGCACAGAGCTAAACCCAATCGAGCCCATCTTGGGACATCTCGAGCCAGGTTCTGGCTGCCACCTTCGCAAATATGCAACATAACATCCAGCCGTCAATGCTGGGCATCCACCCAACACAGACGTTTTCAGCGCAATCAACATAACAGCTTATCATTGTTATCAGGCATTCCTCTGCCGGGTAGAGGCCAATGACCTGCAATCACCCCCTTCACTCTAAAATTACATGCATTCCAGGGGTCTCAGTCTGAAGCAAAACATAAGTAACTGACATCCATAGAATCAATTGCTTCTAACTAGAGCCCAGCAAACTGAACGGTCTTCTCTGTTCGCACTGCATTCTTATTGCGACGCCAGGCAGTTTCTCACACAAAGTCAATTTTATAACAGGTGCTGCCGACGAAACGTCAAGGATTATCAATAAAGAAGGGCCAATAAACACCCGCCACCGCGACAACTTCGTCACCACAGAAAAATGAATCACTACCGACTTGCCCAAATCGCAGCCTTAATTTGCCAACACAATCATGTCAATTCTTTCACCTGGAGAGAACCGTCCGAAGCAGACCGAGAGCATCTGCGGCTGGTTCCAGATGCTTGGAGAGTGTCAGCCGGCTGGCAGACATCAACAGTGGTTGGATAACTGCACGTAAAAAGCCATTCAAAAGAATGCGTATGACAAAACGATGGCTTCAGATTGTTTGTTTCAACTACTAGTCACATGTCAGTGACGCAATTCTGACAAAACTGCAAAAACAAAACACATGCGTAGCATCCAGGACATGCAAAATGAAGGGACAAAATGCTCGTGTGTATCACAAACGATTTCAGCTGCACTCCACTATATTGCACAGCCAAACGGGCTGACGTGGCTGCTGGCATGTCAGTGGCCTGCTCCTGATCTGTAAGCTCCTACTTGCTGAAAATGCCAGAACCTTAGTCCTCCTGTGCCATTTTGTTAAAGTCTAAGCATCATTTCTGCTCGCTGAGAGTACATGCGTCACAAATGTTGGGCTAATCTGATTAATTTTAACTACCTGGTTAGAACTTCAAATACACTGAATCGCACACACAAAGCCCCCAAACTGAATCGCAGCTGCTGCAGCTGGGATTTGACCCTGCACTGCTCGCTTCGCCAGGTGAACCTTCTTTCGTAGAAGCAGGTACCTGGGACAAAAATTCAGGGGGCACTTTGGCTGTCTAAAGTGGGTAGAGGCGGAAGCGTTTTCCGCACCACCTTCGCTGTTTGTGTGGCACTGGTGGCGTCACATATATTTGAGTACTAATTACTAAGTGATGGCAAATCACTAATTAATTGTTAATTACTAATTAATGTCTGAATACTAATTAAGTGTCAATTAATGACGCTTAAGCTTCGCCTTTAGGAGTGGACCACGACAGCGCGTTGTAGCGCTGCCAGGGAGTCCATGGAACGCCACCACCTGTTCGGCGCGATGCCTTGCCCTTTGAACGCAATGCTTTTTGAGGAAAGGAAATGGCGCAGTAATTCTCTGTCATCTCGGTGGACACCTGAACCGCACCGTAGAGAAAGGGAGGTGGGAGTGAAAGAAGATAGATAAAGAGGAGCCGTAATGAAGAAAATGAAAATTGTATTTGAGGAAAGGAAATTACGCAGTAACTGTCTCACATATCTCGGTGGACACCCGTCAAAATTCAGGGGGGCACTTATTTGACCTAAAGTGTGGTCACTGATGTGTGGTTAAGATGTTAAGCTTCGCCCCTAAGAGTGGAACGCGACAGCGTCTTGCAACGCTGCCAAGGAGTCCACAGAAGGCCATCGCCCATTCTGTTCTACGCCTCGCTCGTCGGTAAATTGGTTTTTGAGGAAAGGAAATGTGTCTCTCATTTGTCGGTGGACACCTAAACCTCGCCGGAAGGGAATGGAGGAGGATGAGAGTGAGTGAAGACACCGTATTCACTAGACGCGCCTTTGTTCATTCCGAACCATCAAGCTGGCATGGCGGAGTGGATAGCGTGCTCGTCTCTCACGCCGAAGACCGGGGTTCGATTCCTGAGCTGGACCAAATTGTTAATCGATTTTATTTATTTATATGGCCTGAATAGTAAAGCTAATTACGCTAATTGGGTAATTAAGCAATTAACTAAGCTCAGTCCCACTTACTTGGAGCATCACTATACGATCCCTTCAATTGGTTGTATGGTTACTAGCCAAAGTGCAATTGGCCCCGTTTCAAATTCGCGCGCTGTGACGTCACGACCGTTTCCACCAATTGAAAAGCGTGACATTTTCTGTCGACAACTGCTGCTTACAACGATGAGACATTAAAGGCTTCCGCCTTAAAAGTCCCCGCAGAAGCTAACTAGGAGAGCCAGATGAGACATTAAAGGCTTCCGCCTTAAAAGTCCCCGCAGAAGCTAACTAGGCGAGCCACTTAGGTCCCGCGACCGTCATCATAACCACCGGATTGTCAGTGAACTGAACGCCGTGGCAAGTGACAGCTAAATTCAGTAATTGGTCGCGAGGGACGACAAAGCTGCGTCCCACAAGCCCCCGCCAATGGTAGGCAACTGCCATCGCAGGGCAATGGCACATCCCTAAACCGCTGCACCACTGCTTCAGAAATGGTCTGAGAACTCTGTCAAAGTCGATAATGACCAATTCCTTAAGAATGGGCGTTACCCCATCAACGCTACCCTAAAAGAGGGTCTGAAAGGGGCTTTAACAATGTTTCTGTATGTCCAGGATGTTAGAGGACGCTACTTCACAAATAACCACCAGCGAAATTTTTTTTATGCGTTTTGTGGAAGCCGAGTTATACAGAGTGAAAATTTGAATTTCCGCGTTATCGCACCTTTCCCTCTCCTGTCATCCCTTTTCCACACTGGCACGCCGGCGTAGCCACTCCACCGGCTGCCGACGAACGCGCGAGTTCCCAGGCCACGGTCAGAAAGAGTTGGCACGGCGAACCAATGATAGCCCTCAACAAGTACAGAAAGTTGGGCTAGTTGGTGCGGATTCATACTTAGCAGCGCAAAAAAACGAGGACCAAGCGAACGAGGAGACACAACACAAGCGCAGACTATCAAGTGAATTTTTATTCACGAAAGGGAAGCTTTTTAAAGGTGTTAGAAAATACAAAATTGAAACACAACAACCACTACCGCGCGTGCAAGGAAAGCATGACATATCATTCCTGCGTGAAAACGAACATAACAACAGGATAACAAGTGTAATCACATCAAGCCAACCCCCCGTACTGTGTGTTCATACTCAAGAACCTGCACAGAAAAGGAACCTCCTGTTCCTGCAGGCTGACCGACGGTGACGCGGCACACGCGTCTCCTTCTTTTCTAATCAAGTAAGCTTCCATCAGTTCCCGGCAAACCCTATCTCTGTGCCTGAACAAGATGTTTGTCCTATCAAGGTGGGGAAAACAGTTTTTGCAACCCCTGCAATGCAAGGAGAGGTTGGAAGACACAGCACCTTTCAATGATCTCCGGTGTTCCGCTAAACGCTCATTGATACACCGACCGGTCTGGCCGATGTAATTCCTACCATAGGAAAGCGGAATGCGATATACAACACCTGTGTCGCAATCTGTGATCCTTTTTCTGTGGGCTATCGTACAACTGTCCCTCCGGCGGACACCACCATGCTCAAGCTTTTTTCGCACAGCACTGCACACACCAGCAAGCTTATTCCTCGCGGTGTAAACAACGTTTACCCCATTCCTCACCCCCACTTTTTTTAGGCGATGTGAAATACCGTGGACATAGGGAATTCCTACCGATCGTTTTTTCCTCGCATCCTCTGTCACGATGACCTCTGGCCTACCGGTCCTGGCCAAGATCCTTTCCGTGACTCTAGCCAGAGTATGATCAGGAAAACCTGCTTCCTTAAGCCGGCGTATTTGTGCCAGGAAGCTTGATTCAACCTTGTGGCGGCAAGATTTTGAGAAGGAGGCTTTTAGGCGAGAACTAGCAATGCCGGCCTTTACCAGCTTCGAATGACCCGACCTGTGATTGAGGAGGGGCTTTTCCGTCCTTGGGCGATACTCCCAGCACACCCCACTCGCCTGGCAACCAATCCTCAGGTCTAGGAACTGGATGGAGCCTGTCTGCCGTAATTCAAAGGTGAACTTCAGACCGTCGCCCCTTTCCTTGAATACCTTGACGACGTCCGGGATAACCCTGGGGGAACTATCTTTTAGGAGGATCAAAAAATCATCAACATACCGGAAGACCTTTTCAGCAAGATCATCAAGGTCTTCAGCTAATTTAACATCCATTCTGCTTAGGAATATGTCGCTCAAAACAGGTGCGACACGGGATCCGATGCAGACGCCAGACCTCTGGACGTACACTTTCTCTCCCCACCCGACGAAGGTCGAGTCGAGGTAAAACAATAGGGGCTCTAGAAAACTTTCTACCGAAATACCACATTCCGCCATGAACACAACCTCGTCATTGTCCTCGATGATGCAATCCTTCACATACTTCATAAGCTGAGCATGGGGTAAAGAGTAAAATAAATCTTCAACGTCTATGCTGAAGGCGAAATGCCTCTTTTCCTCCACCTGTGACAAGAACTTCACAACATCCGTAGAGTTCCTCACCAAAAATGGGTCGGAAAACCTGAGAAAACCCAGATGACGCTGTGGAAATCCAGAAACTGCGTGCTGCCAGGTGTCCCGCTCTGAAACAATCGCCCAGAAGGGAACGTCCGGCTTATGGGCCTTGGCTGTGAAAAACAAGTCCAGAACGCGACCTTTGCTATTGCTGACCGTGGCGCCGATCCAGATTCATCTCTTCCAGGAGGACCTTGGCCTGTTTTTTGACGGAAGCAGGCCTCAGAGCCACTTTGAAGTTCTTTGCAATTGCCTCACCTGCCTTCTTGCTGAAAACGCCTTCTGGCGCTAGAACAAAGAATCCCTCCTTGTCAGACAGGAGAGGCCTCAAGCCCTCAGTTGCCAAGTAGTCCACCAGCGCCTTCATTCTTCCTGAAGTTCTCGTTTTTCCTTTTCTTTTCTGGTCCATTACGATTGCGGAGCACTCGTTGACGCACCTTGATTTATCAGCGTCGGGAACAACCCGGCAGACCTCGCGCGAGAGCGCTAGCAGCTCGAGGGGCCTCAAGGCAGGTTCAAAGCAGAATTTCGGTCCCAGTTCCAGAGTCCGTCGGTGACGATCGTCAATCACCTTGTTTTCGAGGATGGTAATCTTCCCCGTGGTCGCTGAGGCTTTTTTCCTTGTGGTAGCGTGGGTGCTCCGCAATCGTAATGGACCAGAAAAGAAAAGGAAAAACGAGAACTTCAGGAAGAATGAAGGCGCTGGTGGACTACTTGGCAACTGAGGGCTTGAGGCCTCTCCTGTCTGACAAGGAGGGATTCTTTGTTCTAGCGCCAGAAGGCGTTTTCAGCAAGAAGGCAGGTGAGGCAATTGCAAAGAACTTCAAAGTGGCTCTGAGGCCTGCTTCCGTCAAAAAACAGGCCGAGGTCCTCCTGGAAGAGATGAATCTGGATCGGCGCCACGGTCAGCAATAGCAAAGGTCGCGTTCTGGACTTGTTTTTCACAGCCAAGGCCCATAAGCCGGACGTTCCCTTCTGGGCGATTGTTTCAGAGCGGGACACCTGGCAGCACGCAGTTTCTGGATTTCTACAGCGTCATCTGGGTTCTCTCAGGTTGTCCGACCCATTTTTGGTGAGGAACTCTACGGATGTTGTGAAGTTCTTGTCACAGGTGGAGGAAAAGAGGCATTTCGCCTTCAGCATAGACGTTGAAGATTTATTTTACTCTTTACCCCATGCTCAGCTTATGAAGTATGTGAAGGATTGCATCATCGAGGACAATGACGAGGTTGTGTTCATGGCGGAATGTGGTATTTCGGTAGAAAGTTTTCTAGAGCCCCTATTGTTTTACCTCGACTCGACCTTCGTCGGGTGGGGAGAGAAAGTGTACGTCCAGAGGTCTGGCGTCTGCATCGGATCCCGTGTCGCACCTGTTTTGAGCGACATATTCCTAAGCAGAATGGATGTTAAATTAGCTGAAGACCTTGATGATCTTGCTGAAAAGGTCTTCCGGTATGATGATGATTTTTTGATCCTCCTAAAAGATAGTTCCCCCAGGGTTATCCCGGACGTCGTCAAGGTATTCAAGGAAAGGGGCGACGGTCTGAAGTTCACCTTTGAATTACGGCAGACAGGCTCCATCCAGTTCCTAGACCTGAGGATTGGTTGCCATGCGAGTGGGGTGTGCTGGGAGTATCGCCCAAGGACGGAAAAGCCCCTCCTCAATCACAGGTCGGGTCATTCGAAGCTGGTAAAGGCCGGCATTGCTAGTTCTCGCCTAAAAGCCTCCTTCTCAAAATCTTGCCGCCACAAGGTTCAATCAAGCTTCCTGGCACAAATACGCCGGCTTAAGGAAGCAGGTTTTTCCTGATCACACTCTGGCTAGAGTCACGGAAAGGATCTTGGCCAGGACCGGTAGGCCAGAGGTCATCGTGACAGAGGATGCGAGGAAAAAACGATCGGTAGGAATTCCCTATGTCCACGGTATTTCACATCGCCTAAAAAAAGTGGGGGTGAGGAATGGGGTAAACGTTGTTTACACCGCGAGGAATAAGATTGCTGGTGTGTGCAGTGCTGTGCGAAAGAAGCTTGAGCATGGTGGTGTCCGCCGGAGGGACAGTTGTACGATAGCCCACAGAAAAAGGATCACAGATTGTGACACAGGTGTTGTATATCGCATTCCGCTTTCCTGTGGTAGGAATTACATCGGCCAGACCGGTCGGTGTATCAATGAGCGTTTAGCGGAACACCGGAGTTCATTGAAAGGTGCTGTGTCTTCCAACCTCTCCTTGCATTGCAGGGGTTGCAAAAACTGTTTTCCCCACCTTGATAGGACAAACATCTTGTTCAGGCACAGAGATAGGGTTTGCCGGGAACTGATGGAAGCTTACTTGATTAGAAAAGAAGGAGACGCGTGTGCCGCGTCACCGTCGGTCAGCCTGCAGGAACAGGAGGTTCCTTTTCTGTGCAGGTTCTTGAGTATGAACACACAGTACGGGGGGTTGGCTTGATGTGATTACACTTGTTATCCTGTTGTTATGTTCGTTTTCACGCAGGAATGATATGTCATGCTTTCCTTGCACGCGCGGTAGTGGTTGTTGTGTTTCAATTTTGTATTTTCTAACACCTTTAAAAAGCTTCCCTTTCGTGAATAAAAATTCAGTTGATAGTCTGCGCTTGTGTTCTGTCTCCTCGTTCGCTTTGGTCCTCGTTTTTTTGCGCTGCTAAGTATGATAGCCCTCCGCTGCTGACTTAACGAGCGCTGCATGAAGCGCTGCGTGCCGACTCGGGCGGTACCGCTGGCCGCCCTGAGGCGCAGAAGCGCGAATGTTTGAAAATATATTGTAAATGATCGGCTCCTTTTTGAGGTCTTGTACGTGGCACGAGTTAACTCGGTGGCTTACACTCTATATACGGCAAGCGTATTATAGCCAACCACAAACACCCTTTTCAGGGGCCCTCCAAGGTGGAGCTTCAGTCTCCCCTCCAATTTTTTATCTATCGCGCTGTAAATTAAGAACGCACTTTCTCTACTGCATCCATTTCGCTCATTTTATGCCACATCTCAGCAGCAGTAATTCATGCACACTTCATTTCACTGCAAGGAGGTAGCCTAAAAGCGATCAAGTGGAAACTAAGCATACGCAAAAAGCAGATGCAATCGTTAAGAGTAAAAAAAAGGCACTGTAATTAGCAATATGAATAAGATAGTTAAAGTAGCCGAAGAGTTCTACACAAATCTATACACTGGCCGTTGTGATTGCTGGGATATTCCGCAGTAACGAAGGAGGAAGTAAAGAACGCTTAACTAGCAATGAAAAGGGTAAGCAGCTGGTGAGGATCAGGTGACAGCAGATCTGTCGAAGGACGGGGAGAAAACAGTGCTAGAAAAAACCTAGATACACGCAATGCCTTATGGCCTCGAGCGTACCAGAAGCTTGGAAGAACGCTAACACCACCTTAAGCCATCGGAAAGGAGAAGCAAAGGAAATGAAAAATTACAGACCAGTCATCTTGCTCTCTGTTGCCTATAAGGTATTTGGTAGGCAATCGCTAATACAGCAAGGATGACACTCCAGGACAACCTTTCAAACACATGCTCAGACAGGCTTTCCTTAATGGGGCTGGACAACAGACAATATTCACACGAAAACAGCGCAAACTTCAAGAAGGACGCAGAAAGGGGAGACGAGACACAGGAGGTTAACAGTCTTTTGTTAAGGCATCTGCCAGTTTGGCCAACATAAGCATGACCACAACACAAGGGAATTGAGTAGACTACGCCTTGAGCACTGGAAACAAACAGATCACGATGATTCGTGGTGCAGCCAACGTATCTGCGACTCATCTGGTTTCCACGCTTGCACAGACTTGACAGACGATCTGGGACTGAAAATACTACATTTACTCCTAATTTATTCCCGAACTTCCTCACGGATTGTGAAATCCCGTGTTAGTAAGGAATCACGGCTATCTTCCGATCCATGGCCCTTTGACGTGGTTCTTTTTTTCTCATCATGGCCTCATCCGCCGTTGACAAGCGCGCGAGAGGGTAACCAGCCTGCACAAGTTGGCGCGTCTGGTTTAAGCTTCAAGCTATCTTCAAACTATCTTTCAGCACTCGGAAAGCAGTGAAATCTGCTATCTTTGATTTGTATGTGTAATTTTGTTTCTTTTCTTTTTTTTCCTCCCCCCCTCCCCGTCCTTTCTCACTGCCCTTCCTTAGTTACATTCTAAATTTGTGCAGTATTGATTAACTGTGCCGTTCTCTGGCTTGCTCCATTCTGCCGAGCATTGCCCCACAAGCCCATTGTTGGCTTGGGCAGGCTCGTATCTGTACTGTGTAATTTTTCAAATAAATAATTTATTATTATTATGATTGCATGATTTTTTTACTGAGTTATAGAACCAAGAGTTAACAATACTGCGCTTAACTAACTTCGACTGAGCTGAATCAAAGGGAAGAAGGGGTTTTTTGGCTCGAGGCTCAAAGGCCCAGCACTCATGGTTGTTGTCAAAATAGAGTCCTAATTCTAAAAAAACGTAAGAAACCATTAGAAGGAAGTTCGTCGGTGGCAATCAAAGGGCTTAGTATGCTAGAAAAATTGCAAAGAACCTTTGAAGCTTCGAATGGGAGGACCTGATGTTCGCAGTCCAGGATGACAGGATAGCCGTCGACAAAACGGAATATCTGCTTCGCATTGCTACACTGAAAGAGGCTGTGTAACGCTCTGTCCTTCATAGCTAAGTAAAGATCACTGGGAATTGGAGCAATGGAAGAACCTATACATATGCCATTTCTTGAAGAAAAAGTGAACCGTTCCATTTTGCAAATGTAGAACTTTAGTACACAGAAAGTAGCTCGAGAAAGCAGGCAGTTGAAATGCAACTCTCGTTCTGAAATTTTACAGATTCATGCTGGTCAATACAACCCTTGATGCAAGTGATCAAGTCGTCATAACGGATGCATAGTATAAATCTTTAACGTCAATATAAAAGCCTGCGAACGCCTTTTCGTAGTTGTCTTTTAAAAACTTAATCACAGGAAGAATGAAGAATCTTCATTCTTTGCCGAAAATGGGTCATATACAGTTGGCAGCTTTAGTTGCTTCTGTAAAAATGATGCAACAGATTTCTGCCAAGTCCCTGTCTCAGAAACAATGACACGGAAAGGATGATCTACCTTAAGAGTTTTAACAGAGAATAACATTTCTAAGCACAAGTAGCTGCTGTAGTCCACTGCACTACATAATTTTTGCAAGTTCAGGCGTTCACACAGTTTCACAAAGTTTCCGCACCAGCCCTATTATTTTATGTTCAAACCTTATTGCCCTATCCACCTGCCAGTCACGAGTCGTAACATTCTGCTTAAAGAGGAAGGTCATTCGCTTAGTGATTCAAGCTCTCTTCAGCCTTCTGCAGCCATCGTGGGCAACATAAGGCGCATTCGCAAGGTTCTCAAGACTGAGTTCGGGCCTGTCCCGCAGGGACTCCGGACCGTTTTTGGGAGTGGGGGCCAAGTATTGTCTTTGCTTCATCACCATCATTATCATCAGCCGGACTAGACCCGCTGCAGGGCAAAGGCCGCTCCCATATTCCTCCAATTAACCCGTTCCTGTGCTAGCTGCATCCACTTGACTCCTGCAAACTTCTTATTCTTATTAATTATTAATTCATTATAGCCGTTTCATTTTTACATAATTGCATTCTCGCTAATTTTACATTGGTACATAGACTCTAAAATGGCTGGAAAATTAATTACTGAAACCTGCGCAGACCGCGCAAGTGACTAAACAGATTCGAAAGCTGCGAAAAAAGCATTTTTAATATTTCTGAATTCGCGCTCGCACTGAAGCCAATGTGAACTGATATATTCATGCAAGCAGACATGAAAGTAGGTAAAAAGCTATAGTATCGCAGACTGATGAGCTCCAAGGCTATCATGACAAGAGGACGTTGGGCAGGAGAGGTTTTCAAAGGAGGCCGAAGGTGGCTGTTCGTTCTGCCGTTCGAACTCTTGCATAACGGCATCCAAATGCAGGTCCGCAACTCTCTTCTTGTGCACGTGGAGAAGGCGAAGATGTGTCAGCCTCTTCTGCAGCATTCGATTGCGCAGAAATGTTTTTTCTCTCCTCAGAGCACTGAAAGATTGCTCTCCTGAAGCAGCTGGCGCAGCCACAGAAAACACGAGTTGCCGATACTGGACAACGTGGTCCGTCATATTACGCATGTCTTCAGACTTTCCCTGCAGAATCTGTAAAATGCGTTCACTTGCGGCCAGACCCTCGTCACCCAGGAGCGTTGGGCGAAGCACGAGTTGTGCTGAAATCCTGCTGGTGTCAAAATCTGCAGCATGTGCTCCAAAAAGCTCATTTAGGTCATTTGACACGAAGTTTCGATCTTCAGCAGCGTCAGTCAAAAGGCCCTCGAGGCTAATCAGCTGCTCCATGCCAGGCGGTTCAAATTGAAGTCGGATCTCAGTGGCAATACGATCGATAGCGGCAAAACTGTTTTGTCAGGTTTGGTTTATTGGGGTTTAACGTCCCAAAGCGACCCAGGCTATGAGGGATGCCGTAGTGAAGGGCTCCGGAAATTTCGACCCCCTGGGGTTCTTTAAGGTGCACTGACATCGCACAGTACACGGGCCTCTAGAATTTCGCCTCCATCGATATTCAGCCGCCGCAACCGGGACCGAACCCACGTCTGCGGCCGGCGGCTGAATTTCGATGAAGGCGAAATTGTAATGACTTGCCGTCAAGCGCTGCAAGCTCCTCAGGCTTGGCGGTGAATTGAAGCCTTCTGAGCGGCTGCGAAACTCTGGGCGCTCGAGGTTCCTTTAGACCTAACTCTGTTGCTCTTGAGTTCGCCCGCTGCCACAGGACGTCAAACGAGGCGTCAGACCACAGCCCTAACAAGCGGTCACAAAGAGCCTCTGCTGCTTCTTTTGCTCCTGCAGCGCGGTAAACTGGGCATTGAAGCAACCTCGCTAATTTCTGGCACGGGCCAAACAGGGCTACAGAAAGGTTGATGCCCAATAATGTTTCGAACTTCTTTAATACTTTCTCATATCCTTTTAAGGCTGTCTTGCCGGTGCCAATGAGAGAGCTTTGAGCTTGCACCAGTTCCCGCAAAGTTGCCTGCGCCCTTTCATATTTCTCAACGAACCTTTCCGTTGATTTTACTCTTACTGTCCCCCTCGTTGGACACAGTGGTAGCGGTAGGGTGCTTTGCCAAGAACAATCTAGCTGACCGGCATCCTTACCCGGGGAAGTACAACGTTCGAATAAACAGTCTTCCTCTTATTCGATTCAAGTATTGCATTGGAAACATCCTTTACAATGTTGAGAGCGTCGCCGATGGCATCGTAGTTCCTTGCGACCTCCAGGAGTGCCAAGTCCAGGCAGAGGTTACTGCAGTGCACAAATAGGGACAGGCTGAAGAGAGCTTGAATCTAAAGCCGACTAACTTCCGGTTTAAGAACAGTGTTGCAACTGGTGACAGGAAGGTGGATGCAGGAATAAGCTTTGCACATAAAACGACAGGGTCGGTACGCAAACTTTGATATAGGTAAGGACGAAATGCAGAAGAAATATGCTCGAGAAGCATTTTCGCGCGGACTAGTTGGTTCGCAGCTAAGGTGAATCTGAAGATGGCAAAAAAGAAACAAGAAACACACAAGAGAATGAAACTTAGTAGAGCAGAACGTTGGTCAGTTGGTGTAGCGACATATTCAAGAAAACTTTGCGCAGGATAACACTGGGCATTTCTGCTGAGTTCCGGTATCAATTGTCTTGTGCCTATCACTGATGCTATATTTGCTGCACCAATGTGCTCCCACCCGTGTTGCACTGGATATTGTACGCTTGCGCCCTTCCTGCTTCATAAGGCGATGTATGTTTTCGAGAATACAGTTGCAAGTTTGCGCTCGTGTGTGTGTGCGTGTTTCTCTCTCCGTCTTGTGTTATTCTGCTCAAAGTTTTCTTGAATATGACACAAGGAAACAATGGGACGGGCATCAACTCAGAATAGAGAATCTTGCAAATGCGCATTATGTGGTCCCACGACGGCTGCGAAAGGCTGAAGAGGGCTTGAATCTCTAAGGGGACAGCCTTCCGTTTTAAGAAGAATGTTGCGACTGGTGACTGGCAGGTGGATATGGGAATAAGCTTTGCACATAAAATGACAGGGTCGGTACAGAAACTTTGATATAGGTAAGGGCGAAAGGCTGAAGAAATATGCTCAAGAAGTACATCGGCTCGGGCCAATTTTTTTCTTAGCTAAGGATTCCATATCAATCAGCTATATATATATAGCTGGATATAGATGGCAACATAGAGTAATTCTGCAGTATTAACTAGAGGGAGGCAGCTAACGTAATTAGGCGAAATACGCAGTACAAACTGAACGTCGTACAGGCCTACGCGCCTACATGAAGACGAGATCGTCGAAAGCTTCTATGAATATGTGGATCGCCACTGAGCAAAGAAAAATGCATTACAGTGTACTGATGAGCAACTTCAGAGCCAAGGTAGGCAAGAACCAGGCTGGAGACCAAGCAGTTATTTGGACATAAATCTTACTTGTACCGTTGAGTGGAAAGAGAGAGAGAGAGAGTGTGTGTGTGTGTGCGCGTGCGTGTGTGTGTGTGTGTGTGTGTGTGTGCGTGCGTGCGTGCGTGTGTGTGTGTGTGCGTGTGCGTGTGCGTGTGCGTGTGTGTGTGTGTGTGCGTGTGTGTGTGTGCGTGTGCGTGTGCGTGTGTGTGTGTGCGTGTGCGTGTGCGTGTGTGTGTGTGTGTGTGTGTGTGTGTGTGTGTGTGTGTGTGTGTGTGTGTGTGTGTGTGTGTGTGTGTGTGTGTGTGTGTGTGTGTGTGTGTGTTGTAACACACGATAGTACCCACAAAAATGACATCCTCATGCAGGATCCCCCTTGCTTCCGAAGACCCATTGGTTCTCTAATGGGTGCAAGTTTAGCTGCGGCCTGGTGCTCGGCTTTTCAAGGGTGAAAATGCTTGGGAAATGGGTCTTGAACCAAACCGCTGGCTTTGTGGTGGTGCATCCGCCTCGAACTCGGAAGGTGCTGGATTCGATCCCCAGTCCCGCCAGGGAACCACTGGTTTTCTAATGGGTGCAAGCTCATCCGCAGACTGGTGGATGGCTTTTCTTGGGTGAAATGCTTGGAACAAGGGTCTTGGACGAAACCGTTCGCCTTGTGATAGAGCATCCGCCCAGCATTCAGGAGGTGCTGAGGTCGATTCCAAGTGCCACTGGGGTCCCACTGGTTTTAAAATGGGTAAAAGCTTACCAGCGGCGCGGTGGATGGCTGTTATAGTATAAAATGCTTGGGAAATGGGTCTTCGACCAAACTGCTGGCCTTGCGGTAGGCCATCAACCTGGCATATGGAAGGTGCTGGGTTCGATCCCCAGTACCGCCGGGCACCCACTGGTTTTCTATTGGTACAGGCTTACCAGTTTTGTGCTCGGCTTTTCTACGGTGACATGCTCAGGAAAAGGGTCTTGGACGAAACCGTTGATCTTGTGGTAGAGCACCCGGCTCACGTTCGGAAGGTGCTGGGCTCAATCTCCAGTGCCACCGGGGGCACACTAGTTTTCTAATGGGTAAAGATTTCCTTTGAACTACAAAAGCATGGGCATCTTAGAAACCACGTTCTTAAAACCAAGAGCATTTAGATTGCCTACCTCGGTCTATACAATGAGCGTCCGATGTTCTCCTTGCTATTTTCCTGCAGAAACGCCGGCTGTAAACAGTTCCATTGCCCCCCCCCCCCCCCCCATATGGCGCATAAGACTGCGTCATTCGGGTGCAGATGATGCATGTGAGTGCAACACAATCGCAAATTGCCTGCAAATTCTTCCTTAGGAGCGCGGTAAGCATGTGTGAGATCCTGCCAGCGCCTAGATAAAGGTGCACGGGAGAGATCAACGCGGAAGCACTGCTTGTGTTCGTGATCAAACGGCGCGGAGCAGCCACCGGCGTGACATTCATGGCTGGTGTTCTGCAGGAGCAGCTCCTTTCCTGGATCAGGCGCGGTGGTCTGAAGGCGCCCAGCGTGAGTGGCTGCAACACTGCGAACCTGGAGTATCTTTACGAGGTTTCTTGAAGTGGAGAATGTTGTAGCGGCGGCTGCCGCCCAAGTACACGAACTGCTAGCAACCAAACAATCCCGCTTTATTGCCACATACAGTCATATATATACACATAGTGACACTGGTGCCTCTAGCGGCAGGTCATCCCCAAACCGGAAGCGAAATCACATATACAACAGAGAACACCCGAGGGTTTCATCTTGAGTATCCTAGCATTGGATCATTATTGGCACAAAAGTCAGGTTCCCCTTGATAATTTCAGAGCACGTGTGTGTATGTAACTGCGTCGTTAGCCATGCCTCTTGTCATCATCATCATCATCAGCCTGACTACACCCACTGCAGGGCAAAGGTCTCTCCCATGTCTCTCCAATTAACCCTGTCCTTTGTCAGTTGCCGCCACTGTATCCCCGCAAACTTCGTAATCTCATCCGCCCACCTAACTTTCTGCCGTCCCCTGCTACGTTTGCTTTCTCTTGGAATCCACTCCGTTACCCTTAAGGACCAGCGGTTACCTTGCCTTCGCATTACATGCCCTGCCCAAGCCCATTTCTTCCTCTTGATTTCAAATAAGATATCGTTAACCCGCGTTTGTTCCCTCACCCACTCCGCCCGCTTCCGATCTCTTAACGTTACACCTATCATTTTCCTTTCCATAGCTCGCTGCGTTGTTCTTAACTTAACTTGTACTCTCTTGTACTACGGCTAAAAGAGCATGGCATGGCTTTGCTGAAACCGCCAGGATTTCCTCTCCATTGTAGCGTTGGGAAGCTATTGTGGTGTTACACTGTACTGTGTTTGAACCACGGCGTGGGTGCATTGAATTTGTACATTTTACTGATATTTTGTTCACTGGGCGATACCATATCTCGTGAACCGCTCAAATAGAATTCAGCGCAAAAAAAACAGACAAGGGACGAAGAGAGACACTCCCTTCCTATATATTCCTTCATTCCCTTCCCATATATCCCCTGTACTTCAGCATGAATAAACAGTTGGTAGTTAGCGCTCGTGAACGTCTCAGTGTGTCTCTCTTCGTCCCTTGTCTGTTTTTTTTGCGCTGAATTCTATTTAACATGCTTCACCAACTAGCCCGGCAGCTTTCTCTCCTGTCCTGAACCGCCCTGAACGAGAAGGCCCCCAGCCCTTATGTGATACGTATGAATCATCACCTCTAGAATGTTCCGAGTACCTTCCATTAGATTATCGTACAGGAATAAATTAATCCGATCCACTAATCCACCTTAACCTATCCACTAATCCGTACTAGTGAACCTTAATTCATTTCCTGGGATGAGCATACTTCAAAATTTTTTGGGTCCTCAGATTTCCAAATTTTGCAGTGCTCTATGACTGGTACACTTTCATCACGTGGTGTTGATGACATCAGGGCCCTCCAGTCGCATACGTAGACCGCGGGGAGTCCTCATATCACTACTGTAGCAGTGGTTAAGCGATGTATTTTTGGCAGGAAGAGGTTTGCGGACCCTTTTACAACTGCACTGGATATGAAAAGACTATAGCGTTTACTTTTCGTCTAATCTCACCTGGAATGAGCACGTCGAGCACGTTTCTGCTAAAGCTTATGGCATGCTAAATTTTCTAAGAAGAAATTTTAAAATGGCACCACTAAAAGTTAAAGAGCTTCTTTATTTTACCTATATTCGGCCAATATTGGAGTATGCTTGTGTTGTTTGGCACCCCTCTACTTTAAATTTAACAGACATGCTTGAGCGTGTTCAGAACTTTGCCGCTCGGTTTGTTTCAAGTAATTATGATTTTAACAGCAGTGTTACTAACATTAAACTAACGCTGGGATGGGAGCTGTTACGGAAACGCCGTACCAACTCCCGGTTAGAAATGCTGTATAAAATCTTTCACCGAAAAATAAAAATAGATAAAGAAAATTATTTACTTCCACCGCATTTCAGGTCAAACAGACTTGACCATGGGTGGAAGATTAGAGAAATTAAATGCAAAACTAACACTTATCAAAACGCATTTTTCCCATCTACCATTCATGACTGGAATCGCCTGCCCCTTGAAATTGTTGAGTGCCGTTCAGAGTCTATGTTCCGCGCGTTGCTGTCGGATGTATGAGTGCGCAGTTGGCTTTTTTTTTTTCGTCATGTCTTTTTGTTGTTTCATATTTCATTCATTTTGTACTTGCTGTGTCATGCCTTGTTGTATTGCTTTTTTTTTCTTCCTCTTTTTTTCCGGCCTAATCTCCTGTTATGTATCCTCATCCCCCCTGCAATAATGCCTTCGGGCGCTGCAGGTATTTCCAATAAATAAATAAATAAATAGGGATACTTATGTCATCTTATGAGTGGAACGTGATATTACTTCTGCAGATTCTATTGAAACTTCTGTGTGTGCTTGCGTCAGTTTCTTTTCAGTTGTTGGTCCGTCAACCACCATATCCGGACTGCTAGCTGCAGTAGCAACTATCTACTACGCTATGACGGTGCCAACATTTGCTTATATCACATTTTTCCTTATTTTTGATTTTGTGTCATGCCTCTTTAACCAACCAGACCAATCAGCGAATTTCGTGAAAGCGGATGCCCCTGGCTTCCTCGTGATGTAAAATCTTATGCTAGCTAGGCTGCTATCTCAAACTAGGTTGCTCAAGACATGGTAGCCAGGTTACAAATGAACGTGGTCTCTCTAAGCCAATCATAAATTTAACGGCCATCAGCCATGGAGCGCAGGCTGCGAGGCCATCAAGAGGTCACGTAGCCTTTCCTGACGAGAACATTAGTGTCATTGCAATAAAGAGAAAGAGGACTCTCACCATAAGCAGTGGTAAGATTCTCGAGGAAGGCAGGGCGCTGGCTCAACAGGCAGAGGCACTCCACCACCGACCTGCGCAGTGTGGACGAACATTGTGAGGCAGTTCTCTCCCATAGGGTGGTCATTAACTCGGTTCATTACAAGTACATTTTGAAACCTACAGTGGGAACGCGTGCTGTTAAAAGCAAGAGGGCACATGCGAGTTCATTTCTTTAGCTGAAAGCAAAAGCGAGTGGAATTTGGGCTTCCTCTGTCAGCTCTTCTGGCTCCCTTTTAATTTCAACCGATGACTTCTTCGAGCAACGAGAGAGAATGCGCTGAGGTACAGTTTTCCACAGGGTCTGTACTTGCCCAAGGAAACGAGCGTCTGGCCCCATCTGGTGGAAAGTGTTGTGCGAGCATTATGTCACTCCGGCCATCGCCGCTGGTTGATGACCAGTGTTGAGCTGCTTCTGCTGCTGCAGTGAAACTACGCTGCTTTGCTTCCCTTCTTTTTCAGGCGATCCAACCTTGGTGAGTTGTGGCCAACTCCAGTAAAGTCAGCCTCAAGTGGTACTCAAGGTAGGCTCAGACCTGCTCAGGCAGCAGCACTGCAGACAGATGCTGTGCTGGAGGTGTTCCTTCCCATTCTCAGCTCGAGAACCCGCCAGTCGATAACTCTTCAAAGTGGTGTGTGCGCTTACCTGGCAAATGCAGCGCAGCACAAATCTGAGCAGGCTCATTCTTTTACAACTTCAATTAAGAGAGGCACACATTCCCTCTCCAGTGCATGCTTCTACGCTGCTTTCTCAATGCTACCTTTGTCAATACTAATCCAAAACAAACTACATTTATCACAACTGTATAATGTGCAAGCTGCAAGTGACAGGCTGCTTTGGCCAGCTCCATGCCTACGGGCCACAACCCCTTTCCCTCTCCGTTGTGACCCATGCCACTGCCTGGCAGGCCTGATGCACAGGGATAAAACAAAATGCGGGATAACGACAAACACTAGGCCACTCATGAGTGCAACATCCTCGAGAGCGATTCAAGCACGCTACACAGGCGTGTGGATGGCTCTACAGCTACTGAGCCCATAGTGCAGTGACGAAACCTTCCATCCTAGTACTGCATCGTCAAGCAACAGTAGGCTGACGTCCTTATTGCAGCGAATTCTCGTTATTTCAGTTACTGTCAAATCGAGAAATCCAGATAATTACAACTCCCCGCTCACTCCCAGCCAAAGCCCATGTAAGTCTATGACACTCTACGCTCGATAATTCGGAGGCTATGGGTCTCGCACCTGTTAATGCGAGCAAGTTTCATAAGGGAGGTTGCATCCAAGCAGGACCAGCGTGAAAAGAAATCGTCCCAATAGCACTATTCAAAACCTTAATTGCATGCTAAAGAGCTACTCACGGCCCGCACATCTATGACAGCGCAATGCAACGGCACAAGTGACGATGAGCCGGCAGCCCCGCGCTCAAGTCTAGTCACACCGCTTAATTTCAATTTCATGAATGGTTGGATAGAACAACAATGGAAAGCTGGGATAGAAGATGGGAGCATTCATTTTAGTGCAGGGCGGTGGCAGTTACCACCTGCTCAGCTTTCTTTTCTTCTTTAAATCTCTTTCAATTCAATTCAATTCAAACTTTATTTCCAACGACTCGTTGGGGGTCATCAGGCAAAAAAGCTGCCATTGGCAGCTTGAGGGTGCCTGATGCCCGTACAAGGCAGCAGCATATAGCCAACACAAAATTCTGAACACATGTTCAGTTACACTTTCACACAAATTGACTCATCGGAACACATTCGAAACACATCAAAACACAGCACACGAAAGTATACAGTACGAAAAACATAAAGGCAATGAAAATACATTGAATACGATTAGCTGCACAAAAACTGGGATGAGAAAAAAATTTCACGTGTCTGTTTTCTGTTACATGCGCTTAAGTCAAAATTTGCAGACAGTAATTTGTTAAGCAAGCACGGCAAGTTGTGCGTGAGCGACTGTAGCATATAATTTGTACGTCTGCGTGGTATCAGCCATGTCTCAGATCCACGGGTGCGACAATCACTTTTCTGTTTCTGCAAATGTGAAAGGGATTTTATGAGGCTCTTAAACTTTTCATCGGAAAATAAGTATGAGTACAGTAGACGGAACTCGTAAATTTTTTCGACGCTTATTATGTTATATCATGTGAAGAATGGTGCAGATGAATGTAAGTAGGACACATTTGCAATGCAACGAAGTGCTTTCTTTTGAAGAAGGAGCAGTGTTTGAATATTTGTTTGTGTGGTTGTGGCCCAAACCAGTGTACAGTAATTTATGTGAGAGGAAAACAGTGCATGATAAATTTGAAGTTTTGCTCTATCTGGAAGAAAATGACGGCATCGTGCTAGTGCGCCGACTGACGTAGACAGTGTCCTTGATAATGATTGAATGTGATGATTCCACGACATGTCAGCAGCAAAGGTCACGCCAAGAATTTTATGTTTCTTAACAATTTCTATGGGTGCCCCCCCAAGAACCAACCTTTCTTCTATCTGTGCTTGCTTCCCTCTGGCAATGAATAATATGGCCTTAGATTTATTGCCATTTATTTTTAAACAGTTCTTACTTGACCAATCCCAAAGTATTGTAAGCTCTTTTTTGGATTCTATTAATAGTTCGTCTACATTTTTACCGGTGAAAAAGATGCTCGTGTCATCTGCGTAGAGCACGTATATTGCATTGCTTTCCTTTTGCACGATATCGTTCACATAGATGTTGAAAAGAAACGGCCCTAAAATACTTCCTTGTGGCACGCCGGAAGTTAGTAATCTGTGTGATGAGTCACTTTCAGCGATAGAGACGCGCTGCTGACGATTCAAAAGAAAAGATTTAAGTAAAGCGAAACCAACTCCTCGGACACCATAACTGAACAGTTTGTCTAGTAATATTTCATGGTTTAGGCGATCAAATGCTTTGCTGTAGTCAATGAAAATTCCGAGGGTAAGTCTGCCTTCATCAATATTAGAGATTATTAATTCCTTCTGAGTTAATAGTGCTGTTTCCGTTGACCTGCCTTTCCGAAAGCCATGTTGAGCATCTGAAAGCATGTTATGTTTAACGAAAAAGCTGTTCATGCGCAAAAGAATATTCTTCTCTAAACCCTTAGAAAATACAGGAAGCACTGAGACGGGTCTATAGTTGTTAACATCGTTTTTATCGCCCCCCTTAAAAAGAACTGAAACTTTAGCGATTTTCATCCTAACCGGGAAACATCCAGATGTAAGAGCCAGATTGAATATGTATACTAGAAGCGGCGCAATAATATCGATAACGTATTTCACTGCCTTTATTTGAAAGCCGTCAATATCGCTGGCATTGGTGTTTTTCAAATTTATAAATGTGCGATAGATTTCTGTTTCATCCGTTGGGTAAAGAAATAGTGTCTCCTTACACTGGTAGTGAAGCAAAGCGCTAGTCGAGTTGTCGACTGCTGGCTTTGCCACATTGACGAAGTGTTCATTGAAATACTCGGCTAGAGGAATTCCGGATAATTTTTTACCATCTATTGTCAATTCAGAAGTGTTTTCTCGTGTTATCTGTCTATTTTGGGCTTCATTGAATATTTTCCAAACTTTGTCCGGACGCTCTTTTCTTGCAGTACTGAAAAGGTGGTTGTAGTGGTATTTCTTTGCTCTTCGCAATTCCGCGTTTAGTTTGTTCCGATACTTCTTAAATATTTCAAGTTTAGCTAGGTCTTTTGTCCTGAGGAAGGCTTGAAAAAGAAGGTTTTTTTTCAGTTATCATTTTATGTGTTCTGGTCCTAGCCAAGGTTTCCTTATTTTTTTCTTAAGTTTAACATTCTGATATGGAAACGACAACTCATACAGCTGACGGAATATTGACAAAAAGTCAGCGTAGGCGTCACTGCTGGAGACCTTGTAAAAAATGGATGACCAGTCCGCATGGATTATTCGTCTGCGAAATGTTTCAAGGTTCTCACTTGACAAGCATCGGTACTTTAGCCTCTTTGAACACTGTTGATGACATCGCCATAATAAATCCGTCTATAAATACACCATTTTATTTCAATGCAATTTTTATGCTGCACTTGGAACCTTTATGTCACCTGCTAACTTTTCAGCAACCAACCTTCCAAACGCTTTTTTTCTAACATCTAGCGCAGATTCATTCCCATGATCCTCATAATCTCAAAACCCTAAGGCCTCAGGGAGAGTGACTCTGCCAGCATCCACATCAGGATAGATACCAGTACATTCCAGTATAAGATGTTAAATTTGTTCTACAGGTTTACCACAAAACTGCCGATACGCAGCCTTGGTTCAATTTCCTCTTGTAGCCATCAATCCTCCAATCACTCTTGGCTAACTGGCACCAGAGATTTACTTCACTGGCCATTGTTAACTCCAAACCCTAAGGGCTCAGGAACAATGACTGTGCCTACATCTACACCAGGATGGCTACCGCTGCATTCTACTATAGCATGTTAAACTGTTTCTGTAGATTTACCACAAATAGCATTTATGTCATCTCGTTTAAATTTCATTTTGTAGCCAACAATCTTCCAATCGCTTTTGGCTAATTTGCATAACAGATTTACTTTACTGATAACTGTTAATTGTAAACCCTAAGAACTCTTGGAGACTGACTGTGCCTGCATCTACACCAGGATGAATACTTCCGCGTTCTAGTACAAGAAGTTATACTATTTCCAAACATTTACCACAAACTGCATATATGTCATCTTTTTTTATATTTCATTTGTCGGCATAAATCTTCCAATCGCTTTTGCCTGATTTGCACAACATATTTACTTTACTGACCACCGTTAATTTTAAACCGTAAAGCCTCAGGAAGAGTGAATGCTTGCGTCCACATGAGGACGAATACCGCAACATGCTAGTATAAGATGTGAAACTGTTTCTACAGATTTACCAAAAACGGCATATATGTCATTTTGTAGCCATCAATCTTCGAATCGCTTCTGCCTAACTTCCACCACAAATTTACTTCGCTGACTATTGATCATTTTAAACCCTAAGGCCTCAGGGAGACAGACTGTGCCTGCATCCACACCAGGATGTATAACACCAGATTCTAGTAAGATATCTTAAACTATTTCTACAGATTTAGGACAAACTTAATATATGTCATCTTATTTAAATGTCATTTCGTAGCCATCAATCTTCTAATCGCTTTCGGCTAACTTCCACCAAAGATTTACTTCATTGACCAACGTTATTTTTAACTCCTAAGGCGCCAGGGAGACTGGCTGTGCCTGCATCTACACCAGGATGGATAACACTAGATTCTAGTATAAGATGTTATACTATTTCTAAAGATCTGCCACAAACTGCTCATATGTCATCTTGTTTAAATTTCATTTTGTAGCCATCAATGTTCCAATCGCTTTTGGCTAATTTCTCCCACAGATTTACTTCATTGACCAATGTTAATTTTAATTCCAAAGGCCTCAGAGAGACTGACTCTGCCTGCACCTACACCAGGATAGATACTACCATATTTTGGTATAAGATGTTATATTATTTCTAAAGTTTTGCCACAAACTGCTTACATGACGTTTTTGGCTAACTTCCACCTCTGATTTACTGACCAATGATAATTGTTAATCATAAGGCCTCAGGGAGAGTGACTGTGACTGCATCCACACCAGGACGGTTGGTTGGTTGGTTTATGAGGTTTAACGTCCCAAAGCGACTAAGGCTATGAGAGACGCCGTAGTGGAGGGCTCCTATACCGCCACATGCTAGTATAGTTAAACTGTTTCTACAGATTTACCAAAAACTGCATATATGTCATTTTGTAGCCATCAATCTTCGAATCGCTTTTGGCTAACTTCCACCACAGGTTTGCTTTGCTGACCATTGTTAATTTTAAGACCTACGGGCTCGGGTAAAGTGGCTGTGCCTCCATCCGCACCAAGATGGATACCACCACGTTCTAGTATAAGATTTTAAACTGTTTCTACAGATTTACCACAAACTGAATATAAGTCATCTTGTTTAAATTTCATTTTGTAGCCATCAATCTTCCAATCGCTTTTGCTAACTTCCACCACAGACTTACTTCTTTGACCATTGTTAATTTTAAGACCTAAGCCATCAGGGAGAGTCACTTTGAAGGACAACCGGAGCAGAGACGAACTGCGGCGGTCCCTAAGTGGCCTGAGCGCGCCAGCGAGAGTCAACAAACTTATTCCTTTATTAGTGCCTACGCTACTTCTGCTTCTACGACGGCATGTCTCAATATGTATTTTACCCATTCCAACATGCTAATTGTTTCTGCAGATTTCCTTCATACTACAATATGTCATCGTCTTGGTTAAATTCTATTTTCTGGCCACCAAATTTCCAATCGCCAATTGCTAACTTCTACCACAGAATCATTCACATGACGACTGTTATATCAAAACGCTCAGGCCCCAGGGAGAGCTCCCAGAATTAAACACCGGCACCGTTATTCTTTACCAAATACCTCTCTGTACTTCATATTTGTTAAACCCTATAATGGCCTTTGGTTCATGTTCGCAGCATCTCTTCGCCCATTAGCCCTAACGGTGTCTTCCTGCGTATCTTCCATGTGTGTCTCCCCTTCATATACCCACATCCCGACATATTTTAATTCTGCCTGCCTGGATATTTCCCGGCCTGATCACTGGAATCACTGAAGATCATCACACCTGACTTATTTGTGCTGGAAATGAAGTATAAAGCATACCCTTCGTCTCCACAAGCATTCACCACAGTCTACAAATTTTATTGGTGACCAGGTGATACTACAATACTGTTTGCATACATGAAAATTCGCAGCCGCTTCGACCCAGTTATAATTATATCCTAGATTACAACTTAAATTCCTTTTGTAGCCTTCCTTCCATATTTCTTATATCACTCATGAACAGCAGCGATGATGGAGGGCAACCTTGCCGTAATGTTTTCCATGCCTCGACAGTTGCCCTACTTCTTATTCATGTTATGTCAACTTTTTATCCCGGACAATTTTTTTTAAGAAATCAGTTATCCCATTACCGATACCTCACCTTGCATTATATTCCGCGGGAGTTCCCTGTTCGCGTTGTCGTATGTATCGCTTATGCCCAGGATGGCTAAATACACGAGCCTGTTTTCCCTCTGCAAATTTCTATGCAATGGGTTGTGGGGACCCTTTTGGTTGGCCTCCCTGCGATGCACCCTCCTTAGCTTGGTTAGTAGCCTTAACTAACAAGGGAGGGCGCCCGGGGGATCACGGACTGTTCGGCGCAACGCTCCGCTCTTCGCCGGCGGGCGTCCTCGTGGTGGAAACAAGCTCCCATCAGCTCGTCCTGTCCGGCCGCGGAGTTTCTCTCTTGCCCTGGCGTGGGTGAACGTTCACTCGTAACTGTGCTGGTGAGTCGGACGACCTCGATTCCTTAGCGTATTTTGTTGCTAGCCGGCGTTACTCTAGTTGCATCAATAAACGCCTTGTTTGTGTCAGCCAGAGTGTCGTTCCTCTGTTCCCGCAGAGCAAGGCCCGCCGTGGTCGGCGAGCGCTCGGTAGCGTACGCGACCACGGGGTGGGGTCCGCGCGGTTTTGAACTGTGTCAGCCGCGGTTGAACGGGGAGGACGTAGTTATCTCCCCTATCTTTAAACCCCACAGGTTAAGCACGAACAGAGACTGCAATTCATAGACTGCAACCACTTCTGAACCCGTTTTCCTTTCAATCCAAGACTACGTTTTAAGAAGAATGGCCTGAGGGGCGAGTTGGTGCATGATGAAATGAACGGCGGCGCAACAAGGACACTAACAAAAAAGGGGTCGTCACATGCGCACACTACCAACTGCTTATTACACGAAAAGGTGGCATATTTAAACTACAGCTCAAGCATGACACTCATCGCATTATCGCTCCGAACTCAACACGTGCAAAAAAAACTGCAGCATCAGGATAACAGACAACAAACATTTAGCCCCTGCAGAAAAAAAACTAAGAGATTCCGATAACAGAAATTAGAGGAGGAGGCCATCTCGTAGCAAAAGCAGAGTTATAAAATGAGAAGCAAAGAAGTCAGAGTTTAAAGCAGTCAGAGCATAAAGTTTTTAGAAGGGCGAGTGTGTTGGATGTATTCCCCCTGAGCAAAAAAGGAACTGCTTCCGTACGGATCGGCGCACTCCAAGGCAGTAAAAAGGGCGATCGCTTCACTTTGCCTCGAGTCCGCACTGCTTAAGCTCTGTGCTCACATTGCTGAGGCTAGCTTCAACAACCAGATCGAAAGGTTTCAGATGGCTGGCTTCCCGTGTTCTGTTGTTTGCAGCGTAGCGGAGAACGTTCTCCTTCGAAAAATGAAAGGCAAGAGCAAAAAATCCAATGCTAAGCCGGGATCAAGGCGACCACAAGTAGTCCCTTATATACACCGAGGGGCGCACAGCTTGAAGAAGATTCATGATGTTGTGAAGGTATAGGATGCGCAATCAAAGGACGAACCACGAAGAAAGACACAGAGACACACACAAGCGCAACTAACAACTGTTTATTTCTTCCTTGGAACGCTTACTTATACACCTGGCCACGCATGCTCAAATGCAATCTTTAACCACAATAGTCATGCCAAGGGCTGTTAACGCAGACGCGAACGCAAAAAGTTGATTTCGGCTACGTACAGAGCCACGGACGTGTCACTGATACAGTCTACAGCGTTTTCCTTTATGTGGAAAGCTTCCAAAGCCAGCCACGCTTGTTCACTTTTGCTTTTTCCCAGTATCACGGTCTCGTCAAGTCGCGGTGCGCAATTTCGGCAAGAACTAAGATGGGACACAAGGTGTGCCCCTTTGTCTGTGTTGTTCCTAACTTTATTCGCATGCTCCCTGAGTCGCTCGTTTATGCACCGCCCTGTCTGCCCGATGTAGGTCTTACCACATGAAAGAGGGAAGGAGTATACCACCCCGGTGGCGCAAGGGATGTAGGTAGACCCGTGCCTGATTAGGCATCCACTCCTTCTATCACCGCACGTGCGGGCGCACAGCTTCGCCAGTTTATTCGGCGCAGAAAACGCCAGAGGGACACCATGCCTGCCTCTTCACCATGCTTCTTGACACCATGCCTCTTGACACCTCTTGACACCATGCCTCTTGACACCATGCCTCTTGAGGTGACGAGACACCTTATGAAGAAGAAGAAGAAGAAGAAGAAGAAATTTTCTTTATTTTGCTTGAGCAAAAAAGGTGACGGAAGAAAAAGCTGCTTAGTTGCAGCTTGACAAAGCTCCCGCCACCCAGACAGCAAGCACTTGCACAGCACATAGTTTTACAAAATTGATAAAACAGTCCTCTGAAAAGAGCAGTCAATTGTGAATTGTCACGTGCAGAACAATAAACAAAATAGACACTTGAAACAAGATTAAAAGAAAAAAAAGGAATCCGTGGTACAGGTTAAACAAAAATTTTATAAATTCCCTTGTGCGACATTTGCAGAATGTCTATTTGTTTTTCGTCCAGTTCATTGAGCGCATGCGGTATGGCGTGTTTTAGTCGTTGTTTTCCGTACATTGTACGGGAAAATGGAATGAGCCATGGTGACTGATAGCGAAATGAATAGGTATTTGTTGGTTTTTGTAGTCTAGCTAAGGTCAGAAATGTCTCAGATTTTCCTTGTATTGCATTCTTGTACTTACTTAACAGGTTATAAGAGTACATATCTTCCACTTTTAGAATGCGATGTTTGAGAAAAAGGGGTCCTGTGTGTTCTAAAAATGATGTGTTTTCAATAATGCGGATGACCCGTTTTTGTATTAAGGCAAGTTTATTGATGTTTGACTTGGTGGTATTTCCCCAAAGCAGTATACAGTAGCGGAGTTGTGAATAGAAAAGGGCATTATATAAGAGCTTTCTTGTAGCTAGTGGGAGGGTGTGACGGTGTTTGTTTATTGTACCTACAATCCTACTTAGCTTTGTCGACAGATGTTGAACATGCTCGTTCCAGGACATGTGCTCGGAAAAGAACACGCCAAGCGTTTTCACACACGTTTCCAGCCCAAATGTATACGGACCGAAGGTAATGGTGGGAGATATTCCAGGTAGGACTCCGGGTGCACGAAAAAGAATACATTTTGTTTTGGATTCATTTAGTATCAGGCTATTTTTTCGGCACCATTCCTGTAGATTGTTACAGAATAAACTGGCATCTGTTTTTATTTCTTCTAAGTTTTGTCTAGATATCAATACTGTGCAATCGTCTGCATATATGACAATTGTGCAATCTCTGTAAATTTCTACAATATCGTTGATGTAGAAAAGAAAAAGAATGGGTCCTAAAATGCTTCCCTGTGGGACACCCGATGGAATTTCTTGTAAGTGCGATTTATTTCGGTTTATCTCAACATATTGATGCCGGCCAGTCAAGTATGACCGAATGAGCTTAAGTGAAATACCCCGAAATCCATAGTGCTCTAATTTTTCTAGTAATATTGGATGATTTACACGGTCAAATGCCTTGCTGAAATCTAAGTAAATACCTAAAGTTGTAAGTTTTTTCTCGAAATTTTCCAAGATTACCTCTTTTTGTCTTAAAAGAGCGTCTTCTGTGGAGCGGTGTTTTCTGAAACCGAACTGGTGATCCGTTATGAGGTTATGTTTTCTTGAAAAGCTTTCAATGCGTATATTAACAACTTTTTCGAGTCCTTTAGAAAAAATCGGAAGGATGGATACTGGTCGGTAATTGCTTAAATTATTTTTGTCACCCCCTTTGTGTAAGACCTTGACACGGGCGACTTGCATATTGGTGGGAAAAACGCCAGTAGATAAGGAAGAATTAAATACGTGTGTTAACGTGGGCGCAATTATATCCAGAACATATTTTATCGGTCTTACTTCCATATCGTTCGCATCAACGCTGTGGCTGTTCTTGAGTCCTTGAAAAACATATATTACTTCTGACTGACAAGTAGGGTGAAAAAATAAGCTTTGCGATACTGAACGCACAGAAGAGGAGGCCTCGGAACAGTAGGCCGTGCTTCCTATTTCTACGAAAAATTGGTTGAAGCGGTCCGCAAGCACTGTTCCGCTTACTTCTTGATTATCAATTACGAGGTCTGGTATTGAACTTGCCTGTACGTTCCTCTTTAGTAGTCTATTTAGATTTTTCCAAACTAGGTCGCTATTTTGCAGACAATCACTATCAAAAAGGCGAGCGTAATACTCGCGCTTAGATTTTTTGATAGCTTTATTTAATTTATTTCGAAAACGCTTGAATTCCCTCAGTTTGTTGACGTCACGAGAGTCTACAAAAGATTGATAGAGCTTGTGTTTTTCAGCTATAAGTTTGACTATGTTGCGGGTAATCCAAGGCTTACGGGAGCGCTTGAAACTTCGATGTGTTTTTAGTTTGAAGCAAGCGAAATATTTTTGCTTGAAAATTTCTATAAACTTGTTGTATGACGCATTAGAATCTTCAATTGCAAAAATTTCACTCCAGTTCGTCTGAATAATTGCATGCCGGAACTCTTCCAAAGTATGCGGTGTTATTTCGCGGTACGTGACTGTATGGCATTTTTGGTTCAAGTTATTGTGTCGCTTTATCAATAAAAAAATTGGCATATGATCACTGATGTCAGAGCTTATGACACCTGACCGAATATTACACGATGAATTAGTCACGAACAAGTCTAACAGTGATGATGATAAAGGAGTGACTCTTGTTGGAGTGGCAATGACATTCTGAAAGGCATTGCACTGTAAAACAAGTAAAAAGTCTGTAGTGGGTTCTGTGTTCTTCAGAATGTCAATATTTAAATCACCGCCTATCGTTAGTAAGCAACCACTACAGTTTGCATGAGAGAGTAACCCATCAAAAAATTGCAGGAACGCGGAAATACTTCCATTTGGAGGTCTGTAAATAACAGAGAACATATTTGTGCCTTTCCTAATACAAAGAGTTTCATAGTCGCCGGTGATACAGCTGTACTCCGGTACGATTTCAAAACCGGTTAGACAAGTTTGAATAGACACACCACCTCCTCTAGTATTTTTTCGATTTAAGAAATAATGATTGTAGCCTTCCAGCACAAAATAGTCGCTGTCGTCAGTGTACCACGTCTCGGTCAGCATCAATACATCGAATGGTATAGCACATGCCTCTAGTAGCAACAACAAATCATCATGCTTTTGGTTAACAGATCTCGCGTTCAAATGAATCAGCTTTATCCATTTCTTTGTCTCTGTCGCACTTAAAAGACCAGAAATGGCCTCAGGGCAAATGCTATGAGTACCCATGATTTATCAAAAGGAAAAGGTAGTATCCCAAATTCACGTATACGATCATTTCAACTGCTGTCGCAAATCTTTTGCAGATCACTTTCGTATTTAATCGATACAACCGAGGATGACTCTGTCTGGCGCGCGAAAATGCTGCCATTCCTAACCCATACGAACCGCCAGCCGAAGTCGCGCTTGCGCACAACTGCCTTTCCTAGGAGCTGTTTCACGAACGGACAAAGATGTTCATTTATATAAATTGGTTTGTGGTCTTCTTCGGAATTTTCCTCTGATTCTGTCGCTATGATAGACGTCGTGAGCCTTTTCTTCCGCGACTTATCAAGGACCTTATCGCGTTTCTCTCGTCGTTGGAACTGGACTACTATGTTTTTCTGATTTTTTTCCTTCGTTGGCACACGGTGGCATACGTCCACATCACTCGATGATATAGGCTCACCGATAGCATTTCCAATCTTGTCCAAGATACCAAGAAGGTTTTCATTCGGTTCTTCGGTGATACCCTTGATTTCAATATTTCTATTTCGTGTATATTGCTCAGACTTCACAAGGTTGTTCTGGCAATCTGCAAGATCTTTTTCAAGTATGTAGACTTGCTGCTTCAATTTTTCGTTTTCTTTTTGTAGCAAGCTTTTTTCGTTCAGAGTGGTTTCGAGGCGTTTATTTGCCTCGTCTAAGCTTTTGCTAACGAACTCTACGCTCTGTTTCATGTCTTCTAGTTCTGTGCGAAAGCCACGCTCTTCTGTTCGTAGGCTTCGTTCTATTCCCTCTTTGAAGGCTTTAAGTTCTAATTTGAGTTCCTCTTTCAGCTCTCTGATCGCCTGCGCAACTTCCTTAGACATTTCACACAGTAGTCTGAGGCAGGCACACTCAAAAAGTCACCGAAGGCAGCAGTGACAGCAAAAAGAGAAAAAAAAAACCCTAATTATTGTGCACAAAAAGTGTACTAACCTGCAATATGCAGAAAACAGGCGTTAGCTGCTGCTTGCTGTGCTGTCACTGCTGCCAAGTGCTGCACACGGGTTCTGCGCCGGCTTATATGCCGAAGATGGGGTCACGTGATTGGGTCACGTGATTGTAAATTGATGTCGTGGCGATAACTTCGTGGCCTGGCTTATGGCGTCGCGCGATGACCGCGTCAGACAGGCAGGTGCGCAGGCAGTGCAAGCTTTGATCCGGGGGTTGCAGATTTGCGGTAGGTATGACTGCAATATGCAGAAAACAGGCGTTAGCTGCTGCTTGCTGTGCTGTCACTGCTGCCAAGTGCTGCACACGGGTTCTGCGCCGGCTTATATGCCGAAGATGGGGTCACGTGATTGGGTCACGTGATTGTAAATTGATGTCGTGGCGATAACTTCGTGGCCTGGCTTATGGCGTCGCGCGATGACCGCGTCAGACAGGCAGGTGCGCAGGCAGTGCAAGCTTTGATCCGGGGGTTGCAGATTTGCGGTAGGTATGACTGCAATATGCAGAAAACAGGCGTTAGCTGCTGCTTGCTGTGCTGTCACTGCTGCCAAGTGCTGCACACGGGTTCTGCGCCGGCTTATATGCCGAAGATGGGGTCACGTGATTGGGTCACGTGATTGTAAATTGATGTCGTGGCGATAACTTCGTGGCCTGGCTTATGGCGTCGCGCGATGACCGCGTCAGACAGGCAGGTGCGCAGGCAGTGCAAGCTTTGATCCGGGGGTTGCAGATTTGCGGTAGGTATGACTGCAATATGCAGAAAACAGGCGTTAGCTGCTGCTTGCTGTGCTGTCACTGCTGCCAAGTCAGATATGGCACCACCACAGGCCTGAACGCTTCGCGTTCGCTCGTCCCTCTCATACTTGGCGTACCGGTCTTCATCTTTCGCATCAGGGCCTCGGCAACAGCAGTCAAGAGCGACATAGGGAAACCTGCTGCCGAAAGCCGGCGGACCTGATTGTCAAAACTTAGTCTGCAATTGATGCACACACGACTTTTTGAGTGCCGATTCCATGCAAAGGGAAGCAATGCCTCTTTTCACAATTTTGGAATGCTCTGATTTGTACGGCAAAAGTTCCTTTTTTGCACGAGGTTGGTAAGACCAACATACATGCAGCACGCAGAACTCTAGTTTGAGGTCCAGGAACTGCAGAACACTCCTGTGGGGTAACTCATGCGTAAAACCAAGACCTTGTCCGTGTTGCTTAAAAACTTCTAAAACTTCATCAATCGCATCCTGGCTGGAATAGTCACGCGCTAAAAACACTAAAAAATCGTCAACGTACCTAAACACTTTTAAAACCTTTCCCTTGCTAAAAACATCGTCTAAAGACTTGTCAATACTCGATAAAAAAATTTCTCAGAGAACTGGAGCAACACAGGACCCGATACAAATGCCGTTTCGCTGCAAAAATGGCTGGTCATTAGAAACAATAACAGTGACCTTAAGATAATATTCTAAAAGATTTAAAAAATTCCCCACAGAAAGTCACGTAGCGTTCTGGAAACTAAGCTCACCATTTTCCTCAATGCATGATTTCACCGCATACAAAAGCTCGCGCTGTGGCACTGAATAGAACAAATCTTCTACATCTACTGAAAAAGCATACCCGACATTTGTGTTACTTTCCAAAAACCGCACTACATCTTCCGAACTCTTAGTCCTGAACGGATCGTTAACCTTTAGCAATTTTAGTCTCTTCTGCAAGAATAAGCTTACATTGTGCTGCCAACAACCAGACTCACTGACTATGGTTCTGAAAGGTATTTCCGGCTTGTGCGTCTTTGCCGTGAAGAAAACAGATAAGCACTGACCTCTACTTTTATCTATATCCCGAGCGAGCACCGTTAGTTCAAGTTTTTTGCAGAATTCTATAAACTTAGTTTTTACTTTTACTGCACTTTTTCGGACTGGGACAAAGTTTTTTACTGCCTGCAGCGCTTTTTCATCAAAAATGCCCTTTTCAACAACTACAAAGCCACCTGTCTTTTAAGACAGGTGGCTAAGACACCTGTCTTTTTTAAGAAGGTTGCTGGCCGGTACGACGATCCTGTCGTTTTCTCCGCGTCAAAAAAGCTGAGCGGGTTACGCTCGCGGATCGGCCAGAAGAAGAAAGCCCTGTGAGAAAAGAGGCACGGCAGGCATTTCGTTCCCTGTGCCGTCGGAGTGGTGTACGAAATCCCACTGACGTGCGGGGGTCTATATAGGCCAGACGGGTCGTTGCAGTAGCGACAGGGCACAAGAGCATGAAAAATCATTAGAACACGGAGGTGGGTTGAATTTGCCCCTACATTGTAAAGATTGCAAGTGTAAGCCAGTGCTTAACGGAATAAGGATTCTGGGCAGGAGTCGTGATCACGTGGCGCGTGAATTCTTGAGCCTTTCATGTACAAAAAGAAGGGAAGAACTTGCGTTAGCGACTCCTCAGTATCCCTTCCTAGAAATGAAGTTGGTTGGTTGGTTGGTTGGTTTATGGGGTTTAACGTCCCAAAGCGACTAAGGCTATGAGAGACGCCGTAGTGGAGGGCTCCGGAAATTTCGACCACTTGGGGTTCTTTAACGTGCAATGACATCGCACAGTACACGGGCCTCTAGAATTTCTCCTCCAAAGAAATTCTAGCCGCCGCGGCCGGGATCGAACCCGCGTCTTTTGGGTCAGCAGCCGATGAAATGAAGTGTCCTTTATTGATATTTTTTTGTGAAGTGATGTACTGTGCGTCTTTTCAGCCCTGCATTTCTAGTGGCCGTCTGTTGTTTTTTCAGGTGAGTTGTTAATTTTGTTATTGGTTTTGTCGTTTCCTTTTTGTTCTTTTTCGGGTTCTGACTGCTTTTGCTCCATGTGTTTGACTCTGCCTTTGCTACGATTGTCATTTGCTTTTTACTTTTTTACTTTTCATTTTATTCATGGTGTTTGGTTTCTGACTGCTTTTGCTTCTTATGTACGACTCTGCTTTTGCTACGATTGTTCGACACTGCTTTTGGTACGAGATGGCCTCCCACTCTATAATTTCTGTTATCAAAATCTCTTAGTGTTTTTTTCTGCAGAGGTTGATTGTTTCTTGTCTGTTATCCTGCTGCTGATGTTTTTTTTTTTCCACGTGTTCAGTTCGGAGCGATAATGCGATGAGTGTCATGCTTGAGTTGTATGTTTAAATGCGCCACCTTTCCGTGTAATAAACATTTGGTAGTGTGCGCATGTGGCGTCCCCTTTCTTGTTAGTGTTCTTGCCGCGCCGCCGTTCATTTCACTACGTTTTAATTTGGTTAAATGGCTTTAAAGTCCCAAAGTGACTCAGGCTATGAGGGACGCCGTAGTGAGGGTCTTCGGAAATTTCGACCACCTGATCCACAGCAGTCGGTACGACTACAATTTTAATTTCACACCTGCATTGCTTACAACAGATGTTATCGTAATCGGTCTGAAGGATTTTATGTGCATCTTATCTCCTTTCCCTTTATAAACCAAATCATTTTACTGTATCTCCAGCTTTGCGGAATGTGCTTATTTGTTGCGACTTGTCTCCAATGTTTTTTAACAACGTTTCCTTGCTTCTTGGTCAAAGTTCATTCTTAATACAGCGCAAAAGACATGGACGCAGACAGAAGGGGCATGCACAGCGCTGGCTTTCAACTGCATTCAAATCAGTTCATTATTCAGCTTGATTGGAATTTCGTCTGTCCCTGCAGTTGTGCATTTAGGCTTCCAGCTTTTTTGCAGCCCAGGTAGGTCAGTTCTAAGCTGCTTTCTATTATGATGTCATGTGTTGCTCCTTCAATTAGGAAGATTACCCTGTCGATGCTCCTAAATAAATCAGCTACAGCTGATGTAATGTATTTAACAGCGTCACCTCGCTCTAACATTTTTTCCCTCGAAATCTTGAACCTGTGGTTGCTTTCTTTGATTCGTTTTACCCAGCCAGCTGATATGGTTCCATAATTTTCTTGGCCCCTTTATTTGCATCGCGAACCTCAGCCAGCCAGTGACCAGAGCACTGCTTTTTTTTCTTTTTGGCCTGGATGAGGACCTGCACTTGCTGCTTCTTTTGTTCATAAGATTCGCATTTTTTGCCTACGTCCTTTTCTTTGCTTCTCAGTGCTCCCTTGAGGCCACCCGTCATTCGTCGATGGCCTCCTTAATTTCCTTATTCCATCAGCTTCATGGCTTCCTCTGTGCTCTCCAGTGGTTTACCCCTTTTACTTGTTCCATTTTTGTACTGGGTACTAATTCTAAATGACTATAATCGCACTTCTCCATGGGGCGTTTCAGTATTGCTTCCGCTACGCCTGCTGCTATTAGCGCTACTTGTTCCTAATTCAATTTTATCACCCCTTTTCACGTCGTCTGCATTTTTCTTCTGATCAGGTCTTCTATCTGAAGCCAATATGTTCGTGACCACTTCGCAAGCTTCGAGCCAGCCTGCAGCGACTAACCAGCTAGTATCAGCCAGCCAGGCAACGTTGTGAATGCCGGTTGGCGTGCTGCTGGTGTTTTCTCCCATTTCTCCCTTTTCAATGCGAAAGCATTACTAGCCCCATTACGAGAAAAGTCGGCAGCATGCGTCAGTGCGTGTACTCGCATATCGCACAGAAAACGCCAGCAATGCCAAGAAAAATACGGTGACGTCACCAGGCGGCCGTATAATGCTCACAGCAAGCTGGGCGCTATCATTTCAGGCAATCGTATACATGTCGTTCATCTGTAGATACTTCCTATTGGCTGGCCTCTATGGGCGCCAATTTTCTGCATGCCAAAAACTTGATGCAACTGCTTCTCGTATACTGTTCCGGGTGGTGTCATACAATTTCTCGGTGGATATAGCTTACATTGCTAGTCAAGTTGGAAGCAAGCTTGTGACAGGGGTTCCAAGCAACGACATAAGCGCCTTCCGTATGCCTTCCCAGACTCCTTAACTCTTCTCTTAAGGCAAGGTTGAGGTGTGCACCGAGATGTGCGGCAGTTACTGCACCATTTCCTTTCCTCAGAATCAATTTTCGCATCAAAACTGTGTTCCTTGTACAGCGTTCCGAGTGGTGTCATACATGCGCGGCAGAGTGTGGGTGCGTGCCAGTGCACCCAGGGAGAGTAATGCTTCCCACATGTAAGCAGCCCTAAGCCGCATTTTTTTTTTCTGCTTGGTTTGCTTCGCTTCCGTCCGCGTGGTCCGAGTGCGCTGAAGCCTCCTCACATGCAACCGGTCGTGCCATGATGGATGGAATTCAGGCCCCTTACAATGTACTGCTCTCGACAGCATGCGTGCAATAGAGCATGGAGAGAAATAGCCCCTGTTGCAGCAGTTTTATCTCAACACCATGCACCCAATCTTTCACTGAGACCAGAGCCACCTGATGGCATCGCAGGCATTTGCGAGCTGTATTATCTCCCATCCGTCCCATGTGTTTGTGCCTGTGCGCACTGTGTCCCAGCTGGGACAGCCGCTTCGCGCACAGCAAGCACACAAGAGCAGAGCACTGGACTGGTTGAATCGCATAACGTTTCCACTGAACAGACTCTGAGGGAATACTCACTCCAGAAAGGGGGCGTCCGCTGCTGACACCAGGCATTCCGCAAGCACGTCTGCGCATGAGCAGCCAGCGTTAGAGTCCTTCCGCAAGTACAGCCTTTTAGGCAATGAGGCACACAACGGACCAAACCACAAGCGGCCACTGCTGCACCAGAAAACAGACTGACAAGAGCCTCGCACTCTTGTCCAAATAATATCCACAGCATCAAAATACAGAGCGTTACACAAACGTACAGTCTTTGGAAAAAAAGAATACAGTCGAGCCTGACAGGGATATTGCATTCGTTGCACCCGAGATTCGTAGTGAGTGGGCTTCCCATGTCACCGCCACAAAGTCACACAGCGTCAGTCCGCTGTGCACTTCTGTTTCTTGAAACTGCACTTATTTTGGTGCTTTCCCGAGCAGCCGTATGCCCCTCGGCAACAGAGTTGCTAAAATCGCTTTGGGGACGCAATAGGTGGGCAGGTCATCAGATGCCTGGAAGAGTGTTGGCACTGCGCGTACTAATATTTGCGTCAGTGCATGGCTCTCCAATGTACCCACTAGTCTGTTCAGGGAAAAAATGTAGTGTAATAACAGAGAATGATTTACTGCACACAGGAAGGCTGGTTTTTATACCATCGCATCACCATCACTATAGTTCCTTTGGCTACAGCCCGACAGAACTTGCACAGCCACTTTCCATAAGTGCAATACATTCAGCCACAATTATTTCACGTGCCAGGCGGTTTTTGTGCACTTTAAAACCGCACAATTTTTGACAAGGGGCATGCCAAACGCGGCAGTCGGCTGACAGGCCATTCACATACATTTTCTTCACATCACGCCCATACGACAGAAACCTATCATTCATGGGCATGACGTGAAAAGCGTGAGTGGGAAAGTTCTGTGAGTCCACTGCTGAGTCATTCAATACATGCCCCTTCTCAAAAAATGTGTGGTTTTAAAAGCCGACAAGAACCGAATTTACCGAGCTTACAGCACCTCCTCGTTCACTGTAACTGAGCTTTGCAGCCGCACTTGTTCATCGTGTCTTAGATACAATGCCATTGCCCTAATAAATGCATTCGTGCTTGGCGCGTCACGGCCTTACCTGTGTAGTACCATTAAACCCAACACAACAACAACCTAATATATACTTTGACAGTAGCCCCGTCCTTGTTCATAATAAGCGAGCGTTCATTATAACATGTTTACGCAAAAGGCGTACTGGCGCTAAAAAAACGAAGACAACACACACAACAGGACAGGACTGGCGCCAACTTCCAACTAGTTTATTCACAGAAAAAACCACTTCACGCATGAAGTTCCCCACAACAATAGCCTGCAGTTTCTTGATTTGAAACTTCAATTTAAGCAGGACCGCCATGTTTGTTGGTCCTACAACCCGAGATCGTGCAAAGAGCTACTGCCTTTTAGTAGTGCACATTCCAAGCTAATTAAGCGCGGAATCGTTGCGACATGCTTGAATGCAGCCTTGGATAAATCGTGTGAGCATGAGATGGCACAGAGCTTCGATGCGCAAATTGAACGCTTTCATCAAGCCGGGTACCCAGAACACCTCATCACTAGCATTAGTGAGGACCTGGTTAAGAAGCGCAAGCGGATGTTGATGGGAGAACAGGGTCAAAAAAACAAGGATAAAGAAAAACAACCGACGGTGGTGATTCCCTATATTCACCGGCTTTCGCACAACCTGAAGAAAGTGGCCAGCAGATATAAGATCAACGTGGTGCTTTCTGCTCCCTGCAAGCTGTCGCGCGTTTGCACTTTCAACAAAGTAAGAAAGGTTAAGCAGTGCAAAAAGAAACACCAAATTCGCGCCACTGAATGCACGGCTGATGTTGTGTATGTTGTTCCTCTAAGCTGCGGCAAGGAATATATCGGCCAGACAGGTCAGTGCTACAATGAAAGAGTGAGGCAGCACAAGATTGCTGTAAAAAATGGCTATGGCAGCCACATGGCCACTCACTGCAAAAGCTGCAAATGCCGTCCTGGTTTTGAGAACACCAAATTCATTGCAAGATCAAAAGACAGATTAGAGCGTGAAATAATAGAAGCCTATTACATCAAACAGAGGGGCGATATCTGCATAAGCAAACCTTCTGTGTCATTGTCAGAAGAAGAGATTAGGTTTCTGAGTGGGTCTCTTGCAGCGTTATAATCATTCCTTTGGTCCGTTTGGCACGTGCATCTTTGTTAAATCACCCCTTGTTTCTGGTTTGTCTGTATCTTTTTGCATGCAATGTGGTTCTTAAGTGGTTTTTTCTGTGAATAAACTAGTTGGAAGTTGGCGCCAGTCCTGTCCTGTTGTGTGTGTTGTCTTCGTTTTTTAGCGCCAGTACGCCTTTTGCGTAAACATGTCATGCTACAACCAACTAGCTCAAATCAAAGTATTGCTGGTTCATTATAACAGCGGCTGTTATAAGTGGGCTCCACTGTATTTGAAGGCTTCTCTTCTGCACATGTATTCAATTATTTTTTTAAGCGTTTGCAAGTGCCGTTTACCGTGTAATAGTCTCGTATTAAATGTTCCTGTTTGTACCGTGTTCTCTATTTTCGACTAGATGCAAACATTTGATTCGCTCATAATACCGTCGCAACCGTAATGGTTCTAAACTAGCTCCTTCAACGAGAGCAGCTGGTGAGGTACACCAACTGTAGATGAATGGGCTGCTTTTAATAGGGACTTTTCAAAATTTAATAACATTATAAGGGGTCTCACACATCTCAAGCACATTCAAGAACCTGTCTTATAAAGTTTTTGTATTTTATATCGTCAGTACACTTCTTCAGGGCCGTTTTAATGTAACAGTTTTTGCATCGCCTTGTTTGCAATGTAGAAACATGTTCATTACATCATAGATTAGAGGTGGGAATTGCAGCTAGGTATGTGCTACTTTTAACGAACGACAGAAGGTGACCATTAATGGAACGCAGAAAGGTGAAGGGTTTCCTTTTGCGCATTATTACCATCGATAGTGGTTTCTTTTGCTGTTTATTTACATTTGCCCCATTGTGCACGAATATTTTATTCTGGATAATGATGAATCTAGTCAGAGCTTGCCAGCCTGCCGTTGCTGTGGCAAGAGCATTTGAAAACCATTTGTCTCCTCTGAGCAGCAAAAAATACAAACGAGCTTAACGATTTTGCCCCGCCCGTCAAAACAGTTGTCCGGAGGGGCTAGGGGATGATCCAACTGATTTGAGCTGAATGCCAGATTTCTACTATTCACTGCTCTCAACACGCCGACAAGCATGTCGCGCATTTTGTGGGCAATGAATAAAATGCAACTGCCATCTGTGCCCTTCCCTTGTTGCATGCACTGCCTCCTCTCACTGCTTGGATGCACCTCTCAGCAGCTCGCAAGTTCGCTGCTGCTGCTGTCGCTCCAGAGCACTACGAGGCACGATCTCTCCTGGCACCTGACTGCAGACAAATGTCCGCGCGAGGCGTTCCCTGTATCCCTCACCGGGCAGGCGCAGGCGGGCGCACAGCGGTGCGGCCCGAGTGCAGACCAGGGCGCTGACGCACTGGACGGCGGCGATGCGCGGGGGACCCAGCTGCGCCTGCAGGAGGACACCCTTGAGCGAGCACAGCAGCTCCGCGAGGGATGATGAGCCCTCTTCCAGGTCTGCTGCCGGCAGCAGCTGGCACAGGCTGTCTGCAGAGGTTGGGTGCACTTCACTGCTAGGCGCCCATGAGACAAGTACAAACTGTGGTGGTGGTGGTAGTGGTAGTGGTAGTAGTAGTAGTAGTAGTAGTAGTAGTAGTAGTAGTAGTAGTAGTAGTAGTAGTAGTAGTAGTGGTAGTGGTAGTGGTAGTAGTAGTAGTAGTAGTAGTAGTAGTAGTAGTAGTATAGTAGTAGTAGTAGTAGTCGTAGTATAGTAGTAGTAGTAGTAGTATAGTAGTAGTATAGTAGTAGTAGTAGTAGTAGTAGTAGTAGTAGTAGTAGTAGTAGTAGTAGTAGTAGTAGTAGTAGTAGTAGTAGTAGCAGCTGCAGCAGCAGCAATAGCAGTAGCACTAGCAGTAGCAGTAGTATGTTTATTTTGCCATATTATGTATAGCCAGGCCGGAATGAAACGCGAACACGAACATGCCGTACTTTTCTATTCTGCAGAGAGATTTCTCGTTACAACCGGTTTATGAATATGCACTTTGGTAGACCCTTTTCTCTGAAACATGAATCAGGCTAGTTGTAGACTGCACTTGAAAGTGCGCAGGTAAAATATTTCGTTTTGTTCACAAGTGCTGTTCGCGTTTCATTCCGGCCTGACTGTACAATATGCCCTCGAGGTGAGGCTAAAAGAGGTAGACCAAGCATGCCTCTTGACAAGGCCTGCACCCCGATTAACACATCGTGTAAACGGTGGCCGGATGGACAAAAGAGAAAAAACAATGAGCAACATTATCACAATAGAAAATTGTTAATGATAGACGATAATAAATATCAGTTAAAAATAAGTAAAACAATTCATAATATGCACAAAAGAAGGAAGACAAACACACATTTAAAAATTAAGTATAAAGAGTTACCTGAAATTTAACCGGGGGGAGGGGGAAGAATCTTCAGTTTTTCTTAAATACAGACACACTATAACTTTCTAAAGCAGTCTGAATAAGAGACAGGTAGGCATTACACACTGTTATAATTTGATAACCAGTTGTTTTTTTACCATAATTTGTTCTGGGTCTTCCAGTAGATGGGGCAACGGAACGTAGACCATACGCAAAGTTTCTTGAATTGTAAGTATTGCAAAATGAGCTGAAGTCATGCTTGACTTTATAAAAAATGTGAACAGCCAAACTAAAATTGTATCAATGAAAGAAATTGCGGCCATGAAATGTTTCAAAAGGATTTGCTTCAACAGATCAAATTGAACTCATTAAACGTAGAGCTATTTTCTGTAGTGAGGAGGATGAGGAAGCCGTGCTCACGCAAGAGCTCCGCGTGGGGAGCAGAGCGCAGGGCAGCCGCCGACTGGCGCAGCAGGTGCGACACCACCTCCTGATCGTCCAGCACCAGGCCCCCCCTGGCCAGGTGGGCCAGCAGGCGAGCCGCCGGCACCAGGGCCCCGTCCCGGCACAGCAGCCGCCGCAGGGCCTCGCACACCGCCCCTGCACGCACACACTGCTTCACGTACACGCTGCTCTAACATTTATATTCCTGTAAGAAGCAGCAAACTTTTTGGCCGAGGAAGTACACATCAACCCTGCCTCGGCCCTCAGTTTTGACAGCTCAGAAAGAGAAAAAGAAAACATTAGCATTGTTAAAAATGGAAGCGCATTAGGCTCGCGTACTTCGAAATTCACTCTCGTGACTCTGGTCAATACCTGCCCTAAGTAGACGTAATCCCTTACCGCTTCCACCGCATCGCTGCTAATGGTAAACTGCAGCCCCTTTCCGAGGCTGCTGGGCACTACTTGGCTTTCCGGCAGATTAACCTTTAGCCCCACCGTTCTGTTCTGCCTGTCTCGGTCTTTGATCATGCTTCGCAGCTCATCTCCTGAAGGCATTCTCCACTCACTCTTATCCCCAACTGTTAACAAACGAGGCTCCTCAACGCCTACGTCATCAAGCTGATGACCAGCTTTTAGAAATGGAGATTACGTGCTCCCAGAACATGTTGCCATCCAGAATCATCACTGAGAGGGTCGCTGGCGATTTCAAGAAGTGCGATATGCTGAAAGGAATGCAAAGGCTGGCCTAATGGGCCCTGTGTACGCAAGGATCATAAGTAATAACTATACTATAAAACTGCTAGCTTTAAGAGGGCAAGGAATACACTGACATAGACTTTTTGTAATAACCGAAGTCTTAGGAATGGTTTACCAAAGTTTATATTAACATACATACTATGCCGCATTGCTAACGCCTAAACTAAAACTGTATGAAAACAGTTTGGGTGCGGTTTGGTATAATTATGGGGCTTTAATATCCCGAAGCGACTCAAGCTATGAGAGACGCCGTAGTGAAGGGCTCCGGAAATTTCGACCATCTTGGATTCTTTAACGTGCATTGACATCACACTGTATACGGGCTTCTAGTATTTCGTCTCCATCGAGATTCGACTGCCACGGCCGGGATCGAACCCGCGTCTTTCAAGTAAGCAGCCGAGCGCCATAGCCACTGAGCCACCGCGGCAGTTTTGGACGGATGGGAATGCCTTTGGTTCAAAAGTCTGTCAGACTTAGTCTGATATATGCTGAAATCAACTGAGGTCAAGCTCCTCTGCATACTAGAAAAGCCGACGCGAAATGTTTGTAGGCTATACCATATTATATGTTATAATTTACTATTCCTCACTTAGACTCCTGCATTAATACTGAAAAAAAAACCTGCGCAGAAAACACGGACCAAAAAACTAGAGGACAACCACGGCGCTGTGTTTGTCCCCTAGTCTTCTGGTCAGTGTTTCTTGCACTGTTTTTTTTTTAATATGAGTCCATTACAACTAGCCTAGTTTCTAGTCCTAATTTATTTAATTCCTGCTTTAAACTCATTTATTACATGCATATAAACTGACTTCAAGATGTTATTACCCACACAACAAGCAAAGTGTCCCATTAGGAGCTGAAAAACGTGCTCGTGTTACAGTTCAGTAATAAAGCTGCCAATGTGAATTACTGTTGGGCTAGTCGGTTCATAATAAATCAGAATCGCGCAAGGGAATGAACGACGGAAGACGTAAAGATAAAAGCAGCGCCTCCTACCAACTGAGTTTATAGCAGAAAACACCTCCTTTTATATGCCAGTACATTATCAAAGCCAGAAAGAGCCAACCGAAAAAAAAAAGAAAAATATACAAAACCAAATCACATTTATACATAAACGCCTCTGCATTACGTACTGCTGTTCATTACACTTCTGTAACGCCCTGAATTTTTCGGGGATCTTCCCGAAGAAAATCCACCGTCATTTCCTCTCTGGCAATTCTCATTAAGATTCGCCATCATCTTTACGTACGGTAAAGGGCCCCAGTGTGTGCGCGCGCCCTCTGGTGTGTGCGCGCGCGCTCTCGCGGCAGCTGCGCAGTGCGCCGTGGCAGCTCCGCCGCGCCTATGCTAACCGCGCGAGCTGGTGCCCTGTCTCTCTCGGTCTGGCGTAACGTCACCACAGGGGTCAGCTAAAGGTCAATGGTGGAAGCGCCACGACCACGCTAATGGCTCGAAAGTAAGAGCAGTATTGCTTTCGCAATAAAAAAAACTTGGACGACGTCTATTAAAAGCAGAACGCGAATGCGCTATTGGCCTCTACGGCTTATCAGCAGACGCAATCTGCGGCCACGTGTGGAGAGTGAGGTGGTGCTGGTTTTCCGCTCATCGACAGCCACCATCGGCCGGCCGCCTCATGCGGGATGGGGATGCCGGTTATGCGCGTTGACATAGCAGCTGCTCAAGCTCAGCACCAAGAGCGATGCGGTGGAGCCGCGCAGCAAAGATGCAACCACGCTGTCCGTTTGTCTAGACTTTATCGATGGTGCGATGCTTTGGTTTCGATTTTAAGTCAACTCCCCCCCCCCCCCCACATCGGATTGTCAAATTTTGAAAATTTTAAATATAGGTCGACTTACGATCGTGTAAATACGGTAGCTTTAACTCACTACAGTACTAAAACCAGCCTGTTTCACTAGCTAGAAATACAACAAACAATGTATCAGCTGTTATATTGTGTTTTTTTGCCTAACGGGATCTAAACATCAATTACACGACACAACCATCGTCAGAACCATGAAACTGAAACCGAAACAGCGTCAAGAAGAAATTCAATTAAAAATTATTTAGCCGTCGTAAGCGAATACCACAGGGTGCACCGTATTCTTTCTCAGCTATCTCATAAGACTAAAAATATGATTAAGAAGTGGCAAAAAATGAAAGCATCTAACCCTACGGACAGAATAGAACTGGCAAAGCCTAAGGTAGCGAACATAAAAAAGTTTAACATGGAGAAAATCGAGCATGCTCTAAAGAACGCAGGTAGCCTAAAAGCTATGAAGAGGAAACTAGGCCTAGGTAAAAACCAGATGTACAGTCTTTGTCAAAAGTAACCAGGCTGCATGGTTTGCTTCTAGCTCGTAGAGTGGAGCCCTTATAGCTTCCCTGAAGCTGAAATGGTCGTTAAAGGTAACGACTGGGGGTCTTCTTACCTTCCAACACTTTTCGATCTTTAAGAAAGCCACAAGGGCTCCGCTATACAAGCTAGAAGCAATCCATGCAGCCTGGTTACTTTTGACAAAGACTGTACGTGCTAACAGATAAAGACGGCAATGTCATTAGCAAATGGATAAGATAGTTGAAGTAGTTGAACACTTGTGCACAAATCTATACAGTAACCAATTCAACTAGAGTGTTGATGGGAGAGGCAGTAGTGCACAGCAAATGGGACATCCCACCAGTAACGAAGAATGAAGTTAAGAAAGCCTTGGGAGCAATGCAGAGGGGGGAAAGCAGCTGGTAAGGATCAGGTAAAAGTAGATTTGTTGAAGGACGGAGAAGAGATTGTGCTTAGATTGGGAAGCTTGGGTTTGGAACAGTGGGGAAAAGAGTTAATAGAGAATACTTTAGTAATCTGTGGTTCGCAGATGACATTGCCTTGCTAAGTCACTCAGGACTAGAGATTTAAAATTTCAAGAAATTTTCAATGACATGAAAAAAAGCCCTTTCTTTCACAGTTTTTTCATGAAAAATGGGAAATTTTGCAAAACGTGACAAAAACAGATTTATTTGCAAAGCACAACGATCAATAATAATGCTCTGAAGTTCAGTCAGATATGCAGTTATAGATGTCATATTGTGAAACGAACTTCTTGTTCTATTGCACCGAGAAGATAACTAAGGATTTGCACTTTACTGCTTTATTTATTACAGATACCTGCAGCGCCCGAGGGCATTATTGCAGGGGGGGAACTCAATAACTTCTGCTCATTTGGCCGAAAGATACACATAATAACAGAAATACAATCACACAACTAATAGATGAGGAAAAACATGCACTGAAGGAAGACAACCACGCTCCAGAAATAAAATAACACTAATGAAATGAAAAAGACAAGCGCAAGACAACTGCCGGCTGGTAGCCTGTTCCACTCATTGATCGTCCGTGGAAAGAACGAGGTTTTGTAAACATCTGTGCGACACTTAATCTCTCGGATCTTCCACTGATGATCAACTCGTCTAGAAAAAAGTGAGGTTGAAGCATATACCGGTCTTTGTCAATGCTCAGCTTTCCAAAATAGATGCGATGCATGATTTGTAATCTCAAATGTTTCCTACGGTTAGCTAAAGATCCCCAGCCAAGGTGATTTTTAAGAGACGTGACACTAGTTGAGAAGCTGTAATTATTGGACACAAATCTCGCAGCATTATTTTTGGACGCGCTCGAGCATATCACGTAAGTAAGCAAACTGGGGGTCCCATACAGGGCAGGCATATTCGAGAATTGGTCGGATGTAAGTGAAATACAGGAGTTGTTTGACATTAGACGGTGTTTTATTGAAATTTCGTTTTAAGAAATTAAGCATTCTGCAGGCTTTGGATGTAGTGCACTCAACTTGCCTCGTCCATGTTAGGTTAGGTGTAAAATAAACGCCGAGGTACTTATATTCAAGTACTTTTTGCAAGGGAACATTATGTAGTGAATAATTTGTTTGTAATGGGGAACGCTTTCGAGTGAAAGAGACAAATTTCTTTTCCTCCTGTTGATCAGATGAGTTGTGGAACCTTATTAGGACGCTACCAGACAGCAAACCACCAGGCTACGATAAGATTAGACTGCGTGATTTGCGAAACAATTACTCCAAACTTAAAGATGTACTTTTACATATACTTAATGGGTGTTTCAAGACAGGAGAAATACCATCAGGTCTGAAGATCTCATTACTACGACCCATCTACAAGTCGGGAAAAAAGACAGATCAAACAAATTACAGACCAATTGCCATACTACCAGTCATTAGCATCCTGATGGAAAAAATTGTGCACCAATATATGACATGTTTTTGTGAGAAGTATTCTTGTTTGAGTACTACACAGTATGGTTTCCGTCGTAATATTGGTGCGGTTGAGCTTCTCGAAGATTGCTGTGATTTTATCAATGGTAACTTGGATGTTAATCAATGTGTTTTTGGATTGTTTTTGGATTTATCGAAAGCATTCGATACCGTGGAGCACTCTGTTTTGTTAAGTAAGTTGGAAAGTATTGGATTCCGTGGTCCATACCAACAATTTTTTGCAAGTTACCTGTCACAGCGTAGCAAGTAGTGAAAATTAAAGAATCATTTAGTGCTTTTTCTGATATTCAGTACGGCGTTCCACAAGGTTCTGTTTTGGGACCCTTTTTGTTTAATATTTATGTAAATGATATGGTTAACGTTACATTAAATGCAAAATTATTTCAGTATGCTGATGATACAGCTTTAGTGATATCCCATGAATCTAGCCCACTCGCACTGAAATTACTTCAGTACGATATCAATAAAATAGTAGACTGGCTATCTGGAAATCAAATATACATCCACATAAACAAAACTGTGTTAATATGTTTCAGAAATCCGCACAAGAATGTTGATCTTGCCCAGTCGGTTCTACTGCATGGTAGCAACTGTGCCAATTGCGAATGTTCGCCACTACCCTACTCGAGCAGTGTTAAATATCTTGGTCTATATCTTGATTCCAACATGAGTTGGTCTTCCCAAATTGACTATTTATTAAAACGACTCCGTGCTCTTTCTGTCCAGCTTTATCGTATAAAATACACTACACCTATAAACTTGCGTCAGACTGTATATAGATCTTTAGGAGAATCTATCCTTAGATACGACGTTTCAGCGTATGGTTCTTGTGCACCTTGTAAGATTAAGAAGGTAGATAGTTTCCTGTGCAGAATCTCCACTAATTTATTGTATGGCACTGCTCACGAGAAGTCCGACCATAACACCAGAATGGCTAAAGCAGGAGTTATTCCTCTGCATGACTTGTACTTACATGTGGTAGTTCTCAGAAATTACTTTTCAGCACAGTTTAAACAGCCAGATAAAAAACCAGAGTCACTTAGGCATATAGCGCGTTATAAAGTTCCCAGGGTTTACACACATTATGGTAAAAGGACACGACAGTTCTATATACCCTACCATTTTAATAAACTACCTGCTCAGGTGTTTGGTTGTGATTCGTTAACGGCTGTGAAATCTGGACTGCAAGCGTGGTTTGAAAGTTTCAAAGAAAGGAAATACTGAGTTGCTTTGTAATTTCTATCTTGTTTTTCAATTTGTGTTCCATTTATTAACTGCAGATTTTCTTTGCTTTACATAATTCTCAATCGCTAAATTTGTTGACTGAACTATATGTAATATTTCGACTTTGTGTTATTGCTTTTTTTTTCTTCTTTCTTCTTCTTTTTCTTCTTTATGGATTGTAAAGTGTGCACTTTCAGCGTTTTGTATTCACCGCATGCTGTTGTGACTGCCGTGGCCCGCCCACAAGCGCTTGCGCTTCTGCGGGCACACGCTATGTACTGTGTATATATATCTTGCAATAAAATTCCTGTATGTATGTATGTATGTATGTATGTATGTATGTATGTATGTATGTATGTATGTATGTATGTATGTATGTATGTATGTATGTATGTATGTATGTATGTATGTATGTATGTATGTATGTATGTATGTATGTATGTATGTATGTATGTATGTATGTATGTATGTATGTATGTATGTATGTATGTATGTATGTATGTATGTATGTATGTATGTATGTATGTATGTATGTATGTATGTATGTATGTATGTATGTATGTATGTATGTATGTATGTATGTATCTATGTATGTATGTATGTATGTATGTATGTATGTATGTATGTATGTATGTATGTATGTATGTATGTATGTATGTATGTATGTATGTATGTATGTATGTATGTATGTATGTATGTATGTATGTATGTATGTATGTATGTATGTATGTATGTATGTATGTATGTATGTATGTATGTATGTATGTATGTATGTATGTATGTATGTATGTATGTATGTATGTATGTATGTATGTATGTATGTATGTATGTATGTATGTATGTATGTATGTATGTATGTATGTATGTATGTATGTATGTATGTATGAGATGAGATTTACAAGCTCTCGCGAGCTCTTGTGGCTGTTTAATTTACTAGACGTTCCCGTCAGCTGATCAAAAAGAAAACCAAACGCGCTTTAGTTTGTGAATTTTCTCACAAGAGAAAAATAAAGCTATAAAATAAAAGCGATGTTTTTGGGGCTTAAGGGCCCAAGGGGAGTCGGCTGTGAGAGACACCGAAGCAGAGGGCTCCAGATCATTTCGACCACAAGGGTTTTTTCAACGAGCAATGATACTACAAAGTACATGGCTGCCATGCTTGCCGCCTAAATAGAAATGTGGCCGCCGAGGCTAGCAGCAAGTCCTGGTTACCCGACTCAGTAATCAAGCGCCTTGACCACTAAGCCACTGCGGCGTGGAAATAAGGAAAAAATTCAGCGGGCACTTTGACTGTCTAAAGTGCGTAGAGGCGAAAGCGTTTTCCGCACCATTTTGACTGCTTGTGTGGCACTGGTGGCGTCACATGTAATTGAGTACTAATTACTTAGTGATGACAAATAATAAATTAACAGTTAATTACCGATTAATTCCTGAATATTAATTAACTGGTAATTAATGACGCTTAAGCTTCGCCTTTAGGAGTGGAACGCAACAGAGTGTTGTGCTGCCAGGGAGTCCTCAGAACGCCACCACCCGTTCGGCGCGATGCGTTTCCCTTTGAACGCAACGCTTTTTGAGTAAAGGAAATGGCGCAGTAATTCTCTGTCATCTCGGTGAACGCCTGAACCGCACCGTAGAGGAAGGGAGGAAGTGGGAGTGAAAGAAGAAAGATAAAGATGGGCCGTAATGAAGAAAATGAAAATTGTATTTCAGGAAAGGAAATCCGCAGTAACGGTCTCACATATCTCGGTGGACACCCGTCAAAATTCAGGGGGAATTTTTTTGCCTAACTGAGTGCGGTCCCTGATGTGTGGTTAAGATGCTAAGCTTCGCCTCTAAGTGGAACGGTTGGTTTGGTTTATGGGGTTTAACGTCCCAAAGCGACTAAGGCTATGAGAGACGCCGTAGTGGAGGGCTCCGGAAATTTCGACCACCTGGGGTTCTTTAACGTGCACTGACATCGCACAGTACACGGGCCTCTAGAATTTCTCCTCCAAAGAAATTCTAGCCGCCGCGGCTGGGATCGAACCCGCGTGAGTGGAACGCGACCCCCACCCGAGAGGCATGGGAGTGGAACGCGACCCCCACCCGAGAGGCATGGGAGACTGCCCTCCTCAACTGCTCCACACTGGAGTCCCAAAGGGCTCTGGTCAAGCGGGCGCGAGACGGGGCCTCGTCGTGCGGTGTCCCGGACTAAGGAAACCGACCATGCAGCAGGGTTTTTTGACCCTCAAGCTCTCTTTGATTAAAGTTTTTCACCACCACCACCACCAGCGTCTTGCAACGCTGCCAGGGAGTCCACAGAACGTCATCGCCCATTCGGTTCTACGCCTCGCTCGTCAGTAAATTGGTTTTTGAGGAAAGGAAATCTATCTGTCTCGCTAATCTCGGTGGACACCTAAACCTCGCCGGAAGGGAAGGGAGGAGGATGGGAGTGAGCGAAGACACCGTATTCACTAGACGCGCCTTTGTTCATTCGAAACCATCGAGCTTGCATGGCGGAGTGGATAGCATGCTCGTCCCGCATCCCGAAGACGGGGTTCGATTCCCGAGCTCGACCAATTTCCTACTCGTTTTTATTTATTTATATGGCCTGACTAGAAAAGTTAATTAGTCTATTTGGGTATTTATGCAATTCACTAAGCTCAGTCCCACTTACTTGGAGCATCACTACATGATCCCTTCAATTGGTTGCATGGTTACTAGCCAAAGTGCAATTGGCCCCGTTTGAAATTCGCGCACTGTGACGTCACGACCGTTTCGACCAATTGAAAAGCGTGACATTTCTGTCGACAACTGCTGCTTACAACGATGAGACATTAAAGGCTTTCGCCTTAATAAATAAGTCAATGAATACAGCTTAGATTTTTTCTCAGCGCGTACTATAACCCATAGCTCCCCTGTGTCGCTGCTCCAATGCCGCAGTTGTGTACTTCACTCTGCAATAGTGAATTAATAGTCGGATAAGAGCCGTTTCTATACGGACCGAAGCCCGGCTCGGGTCCGCAGCTTTAAGCCCGAGCCCGGCCCGGGCCCGCAACTTCAGGCCTGGGCCCGGCCCAGGCCCGGCAAAACAGATCATGTCCCGGCCCGGCCCGGCCCGCGGGCCGGGCCGGGCCCGGGCTTTCGGGCCGGCCCGACCCCGTGCAGAGCACTATTTGTTTTTGTTTTTTGTTTCTTTTGCACTTTGTAAACCTTTCCCTCTCTGCCGACATCTATGTATTTATACTTGTGTGATCAGCAATAAACCCTCAGTTGTTAGTCAGCGCTGTGTCGTCCGTTTTCTTGTCTTTCGTGCTCGTCTTCGTTCGCGCTGTTTATTCAAGATGCTTAACCAACTAGCCCGCCAAAACGTGTTAACGCAAATTCCTCTGAATTTACGAAAGTTCCATGCCGTACAATGGATACAGCTTAGAAAGGGCTGAGCCGAACAACCCACTCTTGTGAATTATTGAGGTTTTTTAAAGCAACAAGCATCCTTCTTCCAGCAAATGACGCAAGTGGTCTGCCATCCAGTGGGATGGCAGCCCCTCTCGTGCCGCAGAAATGAAACACAACCGTGCGCCATCTGGAAAGCACAGCAGTCAGGTCAGGTCTTAAAAACAGATTAAGGGGTTGCCCAGAGTTTATCCAGCAGCTCAAGGTTGTGGGTGAGGAGTATCTGTCTACCCCACAGAGGAAAAAAGCAAGTAGTACCAGTCCTTGAAGCAACTACGCTGGCCACGGCAGCAGTGTCCATGCCAGCCAGCATCGCCAGCAGAGAGAGCTGCGCTTCAGTCTTCTCCTCCCACGGACCACCCGCCGAGCAGACCTGCACCAAGTACACACACTGGACGATGTGCACCTGCAACTCATGCTGCAGTCACCTGCACCCCGCCAAGAGCCCCGTAAAACGACGGCCCTTCAGAGCCGCAGAGTGGTGCCGTTGCTTGCCAGGCAGAGGGGCATGTACGTAGAGATGTGCTTCACTGCGATACAGCGAGGAGTCATGTGCTGCAGGGCAAAGGCCTCCCCTATGTCTCTCCAATTAACCCTGTCCTTCGCCAGCTGCAGCGACCATATCCCCGCAAACTTCTTAATCTCATCCACCCGCCTAACTTTCTGCCGCCCCCCTGCTATGCTTGCCTTCTCTTGGAATCCACTCCGTTACCCTTAAGGACCAGCGGTTGTCATGCCTTCGCATTACATGTCCTGCCTATTTCTTCCTCTTGATTTCGACTAGGACGTCAATAACCCGCGTTCGTTTCCTCACCCAGCCTTTACGTTTCTGCCCACGATGACACTGCCTTGCTGAGTCACTCAGGGAATGCACTGCAAAGCATGAACAGTGGTTTAGAGAGGCAAAGCAGCACTCACCTATGGTTTATGGGGTTTAATATCCCAAAGCCAATCAGGCTATGAGGAACGGCTGCGGAAATTTCGACCACCTGGTGCATGTTAAAGAGCCCCAGGCGGTCGAAATTTCAGGATGCCCTTCTCAACGGCGTCTCTCATAGCCTGAGTCGCTTTGGGACGTTAAACCCCATAAACCATAGGTGAGTGTTGTTTTGCCTCTCTAAACCACTGTTCATTCTTTGCAGTGCATCCCCTGAAATAGGCAGTGAATAGCACCGGAGAGACCGTGTCTCCCTACCTCCTCACCTTGCTTAACCAATGCTGACAATGAAAAATAAAAATGCGTAAAAACTCATAGTGCGAGGAAGACCAGACAAACATGGGAACACTCTTTGGCCCCAATTTTAGGCAGCACAAACACATTTAAAAATAGCTTCTTTCCCAGAACTGTATCCAAACGGAACGCCTTACGCTCTCATGGACACCTCAGATCAAAAAACTCCGCGAGAGGATCACTGCAGCATCGCAAGTGTTTAGGTTCATGGCGGGAACAAGGTGGGGTAGCAACTGCCGATCAATGCTTCTGCTTGAAAAAGCCTACGTTGAAGGAACTTGCGCTACTGTCTACCAGTGTTTCAAAGATTATCTACATCAAGCAATAAGTCTCTCGTTGCCGCACGGAACAACTGCCTGCGAATATGCCTTGGCCTCCCAAAGGGTTCCTCTGCATCGGGAACAGTAGCGGAGGCAGGATGTCTCCCACTAGAGGTGATTGCCGCCCAGGAAACTATGCGTACCCATCTCCGCCATGTTCTTCAAGGGAAGAAGCACTTCCTGCACCGTGTCCACCTAACTCACAGCAACTCTAGCTTTGGCCACGCAGTGCAGCTCCTGCCCATCCCTACTATTAATCAGCCACAGAAACTACTACCTCTGGCCTTTCCTCCATGGACACTCTCTCCTCTAAAGGTGAAGAAGTTTGTTCCAGGTGTGAATGCAAGGAGCCGCATGCCACAGGCAGCGCTTCTGCAAACTACTCTCGCCTACTTAACGGAGGAATATAGGCAGCACACCCATATCTTCACCGATGGTTCAACTACTAAAGAAACCTCTTCATGTGGCCTTTATGTGCCCTCAACAGGCCATGCCCTTTCTTACCGGCTGCAGCGGAGGACATCCTCTACGACAGCTGAGCTTCACGGCATTAAGGAAGCTGTTTCTTACATCCTGCGCCGAACCGCCGACCGTTGGGTTATCTTCACCGATTCGAAAGCATCTCTCCAGATCCTGGTCAACCTGCTGAAGAAAACGAATCACCAGCCAGTTTCCCTGGACATCGGATATCTACATCATTTAGCTATTGCCACAGGCCACTGCATAAAATTTCAGTGGGTACCTGCTCACTGTGGCATTCAGGCTAATGAAAAAGCAGATGAAGCGGCCCGTAAGGGCCATCAACATCGAAGATACATTTTTACGAAATCTGATGCGTCCCAGGTGGCCTAAATTTTTGCTTCCGAAGAAATGTATCGGCTTTGGAGTTTGCCGACATATCAGTACCAATTTCTTCACTCAATCGACCCACATCTTAGATCAAGACTCTCACCCAGAATTCCTCGACATCTGGAAACACTTTATCATCGACTTCGTCTTAATGCTGCATATACAAACGGCTTACGATACCGTTTTAGACACATGGACAGTCCGCACTGTGACAACTGTGCCGCGATAGAAACTGTGGAGCATATCTTGCTTGAGTGCCCTGCATATACTACCGAGCGTGCGTACTATGAACATTGCATGCAGAAGCTCTGCTCAGTGCCCCTTACAATGGACAAAGTTTTAGGTCCCTTAGCCTGCCTTAGGCAACAGAGACTTGCAATGACTTTTCTATTCACATATTTAAAAGACATTGGACATCTTGATAAGCTTTAAACTCACTTGCACGTCACCTTCATGCATTCTTCATGCAGTGAACTTCGTCAGCCCATTTGACGGACTATGCACTCCATCACTCCATAGGTTACATCAATTCTCGCCATTGCATCCTTAGTACACATTTCATGACCGCATTTTATCTTTTTTTTTTCACCTCTTCCACTCTGCTCTCCTTCTGTCTTTATCTCCCAAATTCCCCTCCCTACGCAGAGTAGCATGCCAGCGATTTTTAAACGCCGGCTAAATTCTCTGCTCTTCATTAAAGAGTCTCTCTCTCTCTCATCAAAGACATGAGAGCGCAAAACGGGGACACGGACGAGTAAGGGAACAGGACGAGCGCTGCACTTTCAACGGGATTTATTCAGGGAAGAACGTTTATATAGGCTTTGTCCTTATCCATGCTCTTGAACGCAGACATTCACCTCTCACAGATATGCATCAAGAAACAGTATTTCACTGCGCCGAAGAACAGCTGACGTGTCACTAATGCAACTGTCACCTCTCTTGTTGATATAGAAGGCTTCCACAAGCTCACGTTCTGTCCTATCTCGGCTTTTCAACAGCGTATCAGGCACGTATATGACGGTGCGTCTCTGTCGCTGACATGCGCGGTGCGAGCTGCCTGTTATCACTTGCGGGCTATATAATCGGCACGCTTCAATAAACGCACGTTCTTCTTGTTCTGGACATCATGCTGTTGCCACGTTCTTTCCAACACGGATACATGGTGTCAGAAGTGGCTAAGACGATCTAGCTACACCGATGGCGGACGAAGCATGGAACGGCTGGTCGCACCGGAACCGCTGCGTGTGGCAGGGAGTGTCTCGGCAACATGGAAGCGTTTCAAGCAGAAATTTGAGATTTTCCTGCAAGCGTCGGCAGTCAAGGACCAACCGAGAAGTGAGGCTTCGAAAGCTGCGCTCCTACTGAGCATCGCCGGTGACGAGGCACTCGATGTGTTCAACAATTTTAAGTTCGAGTCGGGCGAGAACAAGGATGACTACAGCACCTTGATACGAAAGTTCGACGCCTACTGCACAGAGGTGAGCAACGAGGTGCATGAGCGGTATCTTTTTCGCACGAGGAACCAAGCGGAAGGAGAGCCATTCGAAAACTTTTTACGTGACCTGAAGAAGCAAGCTTAAGTGTAACTTTGGGTCGTTACACGACTCAATGGTGAGAGACCAGATCGTCTTTGGTACCAACAGTCCTAGATTGCGGGAGAAGATGCTTCAAGAGAAAGGATTGACGTTAGCAAAAGCGGAGGAGATGTGCAAAATTGCAGAGTCAGTAGCGCAACAAAAAGAGGTGAGGCGTAAGGAAGAGAGTTGTGTGGATTTTGTTTCAAGGCGGCGCACAGAATTGCAGCATGCGCAGAGTAAAGAGCCCAAGTGCGACGGGGAGCAATGGCAGTGTAGAAAGTGTAATCGCAAGCACAAACCGAAGCAATGCCCAGCATTTGGTAAAAGGTGCTACGTGTGTGGTAGGTTTCACCACTTTGCTATCTGCTGTAGGAAGTCAAAAGAAGTGAGCGAAGTCGACACACTTCCGGAGAACGACTTTGACGTACTAGACGTAGGGATTAAAAGTGGCACGAATGAGTGGACTGCAAATGCTCAAGTCGGCGGTCAGGAAATTGCCTTCAAAATAGACACAGGGGCGCAAGCGAGCCTCTTACCGTTTTAAGTCTATCGAAAACTGCCATCAGCTGGAGCACTAACTCCGACGAGCACAGTACTACGGGCACATAACGGCGGCGTTATTACGTGCTTTGGGACAGTGTCGGAAACTGTACGCGTTGGAGGAAATTCCACACGGTGGTGAAGCTTTTCATTGTGAAAAACGGTCGTCAGCCTATACTCGGACTGGACGCCAGTGAAGCTTTGGGACTGGTTCAGCGTGCCGTGAATGTTATAAATACGCCTCCGACACATGGTTCTCTCAAGAATTGTAGGCACATTTTCGAAGGACTTGGTTGCTTGAAGCAGCCATATCACATGGTCCTGGAACCTGGAGCAGTACCGGTCGTGCAGCCAGCCTGCCGGGTGCCTTTGGCGCTGGAGGAGCCTCTCAAAAAGGAACTCGAAAGAATGGAACGAGCCAACATCATTGTGAAAGTGAATAAGCCTACTGACTGGGTAAGTCCACTGGTTGTCGTCAAGAAAAAAGATGGCGGTTTGCGAGTTTGTTTGGATCCCAGGCAGATCAATCGGTACATTAAGAGGCAGCATTTTCCCCTCCCGAGACGAGAAGACTTGGAAGCTAAGTTGGCGGGCGCGAAGTACTTCAGTTGCTGTTACGCTCGACTCCTTCCGCTAAAGCGCCGAAGCATCGGGACGGCCCCTTGGTGCCGTATGTGTTAAAGACGCGTAACGCCGGTCTACAAAGAATCTCCAGACATCTGGAAACTGTCAATAGACAGGACTTCGGAGAGGCGTCGGCGTGGCGGCCCCGGCACCCCGAAAGCAGGGAGCGGCGTCAACAAGGGGACCCCCTGGTGGTTTAGGGGGGGACATCCGCTGCACGGGAACGGCTCAACTCCCATTAGCGGTGCCGAACCCAAACGAAACGCAACGGCATGGTGTGTCGGCGGCTGTTCTGTGTTGTTTGTGGCCAGCGCGGGTGCTGGCGTGCTCGCGCTTCGGTAACGGATTCCGGTCTTCCTGGAACCTTTCGGCGCAAGTGCGACGCCGGCCCTCCGTCCCCGCGGCTCGCTGTGAAGTGCAGGTGTCAGACTCGTGTTTCGGCTGACGAATGGCTCGAACTCAACGGCTTGTCATCGTTGCTGCGAGGGATCGGCCGGACAGCATCTTCGAAGAAGTGGCGAGGGTGAACTGGGGGACGTCCTTGTGGGCGGACCACTACGAATGGACACGTGACCCAGTTCACAGTGATTGGACGCATTTTTGATTAACCGAATTCCCCAACTAGGGACCTGGGGACAGGACACCCTATTTAAGCCGCTGTTCGGCATGGAAAGGGGCTTTTTTTTCTTCAACCTTGTAACCTTGTCTACCTACTTTCCTTCTTGTCTCACCTTTAATCATGTATTAAACCTTTATATTTTACCTGTTACCTTGTCTGGGAAGTTCGTTCTATGTGCCGGCAGAGAGATGGAAATTGTGGTTATGGTACAGGGAACACAATTGTTGCTATTCGTCAACTGAAGATATGCATTTTATAATATCCGAGAGGTGCAGGAACTTCAGGACACTAGTGCAAGGGCTACAATCGCAGCACTCAGCGCTATCTTCGCAAGATATAGCGTGCCACTAGAAGTGTGCACGGACCATGGTCCTCAATTTTCGAGCCACGAGTTTGCCGTGTTTGCACAAAACTATGACTTTACACATGTGACTTCGAGTCCCCATTACCCTCAGTCAAATGCTCTGGCTGAAAAAGGTGTGCAGGTGGTCAAACGCGTCTAGAAGAAAACCCAGGATTCCGGGGACGAAAAAAGGCGTCTTTTTTCAAGAACATATGCAGTGGGACATGCACGTCGACCATGTCGTAAGTAAATCAGCACGTGTAATAGGTATACTGTATCGCAACAGGCAGTTATTACCAATAAACACTAGACTTGTCATCTATCATTCACTATTTCTTTCCCATATACAGTACTGCTTTTTGGTATGGGGTACAACGACGGCAACAAATATGTCAAAGCTAATAAAACTGCCAAATAGGCTGATTAAAATTATCTCTAATACTTCTTCCACTCACAGCACTGACGCTTTGTTTAAAAAGTTTCATTTAATAGCTTTATCAGTCCTATACAAATATCGCCTTTGCAAAACATTCAGAAGCCAACAAAAACAGGTATTGAACTCGTTATCACACATTGCTTCTTTAAGACCTAACAGTCATTATTATTCAACGCGCCATCCTGAATTTTGGTTTGTGCAACGTTCACGGACCAATTACGGCGTTGAAATGTTGTGCACAGTCATTCCAAGTATGTTGAATTCTTTCAGGAAAAAGGGAATCATCATAGAGAATCTGTCATTAAAAGCACTAAATTGTTTGTTTCTGTCATGTATCTCTCCACATCCATAAAATTATGCAAATCCTCCAACATGACAAATGTGGTGTGCATTTGCTATTACCTGCGTTTTTTTTTTCATTGCAAACTTTGTTTTTTCATTTTTTTACAATTTGACTATGGGCATTTGCTAATACCTATTTCTTATTTTTTGTAAACTGTTTTCTTTCTGTTTTACTGGTTGCAGTTGAACCATGTATTTGTTTCCCTCATTGGCATGTATATTAGTTGCTGATGCTCTGCTCTTGTATAGGGGATGGGAGCCTAGTCAAGCTGCATTATAGCGGCTTTTTCTCCCATCTCCTCATGTATGTGTATTACATGAAAATAAATCAATTCAATTTCTGGCAAGGCCTGCTGGCCTATCGATCAACACCACTCGAAGGCGGCCGATCCCCGGGAGAACTTTTGCAAGGGAGACGCCTGCGAGTCAACCTACCCGACTTTGAAGAAGTGCCGCGCAGCAAGGTAGAGCAGCATCGCCAGAAAACGCAGGGCAAACCGTTGCCGAAGCTTTCTCGAGGCGACGTGGTAAGGCTACGAGGAACTACAACGTGGGCCCGGAAGGCGAGGGTAGTAAGCGCTCCGGCTCCAAGGTCGTACCAGCTTCTAACGGAAGATGGACGAGTTCTGCGACGTAACCGGCGACATCTCGTAGAGACGCGAGAGCGGTATGCCGAGACGAGCAGTGACGACGGTGGCGACACAACTAGGCCAATCGACAACCCCCAGGTACCTGCCTCGCCTTCGTCGCCTGCTACCTGCCTCGCATCGCAGGCCTCGGGAGGGCCACAAAGGACTGCTGGGGAACCACCGTGCGCGGCCAATACAGCGGGAAGCTCGCTTCCGGGTGCCGTGCAGCCACCAGCATTAAGGAGATCGTAGCGGAACAGGAGGGCCCCGCAACGCCTTTGCTATGACGAGGAATTTAATCAGTGCGCTTAACTAACCCCTGTTGCTGCAACTGTTTTTGTTTGTTCCCGCGAAAAGATGTATCAGGCACGTATATGACGGTGCGTCTCTGTCGCTGACATGCGCGGTGCGAGCTGCCTGTTATCACTAGCGGGCTATATAATCGGCACGCTTCAATAAACGCACGTTCTTCTTGTTCTGGACATCTTGCTGTTGCCACGTTTTTTCCAACACGGATACAAACAGCACTTTGCAATCAGATAGTCGAGGCTTGCAGGCTAAACGCCTCTTTCGAGCAGGCTTGGCAGTGGTCTGGAAGGAAACAGGCGACTGCTGGCAAAGTTGGTTGGTTGGTTTGTGGGGTTTAACGCCCCAAAGCGACTAAGGCTATGAGAGACGCCGTAGTGGAGGGCTCCGGAAATTTCGACCACCTGGGGTTCTTTAACGTGCACTGACATCGCACAGGCTGGTAAAGTGGCACCTCGCTTAGCATCGATAGTGGTATTATGACTCAACGCAATTTATCACACAGTTACACATTCAAAATTAGAATAGAACCACAATTGCAATAGATTGGATAGAGAAACAGACTGAGAATTGACGTGGAATCAGAGATGGAATAGACTGGAAGGCGAAAAAAGAATGCCATTTCGTTCCTATCAATCCAATTGATCGCTCCCTATCTTTCTTTGTTTTCAGTGTTTTGCCCCCTTACAGCAAAGCACTGTAGTAACAGCCACTATGGCATGTGGCTGCCGCTGCAGTTAGCTCGTGTCGCGCAACGTTCTTAAATATACTTAGTTTGCAATCTGCCGCTGCGGAGCCAGGCACGACTTGTCCCTACGCAGTGAGGGGGCGCTGCGGTCGAAGCTTGCGCCACTCATGGTACAAACGGATTGGCAGCCTGCGCCCGCTTTTGGATCATACGCGTGTTTCTTTTGTTCGGTATGTGCTACTGTTTGTCAATGTCTGTGAGTTGTCAGCGCGTTGCCGAAGAAGTGGTTCGGACGCTCGGGTGAGGAACAAGCTCGGCCACCGCTTGTTCGTCGCTTTTGGTTAGCAAGTGCATGGTGCAAATGCAAGTATCCTGTGGCGCGGGAACTCACTGATTCATCCTGTGCTGCGATGTGCTGACGTACAGGTGCGGCCAGAATAATACGGAGCACGCGAAAGGCGGCCAAGCAAGCAAGCAAGCATGGACGGACGGACGGACGGACGGATGGATGGATCGATAGGAGCGCCCCCTTTGAAACGGGGTGGTGGCAATTGCCACCATGCTCAGCTTTTCTTTTTTTAATTTTTTTTTACTGTGTTGGTAATTCTCATTAATAATCGCCATCATCTTTACCTACAGTTTCATACAATTCTAACCTTATGCCACATCTCTGCTTTTCAGCCACCAATCCTCCAATCGCTTTTTGCTAACTTCCACTGCAGATTTGTTTATATGACCATTGTTATCTTTAAACCCTAGGGCCTCAGGAAGAGTGACTGCGCCTGCATCGACATCCGGATGGATACCATCACATTTGATTATGAGGTGTTCAATTGTTTCCACAGATCTACCACACACGGCACATGTGTCATCTTTTTCGTTAAATTTCTTTTTGTAGCTGCGCGTTCTAAGACACCCTGACCTAGCTTCAAAAAGTAGGGCACTGCCTCTTGAGTTATCATAGAAAAATTCTTTCCTGATCTGCCTTTTCCAGTATCGATATAGTTCTACACTATGTTTCTTTTCCAGTGAATTCATCCAATTTTTAACTTCTGCGTTTTTAACCTGTCGTTTAATGCTCTTTCTTTCTCCGTCCACATGACCTGCATACTTACTGGTTAGTTTTCTAGTTCTTTTCCGCCACTGTGAGTCAATGCTCTTTCTGTATAAATATTTATATACCTTATCTGCCCACCTGGTATCGTCCAATTTCCTCAGGCGTTCTTCTTATAGTATCTTACTCTTAGCTTCCCGTGCTTCGAACGATGCCCAGCCGATATCCCCTTGTACTGCCTCGTTTATGGTTTTGCCGTGGGCACCTAGTGTTAACCTTCCAACAGCTCTCTGATTTACATCTAATCTCGACTGAACTTCTGCCCTTTAGCACAGAACCGCATTGCCGAAAGTAAGTCCCGGCACCAATATTCCTTTCCAAATACCTCTTAGTACTTCATATTTGTTGTACCCCCATAATGCGCTATGTTTCATTATCCCGGCGTCTCTTCGTCCTTTTGCCCTAAGAGTCTGTTCATGCTTTTCCGTGTATATCTATCTACCCTTTGTTTAGCCATATCCCGAGATATTTGTATTCGGCCACTTTGGGTATTTCGTGGCCTTGTATTGTAAGCACCTGGTCAGTTGTATCGTTAAAAATCATCAGACCTGATTTAGTTGCGCTAAAACTGAATCCTAGAGCGTCTCCTTCGTCTCCAAAGCAATTAACCAAAGTTTGGAAATCTTCCTGGCTATCTGCTAACAGTACAATATCGTCCGCATACATTAAACCCGGGAGTCGCTGCTCAGCTACATTTCCGCCTAATCTGTACGACAGATTATAACCTAGATTACTTTCTTCTAGCCTTCTTTCCATATTTATCACGTAAAGCATGAACAGCAGCGGTGATAGAGGACAACCTTGCCTTAATCCTTTGTGCACCCCCACAGTTGTGGTACTCTTTTTCCCTTCCCATGTAATTTCAACTTCATTATCTTGGCAGATTTCCTCGGTAGATTTCCTTAGATGCAGAAACTGCATCTAAGCGCCCCCTATCAGCACAACAAAGACACCCCTGGCTATCCGCGCGCTGCGAGAGTGCCTGCCGCCGAGCCCCCTTCTTTGAGGCAAGCCTGCCGTTATCACTGTTCGAAAGATGCGAGCTGGTTCGGGCAACGCCGCCAGGTGCTGCCTTCATCCAGGCGCGCTCACTTCAGCCTCGGTGTCGCGCGCCGTCGACTAAACTGCAAAGCGGTGGCGGCGCGGACTGAAGGGCCGAGATAACACGTAATGCCAAAACGGCCGTCTTGCGCCCGTTTGCAGCGCCCGTTTGCGCCCGTTTGATGCGAGAAACGGGGCAACGAAGCGCATGGCGCTGCCAGCAGAGTATCAGTCGATCATAGAGCAAGGGATTGCATGCTATATGATGTGATGTTGATAGGCCTGCGGAAAAAGTGGGTCAGTGCTACCGGCGTCATCTCGCCGCGTCCAAATCAAGATAGTTCCTGTCGCCACTGCTAGGCAGCGCGCATAAGCACGTTTCCGCTGCTCCGCGACCCTTCCTGTGCTCCGTATTATTCTGGCCGCACCTGTACATCCAGCATGCCGACATGTTTTGTTCCCGGTTGTCACAGTGGGTGCAGGAGAAACAAAGGAAGCGGAACTCCTCCCCCCCCCCCCCCCCCCCCGCTTCAAAAATGGACTTTGCCGGCAGAGATAAGCTGGTTGGGAAGATGTGTACGTTGTCCACTTTCAGCCTTGGTGAAAACATACAGTCACATTATCAACGGCAACGTTGCAGAGATAGAGCGGGGGGAGATTTGCCAAGCGACCTGTTTGCTGTGCGCAAAAGACGGAAATAGCCGAATGAAAGGTAGAGCTGTCAGCCATTCTCCTGAAATGAACCCAGCGGAGCTTACGTCCAGGTTAGAGACCATCAGCCTTGCCGCAGTTATTGAGAACAGCGCGTCACTGCGGCTGCCAAAAAAACGGAGCCTTGTAATCTTGGAAGAGGAACAGATGCACCGTAAAGCCGTGTTTTGTTACGAGGAATGCAGGCAGGTGTTTACTCTGTCCTCAAGAGTGCAGTGATCAAAGAGGACTTGATGTACGTCCTTTCCGGCAACATGAAGCTTGTGCAGAAATCGCCTGTCGATGTCCCAGTCTGCTCACTTGAAGAAGTACGTACGAGTAATTTCGCAAATCGTCCGCCTCATGCTGTCGGCAGTCCGCAGCACGGCGGTCAGTTCACTGCTCGATTTGTACATTTCTACTTGATGCGCAAATACTGTTTTGCTGAACCAGTCAGAATGATTGTACGGTGCGTGCAAAAAAGAAGTCAAAGCTTATTTAAGAGACATGTTAATAAACTGCATCATTTGCTTTGTTGAACAGAGCCGTATTTCATGTCGAACGTCGGTGCAGATCACTAAGGTTAATGCATCCTCCACGCTCCCTTCAGAGAGATAATGGTCAGGTTTTTGTAGAACTGAAGCGTAAACCACATTGAACAAAACGGACACAGGTAAACATTTCCGCTCTGAACCCATGTATGCAGATGAGATGGCTGCAACAAAAAGCGCACTTACAGAACGAAAGCTACAATGTATGAATGTACACATGCACTGATTGCCGCTAAAGCAGCGTTAAAACAGTTTCATCGATTATTAACAGTCAAATAGATCTGCAGAAAAATCAAAAGCAAACGCCCTGTGCATACTAACCCTCGTAGAGCCAGTGCAACCTGCGGCTCGCTTGCAGACGCCGCCCACTGCATCGCTCAACCTTTGACCGCAGTAGCAGGAATAGCAGCGCGCCCCTTAAGGGCGGACCACCACAGAGTTTATAAACTAAGTATATTTAAAAATTTTGGTGTTGCTTGCCCCCCATGTTCAGCCCACTTGCATGTTTGCACATATGCAGTTGGTCGCTAAAGGTTATGTTCACTTGCGGGCACCACTGCGTGGGTAAATAAAAGGCACTGGGATGGTTGTATGCCCCCACTGCCATGTTGTCTTGCCCGGGTTATCGCAATTATGCAACTAGACTTGGCAATTTTATATCTAGTACCGAGGAAATCGTCGACCTATTAACTGAGAGAAATACAATGCAACTCTATCGGACATTTTTAATGATACCGGGGATGTATCAACCAGGTTTTACTGCCTTCGAAATTTGAGACACAGTAGCCAGGAAATTGTGTTATCCGGGAACTTATTAACTGGGCGAAAAATTACTGCAACCATGATAATCCGGGCCGGGAACATTTCCCGGCCAAGAGTGAAGAACAACACGCCAGCCGAGGGCATGCCACGCACTGACTAGCCCAGTCATGCTTGCCTTTTTAATTACCGACGCGTTGGCGCCCTCCAGTGATCAGTAACATCACATCCCTCCCACCCTAAGTTAAAAAACAACCAAACAATTATAAGGTGATTAAGTGTTACAATGGCAGCACTTGAGTTATGGGCAGTAGCGCTGTACAGGACGACGAACCCTGGTTCCCCGCCGGGGAGGCGGGGTGACAGGTGTTTAAAGAGGGGACGCTGTACCTTCTGAAGCCCTTGGCTGCCTTGGTTACTCAGTTAAAATCCTTGGACAGGAGATTTCAAAACTCGGATCTGACAAGTCAGGTGCCACAACATGCCCTGCCGGTTTGGATATGTCAGCACTGAGCTCAGGAACGTCAGGGTCCGTGACTGTGCTGGACGGTTGGTTATGCTCAATCTGGGGTGGCGGGTTTGCCTGCCGGAGATGATCATAATGGCGCGTCCAGTCTGCCAGTTAGATGTCCGATGAAAACGCTCCCTGAGCTGTGACTACAGCCGGCACCCATGCAGGCCCTAGCCGAAAGTTTCTGGCGAATACCTGATCCCCAGGCAGACCCTGAATCCGAAGTTTCGTTCGCTGGTCGCATCTGATCTTCTGCTTGAGCTTTTTTTGCTCTACGGTGGTCCTTAGATCCGGTCGGAGCAGATCCATTGCAGTCTTCATTTTTTGTCCCAGCAGTAGCTGTGCGAGACTGCATCCCGTGGCTTCATGTCGCGTCGATCGATAAGTCAGCAAGAAGCGTGCAATTTGTGCCGAAGGTCGACAGGACCAGCCTTCTGCAACTTCCGCTTTACGGTCTGAACGGCATGTTCTGCTGCGCCATTAGACGCTGGATGGTACAGCGGGGCCAGCAACCGTCTCACCCCATTCTTCTTCAAGAATGTTGCATACACGTCACTAACAACCGATGGACCATTGTCTAACACCACAATGTCGGCTAACCGCTGGTTCGCGAATATGACTCTCAAGCATATACTGATGGCTTCTGCACATGGCGAAGGAACTGGGAACACCTCAATCCATTTAGAAAATGCATCCACTGCAATAAAAAATAAGTGTTCCGGATTGGTCCAGTATAGTCCACATGAAGTCTTGACTAGGGCCTGTCCGGGACCGGCCAGGGCATGACGGGTATTGTCCATGACGCTCGCTGCTGCTCCTGGCACGTGGGGCACCCCTGGATGGCAGCAACGATATCTTCATCCATTGCAGGCCACCATACGTGGCTCCGCGCTACACCTTTGATCGTGAATATCCCTGGATGGCCCTCATGAAGCAGCCTCAAGACGTCGCCCTGGAGTGAAGCAGGACCAACACACGGTTGCCCCAGAGCAAGCAGGTCCTTTGCACTCTCATCTCAGAGAAGCCTGTCTCATATGGTTTCCAGCTGGTGGCCAGTCCACAAGGCTTCCCTCACTCGCGAAACCACTGGAGCTGGAGCAACAGCAGCTGACGCCACTGAAGACTGAATGAAGACGTCAGCAGGGCAGACCACGGGAAACTCTGTTGGGGGAAATGGCAGGCGACTCAGTCCGTCCGCATGTGCTATGTGGCTACCAGACCTGTAGCTTAGTGTACAGCGGTACCCAGACAACAGCACGGCCCATCGTAGCACGCTGGGAGAGCAGAACTTTGGGACAGGTATGTCAGATGCGAGCAAACGTAGTAGTGGCTTGTGGTCAGTGACGACTTCGAACGGTCGACCCCACAAGTACTGTCTGAACTTTGTGACCCCAAACACGAGCGCTAACGCTTCCTTGTCCAACTGGCTGTAGTTCCTTTCTGCAGCTGCCAGTCTTCGAGACGCAAAAGCAATGGGACGCTCTACCCCCCCCCCCCCCCCCCGACGTCTCGCTCTGTGCCAAGGCTCCTCCCAGCCCGTAAGGTGAGGCATCTGCGGTCGGCACAGTTGGCCTTGCAGGGTCAAAATATGCTAAAACTCCAGCGGACGTAAGCAGCTCTTTCCTTTTCGGAAACCTTGCTCCTCCAGCACCACCGGGCCCCTGCCCCCAGCAAGCGGTTCAGGGGGTGCAACGCACTAGACAGGTTTCGCATGAACCGTCTATAAAAGTTGATCAGGCCCAAGTAGCTTGGTGCTGCCAGCACGGCTTCGGTCTTGGTTGGGCTCGGTTCAGCACCGGCTGCACTGATGACGTGCTCCAGATACTCCACTTTAGGTACCAGGAACTCGCATTTAGAAAGCTTCAGCCACAGTCCGACTCTCCTCAGTCGCTCCTTGACCCGGCACACATTAGCCCCATGGTCGATGTCGTTGGAGCCGGTCACCAGTATATCGTCAAAGTATACCGTGACATGGTCAGATTGTGCAGAAGGTTCTCCATCTCGCGTTGAAATAAATCCGGGGCTGACGACACCCCAAACGGAAGTCGGGTGAACTGGCACAAGCCCTTCGGGGTGTTGATGGTGACAATTTTTTTCGTCTTCGCGCAGCTTAACGTGCTGGTACGCACCTCTCAGGTCGAGCTTTGTACACTTAGCGGTCCACGTTAGCCTTGAAAACAGCTCCTCGATGCGAGGGGCTGGGTACGACTCTAGCACCGTCACGGGGTTGACTGTCATCCTGAAGTCGCCGCACAATCGAACGCGGCCATTCCGCTTTACTACGGGAAACAATGGACGCGGCCAATTTGGACGTATTTACAGGGTGGATGACTCCCTCAAGCTCCATCCTCTGCAACTCCTCGGCAACTCTGTCCCGTAGTGCGAACGCCACGACCCGCAGCTTAAAAATCTTGGTTTAGCACCCTCCTGAACGGTAATCTGGGCGGTCACGCCGTCAAGGGTGCCAAGTCCCTCCGAGAATACTTCATGGAATTGACTCACCACTTCTTCCACGGACGTCACCGCACTGACTCTTTCTGGCTTGCCGATTCCGAGCTGAAACTCTTTCATCCAACTTCTTCCGAACAGCGCTGGGCACGGGCCGTTCACGACAAAGAAAGGCAGCACACAGTCGCTCTCGCCAAGCTCCATGGTTGCCACGAACTTGCCTACCACCGCCTTCGTGTCGCCAAAAAATCCTCTGAGCTGAACCTCTGACGTCTCTCCAGTATCGCTGAGGGAAACAGCTGCGCAAGATTCCTCTCGCTGATAGCTGACACACTGGCGCCGGTATGAAGCTCCATGTCCAAAGTCACCCCATTGATGGAAACTTCGACACGCATTGGCTCTGGCCCGGCCGCTTGAAGCATCCATAGGTCGCACGCTCCCTCCTCCTCCGGCCTGTATTCCGTCACGGCCAGCTCGTCGTCCAGGTTGTGGACAGGTTCCTGTCCATTCCGGAACCTCGTTTATTCAGTCTGTGACGTGCTTGACCGGCATACTCTGGCCAGATGTCCTCTCTGCTCACACTTGAAGCAAACGATGCTCACGTGTGGGCACTGGGGTGCCCAATCATTCCCCCCTGAGGGAAACAAGACCCACTTGCCTGCTGCTTAGTTTTCACATCATTCGCCGACTCCTCATATTGTACTGGCGTCGCTTGGGATATCTGAGTACGTAATGCACGGGAATCTTTCCGTGCAGCCTCGATGGCAATGACGGTATTCTTTGCGTTTTCAAACTCCAAGTCTGCCGTTTCCAGCAGCCGAGTCTGCATTGTGACATCGCTGATTCCGCTCACGATTTGGTCCCGCAGCATCCGCTCGCAAAACGATGCGAACATGCAGTCATCGGCAAGCTTCTTTAGTAATGCGATGAAGTCGCTGACTTTCCGTCCCCCCGGTGTCGAGCAAAAAGCTTGAAACTAGCCACACCTGCCAATACCTTTGGCGAGTAGTGCTTGTTCAGGGCGTCGAAAATTGCAGTCAGGGTAGTGTCGGCAGGCTTCGTAGGGGCTAGCAGGCCCCGCAGCAGCGAGTACTTTTTCCGATCGACAGCACGTCAGAAACACAGCAGTCTTCTTCGTCTCAGCGATGTCATTCGCTGCGAAGAACAGTTCCACCCGTTCACGATGCTCGGTCCACTCCGATGTACCCGCATCGAATGGTTACACCTTCCCGATAACAGACATGGCCCATACAGGGGCCGGATAACGCCGACGCGAGCGTGGTTTATCGGTCGTCGTCAGTTGTGATAATCCGGGCCGGGATCATTTCCCGGCCAAGAGTGGAGAACAGCAGGCCAGTCGTGGGCATACCACGCAGTGACTGTCCCAGTCATATGTGCCTTTTTATTTACCGACGCTGTGGCGCCCTCCAATGATCATTAACATCATAGCTACTCAATGGAACATTTTTAATGCCCACAATTTTGAGGGTATTAAATTGGGAAATCGAATTCATCAGGAAAATATTGTTTTACTGTACTTGAAATTTTGCACAATTCCCAAGTAATATTTGCCTTTCGATTCAACTTGCATGCAAGGTTCTGTCACACTAGACTGCCTCACACCAGTTTCTTAACATATTGCCGTCTAAAAGGAACAGCAGGGCTCCCACAAATCTCTCATTTTAGCGCAGACTCCCCCGTCGCATGCAAATATGGCACTTGTACAAGCATAATGTGATATCTGGAAGATCCTCCTCAGAGCCATGCATTGCAAGGGCACTCACAGCATCCACCACCTCTTCCACGGCTGAGCGGACCAGGCTGGGAGCCTCGGGGCTTCCCGACAGGGACAGTAGGGTCAAGGCACAGCACACACCTGCACATACCAGAAGAGTTTTCGCCGGACGTTAGATTTCAGATTAGTACTACATTTTGACAGTTCCCTATGTTCAGTTTTTCTAGCATTATACGCCATGTTTCCTGATCATTCCGTGACATGTCAAGAAATAGCATACCTTGTTTCCTAATGCTGAGCGAGTGATCTCGCAGGAGTTTATATTAATACGTGGCGTATGAGAACCAGGCGGACATCATTGCCCGGTGTCCACGAATATATATATTTTAGGCCCACTTCGCCAGGTGAAAAACCAGACTTTGTGCCGAATCTCTTCTGCCCGCGCGCACGCGCAAGTTGTCGCTAGTCTTCGCCTTTTCGGCCGGACCATCGTAGCAATCGCGTGGTAAGTCGCTACAGGGCTCCCCGTCTAGCGAGGAAGCCGTGAGAAGTTGTAAACAGGGCGAAATGCACCGGCCCGGTCAGGAAGAGATGCGGCAGCATAACTATATGAGTCTTCAGCGTCGAAGTAAGCAGGCTTCAGGTGATCAACGGAGATATTGTCCTCCCAGCCATTGAGAAGCAGCAGAAAGTACTTGCTGTGCCGCTTGAAGGCCTTGAACGGGCCGGCGTAAGGGGAACGTAAGGGAGGACGCACGGCGTCGTTTCGCACAAAGACGTGCGTGCAGCTCTGAAGGTCGGGGTTCACGTACACACGACGAGTAGACTGTCTTGGACGAGGAGGAACGATGTCACGCATAGCGCTGCGTAGACGGCAGGCATAGTCCGAAATGTCAGTAGGAAGGGTTAGGGAGGGGTCGAAGAATTCACCTGGGACGCGAAGAGTGGTACCGAACGTACGCTCCGCGGCACTGGAGGACGAGTCACTGCGAAGTGTGGTCCGGATTCCAAGCATGACGAAAGGAAGGCGCTCAAGCCACGTTGTAGGGACAGAGAAAACATGAGTGAATGAGTGAAGCCTTCAGTTGTGGCGAAAACGTTCGATGACGTCATTTCATACCGGGTGGTAAGAGGTTGTTTCGATGTGGTTCACGCCGAGCAGCCGAGAGAGGTTAGAGAACAATGCGGAGTCAAACTGACGACCACTGTCAGTCATAATGGTGGAAGGTACACCACAGTGGCTAATCCAGAGAGTGAGTAGCGCTTAAGCTATCGGCTCCGCTGTGACGTCCTTGAGTAAACGGGTAAATCTGTCAACGCAGGTTAGCAGGTGTTGCAAACGCTCTGCCTCCACTGAGGCGAACGCCAAGAAGAAATGCCGTAAATGCAATGCCTTCACTATGGCGAACGCCCAGCGCATGCTCCTCACGCTTCCCCTCCTCATTCCTTCTTCCCCTCACCCTCGACCAGTCACGCTATATAAGCTGGCTGATCGGAACGCTCTTTCCATCCCTAGCGTCCGTTTGCGTTCCTTGGAAGCACGGCACGCGCAATGCGCGTACTAGCTTTGTAACAGTGGCGATGAGCTCAAAGCGAACCAACGACGAGAACCAACCTGAAACGACGTTCAAGACTGAGTTGCTGGACACAGCCATTTCGACCATGGCACAGCACCAGCTTCCCGAGTATGACGAACGCTGTGACAACTGGACGGCCTATCTGACGAAAGTTGAAGCCTACTTCGAAGCAACTGGAATCGAAGTTTCAATGAAGAAGAGGGCGTTGCTGATTTCTGCACTGAGCACACGCACAGTACAAGTACTTTCAGGGAAAGTTGCACCGAAGAAGCCTAATGCACTGAAGTACGAAGAAGTAATTGAAGTTCTAAGTGCGTATTTTGACCCCAAACGCCACGAAATAACGGAAAGCTTCAGCTTTTTCAACCGGCGTCAGTTGGAAGGTGAGTCTGTTCATACATTCATTGTTGAAATTCGCCAAATAGCGGATGGCTGCAACTTCGGAAGCATGCTCGATAGAATGGTTCGCGACAAGATAGTATGCGGCGGCAGGTCTAGTGCCCTGCAAAAGCATCTGCTGGCGAAAACAGACCTCACCCTGAAAGAAGCCGAAGCGATAGCGCTTATCTCTGAGGCAGCAGAAAAGGACGCTAACGCGATTTCTTCGAACTTGACGGCCGTAATGAAGATCAGCGCGCATCCTTGAGGGGCATCGCTTCGGGTCACCGGTTAAATCTGTCAATGCAGGTTAGCAGGTGTTGTAAACGCTCTGCCTTCACTGTGGCGAACGCCAAGAAGAAATGTCGCAAACGCGACGACTTCACCTCACCCTCGCCCGGTCACGCTATATAAGCTGGCTGATCGGGACGAATAAACGCTCGTTCCATGCCGAGTGTCCGTCTGTGTTCCATGGAAGCACGGCACGCGCAATGCTGCGCGTACTAGCTTTGTAACTGCAGGCATCGACGCTCTGGCAGGGAGGAAGAGGACCGACATTATCAACGTGGAGATGGCTGAAGCGGGCGTCCGGGGACGGGAATTCGCCCACAGGACTCGTAGTATGGCGATGGACGCTTTAGCTTGCTGACAGCGGAGGCAAGCGCGCGACCAGCGACGAACGTCTACATTGATGCTGGGCCAAACGTAGCGAGATGTGACGAGCCGCTGAGTCGCGCGAATTCCAGGATGAGCTAAGGACTTAAGAGCACCAAAGACGGCCCGGCGGTATATGCGAGGCACGTAGGGACGAGGACGGTGAGTCGACGTACGGCTAACGAGGGACGCGGCGCAGTCAGGGAGAAAGGTGTCTTCGGACATGAGAGTGTATGCTGCGTGTGCAAAGCATTCGGAGCTCGTCATCGGTACTCTGGACGGCAGCCATGGCTGTGAAGTCGATGACTGGTCGGCAGTGCGCCGTCGCATGGATTGCGGCACGCGAAGGTGTGTCGGCGACAGCGTTCGTCTTGCGGCTGACATGACGAATGTCGCTGGTGTATTCAGAAAAAACTCAAGGGGGCGCTTTGTGGACCTACAGCGCGGAGAGGCGAAAGCCTTAAGCGCGGTGTTGCTGCTAGTGTCACTGATGTGTGGTTACGATGTTAAGCTTCGCCTCCAAGTGTGGAACGCGATAGCGTCTTGCAACGCTGCCAGGCAGTCTAAATGACGCCATCGCCCGTTCGTCTCTTCGTCTTGCTTGTCGGTAAATGAGTTTTTGAGGAAAGGAAATGTATCTGTCTCACATATGTCGGTGGACACCTGAACCTCGCCTTAAGGGAAGGGAGGAAGATGGGAGTGAACGAAGACACCGTATTCATTAGACGCGCCTTTGTTCATTCCAAACCATCGAGCTGGCATGGCGGAGTGGTTACCGTGCTCGTCTCGCACTCCGGAGACCCTGGTTCGATTCCCGAACTCGACGAAATTCCTTCTCGGTTTTATTTATTTATCTGGTCTGACTAGAAAGCTTAATTAGGCTAATTGGTTAATTAAGAAATGAACTAAACTCAGTCCCACGTAGTTTGAGCATCACTATACGATTCCTTTAATTGGTTGCATGGTTACTAGCCAAAGTACAATAGGCCTCGTTTGAAACTCGCGCACTGTGACGTCACGACCATTTCGACCAATTGAAAAGCGTGACATTTTTGTCGAGAACTCCTGCTCACAACGATGAGGCATTAAAGGCTTCCGCCTTAATATAGGCAAGCTGCCTTATTTCGCGGGGATCATAAGAATTGCCACCAGAGGCCAGCGCGGACGTTAGGGGTTTGTGGTCAGTTAGCATGTGAAATGGGCGGCCCTCGAGGAGGAGGCGAAAGTGCTTGATGGCCCACTAAATGGCCAGCAGTTCACGGCCAAAGGTGCTGTAGTGACGCACGGGGGAAGCAAGTTTCTTTGAAAAGAAGGCGATGGGTTGCCATGTATCAGCAACTAACTGCTGCAACGCCGCCCCGAAAGCGATGTCTGATGCGTCAACCATGCCGGATATTTGGACGCCACATGTCGGATGTACGAGGAGCGTCGCACCGGCAATTTCTTCTTTGCTTTGAAAAGCGCGGTCAGCCGTGTCGGCCCAGACAACAACGGTGTTCGGTGCCTTGGGGCCTGAGAGGAGGCCGTGGAGAGGCTGCAGTATGCTAGCACAGCGAGTGATGAATCGGCGGTGATAATTAGCGAGGCCAAGAAATCCGCGCAGTTGCCTGATGGTGGACGGCTGAGGAAACTCACGGATGGCTGTGACACGGGTAGGGAGCGGGCGAATGCCTTTGGCATTTACGCGATGACCGAGGAAATCGAACTCCGCGACACCGAACTCGCTCTTGGGACCATTAACCACAAGGCCGAAGTTGCTGAGGCATGCGAGCATTTGCCGTAGGTGGAGCTTGTGAGCCTCGGCGGTGGGGCTGAAGACGAGGATGTCGTCGAAGTAGGGAAAGCAGCATGTGAGACCTCACAATGCCTGTTCGACAAAACGTTGAAAGGTCTGGGCGGCATTGCGGAATACTCGAACAGTCCGAAGGTTGTTACAATGGCGGTCTTCGGAATATCCGAGGGTTCCATAGGAATCTGGTGGTATGCTTTCACCAGGTCGACCTTGCTCAAGAGAGTGCAGCCGTGCAGTGCCGACGTAAAATCCTGGATGTGAGGATGGGGTAACGGTCTAGTACAATGGCCTTGTTTAAAGCATGGTATTCACCGCACGGTCGCCAGTCACCGTTCTTTTTTTTGGGGGGGCACCATGTGAAGTAGCGAGGCCCAATATTCGAGGAGGGACGAATGAAGACCAGGTCCAGCATGTGCTCGAACTCCTTTTTGGCGACGGCCAGACGATCCCGAGCAAACACGGGAGGGCCCATCGTGACCATTAGGTGTGTCACGCTGTGGATGACTGATGAGTGGAGTGAGGGTGGTCGAAAAACGTCCGGAAATTCAGTAACGACGCCTGACCAAGGGTCGGAAACGGAGGCGTGCGCCTGGAGAAGCCGGAGCGGTGGAGCTCTACAGGAAACGCCTTGGATAGCTAAGCTCTTCTTGGAGTCCAAGGTGCGGCAATGCTGCATGTCGACGACGAACTTGTAGTGCCACAGAAAGTCGGCTCGGATTATTGCCTGGCGCACGTCCGGGATGGCAAACACCCAGCGAAAGATGCGTTTGAGACCGATGTCGAGAGTCACCAACTTTTGATGATAGGTACGTATGGTCGATCCATTAACAGCGGTGAGCGGAGGCGAAGCAGTAGGACGGCGGCCCTCGGCCAGTGTAGGATGAAGGACACAGAGCTCGGCTTCCAGTGTCGATGAGGTAACGAATCTTGGTGCTACGGTCAGTGACATAGAAGAGGAGACTTCATCTTGGGCCGAGAACACCGGTCGCCGTCAGCGTGCCGCCCGACCGTTTCCCGCGTAGGGCTGGCGGCATTGCCGTGCACGAGAACCGTAGCGACGGTGGTACCAGCAAATCGCAGCTGAAGGGGCAGAACGGCGGCTGGCATGACTGGGGCTGGAATGATGATGTTGCGAAGAACGCGTCCGGCGTCTGCGGACAGAAGCAACATTAGCTGTAAGCTGCGCGACTGGCTGGGTGAGCTCCGCGTTGACATCGAGGAGCCGGCAATGGAGATTGCCAGCAGCCGCACTGGCGGTCAGAGAGTCGGTGGGATGATGCATTGTAGCCACGGAGGGAAAACCGACTTGCATGATCTTGTCGGCTAGGTGAGCCAGGGAGTCCAAAGTCGTGGATGCAGACGCAGTCACCAGCATGCGCACCTGCTGTGGAAGGCGCTGCAGGAAAAGTTCTCGCAGAAGGGCGCTGTCGGCATGTGTATCCAGGTCTCCAGCCAATGCGCGCATGTGACGCAGTAAGTCTGTAGGTTTGCGGTCACCGAGCTCCTCGTAGGCAGCAAGGTGCTGCAATTGACGTTGTTCTGTGTCGGTGGTGCGCTGGATGAGCGTAGCCTTTAGATGGTCGTAAGGTCGCTCGGCGGGGGGAGAGCGTAGAACGTCACTGACAACGGTAGCAGTAGTAGGCGTGAGCGCTCCGACGACATGGACGTACATGGTCAACTGCGAACTGACGCGGTGACGACAGAACATTGATTCTATCGCAATGAATCAAACCTCGGTGTCCGGAGTGCAGAATTCGTGAAGCTTGAGGGCATATACCGCCGAGTCAGGAAGGAGTGGCTAGGTTGGCGAAGAAGGCGGCGCATCGGGGGCGAATCCGAGGCCATGGCGCACACGGGGTAGAAAAGGCGAACAGGGCGGGGCTCGGGCTCCGAGCAGCGGGAGGCCTAGCAAAGCGGCTGAGGCAGAGGCCTGGCGGGAGCTGAGAGCGAAGGCACGAAGTCCGTAGTCGCCAATATGTGGCGTATGAGAACAAGGCAGACATCTTCGCCCGGTGTCCACAAATATATATATAGTTTAGGTCTTCTTTCGCATTCTTAAGAGACTAGTAGGATCTTTTTTTCTGTCGTTGTGCCCCACATTAAATGATAATACCTTATGTAGGACGAAAATAAGGCATAGTAAACAGCTAGCTCTGCGGACGTTGGAAAGACGTGACAATTTTGTTTGTTTATTTTAAAACAGCACAAAAAAAAGACAAGAACGCATGGAAGAGACACACACGCACACACACACAGCGCTCATGCGTACATCTCTTCCCTGTGTCAGTGCCTTTTTCGCACCGTTTTGAAATGGACTGCCAACAACTCGCGCAAGCTTGCACATCAGCTGATTTCGTTTCAGTATACCAGTTATCTAACATCTATTTCGTCATCGAACACAAAATTTCTATGAATAAAAGTTTGGAGGGAAAATTTTCTTTTGGCACCGAGGGGTGCGAGTGCAGGGTCAACTTGTACACGGCAATATACCAAATACATAGCGCATTATCACCTTTGCAGAGTGCTTTACAACGTGCTCGCAAAAGCTCCGTATATTAAGCACCCCCTTTTTGAAGCCTCAATTTTAGGGAAAGAAGAACAGAATTCATGGGAGTATACACAGTAGTAATAATGCACTTAATGTTGCTAACAAATTGCAAGGCTGTTTTTATTGATTATTTCACACGGTCGTGACCAGCACACTATGTGCTTTCCTTTGCTATCACAGTCGCAGAATAACCGAGGTGGCACAGCTGACGCCTGTTATCATGCGCGCTTACCGTCACAAGCTGCTTTTCTGGCTTCCGGATCAGGCGTGTGGGCCATGAAGGCTGAGCAGAGAAGACGGGGGAAAAGAAATATTTCAAGCACTGCTGCACCTTGGTCTGACAAGAAGCAAGCATTTTTAGTCATCTGTCCTTTGCCAGCTGCGGCCACCGTATCCCCACAAACATCTTAATCTCATCATGTAAAAAATAGCGCACAGGGAACACACGGGACGGAAAGTAAACGACGCAGACAAGCGCTAACTCGCAACTGAGGTTTATTGCTGACGCGCGCAATATAAGGTAGTCACTTTAAAAACATAAAACAAAAACAACCACAAACAGTCCCTCCTGGAAAGACCAAGTCAGAGGAAAAAATTGAAATTGAAGCATCAGGCGCCACTCATCGCTGTGGAAGATCAGTTAAAAAACCATTATCAAAAAAGGAATTCAATGCAACGCTGAGGCTAAAAAATCGATTTCACAGTCTGCCAAGTTAACAGAGGGCTCACTGATACACGGATTCCGACATTTCCTAATATGGTATGCCTCCATTATCTCGCGTACACGCTGATCTCGATGTCTGAAAAGTATGACAGTACTAGAAAAAATCGGTTTACAAGTTTTCCCCTTCTGCTCTTCTTTTTTGCTACATTCCCGGCAATGCTCAGGAAGATTGCCATAATGATCTTTTAGGGAGTTACGGTGTTCACCAAGCCTAACGTTGAGGCATCGCCCCGTTTGTCCTACATAGACAGCTCCGCAGGACAACGGTAGTTTGTACACTACACCCAAGCTGCAGGGAACAAACGGGGCGCGGTGCCTAACGGTGCATCCGCGCTTTTTTCGCTTATCCGCGCTTTTTTCGCTTAGAAGGGGAAAACTTGTAAACCGATTTTTTCTAGTACTGTCATACTTTTCAGACATCGAGATCAGCGTGTACGCGAGATAATGGAGGCATACCATATTAGGAAATGTCGGAATCCGTGTATCAGTGAGCCCTCTGTTAACTTGGCAGACTGTGAAATCGATTTTTTAGCCTCAGCGTTGCATTGAATTCCTTTTTTGATAATGGTTTTTTAACTGATCTTCCACAGCGATGAGTGGCGCCTGATGCTTCAATTTCAATTTTTTCCTCTGACTTGGTCTTTCCAGGAGGGACTGTTTGTGGTTGTTTTTGTTTTATGTTTTTAAAGTGACTACCTTATATTGCGCGCGTCAGCAATAAACCTCAGTTGCGAGTTAGCGCTTGTCTGCGTCGTTTACTTTCCGTCCCGTGTGTTCCCTGTGCGCTATTTTTTACATCATGAACGTTATCCAACTTGCCCAACTTTCCGCTTTGCTTAATCTCATCCGCCCACCCACCTAACTTTCTGCCGCCCCCTGCTACGTTTGCCTTCTCTTGGAATCCACTCCGTTACCCTTAAGGATCAGCGCGGTTATCTCTGCCTTCTCATAACATGCCTGCCCATGCCCATTTCTGTTTCCTGATTTTGACTATGATGTCATTAACCCGCGTTTGTTCCCTCACCCATTCCGCCCTATTCTTGTCCCTTAACGCTACACCTATCATTTTAAGATAGATAGAAAGTACTTTTATTCATGTCAATTATCATGCAACATAAATCAGGCCTACCAAAGCCTCAAAGTCTTGAGTGGCAGCGCCTGGCAGACAGCGAACATTGGCAAAACAAAGGAGAATAGAGGCGTTGCAATGAACTTAGCAAAAAAAAGCTCAGCAACGCAGAGAAACAAATATACAACTATTACAACATCGAGAGAGATGACAGTAATTTGAAATTAAGACAGTAATATAGATTAAATAATTACGGGGCAGGAAGCAACGCGGAGACATAAAAGTTTTTATCAGTGTGTATTTAGTTTTCATGCGGAATGCACTAGGTGTCAAGCTATTGAAACAGGCAAGTACATGATAATGACGTGTACGCTTTCCATACCGTACCGCTTTCCGTAACGTGCAAGCCTTATTTGCCGCCTGTGCGTCCATGCATGTGTGTATGCGCACGTGTAGGTGTGTGGCGACACTCGACGGCGCCTATTTAGAAAAGATGGCGTCCTCATGAAGCCTGGCCGTTAAATTATTAATTGGTCGCGCGAGGTTGGTACATGAATTGCACAAGTCCCACCAATGGCAGCACCTGCCATCGCAGGTGCTGCCGTGGCGTATCGCTCATCCGCTGCACCAGGAGTGGTATAAGGACTCCTAGGGATCTATAAACGTTAAGTAGAGAAAGATCAATTCTGAACACATGAGCATGGAAGAATATGAGCTGGAAGAAAAATTACCTTGGGCCCCTCCCAAAAGACATTCCTGGCTACGTGCTAGAGTTCAACCATTTTCGTTAGCCTCGACATCTCTGCCCCATGGGTGAGTACCGGTAAGATACAGCTGTTGTATACTTTCCTCTAGAGGGATATTGGTCAACAGCCTTTCATGATCTTAGAGAGCCTGCTCAAATGCGCCCCACTACAGCCCTCCACTCCTCGACCCCTTACGTCGAGTTCATCCTCTCCCGCTGCGATGTTATGCTGTGTGTTGCCTGTAGCTGAGAGTGGCGTTTGCAAATGCCTACTCTAATTAATCGCAACGGCAGACTCTACTGCGCGTGAAAACTGCGGGTGCGACTAGATAATTGATCACCTACTTTGTGACTGCTCTAGGTTCGAGCTTGAGCATGTCGTCCTGGCTGCAGCGCTCCGCCACTTAGATCCTCGTCCCCTTACCAAAGCCAAGATTCTGGGTCCTTGGACTAAACGTTCATCTCAGAAGAGAGCTGTGAAGGCGCTTTTCAAGCTCTTTACGGACACAGGATTGAGTTCGAGGTTTTAAAGTTTCAGAGTGTGCCCTGTGTGCCAGAGATGTCCTACAGACACGTCAAGAAGTAATGCACCTTTTCTCTCGCTCCTTTCTATCTCTCCCTCCGTTCCCCATTCCCAAGTGTAGGGCAGCATACGGGGCATCGCCTAGTTTATTTATTTATTTATCATCATACCCACAGCGCCATTGGCTGGCATTACAGTGGGGGGGTAGAAGAAAAAGTACACAAATGCCACCGCGTGCAGGTGGTTGCAAAAAAAAAGATAACAATGAGATAGAAAGAACACGGAATTATTATACACAAAAAAATGTCACAGCATGGAAGAAAATGAATCATTTGATAATATGGACACTACTTCCTCAGGCAGCTTGTTCCATTCAGAAACCGTTTTGGGGAAAAAAGACATTTTAAAAAGGTCAGTCCGGCACCTGTATTCTTTAACTTTAAGTGAATGATCTCTTCGTAAAGACACGTAATCAGGGTTGGCTATATATTTGGTTCTGTCTATTCCAGTTCTAGAATGAAATATATTATGAAATAATTTTAAACGCAGTACTTTCCTACGTTTTTGAAGTGAGTCCCAACCCAAAGATTTTTTCGCGCTCGTTACACTAAAATATCGCCCATAGTTATTGAAAACAAAACGAACGGCCAAATTCTGAACTCTTTCTAGCTTTTGAACGTCAAGCAAGGTTTTCGGATCCCAGACTGTGCAAGCATACTCAAGTATGCTTCTAACGTTTGAATTATACAGCAGTTCTTTAGTCTTTAAAGGGAAAAATTTAGCGTTACGTCGCAGGAAACCTAAAACACGACAGGCTTTGGCAGTAACGAAATGCACGTGACGATGCCAAGACATTGAACTTGTTAAATATACACCAAGATATTTAAATTCCAACACTAAAAGCAGTCTGCTATTATTTATGTTATAAGTGAAAATATGGGGAACCTTCTTTTTAGTGAAACACATATGTACAGATTTTTGTAAGTTAATATGCATTCTCCAGTTCTCACACCACTGGGCCACTTTACACAAATCCTGTTGTAATGCATCGCAGTCACTTTGATCGTTAATAATTCTATACAATACACAATCGTCCGCAAAAAGACGCATGTATGAAGAAATACCTGAAAAGATGTCATTCATGTAAATTATGAACAGCAATGGGCCCAAGACGGATCCCTGAGGCACCCCTGATGTTACAGCCACCTCATGCGATTGTTTCCCGTTGACAACAACACATTGACGCCTAACGCTCAAATATTCCTTTATCCACCTAATAACGTTCTCATTTATGTTGTACCAGTATAATGTTTGTATTAATAAGGAATGTGATACAACGTCAAAGGCCTTCTTAAAATCTAGAAAAATACAGTCAACAGAATATCCCTTATCTAAAGCACTTGACAGGTCGTGTACAAATTCGGTAAGCTGGGTGACACACGAGTAACCACTGCGAAAGCCATGCTGATTAGTATTTAATAATGAATGTATACTAAGATGATTCATAATACTAGTATAAAACACATGCTCTAAAACTTTGCATAATACACTGGTCAAGGACACTGGTCGATAATTTGAAACAACATTCCTAGGTCCCGATTTATGTATAGGTACAACATTAGCAAGCCTCCATTCATCAGGTAAGGAGCCTTCCTGTAATGACTTTGTGAAAAGAATTTGAAGGTACCTTGAGTTAACCTCTCTGCCTTTCCGTCCATCATTCTCTCTCTCTTACCAGTTCCAGCACCTTCCAACCAGTTGCAAATGGTGGTTCCCTTCCAAGACTGTTAAACATTACTTAGTTTTGTGCAGTTAATACATTCAAGAAATTATCACAGCTGTAAAGTTCTACCTCAGGCCTCTAGGACAAAATTTTTCGAAAATTCTCTGGTTGGTTGGTTTATGGGGTTTAACGTCCCAAAGCGACTAAGGCTATGAGAGACGCCGTAGTGGAGGGCTCAGGAAATTTCGACCACCTGGGGTTCCTTAACGTGCACTGACATCGCACAGTACACGGGCCTCGAATTTCTCCTCTAAAGAAATTCAGCCGCCGCGGCCGGGATCGAAGCCGCGTCTTTCGGGCCAGCAGCCGAGCACCATAGCCACTGAGCCACCGCGGCGGCCGAAAATTCTCTCTTTGCTCGGACCATTGAAGGTTGCAATGGCTTGACTGCGGATGTAGGGTGCCGTAACTCCATATATGAATTGTACACAGCTGTTTGCTCCCCACAGCAATGACCCTGGTGCTGCGGATTCTTCTTGAATAGAGAATAAAGAATTTTTAGGCCCACCGTTCTGCTTTCCCTGTCTAAGTCATTGATCATGCTTTGCAATTCATCCCGTGAGTGACTAAGCAAGGCAATATCATCCGCAAATCCCAGATTACTAAGGTATTCTCCACTACTTTTATCGCCAATTCTTCCCAACCGGAATCCTTTCTGGTTAACATCCCTGCCTTTCCCTCTCTCTCTCTCTCTTCCCAATCCAGGATTCTGAATATCTCCTGTAAAGAGGGTGTGAACAGCATAGGCGATTGGCGAGATCGTGTCTCCCTGTCTAACATATTTCATAATAAAGCAAACAAGGGAAGGGGAATGAGGGGCTCGTTATAAATATGAAAGAAGCCAACAGCCACACAAACCAAGGGGCACAGGGGATTTTTAATTTTTCTATTTTATTTTTTTATTTTGTGGTGTTGATCAATTTAGATATTACTGAACATGTTGTCGCTTAAAGCTAATTGATTAGAAAAGCAGAAGAAAAAACAACCACTGCCGCCGGTGGGATCCGAACCCACGACCTCCGAATTACGCGTCCGGTGCTCTACCTCTGAGCTACGGCGACGGCTGTCAAATCTTCTGCTTTCGGGGGTATTTATGTTTTACAAGTAACCTAACCTTGAGAGTGTTCATCAGCGCCACCCACGTTCATAAGCGGCGGACGTAGAACGTCCTGAGTTACCGCAGGTATGAATGACGTAGAACGTCATCGAACGGAGAGGGTGGAAGCTGCGTGGAACCCTCTTATGCTTCCTATGGTGTCAAGGCTGCCAGAACCGAGGCCCTCACTAAGCAATTAAGCAAACAAGGGAAGGGGAATGAGGGGCTCGTTATAAATATGAAAGAAGCCAACAGCCACAGAAACCAAGGGGCACAGGGGATTTTGTGGTGTTGATCAATTTAGATATTACTGAACATGTTGTCGCTTAAAGCTAATTGATTAGAAAAGCAGAAGAAAAAACAACCACTGCCGCCGGTGGGATCCGAACCCACGACCTCCGAATTACGCGTCCGGTGCTCTACCTCTAAGCTACGGCGACGGCTGTCAAATCTTCTGCTTTCTAGGGTATTTATGTTTTACAAGTAACCAGGACGTTCTACGTCCGCCGCTTAAGAACGTGGGTGGCGCTGATGAACACTCTCAAGGTTAGGTTACTTGTAAAACATAAATACCCCCGAAAGCAGAAGATTTGACAGCCATCGCCGTAGCTCAGAGGTAGAGCACCGGACGCGTAATTCGGAGGTCGTGGGTTCGGATCCCACCGGCGGCAGTGGTTGTTTTTTCTTCTGCTTTTCTAATCAATTAGCTTTAAGCGACAACATGTTCAGTAATATCTAAATTGATCAACACCACAAAATAAAAAATAAAATAGAAAAATTAAAAATCTTCTGTGCCCCTTGGTTTCTGTGGCTGTTGGCTTCTTTCATATTTATAACGAGCCCCTCATTCCCCTTCCCTTGTTTGCTTAATTGCTTAGTGAGGGCCTCGGTTCTGGCAGCCTTGACACCATAGGAAGCATAAGAGGGTTCTCACGCAGCTTCCACCCTCTCCGTTCGATGACGTTCTACGTCATCCTGCGGTAACTCAGGACGTTCTACGTCCGCCGCTTATGAACGTGGGTGGCGCTGATGAACACTCTCAAGGTTAGGTTACTTGTAAAACATAAATCCCCCCGAAAGCAGAAGATTTGACAGCCGTCGCCGTAGCTCAGAGGTAGAGCACCGGACGCGTAATTCGGAGGTCGTGGGTTCGGATCCCACCGGCGGCAGTGGTTGTTTTTTCTTCTGCTTTTCTAATCAATTAGCTTTAAGCGACAACATGTTCAGTAATATCTAAATTGATCAACACCACAAAATAAAAAATAAAATAGAAAAATTAAAAATCCCCTGTGCCCCTTGGTTTCTGTGGCTGTTGGCTTCTTTCATATTTCATAATAGGAATTTTATTCTTGTCTCTATGGTGCACTACGATAGCTATGCAGCCATTGTAACTATCTTCACAGAGGACAACAGAGCAAGGTATGGAATCAAAAGAAAAATGATTCCTGTAATATTAAGAGACAGGAAGACAGCAGAGTGGGTGAGGGAACAAATGTGAGTTCGTGATATCCCAGTCGAAATCAAGAGGAAGGAATGGGCTTGGGCAGGGCATGTAATGCGAAGGCGAGATAACCGCCGGTCCTTAAGGGAAACGGAGTGGATTCCAAGCTAGGGCAAGCATCGAAGGGGGCAGCACAAAGTTACGTGGGCAGATGAGATTAAGAAGTTTGCAGGGATACGATGGCCACAGCTGGCAAAGGGCAGGGTTAATGGGGAGAGTGTGAGAGGTCTTTGACCTGCAGTGGGCGTAGTCAGGCTCCTGTTCCTACTGCTGCCCTGCGCCCTGCCGCCACCGCCCTGCTGCCCTGTTACCACCGCCCTGCGACCGCCACCCTGCTGCCCTGTCACCCTAATTCCCTGCCACCGCCATCCTGCTGCCCTGCCTCCACTGCCCTGCCGCCGCCACCCTGCTGCCCTGTCGCCCTGCAATAGTCACCCTGTTGCCCTGTCGGCCTGCTGCCATCACCCTGCCGCCGCCACCCTGCCTCCATGCTGCCACTCTGCTGCCCTGTCGCCCTGCCGCCGCCATGGTGGCAGCGGCGGCAGAGCGAGGACGCCCCCCTAATCTGCTCTTGCTTCGCCTCCCAGGCCGGAATTCAAGCCTTCTCAAGCAAGAATCGCGCAATCCTGCGTGGTCTGTTTTCAAGACTGACGTCACACCTGCGTACCCTTGCTGTGCTTCTGGTGGCTGTAATTCGCGAACGAGGCATTTTGGTGGCAGCGGCGGCAGAGCGAGGAGGCCCCCCTAATCTGCTCTTGCTTCGCCTTCCAAGTTGGTGCTGGCTAAAATTTTTTGGTTTATTTTGTCTGCCGTATTTCCTTCCCGCACTGCCACCGCTGCTGCCACACTGCTTGTGTTCTTTGTTCGTTTTTATGCTGCGCCGAAATGTCTTCTGTATGCCCATCTTGTGACGAAGCCATACCAGCGGATGACCCTGCTGTGCGCCGAATGTAAGTGGAGCTATCACCTTGGTACTTGCTCGGGCTGGTCGGAGGCGACTTTTAGATCTAAAGGTGAAGCAGGTCGCAAATCGTGGCGTTGTGTGCCTTGCCGCAACTCGAAGGTAAAACCTAGTGGGAAGGGTTCCGTTTATGTAGAACTAGCTGCAAGCCTCGCTGATATTGTTCAGAAGTTGGACGCGCTCGCGTGTTTGCCGTCTCATGTCGAGGAAGTAAGGGCATCCATAGAAATGATGTCAGCCTAATATGATGCCATCCTAGAGAAACAGGAACAACAAGACAAGGAAATAGGTAGCCTTAAAAAGCGCGTCCAGAAGCTAGAAGAGAAAAGCTGCGACAGCAGCACCGTTGACAAACTGAAACTGTCTGTAAATGAGCTAGAGCTATATAGCAGGAAGCACAACATTGAAGTTCACGGAATTCCCGTTTCCCCTGAAGAAGACTTGCTAGCTAAATTGAACGATGTCGCTGAAACGATCAAACTGCAAGAACTGAAATCGAGTGACATAGATAATGTTCACCGTCTCCCTGCTAAACCGGGGAAAGTACCCACGATTCTTGTACGTTTCTCACACCAAGCGCTTCGCGACAAGTGGCTCGCAGGCCGTATAGCTTTGAGAAGGGCCAACTCTTCTGTTTCCATATCGGAAAACCTGACGAAGTACAACAGAAACCTTCTGCAGTTGAGCCGGGACTGGGCAGCAGCAAACGGCTATCGCTTCGCGTGGCATGCCGGTGGTCGCGCACTTATTAGAAAGAAAGAAGGGGAGACTGCTATTCTCATTCGTAGCCCGGCGGATTTTGCTAAACTTGCGAACGCGTGATGTGAACACCACTTGGATGTTTGTTCAGTTATTTTTTGTTATATTTTTCAATGCTTCATTTTCTGCAAAGTCCAGTCTGTTCATCGGACCTGGCTTTCCATTGCAAAACTTCGCAGCAATGTTTCAACTCTGCTCATTTTAATCTGCGTTCAGGCAGAGGGAAGCAAGACGACATTGAGTGTTTTCTTGCTGAAGTGAAGTTGCCGATTCACGTTCTGTTGTTCACGGAAACATGGTTTTGTACTGAGGACGAGACATTTAGTATCCCAGCTTATAAGAGTTACTGTCTGAACCGCCAGGGTAAGCGAGGAGGTGGCGTATCGCTGTTGATCTTAAAAGATATGGAACGTGAGCTGCTGGATGAATTTTGTTGTGTAAACGCCCATTATGAGGTACTTACACTCAAATTCCGTTCATATGTGTTTACTGTGTGTTATCGTCCTCCATCTGACGATACGAGTGTTTTCCTTTCTTTTCTGGATTCCCTTGTTGAGTATGTAAACCAACATAAGTATAATATCGTTCTTGGTGGTGACCTAAATATTAATCTTTTATCGAGCAGCACGGTGAGGCATAAATTAGATTTACTGTTAAATGTTCACTGTTGTCTGAATGCTGTGAATGCGTCAACGAGAGTAACGAGTGAATCGGAAACATTACTAGATGTTTTCGTTACAAATATAAATCCAGCTCATCTAACATCCGCAGTAATCAGTTTACAAATTAGCGAACATCTACCCATTTTCCTATCTGTGAACCATACACTTAATATCAAGAGAAGGCCGAAAGAATATTCTTACAGGGATATTAATCCTTCTACACTTTCTAACTTTCGTGAACATATAGCCGGCGCGGATTGGAGTGATGTTTTTTCTGAAAGAAATGCCGAGGTAGCGTATTGTAAATTTATTACGATATTTCAGGAAATATATTCTACCTGCTTTCCTCACAAAGTACACAATCCCCCCCCCCCCCCCCCCCCCGGCAGGCTCGTAAACCGTGGGTCAGTTATCAGTTGCTTAAACGGGTAAAAAAACGTGACAAAATGCACAGCAATTTTTTGAAAACCAAATACCCTGACGCATTGAAAACCTTCAAATCATTCAGGAGTAAGGTGACAAAGAAGCTTCGAGCCGCGAAAAAACTGAATTATGAGAACCTGTTTCTCTCGTCGAGAAATAGTTGCGAGGCGACCTGGAAGAAATTAAGCTCAATCATAGGGCATACGCCAGAACCGTTCACCAAAATTACTCTTCACGGAGTAGATTGTGAGGGACCCGAACTGGCGAACGCATTTAATGACTTTTTGGGCACCAGTCATCGTCAGGTCTCCACAAATATATTCGGCTGTACGCGCTCAGCCAGGTTGGGATGGAACAGCGCTGCGCCGGCCTTGCAATTAAGCAGCCATGAAAATCCAGTCTGCGCGTGCTTGGCAGGCGTACTGGGACAGTCGTCGTCTTCGGTTGCCGGACCACGATGGCACGCTACAGAGCCCCCCCCTCTGGCGATGAAGCCATGAGCGAGGTGTGAATGGCGAAAAGCGGATAGGCTTGGCGCAAATCGTACGCGACGAGGACTGGCACGGTCGTGAGGGAATGCAGCGGCACAGTTAGCGATGACGTCGGTGTCAAGATGAGCAGGTTTAAGGCGGTCAACTGAGATTGTGTCCTGCCGGCCGTTGATGAGCAGGAGAAAGTGCTCAGGAGCACGCCGGAGCACTTGGTACGGACCATCGAATGGTGGCCGTAAGGGCGGGCGTACGGCGTCGTGGCGAACAAAGACGTGAGTGCACCGCTGAAGGTCGGAGGGGACGTGGACACGACGGGAATACTGGCGTTGACGTGGTGGAACTACACAGCTCATAGCGCTACGTAGGTGGTAGGCGTAATCTGAGACGTCAGCAGGCGTGGGTGGTGAGGGACACGGAGACACGGAGAGTAGTGCCAGGGACACAGAGAGTAGTGCCAAACGTTAGTTCTGCTGCACAGGTAGAAGAGTCACTGCGAAGTGCAGTGCGGAGACCAAGCAGGACGAAGGGTAGGCGCTCAATCCATGGCGAAGGAAAAGCGGACGCCATAAGTGAAGCTTTCAGCTGCCGGTGAAAACGCTCAATGACACCGTTGGAAATCGGGTGGTAAGAGATCGTCTTGATGTGATTGACGCCGAGGAGCCGAGATAGGTTAGCAAATAAGGTGGAGTCAAATTGACGACCACGATCAGTCGTAATGGTTCAAGGGACACCGTAGCGGCTTATCCACAGTGTGATGAGTGCTCTTTCGATCGACTCCGCCGTTATGTCCAGAAGGGGCATCGCTTCAGGCCATCTCGTGAACCTGTCAATGCAGGTTAACAGGTAGCGGTGGTTCCCGCAGGTAGGAAGGGGGCCGACAATGTCGACGTGCAAATGGCTGAAGCGGGCGTCCGGGGACGGGAACGTGCCAAGCGGCGTCGCAGTGTGTCGATGCACTTTGCTTCTCTGACAGCTCAGGCACGCGCGCGACCAGCGGCGAACGTCGACGTTGATGCGAGGTCAGACATAGCGAGCCGTGACAAGGCGCTGTGTTGCGCGAATGCCAGGATGGGCCAAAGAATGGAGGGCATCAAAGACGGTTCGTCGGTATGGTGGAGGCACGTAGGGGCGAGGCCGACCGGTTGATGTATCACAAACGAGGGGAACGGCGCAGTCAGGGAGCAAGACGCCCTGCAACACTAAAGAGGTGTCGCGCGTGCGAAACCGTTGCAACTCGGCATCGGCTCGTTGAGCAGCAGCCATAGCCGTGAAGTCGATGACTGGCCGTCCATTGTCCGTCGCATTGACTTCAGCACGAGAAAGAGCGTCGGCAACTATGTTGGACTTGCCGCTGACGTGACGAATGTCGCAGGTAAATTCGGAAATGTAGGCGAGCTGCCTGATTTCGCGAGGAGCGTAGGAGGTACTGCTGGATGCTAGCGCGGACGTCAGAGGTTTGTGGTCAGTGAGGATACGAAATCTGCGTCCCTCGAGAAAATGTCGGAAGTGCTTCACGGCTGAATATATTGCTAGCAGCTCTCGGCCGAAGGTGCTGTAGCGGCGTTCAGGGGGCGCAAGCTTCTTGGAAAAGAAGGCAATTGGCTGCCAAACACCAGCGACGAACTGTTGTAATACCGCGCCGACAGCAGTGTCCGATGCGTCAACCATGACGGACGTGGGCGCGTCACATTTAGGATGAACCAGCAGCGTCGCTCCGGCAATGGCTGCTTTGATGTCGCTGAATGCGCGGTCAGCGGCATCGGTCCAAGCAACAAGAGCGGTCGGCTTGCCGTGGCCCGAGAGAAGGTCGTGGAGAGACTGCAGTATTGCAGCGCAGCGAGGAATGAAGCGCCGATAATAGTTGGCGAGGTCAAGAAATTCGCGCAGTTGTCGGGTGGTGGTGGGCCGGGGAAACTGACTGATGGCGGTGACACGGGCCGGCAAGGGGCGAATGCCATGGGCGTTGACGCGATGGCCGAGAAAGTCCAACTCAGCAACGCCGAACTCGCTTTTCGGTCCGTTGACCACGAGACCAAAGCGGCTGAGTCTTTCGAGCACTTGACGCAGGTGGAGCTTGTGGGCCTCTACCGTAGGGCTGAAGACGAGAATGTCGTCAAGGTAGGCAAAGCAGCACGTCAAGCCGCGTAGGACTTGGTCAACGAAACGCTGAAAGGTCTGGGCCGCGTTGCGAAGACCGAAAGGCATCCTGAGATATTCAAACACGCCAAAAGGTGTAATAATGGCGGTCTTCGGGATATCCGACGGTTCCACAGGAATCTGATGATATGTCTTCACAAGATCGACTTTGCTGAAGATTGTGCAGCCATGTAGAGCCGATGTAAAATCTTGGATGTGGGGAATCGGGTAGCGGGCAGGAATTGTGGCCTTGTTGAGGGCCCGGTAATCGCCGCACGGCCGCCAGCCGCCGGTCTTTTTGGGCACCATGTGGAGAGGCGACGCCCAAGGACTGGAGGAGGGGCGGATGAAGTCAAGCTCTAGCATATGCTCAAATTCCTGTTTGGCGACAGCGAGGCGATCCGGTGCGAGGCGACGAGCGCGAGCAAACACGGTCGTCACAATATGATGAGTCACGTTGTGAGTGACTGGCGCTTGGAGGGACGGGGGTCGGAAGACATCTGGAAACTCAGCAAGGATGCTGGACCAAGGGTCGGAAACGGTGCTGTGCGCCTGGAGGAGCCGGAGTGGTGGAGCGCGGCAAGAGACGCCTTTGACGACTAGGCTTGTTTCTGAATCCAGTATTCTGTTTTGCCGCATGTCAGCTAGGAGCCTGTAGTGCCATAGGAAGTCGGCGCCGATGATTGGCGTGCGCACGTCCGCGATAACAAATACCCAGCGAAAAGTACGGCGGAGTCCGAGGTCAAGCGTTACCGACTTCTGGCCGTATGTCCGTATGGTGCATCCGTTGAATGCGGTCAGAGGAGGAGAGTCTAAAGGACGGCGCCGCTCAGCCAACGTAGGCGGAAGAACACAGATCTCGGCACCAGTGTCGATGAGGTAGCGGACTTTGGTTACACGGTCAGTGACGTGGAAAAGGCGACTGGATCGCGGGCCGAGAACACCGGTCGCCTTCAGTGTTCGGCCGGACCGTTTCCCGCGAAGGAGCAGGGCCGGCGGCAGTGGCGTGCGCGAGAGCCGTATCGGCGGTGGAACCAGCAAAGGGTCGTCGAGGGCGGAGAACGATTGCCAGGAAAACTGGGGCTTCTACGGCGGGGTGGAGACGACGAATGCGGCCGGCGAGCACGAAGAGCTGCAACTTCAGCTGTAAGCTGCGCCACCTGCCGGGCTAGCTCCTCATGAGTAGCAGTGAGACGGGTATAGCAATCGTCAGGAGCTGGGCTCGATAGCTGAGGGGCAGGAGGGCGATGAAGTGTTGCAAGGGAGGGAAAGCCGACGTCCATGATCTTATCCGCAAGCGTAGCCAAGGATTCCAGGGTCTGAGACGAAGACGCGCTCAGGATCATGCGCACCTGCGGAGGCAGGCGCTGCAGGAAGAGTTCCCGCAGGAGCGCGCTGTCGTGGGAAGTAGCCAAGTCTCCAGCCAGGGCGGTCATGCGACGCAACAGCTCGGTAGGTTTGCGATCTCCAAGCTCTTCTGAGGTAAGGAGCTGCTGCAGGCGACGCGGCTCCGTTTCAGTAGTTCTCTGGATGAGCATCGCTTTGAGATGATCGTATGGGCGATCGGCAGGCGGAGAGCGCAAGACGTCGCGAACAACCGCAGCAGTAGCAGGCGTGAGCGCACCAATGACATGGTCGAACATGATCACCTGTGACGTGATGCGGTGCCGGCGGAACAAGGCCTCGATTGTGAGGAACCAAAGTTCCGAGTCCGATGACCAGAAGTCGGGGAGCTTGAGGGCGGAGACCGCGGGCTCATGAAGTGGCAGCGTGCGAGGCGACGGAGACGGCACAGGAGTGGAGGGATCCATGGCCAGTGCTTACACGATGGAAGGTAGGCGGGGTCTCGAGCTCCGGGCAGCGGTAGGCCTAGCGAAGCGGCTGATGCAAAGCGCAGGGCAAGAGCAGAGAACGAAGACGCGAAGTCCGGGTCACCAAATTTGTGGAGACGAATCGTGGGCACCAGTCATCGTCAGGTCTCCACAAATATATTCGGCTGGACGCGCTCAGCCAGGCTGGGATGGAACAGCGCTGCGCCGGCCTTGCAGTTAAGCAGCCATGAAAATCCAGTCTGCGCGTGCTTGGCAGGCGTACTGGGACAGTCGTCGTCTTCGGCTGCCGGACCACGATGGCACGCTACAACTTTTCCATTTTCATAGCTCAACCCTCCTCATCTTACGAAGACTTGCCGCTCAATTATTCTCGCAATAACTCTACTGTTTTTTTAAATCCTGTTTCAGACGATGAGGTGGTTGCGGGTTTAAACAGCCTTAATAACAGCAAATCTGTAGATAGTACAGGCATTCAGATAAAGCCAGTTAAATTTGTTATTCATGGTACATCAAGCTGTTTGACACATATTTTAATATATGCATCTCAGAAGGGGTATTTCCACGCATCATGCAGTCTGCGAAGGTGATAGTATTGTTTAAAAAAGGCGATAAAAACGACCTTGCTAACTATCGCCCAATCTCTATCTCGCCTACCTTCTCAAAAGGTTTCGAAAAATTAATTCTCACGCGTCTTACATCCTTCATCGACCGTCACAATATGTTAAACCCCGCTCAGTTTGGAATCAGGAAAACCAGATCAACTGAGCTTGCCCTTCTCACGCAAAAAGAGTATATTTTAGAGAATTTTGAAGAAAAGAAACTAGTGCTAGGCGTCTTTTTAGATTTCTCAAAAGCTTTCGACAGCATTAATCACAAAACGTTACTCAATAAACTATGCCGCTATGGTATACGTGGTACAGCCTACTCCCTTATATCTTCTTACTTATCCAGTAGAACACAGTATGTTGAAATAAATGGTTTTTCCTCTGCAGTGCAGCCCGTCATCTCAGGAGTTCCACAAGGAAGTTTTTAGGCCCCTTCTTTTTATTGTTTACATTAATGATATTGTCAGCATAGATCCATCTGCAAAATACATTATTTACGCCCACGATACCAGTCTGTTTTTCTCTGATCATTCAGGTATGATCTATCGAGCCGTGCTAACACGACCTTAGGCAAAATTGATCAATGGGCATCTAAGAACAGTTTAAAACTTAATGTAAATAAAACAAAAGCCGTACTCTTCCACCCCAAGAACAGATTATTCGAGTTATCCCCACTCATACTCAACGACAGTCAAATAGAAGTTAGCAAATATGTCAAAACGTTAGGCGTCTATTTTTCAGACAATATGTCATGGGATGCCAATGTAGAATACTTAGCCACAAAGCTCTCACGCACTATAGGTTACTGTACGTCGACATCTTTCAGTATTTCCTCTCTCGATTAATATTCTCCTATGCAATGCACTCTTTTCCTCTATTTTAAACTATTGCTCACTAGTGTGGGCGACCACAACTGGAGAAAATATCACCAAGTTATTACTGCTACAAAAAAGAGCAATCAGACTAATTTCTAAAGCTCATTTCGCCGCACACACAGGGCCATTATTTGAGCAACTAAAAATTGTTAAAATGACATCTTTGTACAACTACAGACTTTCCCTACTTTATAGTCAAGGCATCACCAAGAAGGACGACACGCTAACATTATTAGCGGTGCTTCAACAAAACATCAATACACATAACATCCGAAATCCAGAACGTTGGCATATCACTGGCTGTCGCACAAACTATGGCAAGCAGATGCTTCGTTACAGGCTTCCTGTTTTACTCAATCAGCCCTCACGCAATAGTCGGAAAGATTTTACAGTTGTTTCCGTGAAACAATTCCGTCAAATGTTTTTGTGAAGTTTGTCCATGTCCTCATTTAGTGCTTTGTACACGATGTACTTTCATTTTTTTTGTGCTTTTTAACTCAAATTTCATTCAATTTTGATTCATTGATGTAAAAATTCAATCAGTTGATTTATCCTGCGCTGCCAAATGCCGTTAGTGAGGGGGCAGTTGCCCCGTCAAGCTGCTCTCTGAAGCAGCTTTTTCGCGGCTGCTCATTTCGTTGTAAAAGAGGAAAAATAAACTATTATTATTATCCCGCTGTCCTATCGCACTGCCGCCACCGCCCTGCCACTGTCACTCTGCTACACTGCCTCCCTACCGCCGCCACCCTGCTGCCCTGTCGCCCTGCTACCGTCACCCTGCTGCCCTGTCGGCCTGCTGCCATCACCCTGCCGCCGCCACCCTGCCTCCATGCTGCCACCTCAATGCCGCTGCCACTCTGCTGCCCTGTCGCCCTGCCGCAACCGCCCTGCCGCCGCCATCCCGGTGTCCTATCGCACTGCCGCCACTGCCCTGCCGCTGTCACCCTGCCTCCCTGCCGCCGCCACCCCGATGCCCTGTCGCCCTTCCGCCGCCACCCTGTCGCCCTGCCGCCACCTGCCACCGTCACAGCCCAGCTGCCGCCACACTGCTGCCCTGCCACTACCGCCCCGCTGCCACCACCCTGTCACCGCCATCCTGCCTCCATGCCGGCACTGCCCTGCCTGCAGGGTGGCACCGCCACCATGCTGCCCTGCCGCCGCCACCCTGCTACCCTGTCGCCCTGCGCCACCACCCTGCCACCGCCCTGCCGCTGCCGCCCTGCCGCCGCTGCCCTGCTGCCCTGTTGCCCTGCCGCCACTTTCCTGCCACCACCACCACTGCCTTCCGCGCTACCACCCTGCTACCCTGCCGCCACCGCCGCCCTATCTCCATCGCCCTGCCGATGCCACACTACTGCCCTGCCTACCTGCCGCCACTGCCCTGCAGCCCTGTCGCCACCATCCTGCTGTCTTGTCGCCCTGCCACCGCCAGCCTGCTGCCTTGCCACCACCCCTGCTGTCCTGTTGTCCTGCCACTTCCACCCTGCTTCCCTGCCGCCACAGCCCTGCAGCCACCATCCTGTCACCCTGCCTCCACCATTCTGCCTCCATGCTGCCATAGCCCTGCTGCTATCGCCCTGCCACTGCCGCCCAGTCTGCACAGCCCTGCCGCCACCACACTGCTGCCCTGTCGACCTACCACCGCCACCCTGCTACCCTGCCTCCCTGCCGCCACCGCCCTGCTGCCCTGCCGCCGACACCCTGCTCACCTGTCACCCTGCCGCCGCCACACTGCGAGCGTCTTTGAGCGAGCGTCTTTGAGCGAGCGTCTCCCCTACACCGCGTGCTAACGCATGAAATGCGCGGGAACGCCGCTCGTGGACATTCCAGCGTCTGCGCTACGTGGATGGCATCTTTCTCCCTCTCCCAAAACGTAACGGCGATGTGATCCCTCAGGATTGTGTGTGTGTGATTGGTGCCGCAGGCAACTTCCTTCCTCGGCAGGCCCGGCCACCATCTAGAGAACCTAGGTAAAGGGAACACTTTAAAACCTCGGCAGCGAGTACGGCCAATGGGCTCTCATCAGATGGTCTCATCATGTGCTCTCCTCATGCAGCGTTCCAGCATTGAGCGTCTCGTTACCGAGCTCCCTTGTAAATAATGTAAATTTAATTGTATAAAGTTATCTCTCCTTGTCTTTTCCCGCAGCTTCGTCTCCGACCTCCTTCATTCCCTCTCCGGTCCGACCATGCTACCTGATCTTTAACACCTGTCTCCACCGCCCTGCCGCCGCCACCCTGCTGCCCTGCCTCCATGCAGCCACCGCCACCCAGCTGCCCTGTGGAACCTGGGGAAAGGGAACACTTTAAAACCTCGGCCGCGGTAGAACTTCCTTCCTCGGCAGGCCCGGCCCATCTAGGGAACCTAGGGAAAGGGAGCACTTTAAAACCTCGGCCGCGGTAGAACTTCCTTCCTCGGCAGGCCCGGCCCATCTAGGGAACCTAGGGACCTAGGGAAAGGGAACACTTTAAAACCTCGGCCGCGGTAGAACTTCCTTCCTCGGCAGGCCCGGCCCATCTAGGGAACCTAGGGAAAGGGAACACTTTAAAACCTCGGCAGTGGTAGAGAGGCGGTGACGAAGCGCGGCTACGGCCGCTTATCTGTTCTTGCAGCCAGCGTCCCCTTTGGCGGACGCAGTTGTTGCTGCGACGCGCGTCTTTTCTTTCTTTTTTCCTTTTCCTCTGATCTTCTAACTCTCCTCTATCTGCACGTGGCAGCGGTGGTGACTTGGCTCGAGCCAGTAGGCAGGCCCGTGCAATTTCCTTTTCATCCTTCTTTCAGTCACAACAACAATAACAACGGCCGAGGAGCTCTCATCAGATGGTCTCATCATGTGCTCTCCTCATGCAGCGTTCCAGCATTGAGCGTCTCGTTACCGAGCTCACTTGTAAATAATGTAAATTTAATTGTCTAAAGTTTTCTCTCCTTGTCTTTTCCCGCAGCCTCGTCTCCGACCTCCTTCATTCCCTCTCCGGTCCGACCATGCTACCTGATCTTTAACACCTGTCTCCACCGCCCTACCGCCGCCACCCTGCTGTCCTGTCGCCCTGCCGCTATCGCACTGCCACCGCTGCCCTGTCTCCACCGCCCTGCCGCCGCCACACTGCTGCCCTGCCGCCACCGCTCTGCCGCCGCCACCAACCTGCTGCCCTGTGCTGTGGAACGCCGACTAGCCACGAAAATCACGTTGGGTCAACGCCTGGATTACCCACGGAAGCAGCGTCTGTCTGCCAGGAAGTTTTCAGCGAGCGTCTCCCCTACACCGCGTGCGAACACACGTTAGAACGCATGAAATGCGTGGGAACGCCGCTCGTGGACATTCCAGCGTCTGCGCGACGTGGATGGCATCTTTCTCCCTCTCCCAACACGTTACGGGGGCGTGTTTCCTAAGGAGAGAGTGTGTGATGGGTGCCACAGTGAACTTCCCTCCGCGGCAGGCCTGGCCCTCATCTCGGGAGCCTAGGGAAAGAAAACGCTTTAAAAACTCGGCAGCGAGTACGGCCGAGGCGTCTCATCATCGAGCGTTTCAGCATCGAGCGTCTCGTCATCGAGCTCCTTTGTTTGTACATAATGTAAATTAATTGTATAAAGTTTTTTCCTTCTTGTATTTCCCGCATCCTCGTCTCCGACCTCCCTCATTCCCTCTCCGGCCCGACCATGCTACCTGATCTTTAACACCTGCCACCACCACCCTGCTGCCCTGTGCCACCGCCCTGCTGCCGCCAACCTGCTTTCCTGCTGCCACCATCCTGCTGCCCTACCGCCCTGCCGCCGCCACCCTGCTGCCCTGCCTCCCTGCCGCCACCCTCTTGCCCTGCCTCCTTGCCATCACCGTCCTGCTGCTGCTACCCTGCTGCCCTGCGCCACCGCCCTGCTGCCCTGTCGCCTGCCGTCGCCGTCCTGCCGCTGCCACCCTGCTGCCCTGCCGCCACCCTCTTGCCCTGCCTCCCTGCAGCCTCCGCCCTGCCGCCGCCATCGCCCTGTTGCCGCCACCCTGCTGCCCTGCCGCCACCCAGCTGCCCTGCCTCCCGCCGCCACTGTGCTGCCTGCCACCGCCACCCTGCTGCCCTGCGCCAATGCCCTGCTCCGCCACCCTGTTGCCCTGCTGCCGCCATCCTGCCGCCGCCACCCTGCCTCCCTGCTGCCGCCACCCTGCCTCCTTGCCGCCATCCTGCGCAGTCCCCGAAGCGTGGCCTTGTGGCCTTGTGGCCTTGTGGCGACACCTTTCAATTTTCGCAAGGGCCACAGTGTGCAATCTGTTTTTTATGTCTAGGCTGTGGTACGTGATGCAAGTGTTGCATTGTGCAAGGATGAACGTACAGAGACTGCACCGGATCTTTGCCGTTTTTGTGTGGGCTGCGGACTGGGAACGCTGCAGCCGGACCAATTTGTTTAGGCGGGTGAAGGATGGCGGCCTGAGTCTGGGTCACTTATTTCTGCGGCAGATTGTAAGCAGATTTTGTTTTGTGCGCGATGTAAGCGATCCGTTTTTGCGCACTGTGTGCCAATTAAGGCTCGGAAATGCACTGCCGGACTTTGTTGTCACAACCGAAAGTTTCTCGGGACGTATTTTTGGTTACTTTAGAGAGGTTGTCGCGAGTGTTCGATTCCTGTCTGTTCGATTTTCGTATGAATATTTATCTTCTGTTAGCAGGAAGAAGTTGTATAAAGATTTGTGCGATGTAGTTCTTCCACAACCTATGTACAGGGCCTTATACAATGGAGGCCAGGGACGCGACGTACTTAAGCGTGTGAAGGCGATGCAGGTGCCGCCAGGTGCAAAAACTTTTTTCTTTAAATTACATACCGGAACACTACCAGTAAAGGAATTCTTGGAAAGGAAGCAGTTATTTCTACCTTGGGGATCACATTGTTTAATTTGTAAACAACCAGAAACAATAGACCACGTTTTTTTGCACTGTTGGGAGGGGGTATACTTTTGGGACATCTTGCAACGGACTTTAAAAAAGGAATTTCCGCTCGACGCTCATGGTATTCGGTACTTGCCTGTAGAGAGTGAGGATGGGACACCATTCGACCTCATTATGCTAATGGGCCTCCATTGTATTTGGCGCTCCAGAATGGCAGGATATCATTGCGATCCTGATGCACGGCCAGCACGGATCTATTTTCGGGAGTGCATGCATAAGTATATTGAAGTTCAGAAACTTGCTCCTGAAGCTCCCGAGTGGCTCGAAAGAGTCGAGCCTTTGGTGACGCTTAAGGAGTTTTAATATGATGAAGCCACGCACCCCCGGACGGATAGTGTTGTTAATTATTGCTCATTGCGCTCTGTAAGTGTATTTGTGTACTGTGGTTCTTGCCGAAGTCAGGCAATAAATAAAATAAAAAAAAAGCGTGGCCTTGTGGTAGAGCATCCGCCTCGCATTCGGGAGGTGCTGGGTTCGATCCCCAGTGCCGCCGGGTACCCACCGGTTTCTTTAATGGGTACAAGATTTCCCCTGGCCTGGTGCTCGGCTCTTCTAGGGTGAAATGCTTGGGAAAAGGGTCTTAGACCAAACAGTTGCCTTGGCGGATGAGTGATAAGTTCCCCTGCCAAGCAACCATAAGTCCGCCTCGTGCGGCATAAGCCCAATTTGTGGCCATTTTTTCTTTTTTTTTCACGTGGCTGGGGTGATGCATAAAATGTAGGGGTCTGGTGCAATAAACTTCAGTTGCAAGTTGGCGCCCGTCCTGTTGTGTTCGTGTCTCCTTTGTCTTTGTTGTTTTCGCGCCGTCCGAACTACTTTCAAGATATGAACCAACTAGCCCAAATCAAAGTACTTCTTGAATTACCACGCCTGTGCTAAGCTCATATCACTACCAACCAGAATCACGTCAGATACTGCCACATGTCTTGATGTGTGCATCTCGAACGTGAATGATAACAATGTTCAAGCTGGCGTTCTTTCATATGACATCAGTGATCATTTACCTGTATTTTGCTTGAGTTTTCGTTACAACAAGAAATGTGTTTCTCCTGTAGAAAAAAAGTCTGTATCGTGCAATAACAGACGACGCCTTGATGAGATTTCGTGCCCTTCTAGAGCAAGAGTACTGGGATAACGTATTCAAGGAGCGTAGCGCCACAGTAGCTTCCCAGGTGTTTTTGAAGAAATTCCAGATTTGCTACGACTTGGCCTTTCCGCTCCGAGAATGTCGCAAGAGACACAAAAGAATTAGGAAGCCGTGGGTAACCAGGGATCTGTATATCATAATAAAAGAGAAAAATCGAAAGTTTCAAGCCTTTCTTAAGAACAGAGACCCTTGTCTACTGAGTGAATTTAAACAATTACGAAACAAATTGAACTCAGATCTCAAGAATGCAAAATCGAATTATTTTCAAAATAAATTCCATGTTCAAAATGACAGCAAAAAGACATGGGACATGCTGAATACCATATTAACAACAAAGCAAGCTGGTTGCAGTGTGAAGGAAATCCGTATTGACAATGAGCTTCTGACCGGGAACGACCTAGTAAATGCAATGAATAAGCACTTTGTTAAGGTGGGTGCTAACTCAAGAGGGTACGGCAGTGCAGATGACAGGATGAATGTAACCAGCTTGCTAGAGTCGATTATGCTTGCTCCGACAACACCTAGTGAAATTGAAAAGATAATCAGAAAAATAAAAAAACCATGTCGCCTGCGGTGATGACGGGATAAAGGTCTTGCCTATTAAACATGTGTTATGCTTCGTAAGTCCTATACTATCGCACATAATAAATCAAATGCTTCTTAGCGGAGATTTCCCGGACGAATTAAAGATCGCAAAAGTCACACCTATTTATAAAAGCGGGGATGATAGTAGCATTAGTAATTACAGGCCAATTTCTGTTCTGACAGTGTTTTCGAAGGTATTTGAACATGTCATCAATAGCAGGTTAACTGGTTTTTTTAAGAAGCACCGAGTGATAACAGAAGCTCAATATGGTTTTCAAGCTGATAAATCAGCAGAGCTTGCACTCATTAACATTAAGGATAAGATAATCGAAAGCACTGAAGAAAAAACTGCTTACTCTTTGCTTATTTATAGATTTAAGCAAAGCCTTTGATACTGTTCAACATGATATTCTCTTGCAAAAACTGGAAACGTATGGCATCAGAGGAGTGGCACTAAAACTAATTCGAAGTTACAAGTGCGTTAGCACCCCTTCAATTTTACTTTTAGACAAGGAGTTGAGTTTTCTAGGTCCGCTTTAATTACGTCTCTGTTTAGCTTGGCTTTAGTTCTTTAGAACTTTTTGGCATGTTCCTTAGAACTTTTTAACTTTTTCTTAGACTCTGTATGGCTATCAGCATTTGACGCAGCTTTCGCGTAGCTTCCAATTTTTGTTCTCTTTGACTCTGCTTTGCTTCGCCTTTTACACAGTTGTTTTGTTTTGGCTTTGTTCTTTGTTTCTGCCTATTGCCTCACGATGAGTGGACAGCAGTAGACGATAATTCATTCTTTTGTTACTCGTTTATTTTGGCTCATCCTGGTCATTTAGCCATGCAGTGCTTAGGTACCGGGGTGACATTGCGTCGCCTCGATGTGCTGTTACTTCCATGTTGTGTGCAAAGATATGTATCAGTGTTAGATAGATTTCCCACGCCTGCTGCTTTATCTGGTCACGCGGGTCTTGGATGGCATTATAAAAGCTGCTCGTTTCTTTGAATAAATAGTTTAGTTTAGTTTAGTTTATGGGGTTTAACATCGCAAAGCGACTAAGGCTATGAGAGACGCCGTAGTGGAGGGCTCCGGAAATTTCGACCACCTGGGGTTCTTTAACGTGCACTGACATCGCACAGTACACAGGCCTCTAGAATTTCTCCTCCAAAGAAATTCTAGCCGCCGCGGCCGGGATCGAACCCGCGTCTTTTAGGTCAGCAGCCGAGCACCATAACCGCTGAACCACCGCGGCGGCTTTGAATAAATGTGTTGGTAGTCAGCGCCAGTCCTGTCCACTTCGTTTGTCCGTGTCTTTTCGCGCTGCATTCTTTAACCATGTTCTGAGGAAAGCCCACTGCTTCAATAACTCGAGAAAGAAACAATGGCTAGAAATGGGAACAAAACAAACAGTGTTCTTCATGCCAGTCACCGCAAAACGCAACCCACTCAGTGGTTGAAACTGAGCTTTGGGCATTTTTGCATCGCCGCTGCCCTTGAATGTTGAGGAGAGTCACATACAACACGCAATTGACCAGCCCTTTCGCTCACAGTGCAAGGCTGCTGCCGCCCGGGACCAGACAGGCAGAGCGGCTGCTGTGCGCAGTGGGCCTGGGGGAGGTCGAGGCAGGTCCCGCAGAGCCGCGGCCAGGGCCTGGGCTGCGGCCGCTGCCCGTGGCACACTCCACAGGTGGGACCAGTGATGCAGCAGGTGCACGCAGCACACCAGGCAGCAGGTGGTGCCGTCCACGGGGTCACACACCAGGCCATGCCAGCTGGGCTCGTGGGCACAGGCAGCCTGCCGAGTGCGTTTACAGGCTTACAATGTCAGAGGGCCTAATTGCACAACACCATTCTTGAGCACCAACAAGTCTGTACACAGTCGCCAAGGAATAGAGCACATGCAGATGCATACAAAGAGGAAGACAGCTGTGGTAAAAAAATAATACAGACGGATTATTGTAGCAGTACAAGCTACACGATTAGTTAACAATGCAACTGAATCAGGAAGATAATTCCACTGTGATATAGCACGCGGAAGTGCATATGAATCGATAGCCTTTGTGCAGTCAAAGTTGACTGAAAAACAAAGATGATTATGTCAGCATCTAGACATGCACAGTGGCAGAAGGGAAGGCCTTTCGATACAACACACATACTTGCGCTACTAGCCCAGAAGCAACTCTAGTTTTCCAAAGGCGAGATAGATAAATTCACATGCACTAGATTGACACTAGTTTTTAGAGATAAAACCTAGCAGCACTGCTTTGTATCGTTTATAATTTTCTTCATCCCATAACAAATTGTAGTTGGGGTTACATAACTTACTCAGGTTAGCTCCAATGATGAAACGAAAAAAATTATGGTCGATCCACGTAGTCACACCTAATTCAAATTAGGCGCGCTAGCAGTTCAGTTTTCACTTCGGTTCTCGTGTTCAGATGCAGGGTTAGTTGTCCGGATAGCGATAATGGGTTAATGGCCATCAATGCGGGACTGGTCGTTCTCTACATTCATGGATCCCTGGGAGTCTCTCTGGCTGGCACAGTGGCGCAGCGGTCAAGCGATGAGCCACTGCCTTGCAATGCCAGCTGCTCCCATCGGTGGGACTTGGGTTGCTCTTAGCCTCTCACGATTAACTGAGCTGCCACTTCACTGCAGGTGAGCAGCCTGCCACAAAAGAGGGTCGACAGACAGAAAAACACACAATGGCTGATATAGCTCACTAAAGCAAACACGTACCATACAGTGCGCTCACCCTGGTATCGTGCAGGATGTGGAGGTATTCGAAAAGATGCGTTATAGCAAGCACTGGGTGATAAAGCCTAAGTTAGCCTAGACTTAAAGAGAGAATGGAAGAAATTACTGGGGCGGAAGCCCATCAATGGGCTTGCGGTAAGAGGGAAAGCACAGGAATTCAAGATCTCGCTGCAGAATAAGTATTCGGCTTTAACTGAGGAAGACGACCTTAATGTTCAAGCAATGAATGATAATCTCACAACCATCATTACGAAGCGCATAGTAGAAATAGGCGGTAGGATGGTTAGACATACCGGCAAGCTTTCTCTGGAATCGAAAGATCTAAAGAAGAAACTCCAGAGCATGAAAACTCTGACCCCACAGACAGAACAGAATTCGCAGAGCTGTCAAAGCTAATCAATAAGCACAACATAGCGAACACATAGCGAACAACACATGTAACCAACAGAGCGAAGGTTAATATGACGAAAATCAAGCATTCTCTACGGAACGAGGATAGCCTAGAAGTGGTAAAGAGAAAATTAGATACTGGTAAAAATCATATATATGCTTTAAGAGACAAAGAAGGCTATGTCATTAGCAATATGGATAAGATTGTTAAAATTGTAAAATTGGTAAGATTGTTAATTCCTGTTAAAATCCCCAGTGGATCGACCGTATCTCTATATAATAATAATAATAAATAAATAATAGTTAAAGTAGCCGAAGAGTTCTACACAAATTTATACGGAACCCAAAGTAATCAGAACGTTAATTTCAGAGCCAGTAGGGCACAGCATTAGGGCATCCTGCCTGTAACAAAAGAGGAAGTAAGGAAAGCCTTAGGAGCAATGCAAAGGAGGAAGGAAGCTGGCGAGGATCAGGTAACAATGGATATCTTGATGGACCGTGGGGAGATTGTGCTAGAAAAACTGGCCGCCCTGTGTACGCAATGGCCTATGACTTCGAGCGTGCTGGAAGCTTGGAAGAATACTACCATGTCTATCCATAAGAAAGGGGACGTCAGGGAGTTTGAAAAATTACAGACTGATCAGCTTACTATCTGTTGCCTACAATTAATTTGCTAAGGAAATTGCTAACAGAGTCAGGACAAACTTAGGCCTCATTCTCACAGCCGCCCTGCTCTAGGTACGGCGGCGACCGATGCAAAAACCGCGGCCGCAACGGAGCGGCGTCATGTTTCAGTCGAAAGAGGCGCCGGACACCAGCTCCCGCATGTGTATGTCTGTATGTCGTGTGTGTTTGTTGTGTCCCGTCTTCTTCGCGCAAGCACGTACCCGTTCAAAGAAAAAAATAGTGCACCGGAGAAGTCGGTGGAGGGCTCCGAGGACATTCCGGAGGAATGGCAAAAGTCGCCTGTCGTTTGCTTGGCAATGTTGGTTTGTTTGCCTCTTATCGTAGAACGAAACAACACCGGCTCTGGCAAAAGTTTGGACTCAGTTTCAATAACTATCTCAACTGCACAGTTCACTGCAAAGCTCCGCATGCACAGCGCTAAAACTTATGGATACAAATGTAGAAAGGTAGTATGGGCACTGGACACTGCACTCACATAATTCTGGCCAATCAGTGAAAACGAAATGTTCAGGGAAATAATAAATTTGTTATCAATTGATGTAATGTAGAAATGATTCACCAGAACTTGCGAGATTTGTCTCCATACAATTCAGGAATTATACTAGCCATGCAACTAAAAGAATTGTAGCGCCACCTAACGCACCAGCGTGTAAAAGACAATGAAGTGAGAGCACTTCGAATGAACATCAATGGCTGCCTCGCAGAGCTGACGCGTTGGCCGCCACTTTCTTCACTAAGCGTCATGGGGATTCCTCAGTAAATGTGGACCACTCTCCCACAGAGCATTTCACTAGCATCCGCTAGTGGAAACAATCAGCGTCTTCGCCTGCCGATTGGCTAACTGCGAAGGTGGTCCCAGTTTTCAAAGAAGGTGGGAGTAGGCTTTTGGTGAACATGTATAGACCCATATCTCTGACCAGCTGTTGCTGCAAATTGATGGCGCATATTATCAACAAAGCAGTCATAACTTACCTGGAAAACAACAAACTTTTATATGTAAACCAACGGGGCTTTGGGAAGGGAGTATCAAAGGTTACTCAATTGCTAGAAATTACCCATGACATCGCGGCTGCCATTAACTCTGGCTTGAAGGTAGATGAAGAGTTCATTGATATGGAAAAGGAGTTTGATTCCGTCCCGCACTGTAATTTAATTGAGAATCTCAGACGCATTAATATTAATTCAAAAATTGTTTCATGGATCACAGCTTACCTTTCGGATCGCTTTCAGTAAGTTCAAAGTAAATATTCCAAATCCGATGCTCTCGACGTTTGCTCTGGTGTTCCCCAGGGATCCATATTAGGACCGACACTTTTTCTCATCTGCATAAATGATACTTTTTCCTTTTGTCACTTCAGATGTTGTACTAAGACTCTTTGCTGATGATTGCGTTGTATACACTATGTTCGTTCGCAAGTTGACCAAATTAGCCTCAACTTAAATCTGGCAAACATTGCGTCCAGGTGCGACACTTGGGGCATGAAAATAAATTTTAGTAACACGTCATCTGTCACCATAAAAAGGAAGAAGACTCCTAGTTACTTTACTTATCTATTATTAGGCTCTGCTGTGATGCGTAAAAATGAGGTAAAGTACTTAAGTGTGACATTCACTGAAAAAATTAGTTGGGAATCCTACATAAACAACGCATGCACAAAAGCACACCGACAACTTGCATTCATCCGACGAAAACTCTCATCTACACCATCACATGTAAAGCTAAACTCATATAAGACGTTCGTCAGACCCATTCTTGAGTATAGCGTCATAGTTTGGAACCCCCACATATCGTGTCTCAATAAGAAACTAGAAAGAATACAAACCATAGCTCTTCGTTTCATATATTCCCGTTACTCTCGTTTCGACAGTGTGACTCTTTTGCGCACCAGGGCGAGCATCTCGACATTAAGAATGGCGGTGACAGACTGCATGCATGAAATTTCTTTTCCTGCTATATCATGTTTGTGTAAGCATAGATAAAGAAACTTACTCAAAACCACCTCATCACCGCTCCAAACGAATCAACCACGACATGTGCGTAAGGCCGTTTGCTACAAGATGTGATCTGTTTAAATTTTCATTTTTCCCTCCAGCCGTAGAAGTGTGCAATAGCCTGCCCCGCCAATATATGAGTGATTTGTCACTTGATGATTTTTTGCTGGTGTTGAATCTTTTTTTTTTTTGAGGAAAGTGACTCTTGTAATTTTCTTGTTAACCAATTATTTTTATCATGAGTCATTTATTGTTTGAATCCGCAGTTATGCACTCTTCTAAGGACGTGATTTAAAGGGGCCACGACAGCCTATTTCCGTGCATACCCTGCTTATAGCATATAATTCCTAACACGTTAAGCTACAATTCCCCGAAGTTTCCGTTGATTCTGTGCAGCAGATATGTTTAAAACGAATTTTTTTCGTTTCTCTTGCGAGCTCCTTGATGGTCTGGCAACCTCTGATTGCTGACGTCACAAGGGCATACTCGCCTCACGCAGTCTGCTGCTGCGCGCTGTTCGCTGCGTTGAGGTGCTTGCTTGCACATCATAAACGGCGGTTGCTCGAAAAGATTTTTCTTTTAGCTTAACGAAATATAATGCATTTTCTGTGTTTTCTTTTCGGAAGCGATTAGCTTAGTACTCGAGGTTAGTGGTTTGGTTTAGTTTATGGGGTTTAACGTCCCAAAGCGACTAAGGCTATGAGAGACGCCGTAGTGGAGGGCTCCGGAAATTTCGACCACCTGGGGTTCTTTAACGTGCACTGACATCGCACAGTACACGGGCCTCTAGAATTTCTCCTCCAAAGAAATTCCAGCCGCCGCGGCCGGGATCGAACCCGCGTCCTTTGGGTCAGCAGCCGAGCACCATAGCCACTGAGCCACCGCGGCGGCCGAGGTTAGTGATCCTTGGGAATAATAATAATAATAATTTTTTTCTTTCCCCTTTCTAGTACAAATGCGGGCCTGCCAAAGCGGTCTTGCTCGTGGCGCCTGTTTTCTGATTATTGAGGAGACAGCAATCGGTTCACCCCTGCTTTATTATTTACACTTAGAAGCAGTGAAGTGCTCCCCTATGTGAAAAACGGCATGTGCCGTGCATGCCTTCCCCGATGTGCGCCGTGAACGGCGTCTGTCGCTGGCTGTCCTTGCCTGCTATTAAATAAACTGAAATTATCACAAGGTGACACCAGAGTAAGCTTGCCCTACGAAAGGAGCAAAGTGCCAAATGCGACTGCCTCCCCACTGCATGTGTGTGTTAGTTGAACATACATTTATTTCGGCTCGTAGGACCATTTTGCAGAACCAAGGAGCTTGCAGAAGCCAACACGACTCGAATGTTTCACTGCCCGCACCCCGCACCGACGAATAGTCGCCGCCTCCTAAATAAGTGCTTCAAGATAACAGTGTATCATATAGTATTTACTCTGCGTGCGCTAAGTCCGCAAGGAATGCGATGATTACAATTACTGCAGCCACGCGCTGAGGTTGCTTACATAGCTGTGCTCAAAGAGTACTGATCCTTTGCTTGGCATTACGTAAGGTGGGCTCTCCATGTCTTAAATATTATTTGCTCTTGCTCAGAAAATGTAGTTTGACTCTTTACACACTACGATAACATTTCCATAACAGCCGATGCTGCTACCGCCTACTTCGGAAACGATTCGCTTACGTACGGCACTTCTTGCAAATTGTTTCTGCTTCCTCCGATACTTGATTTTAAGTCGCTTTACCTGAAAATACGTTTGGACACCACTTGCATTAATGAAAACAGCCAAATTCGTTGTCCACAGTCGACGCCGACTACCGCTGCTGGCTGCATGCCAACCTTCAACACACATGCTCGATAATATCTGCCATCCTGCCGGTGACAGTGCTTCTCTGCACCAAGTGACGCAGCTTGCTTACTGTGAATTGCCTCCGTTCGTTCATCACGCAGTGCCCTCAAGATGTGTGAACAGTCCTTACCACTCCTAGGCTGCGGCATGGTCATCGACAGCAAGTTCAGTGCCAATACTTAGGCGCTGGTGCCCGGGGGACCGCTTCGGTGGGCACGAGAGCAGCGTTGCAGCCACAATGGCTAACAGACCGCCTTTGTTTATCATACAGGTGCTGCTTCCACTAGTGGGGCACAGCATCTACAATATCTGCCATCATTGGCGGTGACAGTGCTTCTCTGCACCAAGTGACGCAGCTTGCTTACTGTGAATTCCCTCCGTTCGTTCATCACGCCGTGCCCTCAAGATGTGTGAACAGTCCTGACCACTCCTAAGCTGCGGCATGGTCATCGACAGCAAGTTCAGTGCCAATACTTAGGCGCTGGTGCCCGGGGGACCGCTTCGGTGGGCACGAGAGCAGCGTTGCAGCCACAATGGCTAACAGACCGCCTTTGTTTATCATACAGGTGCTGCTTCCACTAGTGGGGCACAGCATCTACAATATCTGCCATCATTGGCGGTGACAGTGCTTCTCTGCACCAAGTGACGCAGCTTGCTTACTGTGAATTCCCTCCGTTCGTTCATCACGCAGTGCCCTCAAGATGTGTGAACAGTCCTGACCACTCCTAGGCTGCGGTATGGTCATCGACAGCAAGTTCAGTGCCAATACTTAGGCGCTGGTGCCCGGGGGACCGCTTCGGTGGGCACGAGAGCAGCGTTGCAGCCACAATGGCTAACAGACCGCCTTTGTTTATCATACAGGTGCTGCTTCCACTAGTGGGGCACAGCATCTACAATATCTGCCATCATTGGCGGTGACAGTGCTTCTCTGCACCAAGTGACGCAGCTTGCTTACTGTGAATTCCCTCCGTTCGTTCATCACGCCGTGCCCTCAAGATGTGTGAACAGTCCTTACCACTCCTAGGCTGCGGCATGGTCATCGACAGCAAGTTCAGCGCCAATACTTAGGCGCTGGTGCCCGGGGGACCGCTTCGGTGGGCACGAGAGCAGCGTTGCAGCCACAATGGCTAACAGACCGCCTTTGTTTATCATACAGGTGCTGCTTCCACTAGTGGGGCACAGCATCTACAATATCTGCCATCATTGGCGGTGACAGTGCTTCTCTGCACCAAGTGACGCAGCTTGCTTACTGTGAATTGCCTCCGTTCGTTCATCACGCAGTGCCCTCAAGATTTGTGAACAGTCCTTACCACTCCTAGGCTGAGGCATGGTCATCGACAGCAAGTTCAGTGCCAATACTTAGGCGCTGGTGCCCGGGGGACCGCTTCGGTGGGCACGAGAGCAGCGTTGCAGCCACAATGGCTAACAGACCGCCTTTGTTTATCATACAGGTGCTGCTTCCACTAGTGGGGCACAGCATCTACAATATCTGCCATCATTGGCGGTGACAGTGCTTCTCTGCACCAAGTGACGCAGCTTGCTTACTGTGAATTGCCTCCGTTCGTTCATCACGCAGTGCCCTCAAGATGTGTGAACAGTCCTTACCACTCCTAGGCTGAGGCATGGTCATCGGCAGCAAGTTCAGTGCCAATACTTAGGCGCTGGTGCCCGGGGGACCGCTTCGGTGGGCACGAGAGCAGTGTTGCAGCCACAATGGCTAACAGACCGCCTTTGTTTATCATACAGGTGCTGCTTCCACTAGTGGGGCACAGCATCTACAATATCTGCCATCATTGGCGGTGACAGTGCTTCTCTGCACCAAGTGACGCAGCTTGCTTAATGTGAATTCCCTCCGTTCGTTCATCACGCCGTGCCCTCAAGATGTGTGAACAGTCCTTACCACTCCTAGGCTGCGGCATGGTCATCGACAGCAAGTTCAGCGCCAATACTTAGGCGCTGGTACCCGGGGGACCAGTTTACTCCGCGCGAGAGCAGCTTTGCAGCCACAATGGCTAACAGACCGCCTTTGTTTATCATACACCCAGACAACACCAAACATCCGTAGGAAGTCCCAAAAATGTACGCACGTCCCACATCCCCAACAGAACGTCCCTGGGACATCCGTATGAAGTCCGCACTGGGATTATCCCGGAAACAATCGCGGCTCGAACGTTATACGGACATGACATCGGTATAAAAGCCGCGGCGGGATCATCCTGAAAACAGTAGCAGATCGGATGTTATAAGGAAGTGTTTATATTCAGAGGGTCTGAATCTTGCAGATGGCCATACAATTCTCATGAGCGCTCGAGTGGCACGCTCCACTGTACTTTTCCGACGTCTAGGTAATGTAAAAGCATTTCTGTCCCCGTCCTTTCTTAGTCGTTTTGCGCTAAAAGCCTTTACATTACCAAGATGAACCAACTCGCCCAGCAGAACGTGTTACTGAACTTCATTTTCCGACGTCTTTGGCTAGCGGGCTTGATACAGCTGTTTGGAACAAGTAAACAATAATCCATGCGATGTATAAGCGCAAGATGTCATAAAGTTCTAAGCAGTTCCAAAAGGGCCATTAGCTGAATACAGAAACCCTAAACTTTAAAACATCGAAATTAGGGAAGGGCGACCTAATTACTCTAACTGAACCTGGCTCAAATAGTCTAATTCCCGCTTTGTTATAGCTATCGAGGGTGCGCTTACACAATCTTCTCCTCCAAGCTCACAACATAACCACCTTGACGCCAACTGTATTCCCGCCTTCCGACCTTAACAGCCACTGAAGACGACAGTGACACCACGGCAAAAACAACTGGCCACCTGTTCGTGCTCTTAGAGCAGTGATCATGAAAATTAATAACGCACATTCTTTTTTGCAGTTATTTTTTGTTTTATTTAGGATCACAGTTTTATTTTTGTCTTAGGTGCATGTTGCATAAAAAGGCTCTTTGCTCATTAGCTCAATGGCACCACCATCGTCATCGCACTAATGAAACAATGCATGGAAACAATGCAAGTTATATTTGCTTAGCTCGGTGGTTTGAGGCGTGTATTAGCCAGTTTTCCGTTTTTTGGACCAAAATTTCGGGTAAATATTGCTACGGGTCGACTCAGAGAAGATGAGGCCGACGAAGTGAGAGGGCGCTTGGCGCGTGCTCGGGCTCCGAATCCTGGACTCATTTTCCTCTAAAGCTCCTAATCATTTCAACAGTTCACCGCCTGTGTCTTGGCCACTCCCCCGTAGTGGGTATGTGCCATTCTACTCGAGGCCAACCAACCAACCGACGGTGGCCTGTGTTTTGGCATCCGGTGCGCCCTGTGCTTGTGTTCTGTTCAGCGTGAGTGCACCAGTGTTCTGCGTGGCGTGAACGCCTCCTGCCACGTAACATCTTGGTGGAGGTGAGGACTTTCCCCTTCCTCTCGTTCTGGACTATCCCAACACGGAGCTTCGCAGCGGTCGCTACACCGGGACCGCTACAATGACGAAGCCCGGCGACTCGCCAAGTGCCACTGCCACTACATTCATGGTCATGGCTCATCCCCGTGACCCCGACATCTTTTCCGGTGCCTCAACTGAAAACGTCGAGAGATGGATCTCCATGTACGAACGTGTCAGCACCCATAACAGGTGGGACCCCACCGTCATGCTGGCAAACGTAATTTTCTATTTATCTGGCACAGCAAGGCAATGGTACGACACCAACGAGGACGAAGTAACGAGTTGGGACATCTTCAAGGAAAAGCTTCGCGCTCTGTTCGGACCTCCGGATGCTTCGAAGCTCGCAACCCAAAAACACCTTGAGTCGCGTGCTCAGTCCTCCAGTGAAGGTTACGTCACGTACATACAAGACGTCCTTGCCTTATGCCACCAGGTTGACACCTCCATGTCGGAAAACAAAAAGGTGGGCCACATCCTGAAGGGGATCGCGGACGACGCTTTCCATTTGCTTCTGTGCAAAGGATGTGATACCGTGGATGCCGTTATTAAGGAGTGCCGTCTCTTCGAGCAAGTCAAGAGCCGGCGCATATTTCCACAGTTTGAACGACTTCCCCATACGGCCGCCACATCTACGTGTGTTTTGCAGCAGCCACCACCTAGCCCACCTCCCACTTCGCCTCTCAACATCACCGACGCAGTCACCCGGATCGTTCGCCGCGAAATGGAGGCCTGTGCACCTGCGGCCCCTCAACCTACCACCCCCAGTCACCCCTTGCCCGATGTCTCCCTCATTCAAGCCGTCGTGCGAGAGGAACTCGCAAATTTCGACCTCTCACATGCTATCTGTTCCATCGGGAACTCTAGCGTCCGACCACCAACCAGGAATGTTTTCCGTCCAAGGGCTCCGTACTTTCGTCGCTACCGTAATCCAGCAGAGTGGCGGACGCCTGATGATCGCCCAATATGTTTCAATTGTTCCTGTGTCGGCCACATTTCCCGGCACTGCCGCAATAGATGGTTTCCGACTCCTCGCACCGAGCTTTCCTATGCCAACCGTTCAGATATGCCCCCCGTTTTCCGCCCCGACCACCTCATGACCAATCAGATTCGGCCAATGATCTCGCCAGCTCCCGACCACGTCGTTCTTCCCGCTCTCCATCTCCCCGAGGCCGGCGTTTCCGATCCCCGCAGCCCCTCCGATCCTCGGCAGCCTCATACGACCGCTCTGACTTGGAAAACTAGCTGATGCAGCTCCCGGAGGTGACGCTGCATCCACGACCAGGCCCGCAAATCCTCTACAGACCTCCCACTTGAACCAACTAGACGTTTGTGTTGATGGTGTCCCCGTTCGTGCGCTTATCGACACTGGTGCGCATATCTCTGTCATGAGTGCACAACTTCGTCGTCGTTTACGTAAAGTTCTCACGCCGGCTTGGTCTCGAGTGCGTGTCGCGGACGGTGGAACAGTTAGTGTTGACGGACTCTGCACTGCACGCGTTAGTGTTGCTGGCCATGACCTTCCGGTGCAGTTCACTGTTTTGAACCCTTGTGCTCATGACCTCATCCTCGGCCTCGATTTCCTGTCAGAACACTCCGCCCTGATCGACTGCTCGCAAGGCGTCCTACACCTCGATCTCCCAACCATCGATCCTGAACCCTTGCATTCTCCCCGACTGTATTCGCCCGACCAAGTTTCTCTGCCCTCACTAGCCGCCTTATTCGTTACCCTACGTCCTACCTCATCAGTGGCCGATGGTGACTACTTAGTCGCCCCATTTCAGATGTCTTGCTGCACCGCAACGTTGCACTGCCCCATACTGTCGCTACAATCAGGGGAAACAGCGTGTCACTACCGTTAATTAATTTCAGCTATTCAGCCCAAGTCCTTCCACCTGGCATATGCGTGGCAACGTTCTCACCTATTGGCTCCTGCCCAGTTGCCCCATTGGACCCTGCCCATGCATCAGCTCCTGCAGATCCTGCTCACGCTCCTACTTCGACTGACGCGATCACGGCAATGATGCCCTCCGATTTGCTCCCTGCTCAATCTTGTCAGTTGCGTGCGCTTCTCGAGTCCTATTCCGACATCTTCGACCTCCATAACAGCGCCCTTGGCCAAGCTCTTACCGTTACGCACCGCATCGACACCGGCGACGCTCCTCCGATCGGCCGCCGACCATACCGGGTCTCCCATGCAGAACGACAGGTAATCCAGGCGGAAGTGGCAAAAATGCTGGAGAAGAACATCATTGAGCCCTCTCACAGTCCTTGGGCTTCGCCCGTCGTCTTGGTCAAGAAGAAAGATGGCTCGTGGCGCTTCTGTGTGGATTACCGTCACCTGAATAAGATCGCTAAAAAAGATGTCTATCCGCTTCCTCGAATCGACGATGCCTTAGACTGCCTCTACGGAGCCAAATTCTTCTCCTCCATAGACCTACGCTCTGGCTATTGGCAAATTGCTGTGGATGACCAGGATCGGGAGAAGACTGCTTTTGTTACTCCTGATGGATTATATCAGTTTAAGGTTATGCCTTTCGGCTTATGTAACGCCCCAGCCACTTTCGAGCGCATGATGGACTCCTTGCTGCAAGGATTTAAGTGGTCCACTTGCCTCTGCTATTTAGACGATGTAATTGTGTTTTCTCCCTCGTTTTCGTCCCACATGGACCACCTCTCACAAGTTCTTTCCCTCTTCCGTCATGCCGGGCTGCAGCTCAACTCTTCAAAATGCCGTTTCGCGCGTCGTCAGCTCAATATATTAGGCCATGTCGTCGATGCTACGGGGGTTCGTCCCGATCCAGACAAGATCCGAGCAGTAAAGGACTTCCCAGTACCCCGTACGAGCAACGACGTTCGAAGTTTTTTGGGTCTTTGTTCTTACTTTCGTAGATTTATTCAAGATTTTGCCGACATTGCTCAGCCGCTCACCGATCTTCTTAAAAAGGATGTCAGTTTTTCCTGGGGGTCCTCTCAAGACCACGCCTTTGCCCACCTTATAAGGAAGCTTACCACTGCACCGGTCTTGGCACACTTTGATGTGTCAGCCCCTACGGAAGTCCGTACTGATGCTAGTGGCCATGGAATCGGGGCAATCCTTTCCCAGCGTCAATCCGGCACACATCGCGTAATTGCCTATGCTAGCCGCCTCCTATCCCCTTCCGAGAAGAACTACTCCATTACCGAAAGAGAGTGCTTGGCCCTCGTCTGGGCTGTTGGCAAATTTCGACCCTACCTATATGGCAGGCCATTCACAGTTGTTACAGATCACCACGCACTGTGCTGGCTCTCTTCTCTGAAGGATCCTATCGGTCGCCTCGGTCGTTGGGCGCTACGACTCCAAGAATATGACTACGTTGTGATCTACAAGTCCGGACGGTTGCACAAAGATGTCGACTGCCTCTCTCGTTACCCTGTTGCCCACACTAATACTGCGACGAGCGCAAGCGCTATTGACCTGTTCTCTCTATCGCCGTTTACAACTATCGGCGAAGAACAGCGTCGGGATGCGGAGCTTCTCTCCATCATCGATCGCCTAACGTCCGCCCACACCGACCCTTCACTGAACCGCTTTGCTCTCGTTGATGGTATTTTATACCGCCGGAATCTTCAACCAACTGGTCCTGACCTTCTCCTCGTCGTCCCGAAGCACTTACGAACAGTCGTTCTCCACGAACTCCATGACCTCCCGACTGCTGGCCATCTAGGCGTTACTCGCACGTACGACCGCATCCGTCGTCGGTTCTTCTGGCCTGGCCTCTACCGCTCAGTGCGCCGTTACGTTGGTTCTTGCGATGAGTGTCAGCGTCGCAAGCGCCCTGCATCTGCTCCCGCTGGCTTTCTTCAGCCCATTGACATCCCTCCGGAGCCGTTCTACCGTGTCGGCTTGGATCTTCTCGGCCCCTTTCCTGAGTCCACTTCTGGGAACAGATGGGTTGCAGTAGCCACAGACTATGCCACCCGGTACGCGATAACACGTGCGCTCCCCACGAGTACTGCCGCTGATGTCGCCGACTTTCTTCTTCAGGATGTCATTCTTCATCATGGAGCACCCCACCAACTGCTCACCGACCGAGGCCGCACCTTCCTTTCCGCAGTGGTAAACGACATTCTCCGCGCGTGCTCAACTAAGCACAAGTTGACGACCGCTTATCACCCCCAAACTAATGGCCTCACTGAGCGACTCAATCGCACGCTTACCGACATGCTCGCCATGTACGTCTCCTCTGATCACCGAGACTGGGACGTCGCACTCCCATACGTTACATTTGCATATAATTCACACGCCACGACACTGCCGGCTACTCTCCCTTTTACCTCCTGTACGGCCGCGAGCCTCAACTGCCGCTTGACACATTGTATCGAACATCTCCTCCCCCACATTCTGAATACGCCCGTGAAGCCATTGCCCATGCCGACCATGCTCGCCAAGTCGCCCGTTCCCGCTTGCAAGCCTCCCAATCTTCTCAGCAACAGCACTATAACCGCCGCCACCTGGACAGTGCCTTCTTGCCTGGGTCCCTTGTATTGCTCTGGGTGCCTTCTCGCCGTGTAGGGCTCTCGGAAAAGCTTCTTTCTCGATATGTGGGCCCATATCGTGTGCTGCGCCAAGTCACAGCCGTCACATACGAGATTGAGCCTGCCTTCCCAGAGTGCACTTCCCGTACTCCACCCTCCGATATTGTGCACGTGTCGCGCCTCAAGCCCTACCACCTACCTTCTTCTGACACTCGCTAAGCAGCACCGCGACGGTGCTTTTGCGCCCGGGGGTCATGCTACGGGTCGACTCAGAGAAGATGAGGCCGACGAAGTGAGAGGGCGCTTGGCGCGTGCTCGGGCTCCGAATCCTGGACGGTGGCCTGTGTTTTGGCATCCGGTGCGCCCTGTGCTTGTGTTCTGTTCAGCGTGAGTGCACCAGTGTTCTGCGTGGCGTGAACGCCTCCTGCCACGTAACAATATTGACGTTCCTACAGCATGTTGGTTGCGTAACGCGCGTATTTTTTTTTACGTATTCAGCAGGGTTCCAGCACATGCGGCAAGTGAAAGTAAGTGGCAGTCGGTAGTCCTCCCCTGGTGTGTGAGCCGTGTAGCGTGATTCCTAGCTTTTGAAGTAATTTTAGCGGCGGTATTAAAGTTAAGTGACTGATGCTGGCTCAGCATGAGCAGAAGCTTACTGGATGCCACTATATTAATCTGGTGACAGCATAATGACTACGGTGCCGAGGAGTACTGCTTACAGGCGTGCACGCCGAGAGGCACGTCGTGATATTGAGCTATTAGCGTCGGCTGCTAGCGATGGTGTTGCATACGACCCTTCTTAATCTGATCCGTGTGCTGCTGCAAAGCCGCAAGAGCAACTAGATCCTAGCTTGTCGCATGTTCCGTGCCTTCAACATTCGACTGAATATGCGCCTAAAGTTCCTGTTTTAATTTTGATTTGGTTTATTGGTTTCTTCGGGTTTAACGTCCCAAAGCAACTCAGGCTCTGAGGGACGCCGTAGTGAAGCAGGGCGAACAAGCAGGACGAGGGACGGAGACGTGTGGTGGGAATTCCGTACGTCCATGGAATTTCACACCGGCTCAAGAAAGTGGGGCGAGGTACGAAGTGGACGTGATTTTCACGGCCGAAAATAAGCTTGCGCGGATTTGTAGTGCTGTGCGTAAAAAGCTAGAGTCTGAGGGCAGTCGTGCTGGAACTGGTTGTTTGGTAGCGCACAGGAAGGAAACTAGGTTCACAGAGTGTTCACTGGAGTTGTTTACGAAGTGCCGCTCTCGTGCGGAAAAAAGTACATCGGCCAGACGGGTCGTTGTATAAACGAGCGGATGGCGGAGCATCGTAGGTCGTTGAAGGGCGCGGCTTCCTCCAATCTCGCCTTGCATTGCAAGAGTTGCGAAAAATGCTACCCTCATTTGAACAAGGCCAGCGTCTTGTTCAAACATAGCGATCAGGTATGCAGGGAGATGGTGGAGGCTTACCTAATCAAGAAAGACTCAGATTCCTGTGTGGCATCACCATCTGTGGCCTTGCTTGATAGGGAGCAGGCGATATGGGTCTTTGGCGTGATATCAGCCTGACCGTTAAGGTTGTCGTGGTTTTGTTTGTGCGCAGTTTTTTTTTTTTTGGAAGTGTAACTGACGGTCACATCACGGTGCACGCGAAGGGATAGCGGGTGATTGTGTTTTCGGGTGATTTTCGCAGTTGTGTTTTTGTGCTTGTCTCACTGTGGGCAGAATATACTTATATAGGCCTCTTCATGTGAATAAAAATTCAGTTGATAGTCTGCGCCCGTGTTGTGCCTTCTCGTTCTGTGTCTTCGTTTTTTGCGCATTTTTTCAGTATGAGTAGTGAAGGGCTCCGGAAATTTCGACCACCTGGGGTTCCTTAACGTGCACTGACATCGCACAGCACACGGACGCCTCTTGCGTTTCACCTCCAACGAAACTCGGCCGCCGCGGCGTGGATCGAATCCGCATCTTTCGGGACAGCAGCCGAGCGCAGTAAGCACTGAGCCGGGGCGGGGCTGTTTTAATTGATATTAACATCTTGGGTCGAGGATTTTTCGTTCGAAACTGTTTATATTTTTCCTGTGACACTGTGCTGAGAGGTGATTGATTTTGAGAGAGCACTGAATTCCGTAGATTATTTCAGTAGATACTGTGAAAACATCTGCACATCAGCCTGTGTAGTTAGGTAGAATCATGAAATGTAGTTTTAATTTAACTTGGGTATTCTTAGCCTGCTAAGTCCTCACGCACCTTTCTTTACTTGGCCGTCTGTTTGGGGTGGTTTTACTCCTGGAAGTATTTACAGTTACTTGTGCAAGGATTAATTCCTTGCCGCAAGTACCATTTGGTGCCAACACCATGTGAAGGTGCTGCAATTTGTATATTGTGCTGCAAGTTTTTTTTTCAAATGCAGTCAGTGATTGAAAAAAAAAGGTGAACTGAAAGAAGAGTCTATATGTATTGGGTCTTTTTTGTCTTCCAGCAAGGCAGCCTATTTCAGCATTGGCCCAGGTGGCAGGATTTCTGACATGACTCTTCTTTTCGATGACACTATAGCAGAACCGAAAAGAAGACTGCCTAGAATGAGAAGCGAAGCAATATCTTGAAAACGTGTCACTTTATTGATATCTAGCAGTTGTAGTATACTTAAGTGTCTAGAAATGCGATGCTTTGTGCATGAACAATTTTTTTTTCTCTGACCAAGCTGGGCATTTTGTTGCCCATCTGAAATTTGCTTGTATCGAGCTATACTTGCTGTTTTGGTCTCTAGTCCCACTATCCTTGTGTAAATTTGTTCCTGACTGCTACTACTAGAGTTATTTTTCACCCCCGTAGTGCGTTTGTATTGCTGTTCCAGCAATAAAAAAGAGGATATGTGAATTTTAATGACTTTTATTGTCTATGTAAGAGATGACCATAGTTCCTGTGGCTTGTAGCAGTCTTATAAATTGTTGATGTTAATATCACACTATATGCAGCGTGTTTTAGATTTTTTTCTTCTGGCCGTGCTAGTTGCCTTAAAGCCCACCTACTCCTCATGCACTCCACATGCTTTTTATTTCTAGTCCTGTGCTTGCTGAAATGTGATTCTGAATGGTAGTGCTTGTGTCAGTATTTTAACCTCTGATCTGTGTCCATGTATTGCTGTTATAGCAAAAAAAGGCTCATTTGTGATTTAATAATCTTTATTGCTTTGAGTGGGAGAAGCATAGTTCCTGTACCTTGTAGGAGTCAGACAACCTGTCTTATTTTAGTCATTCCACATGCAGCTTGACTGAAATGTTTATCTTCTGACCATGCTAATTGCCTTGAAGGCCACCTACTGCTTATGCACAGATATATAGGGAAGCGCACCTGAAGTTTGCTCCCACTGCACCAGCGCCACTTCTCCCCTGCCGGTCATTTTGGCATTTCAGTCCGGGCACGTCACCGGCGGAGCGCATTGAGCCAGCTGCCTGTCGACTGGTACGCGCGTGCTGCTCGCGCCGCTGGCACTCTTTCATGTTGACGATGAAGATGGAACGCCGACCAAAGAAAAACAAAAACAAGAACAGACGTTCCGGCTCCCGTACGGGAGCCTTGTTCACATTGAAATGAAGCAAGTAGCTCAGTGGCATTACATATGCTTGAAAAGAGGGCGCAGGGAGAGTGCCTAGACTGGGTTCAGATTTCCATCGTTGCGGTTGAGGGTGTGACTAGTAGTTTGGATGATTAATGATTCCAAGTGCAGGCGAGGGCGTAGCTTCTTTTCCGTTGAAAGCACGTATGCCCGACCCCAGTCGATGTCATGGCCTGTAGATACTGCGTGCTCGGCGATAGCATTGGAATCCACTTTTTTGTTACGTACATCGTTACTATGTTCTTTTAGCCGCCTTTCGAAGTTTCCGGTTTCGCCAATGTATGCGTAGTCACAGTCGGAACAAGGAATCTTATACACTACGCCAGGATATTTTTCTTTGGGAAGGGGGTCTTTGACGTTTACCAACGCATGGCGCAGTTTTCTTGTCGGAACGTGGGCGATATGGACGCCAAAGGTGCGCATGATGCGCGCTAAAGCCTCGCTTATTCCGGGAGCATAGGGCACGGCAGCACGCTTCAAGGGTGAGAGAGGAGTATCGCCTGCTGGGCGACATAACTGTTTTTCCACAGAGTGCACAAATGAGGTCGGGTAGCTGTCGCTTGAAAGTTCTCGTCGTACAGTTTGGAAATCAGTGGTCTGGTCTTCAAGGGAGCTGCAGATGCGTTGGGATCGTTTGAACAAGGACATAGCGACTGATTTCTTCTGTGTAGCAGGGTGAACCGAATTAAAGTTGAGGTATCTTCCGGTGTGAGTCGGATCTTCATCGTCAACATGTTTGTCCCCGACCAGACGAGTTTTCGTCGAACTCTCGACTTCACTCTCTTTCATTGTGAGCACGCGCCGTCCTGCTCGCGGCCGCACAAAAGAGGTGTTGCCGCTCGCTGCGAGTCATGGCTGGAATTCCGCGACGTTCTAAGGGTGGAGAAACTTGTTTTGTCAGGGGCTGTCACAGTAGTTCTCTGAACATCAACGGCCAAGGACTGCCCGTGGAATTCTACAGATTTTCTGGACATGTCCTACCTTCTTGGGGAAAAAAATAATATTGGAAAATTGTAACGTACAGTAATCGAAATATTGAAGGTAATTGTCCACCCTTTCTATATGCAGGAAAATCTTAAAATTTTTCATTGCTCGTATCGAGCAGTTGACGATAGGAAAAACGTTAGTACGAAAAAAAAATGCAAGCCTATCGATGGGAGATTGCTATAGCGAAATCTTCCAGTATATGAAAAAAAAAATGCGGTCACACTCTCTTTTCCGTTCAAAAGTGTTTGTCCGGAATTGTTGGGTATGAAATGGATGAGAACGCGAAACGGCAGGCGTCGATAGCTGCAGGGTGAAGTAAGCGTTTTTCTGTTGCTAAACACGTTTGGTATGTTGGACGCGTAAAATTCTGAGCAGTTATTGCTGTAATTCACTAAGCATGCAGTGTTTAGTAAAGCTCGCGCTAACGAAACATTTTTTTGCCATTTTTTTTTATTTTGGAGGCTGACAACAACAGCTAGCGGCGTTGTGTGAGGCAAGGTAAGTGATCGCCTCAATGTTCCGAATTGTGACGCCTGGCTCAACTTTCGAAGTTGCTTTACATGTAAAAAAATTCTAAACATAGAAATAATCAAAATGTTTGCTTTCATATGAATGAGCGATGGCTCTGCAAATAAATTGTTTTGGGGATGCGCATGCGCTCTAACCGGCATTAAAATAAATATACCAACCGTTGTAGCGATTGGCCAAACTAGAGCATTTTTTCTCTCAGCCGTATATAGCAAGCAGCTGGTAGGCGCATTTCGTGCCTGTTTTCGTTTTTCTCTTCAGCCTCGTGTGTCGCCTTAAGGCCACTTGATATTAAGTTGAAATAAAAATTATTTCCATTATTATTCAGCGAAACACGTAACAAAATCCTGCATGCCAACAAACCTGCATGCACCGAACTGCTCAGCCACCCAACGAAATTAAGTATCTTGCGAAGATGGCTGCGCCAAAAAAAAATGGTATTCACCTCGAGTTCCATGTCTTAAATGATCTCGTCATTTACTTGCGATACACATTTCGCCGTTACGGTACCGGCTTTTTCGTCAACCATCTGCTTCACGGAGTGGGCCTGATCCACTAGCAGTTCTTTTTTCAAGTTTGCGCAGCGAAAAAAAAATTCACTGTCCACTATTTCTTTTAACCTACATCGCAGAGCGTACTGCTGCGACAGAAAGAAATGCGAACAGCGCGGTGCCTAGGCGCTCCGCTGTTGGAATTTATTTTCGTCACGCTTATACTTCGCTCGCAACACAAATACGCTAGAGACATCCGTGATACAATAATGTACGTACCACTCTAGCGTCTTTTTGTTACTACCGAGATAAAAACGCATTAAAGATAAATTCCGGCTACGCAGCGCGTGGGCGCCGTGCTGTTCGCATGTCTTTCTAGCGCCCCTGTACATTTTGCTAATCATCTGAAGCTCGTCAGCGTTCAAGCACGAGGGCAGAAAGCCAAAAAAGCTCGCGACTGCACAAAGAGACTTGTAGGCTGGCCAACACGTGCAAAGTACGTGCAGAACTGGCTTTTTTTTTTTCGGGAGAAAGCGCGCTGCACGCGCAGCTACTCAATGGGAGGGGTGACCGGTTTGCCCGGTCAAAAATGCGGAGTCGGCCGCAGAGGGCGCATTTCACTGGCGTCCGCAGCGCCCCCCCTGCGAGGCTGCGGTCCCCCATACCTGCTTTTATCTCTAGTTGCATACTTCCTGAAATTTGATCCTGATAGATAGTGCTTATGCTATTATTTCAATCTCTAATCTGTGTAGTTGGGTTGTATTGCTGTTGTAGCAAAGAAAGGGTGTTTTAAGAACATTGATTATTCTAAATAAGACAGTAGTTCCTATGCCTCATTTTAGCTATGCTAGGTGCAGTGCGATCGAGATTTTTTCAGCTTTGCTGCGTATGCTTGTATTGTTGTTTCAGTAAAAAAAAGTTGCGTTTGTGTTTTTAGTTTGTTTGTTTTTTTTTGGCGTTTTACATCCCAAAGCGACCCAGGCTATAAGGGATGCCATAGTGGAGGGCTCCAGATTATTTCGACTACCTGGGGTTCTCTAGCGTGCACTCACATCGCACAGTACACGGGCCTCTTAACTTTTCGCCTCCTTCGAAATGGCACTGCCATGGCTGGGTTCGAACCCGCGTCTTTTGGGTCAGCAGCCGAGAACCATATGACCAATGAGGCACTCAGTGACATATTTGTGTTTTGTTGTGTTCATTGTTTATAAGACAATCATATAATATTTGCCTTACAGTATGCCGCTTCTGTTTATTTTAATGTCATGCCCTTTGCAGTGCAATTAATATTTTTTGTTCTGACCAAGATAATCATCCCGAAGCCTGTTTAGACCTTAGATGACTTATATGTGTATACCTGCTGTTTTAGCCGTATAGTTATTTTGCATCTTTCTATTTTGCAACTCTGCATCTGGGGTTGGCTTGGATACTTATATATTGTATTGGAATCCTACAGCTTCAAGTTTGAAAACGTGATAATTTTGGCCCATACTAACCAGACAAGCTAAACAAAATTAATGAAGCCTATTACACACGTTCCGAAGGAAGGTCTATGTGCACACCATCCATGATCTTGCTCTCAATAACGAGAAATGCCTGAGAGGAGCTGTTAAAGCTGTGTTAATGCTTCCTTTATGTGAGTTGTTCTGTTTCAGGTGCTGTTATTAAAAAATAAAAATCAGTGTGAATCAGCATTTGGCCTGATCATCAGCATGCCCCATATATCTGAATAAAACTATTTTAGCCAAAGCTTTGTGTTTTAAATCACTGTGCAGCATAATCCAGGCCTGTGTTATAACTTTGTGTCGTTTTTACTATAGCATCGCTCTCGGCCATATGCAATTGGCCGAAATGCCAGAAGCGGAAGCTGGTTCTGTTGCGGCTATGAGGCACTGCTTCTGCTTCTGGTATTTTGGTCAGTTATGCGTGACCAGTAGCAACACTTTTGAAAAGGACAAGGGGCTATATTGGGTCCCGGCGAAGGAAAAAATAAAAATATTAACGTCCTATTGCAGTCCTGCGAAGGTCCTAAAAATGTACTCGTCAGACATCCGAAGGACTTCTTTCGGCGTTTCATTTCAAATGTTTTCAGGATTTTTTCGGGACATCCGCGGGATGTGCGTAAAGTCCTGCCGCGGACTTCCCAAGGACGTCCTTAGGATGTAGGTGTGTTGTCTGGGCAGGTGCTGCTTCCACTTGTGGATCCATCCAAAAACGGCGCACAGAAAAACACGCAGAACACATGGAGAACGGTCAGGACAAGAGCGCACTAGCAACTGAAGCTTGGTCGAAAAACACTTCTCACTCGGTAAGCATGCGCCAGGAAATTCAGCACGTGTCGACAAGATAAAAACCCAAACAAAACGTGACGTTGCTGTACGATAGACAAACGGACTAAAACCAAGATAAAAAATTTAAAAAAATATATGTAAGACACGAATTAAGGCAAGAACCTAAACCCCTGGGATGACCGAAGCACATAATCAGCACATGCGAAAGGTGAAACCTGCATTAAAGCGCTGCCACTCCTGCTGACAGATACCGAGGAACTTGCGCGCTTTTTCCAGCAAAAACACCGAAGTGGAACTGACACACAAGTCGTCACCAGCGGCGATTATGTTAGAGGCCTCCAATATCTTTCTATCCACTCTTTTTCTACCGCGCCCGATGGTACTTGTCGCACCTAAGTTGGGCAGACAGCCGCCCTCGCAATCCCTACATGTTTTGCAGTGCAGGGGAAGGTTCGAACCATGACCCGTCCTTAGCGACGCTGCGTGTTCGCGCAACATTTCATTCACACATTTCCCCGTCTGGCCCACATAAATCCGGCCGCAGCTAACGGGAATGCGATACACGACACCTGTCGCACATGGAACAAACTCGGTCTGGTGATTGATCCCACGGGAAGTTTTCTTCGTGCACCCTCCGGCAACAAGCCTGCACAGCTTGGAGAGCTTATGCGGTGCGGTGACACGAGGCGAACACCAGCCTTCTGGGCTACCTTCTTAAGATTATGTGACACCCTGTGCATGTGAGGTATCACCTCGAAGGCCTCTTTGGAGGGATTCAGTTCTTGAGCACCCAGTTCACTCTCCAGTTTCTTCTTCTTTCGGTGGCGCTTTAGTAAAGACTCGGACACAGCACTGATTAGGTCCAACGGGAAACCCGACTCCTTCAGCCTGCTAACTTGTAAGTCAAAACTTTCATCAACCTTGTGTACACACGACTTGGACAAGGCGGGCCGAAGACATGAATACGCCAAGCTCCTTTTGACTAACTTAGAATGAGAGGGCGCGAAAAGTAGATTTGCCTTCTTCGACCTCGGCATGCAGGCCCAACAAACGTGGTCGGCTCCCCGAAGGCACAACCACAGGTCAAGAAACTGAATGCACCCACTTTTCGGAAGTTCAACAGTGAATCTCAGGGAGTCACAGCAATCCACGAACAGCCCCACCACCGCGTTTGCAACAGAGTCCAGGGCTCCTTCAACAGGGACATTTAGGAAAACCAGAAACTCGTCTACATATCTGTACATTTTCACCAGCCCCCGATCCGCAGAGCATAGTTCCTGCTCCAGTCTATCACATTGGGCCAGGAAAATTTCAGCTAGAACTGGAACCACACAGGACCCGATGCAAGTACCTCGCAAACGGGCCTTCGATGCACAGGGTGTCACATTCAACACAGGAATTCACTAATTTATACTCACTGTTTAATCTTACCCAAACTGTTACTCAGCCTACAAGAATCACTAAAGTTACACCAACTACATTAGACCTTGTACTAAAACATTGCCAGAACTGTGTTCAGAAATAACCAATCCGCCCCGGTTAAGCGACCATTCGTTGCTCAATTTTTTCTGCGAACATTCCCATACAAAAAACTGCTAGTCCCACTAAAATAATACGCATGTATCACCGCGCTGATTTCAACGCAGTTAATAATGGACCTAGCCACCTTTTTCGACGAATTCGACTCGCGATCGGTGAACGCAAACTGGCTCTTATTCAAGAACAAAATCTTAGATCTCGCCAGCCGTTTCATACCCACTAGCGTAATATCTCATCACCTGCATGAGCCATAGTGTAACGCGCATCTTAAGCGCTTGTCTAACCGTAAGAAACGCTTCTTCCGATCAGCTAAAGAATCACGCACTGAACATCATTGGTTCGTTATCACTCTGCAGCTTACAATTCTGTGGTGAAGAACGCTAAAACAAATCACCTGAATAGCACTCTACCCGGTATGTTGCTCAATAACCCAAGGAAATTTTGGGGCTTCATTAACCCTTCTGAAACGTCTAGAATAATACTAACGAGTTCAAGTGACGAACCTAGATCAGATACTGCCTGTGCAAAGGTACTGAATGATTTCCCATGATGTCGACCTTCCTGCTTCCTCGTCCGTAGTAGTCACCCTGTCGTGTCTCTCTCCAGCCGGCCCACCCGACACACCTGTTCTCTTTACTCCCTCGGAATTGTTCGTTCGCCGCAGGAACCTGCCGCTTCCCTTCGCTGTCCCCCGGAACAGCAACCATGCTCATCAGCAATCATCCACCCTCCCTGTGACTCTGCATCGTGGTGAATGCATTGGATACGTAGCATCGGCTGAACTCCTACAAGTCTTCGACGACATTGAGGCCACTCCTACACCTTGGTAAAGTAAAAGCTTTTAGCGCAAAATGACTAAGAAAGGACGGGGACAGAGCACAGACACAAAGGAGCGCTCCTTTGTGTCTGTGCTCTGTCCCCGTCCTTTCTTAGTCGTTTTTCGCTAAAAGCTTTTACTTTACCAAGATGAACCAACTCGCCCAGCAGAACGTGTCACTGCACTCCTACACCGTGGCTCGATGCTCTCACCCCGGCTCCTCCGTCACACCGACTACTTTCTGATGTGCTGTACAGTGCTATCGATCGAGACCTTCATTCGACGTGCCGTGACCAGCTGCTCGCCCTTTTGTGCGAATTTCGTTCCTCTTTCGATGCGTGCCAAACTCCACTCGGCCGTGTTTCCGCTCTCACATCGATACTGGCACCCATCCTTCTCTACGCCAACGACCATATCACGGGTCAGCTCTGGAGCGTCGCGTTGTCATCGAGCAAGTGGACGACATGCTAGAGCGCGGGATTACACAGCCCTCGAAGAGAGCATGGTCTTCCCCGGTCGTGTTCGTTCAAAAGAAAGATCGACGGCTGAACACTGTAACCCAGAAAGTCGTCCATCATCTGCCACGCATAGAAGACGCCCTCGATTGCCTACAAGGAGCAGAATTTTTTTCGTCACTCGATCTGCGACCTAGATATTGGCAAATACCCTTGGCCGAAGATGACCGCCACAACACAGCATTCGTCACGCCTGATGGGTTATTTAAGTTTAACGTAATGCCATTTGGGCTTTGCAATGCCCCCGCTATATTCTAAAGAATGAGGTACAATGTCCTGCGTGGACTACGCTGGAAGACGTGCCTCTGCTACCTTGACGACGTCGTCATGTTTTCGCCTTCTGCAAGCAGAGAAGGAAGGTGGGTTCGTGGTTTTGCATTCTTCACTTTTTAAGACAAAAGCCACCGAGGCTATCGAGAAGAACTTCAGGAATTCAGACTTAAAACCACGAAAGGCTGAGGCACTGGCATTGGGCTGTTAAATCGGCTGAATTTGCGTCGCCTGGAAGAAGAAGTTCGGAAGAGTGATCAAGACGTCCTGCGGGTGTTCTTCACCGTTAAGACTCATAAGCCTGGTTATCCGTTTAGGGCCATCGTTACAGAAGAAGGCTCTTGGCAAAAAGCGGTCTCCAACTACCTCAAGGTTTCCTTCGAGAGTCTGGTGCCGACGGATCCCTTTAGGGTGAAGAGCTCAATGAACCTGGTGGAGTGCCTCTGTTCCGTCTTTCCCGGTGCCAATGCAGCCTTCTCTTTGGACATTGTGGACTTGTTTTACTCTGTTCCGCATGATGAACTCTTTTGTGCTGTACGCGAATTAATTGAAAGAACCGGGACAATTTCCTTCCAGAATAAGTGTGGCATATCTCTGGAATCTTTCCTTGAGCTGTTGAAGGTGTATTTAAATTCGACAATTGTTCAATATGATAGCAAGTACGCGGTGCAAAACCGAGGTATCTGCATTGGCTCGTGGGTAGCGCCAGTTCTCTGTGACATTTTTTAGCGAAAATTGACTCGATTCTACAGCATTCAATTCAAGACACACGTGTTATTAGGGTTTTCAAATATGTGAGCGATTTTCTAGTCATTTTAAAATTAAATGAAACTGACCAGCTCACTCTTGTGGCAGACCAGCTTTTAAATGTTTTTAGCGCATGCTCTAAGAACTTGGCTTTTACCAAAGAAATTCCTTCTGACAAGACCATTAGGTTTCTTGATTTTGAATTGACTTTTTTACCCGACGGGCACGTGAGCTGGAAATATGCGCCCAGAACTAAAAAGTCACTTTTGCCATATGAATCGGCTCATTCGAAGCTGGTGAAACGCAGCATCGCAAATTTGTGTTTTTCGAACGCTCTCAAGAAAAGCTGCCCACATCTCATGCAGCAAAGTCTGGTCGAGCAGGTTGCGCGGTTGTCGGATTCTGGGTTTCCCACGTCGGTTTTGCTTGCGGTGGGTGAATCACTGGGGAATAATATGAAGAAACTGTCGGCTAAGTCTGCAAGTCCATCGCAAGAGAACAGGGAGAAGATTGAAGTGTTTCCTTACTGCCACAAGACATCGCATGGTCTGAAAAAAGTGGCACAAAAATTCGGTGTCACTACGGTTTTTTCTGCCCACCGGAAACTGTCTGGTTTGTGCGCCCATATTTCTGGTGGTCCGCAGAAAAAGGGGACCTGTAAAACCAAACACCAGACGAGGTTCACTTCGTGTGAAGTAGGGGTGGTGTACTGCATCCCAGTGTCCTGTGGGAAAACCTACATCGGGCAAACCGGAGGGTGCATCAATGAACGTCTGAGGCAGCACGGAACAACGTTCAATTCAGGCACTGGAAGCAATTTAGCCTTGCATGTTAAGGTATGCAAAGGATGTTCTCCTTTGCTTCACCGCACGAGCATTATCGGTCGGAGGAGAACAAGACGTGAGCGTGAAATTCTTGAAGTGTTTTTAACCAGGAAAAACAAGGAGATGTGTGTCAGCGATCCCTCGGTTTTTATCACGGATAAAGAATATAACTTCCTTTTATCTTAATACAGTCGTTCCCATCGTCCAGAGTGTGCGCTTGCGCAGGGACACATTTCAATGTGGTGGCTTCCTTGGAATTTAATAAATCAGTTGCAAGTCCAGCGGTGTGTGTGTGTACCTCCATTTTCTTGTCCTGCGTCTGTGTTCCGCTGGTTCCACCCTGACAACATTATGAACCAACTAGCCCAGCAATTTACGCTCCTTTCTACTAAAGTACATTCGCTCATGCCTTGACTGCCAACGCTGCAAGTCACCACCACAGCGCCTTTCCGGACCACTGCAGCCTTTACCTTGCCCTGCCCGTCCGTTTGATCATGTGGGCATCGACCTTTATGGGCCTCTGCCGCCTTCTACTTCTGGTCACCGCCGTCGACCATCTTATGCGCTATGCGGAGACGTCCGCTCATTAGGCAGCTACAGCCAGAGAAGTAGCTTTCTTCATTCTTCGCCACGGTGCTCCCTGGGAGTTTCTTAAACGACCACGGCCGCGTGTTTTTATCAGGTGTTGTCTAGTCCCTCCTACAAGAATGCCGCGTAGTTCACAGAACAAGCACGGCGTACCATCCTCTGATGAACGGGCTGACCGAGAGGTTTAATCGGTGACATGCTCACGATGTATGTCACTCCCGATCACTCTAACTGGGATCTCGCACTCCAATTTGTCACATACAGCTATAATACCGCCGTCCAGTCTGGGTTTTCACCATTCTTCCTCCTTTACGGACGCGAACCTACCTGCCTGCTTGACACCATTCTCCCCTACCATCCTGATGCCTCTGACTGCTTGCCTGCTTCTGAAATCGCCCAGTATGCCGCCAACTAGCCCGTTCCCTCACGATCAACATTTGACAGAAAGAACGCCGTGATTCTGGTCAACCCGCCTTCACCCGCCTACCTGCCGGCTCCCTTGCTTGGCTCTGAGTCCCTTCTGGCCCTCCTGGTCTGTCGTGCAAGTTCCTCACCAAATACCACGGCCCTTACCGTGTTGTCTGTCAGAGTTCCCCCGAGAACTACGTTGTGAAACCATTGACCCCCTCCTCTGACCACCGCCGCCGTGACCGTGAAACCGTTCACATTGGCCGCTTGAAGCCTTACCACGAACCCGTGATGAGCACATACCATGCCTTGAGCAGCCACGATGGCTCCTCCTTCGCCGGGGTCACTTATGACTACTTTAGCTTTAGAAGTGGAGAGCGCCATTCTTAATTTTACTCATGGCCGTATTTCAGTCGAAGCGTTTCGTGTACTCATATCAAATCCTCCTAAACACCTGACCCTCCTGATATGGGCTCCAGCCCACATGGGTCTGAAGGGTAATGAGGGAGCACATGAGCTAGCTCGAGGGCTCACTTTCCGAGCAGCTTATCATCCCGCCCCCAACATGCCTGCCTTGGTCAGGAAGGACACCATAATCACTTCACGCGACCTGCTCAAGCACTATCGTCTTTCTCGCCAACTCTATCCAGGTCCGCACCAAGAACATACAAAGACAGAGGCCGGCATATGGCGCCAACTCCAGACGGACACTTTCCCCCATCCCAAAAGACACCATAATATATTTCCTGAACGGTATATGCCGATGTGTGAACACTGCAATATCCCAGCAGACCTCCTTAATATGGTCTGGACTTGTCCACGACCACACATGTCAATACCCACACAACATGGAGGCTCGTCTACGCAGCTCTACCCTGGACGACCAACGAGCGCTCATCGGTCTCGCTCTAGAGGCTGCCAGATTCCAAGAAGTCCTGGCCGACCCCTAGATCGGGGCCCTCAGCCCCTTGACTGTTTTAATAAATGTTTACCAACCAACCTTCGCCGGGGGCCATTGTAACGACGAAGAAGTGCCCGCGCGGCAGCGGGACAGCTCTCGGCGAGCGTGTCCTTTGGGTTGGTGCTGCTGGAACTGCTGACCGTCAGCGAACACTGTTCTGCGCTTTGTGCCCGAAAAACCCATTGTAGTGTTAATGTATTACCCACTCCCCTATGTAATGCTTTGCCCTGAGGGTAAAATATATTAAATAAAAAATACACCTTTCCTTCACTTTTATTCCTTCTCTTTGAAAAAAAAGCTTGGGAAAGATCCCTAATCCTGTCGGGTCTGACATATAAAAGAGATTTACAACGTTTTGCCCTTAGACGTTCCAAGTGACACTTCGTATGAAGGGCCTTGCGGGAAATACGTGGGTTCGTTTTATGCACTCTTTCTCGGCACATGGGGACAAAGCATTTAATAGACGTATGCACTATTTCTTTGCAGCTTCATTCACAGGTACTCAGCCTGAGCGCACAAGGTGACTGAACTGTTCGTAGTCTTCTTCTAAGTAATCCAATACACCAATGTCGTTTGCTTTCTTTAGCAAAATCAGGAAATTAAATCATTTTGGCGGGGTACGGCTCAGAACGTACTGTAGATATCCTAGTAATTACAGCGCCAGTCCTGTCCACTTCTTCGTTTGCCCTTGTCTTTTCGCGCTGCATTCTTTAACCATGATCACTGACCAACAAGCCCAAACAGCCGCTTTAGTAATTACTATCATGTGATTCCTTCCAGAACCTCAGAATAATTACGTTAAAGGGTGGTTTAAGAAGAGTAAATCGAGGAGTCATTCCCCTAAGCCAGTTTTTCGTATTGGGGTGCTTACAACTTGAGTCAAGTACAATGAGAAAGCTAGGTCTATCAGCATAGAAGATATTCCTGCTTCGCTTGGACCGTGTGTGTAATTATTCCAGTCTACATGCGGCAAATTAGTCTCCCCGCAAAATAATCTTCCAGTTAGTGGAAGCAAATGTGACTTTTAGGAAATGACAGACATTCCATATACTCCTCCGTAGTAGTTGGGGGACGATAAACCGCAATAACCGTGAAACAAAAACTGCCGATTTCTATGCTGCACACAACATACTCAATATTCGACGAGGAGGTTAATTCAACACATGTGATACTACTCTTGTAAACAATGGCCACACCCCCTCCTCTAGAACCACGGTATTTCCTGCTGACTGCATAATTATTTGATTCTCAACTAAAAAGCCTGCAAGGAAAAATTGCCTGCCTCGGTGAAAATCAGTCTCCTTTGCCCTTGATTTATCTCCTGCGCAAGCACGAAATCAGAGCACTAGCATGACCGTTATTTCTAAAGACTTCGCTACGCTCAGAGCTGCCGCTGATGAAGCGGAAAATAGACTACGAAGAAATAATGGTTTGGTCTATGGGGTTTAATGTCCCAAAGCGACTCAGCCATGAGAGACGCCGTAGTGCAGGGCTCCGGAAATTTCGACCACCAGGGGTTCTTTAACGTGCACTGACATCGCACAGTACACGGGCCTCTAGAATTCGACCGCCGCGGCCGGGATCAAACCCGCGTCTTTCGGGTCAGCAGCCGAGCACCGTAAGTACTGAGCTACCGCGGCGGCACGAAGCAATAATCTTTTGTTCTTTGGACTACCTGATTCTCAGACTGAAACCTGGACAGTCAAAAGTCTGTTGTTTCCCTGTGTATTGAAACTATGGGCGTGGAAACAGATGGGGCTAACATACAACGAGCGCATAGAATTGGTCGCTTCGAAGCTGATAAGCAAGTGAAACTCTGGGGCTAGTCCAGCGTAGGGTATGAGGCAAGACTGCAACTGATGACCTTCTGAAAAATTTCAGGCCCATCTTCCAGGGCCTCGGTTGCTTGCAGCAGGCGTACAGCATGGTCCTGTCACCTGAAGCGATACCAGTAGTGCAACCAGCGCGACGAGTTCCGGTGGCGCTAGAAGAACCCCTTAAAAAAGAACTCGACAGAATGGTACGTGCTGAGATCATTGTTAGGGTGGACGAGCCTACCACCTAGGTCAGCCCTTTAGTTTTGGCAAAGGAGAAAGATGGCACGCTAAGGGTGTGTATGGATCCCAGGGCTATCAACAAGTACATAGAGCGGCAGCATTTCCCGCTTCCTAGGCGAGAAGATTTGGAAGCCCGTTTAACAAATGCCCAGTACTTTCGATGCGAACTCGGGCTATTATCGGATACCGCTTGATAAGCGGACTTCGAGGATCTGCACTTTTTCTTCACCGTTCGGGAGATACCGCTTTCTCCGGCTGCCCTTTGGCATTTCTTCCGCACCAGAGGTATTTCAACAAAGTATGAGCCCAGTCTTTGATGGCCTACCCGGCGTACTGATATATGCTGACGATATTTTAGTATGGGGTTCCAGTAGACAAGAACACGATGAGCGGTTTATAGCGGCGCTAAAAGCCGCCGAGAAAGCCGGCTTGACTTTCAACATCCAGAAATGCAAATTTAGGGTGAAAGAAGTCAGATTCCTTGGCGATATCATAGGCTTAACGGGCATATCACCTGACCCTAAGCTGATCAAAAACTTGGTGAATATACCAACACCAACGTCCAAGAGCGACGTCCAGCGAATGCTGAGTGTGCTCAATTACCTTGGTAAATTTGTGCCACGACTGTCCGAGCTAACAACGCTTCTACGTGAGCTTATCAAGACACGCTCAGAATTCCAATGGACAGAAAACCATGCGCGGGAGTGGAAAAAACTAACACAAATCCTGACCACCACCCCCTTCTCGCAACCTTTGATCCGCAGCGAAAAACCAGGATTAGCTGTGATGCATCAAAAGACGGTGTTGGAGCAGCATTACTGCAAGACTACAGTGGTGAGTGGAGGCGTACGCATCTCGTGTCTTAACGCAAGCCGAGAAGAACTATGCCCAAATCGAGAAGGAGGCACTTGGGATATGTTTTGGCAGCGAACGGTTTCAAGAGTTCATGTACGGTAGAAATGTGCTTATCAAAACGGACCACAAACCGCAGGTAGCGATAGCGCGAAAAGAAATTGCTGACATGCCACCACGAGTGCAACGATTCTTTTTGCATTTGCTAAAATACGACTTTGTCTTGCAGTACATTGGGGTGCATATTGCAACCGCGCAAAACGACGCAGGACGAAGAGAGGAAAGCACAGGACAAGACGGTCTTGTCCTGTGCTTTCCTCTCTTCGTCCTGCGTCGTTTTGCGCGGTTGCAATATGCACTCCATTGTCAACCACCAACTAGCCCGCCTTCACTTGTTACATATACTTGCAGTACATTGCAGGAAAACATCTGGTTCTCGCTGACATGTTGTCACGGTCAACAAAGGATCCAGGCGAAGGAAAAGGTGGCACAGCACACGACGTTGAGGTTCACGCCTTCCAGTCTTTGGGCTACATGGTCACCTCCGAAACGCTGCGGTCGCTACAGCTGGAAACTACACGAGACTGCTACCTGCAGACTGATGGCATGCTTGGTGGGCGGGCAGCCAGTGACAGGTGAACTCAAGCCATTTTCGCACGAACGCTCACACCGAAAAGTATGCGACGAATCATGCTGGAAAGAATCCATGCGGTCACCTTGGGATGCAAAAATTCAATTCAATTCAATTTTATTCTCCAGTTATACACTGGAACGTTCTCCAGGAGAGTGCTCGTGAACATTTTTTTCTCCTGATCTGAACGGCGATATCACTGCCCGTGGGGAAAGCTGTGCAACGTGCAGAAAATACGCGCATAGGCAGCCACACGAACCCTTGATAATGCGACCCGTTCCAAATAGTGCTTGGTACAGGGTTGGAGTGGATACATTTTCCTATGCAGGCAAGTCGTACGTGGTTGCGTATGGTGCATTTTCTAATTTTTCCGAGGTCGACACGCTCGACAACACAACTGCGGAAACCACGTTCGCAGCCCTTAGCGCCATGTTCGCCCGGTATGGGATACCAGTGGAAGTCTGCACGGATAACAGACCCCAGTTCTAGAGCCATGAATTTGCTACGTTTGCCAGAACATATGACTTAGAAGTACTACTTGTATTTGGGCGTGTTGGTTCATAACTTTTCAGGAGGACACAGGGGCGCTACCGTGGTGACAGGACACTAACGAAGTCCTGTCACCACGCTGTGCACGCTGGCTTCTTGTCACAGGTCTCAAGGCTGGAAAAGGCAGGCCTCCCTGATTCCCTCATTCTTGCTGTGACGCAGTCCTTGGTCAAAAAATTGAAGGGCAGCAAGCGGAGCAATGCGAAAGACCCAACGAAGTGTTCAAGGCCGGAGGTGGTACCATACGCACACAGAACTTCCCACAACATCAAGAAGGTGGCCAAGAAGTACGGAGTAGAAGTAGTTTTTTCTGCTCCGCGAAAGTTGTCCGGTCTGTGCGCACGCATAAGAAGAAAAGAAAAACGGCAAGAGTGTGGCGTAAAACACCGTAAGCCCCACGTAACCTGCAAAAAAGGAGTTGTGTATGAATTCCCGCTCACTTGCGGGAACGTTTACTTTGGGCAAACTAAACGTTGCCTCAACCAGCGCCTTCTGGAGCACAAGAATTCTTTAAAGAAGACAGGCTCCCATCTCCCGGACCATTGCCAAGAATGCACTAAGAAGACTAAGGTCGCCTGTTTCCCCCGCTTATCGGACTGCAGAGTATTGTTGAGAAGCCGCGATCAGATTGAACGGGAACTGGTGGAAGCCTACTACATCAGAAAAAAAGGAGATAACTGCATCAGTGATTCATCTGTTATACTTCGCCGATCTGAAATGGTTTTCTTAGATAGATTTCTGTAATCGCCTACCTTTGGATTTCTTTTGGTGTTTTTTGGTACCCACGTGCTTGTGATTCGCACAGTGGTGCTTGGGTAGGCGAAGGTATATTAAAGGTCTACGTCGAATAAAGCCTGTTGATAGTAAGCGCTCGTCCCTGTCTACTTCTATGTCCGTGTCTTTTATTGCGCCCCTGTGTCCTCCTGAAAACATATGACTTCCATCATATAACCTCGAGCCCCCGTTATCCGCAGTCGAACAGCTTGGCGGAAAAAGGTGTGCAGATCGTGAAGCGGATTCTGAAAAAGACCCTCGAGGCCCGGGAGAACTTCTGGCTTGGTCTTCTTGCATATCGCTCTACACCACTTGAAGATGGGCATTCTCCGGGTGAGCTTCTTCAGAGAAGGCGACTTCGTTCTAACCTTCCCGACTTCGGCGGGGTGTGCCGCACTAAAGTAAGGAAACGCCACCATACCAGGGCTGGAAAGCCTTTGGCAGCACTACACAGAGGCAAAACGGTGCGGCTTCAGGATGCTGCTGGTTGGTCACGTAAGGCAAAGGTCGTTGCTGAAAGCGCTCCACGATCCTACTCGGTACAAACCAAACATCAACGTATGCTGCGGCGGAACAGCCGGCATCTGCTTAGGACGAAGGAGCAGTGCACCAGTGACAGCGATGACGACGACGACGGCACTTGCTCGGGTTCCCAGTGCTAGAGATGTAAAATTTCAAGAAATTTTGAATTGCATGAAAAAAAACGTTTCTTTTTCAGGGTTTTTTTCATGAAACATTGGAAATTTTAGAAAACGTGACAAAAACAGCTTTATTTGCAACAGCACAACGATCAATAACAATGCTCTGAAGTTCAGTCGAATATGCAGATATAGATGTCATATTGTGACACGAACTTCTTGTTCTATTGTACCGAGAAGATAAATAATGATTTGCACTTCAGGCGAATGTGGACATATAAATATCATATTTGTGGAACGATTGTTCTACTGTACCGATAAAGGGAACATGTAAATTGATCTATAAGTCACGCCATATCGGACTCAAAGTCACTGTCGCTGGATGCGGCAATACGCGCAGCAGCATGGATTGAAGTGTGCACAGCTAGGTTCGACTGCACATACAGAAGCTTTCGAACGAGTTCCCCTGAAAGCCTGTTGCGAATCCTTGTATGGTCGTTTCCGAAACGTGACCAGTTTCGTTCGCAACTGGCGGATGGTGGTGGTATCTGCAGCAGTCGGCAAGCCAGACGAGTTAGCGGCTATGTAGTTGGTGCAAAGGCGTTGTCACCAGGTAGATGGGGTCATGTGCTGCGCTGAAGACCCCTGTCCTGGGCCAAATTCCTGCGGGTGTCCTGTACTCTGCTACGTTCGAAATCAAGAAGCTAGGCTTTTATTTGGCTAAAACCGCTTACGTGCACAGCAGCCTATGTTATTTATGCCGTGTGTGTCGCGCTGTAGAATTTGCAGCCATTTTGTTCTACTTCAACCGTGAGTTCAAGTAATAGTGTGTTTTTAAGTCAAGCCTGGATCTCATATGTGACCTGGCCTTCAACCCGCGTATACTCGCAGCACGAAAGCTTTAAAAGCACTACCTGGCACCGGCGATGACGAACTCTCTCTAATCGTTCAACGATGCACGCTGTAGTGCTTTTCAAAGCAAAAACAAGAACCTATACTAAAAGCAAGCAATCATAAAACCTTAAAATTGCATTGTGAAATTTTCGATGTTTTTTTTTTCATTTTTTCTCGTCTGAAAAAAACGAAAAAAAAAACGGTCTTTTTTTTCCAAAATTGCAGTGTTTTTTTCAGGCCTTCACATCTCTAGTTCCCACTCCCGTACACAGCAGCCTACGACACCAGCTGAATCAAGTGCACAATCCTCTGGAGTGACCTCTGCATCAAACGGCGAGCAATCGTCGCGACCAGCAAGTGGCCGCGATTCTCCGTCGAGCATCCCATCACCGCCCACTGTGAGAAGATCAACTCGGACCTCCCGGTCCCCACAGAGGCTACGCTATGACGAACACTTTAATCAAGTGCCCCAACTGTGACTGTTATATTCATGTGTTATCTCTATCTCGGTGTTTCATTTCGTTCCTTCCCGAGGGAGGATGTAACCGACACGTGTCGTGTTTGTATCAGTGCCGCACATCAGTGATTGTATCGCGCCGATATGCGCATCAGTAATGCGCAGTAGGTACAGCGCTCTCATTCTTGCACTGTCCATGCTGCTGTAAGTGTCGTCCCTCCGGCTGGCTACAATCGTAGCACTAGCCAGGATTCCAAATAATTTTATTTCCCTCTCTCGTGCCCTCCAAATTAGTCAGTCGACAGATTATATACTTGGCGGTGATTTTAATATGCCTTCCGTGCGTTGGGTGCACACGTCCCCCGTGGATGGATGGATAGGAGCGCCCCCTTTGAAACGGGGTGGTGGCAATTGCCACCATGCTCAGCTTTTCTTTCTTTACTATTTTGTTGTTTGCTGTGTTGGCAATTCTCATTAAGATTCGCCATCATCTTTACCTACGGCTTCCTAAAATTCTAACCTTACGCCACATCTCTGCTTTTCAGCCACCAATCCTCCAATCGCTTTTTGCTAACTTCCACTGCAGATTTATTTACATCACCATTGTTATCTTTTAACCCTAGGGCCTCAGGAAGAGTGACTGTGCCTGCATCGACATCCGGATGGATACCATCACATTTGATTATGAGGTGTTCAATTGTTTCCACAGATCGACCGCACACTGCACATGTGTCATCTTCTTCGTTACATTTCTTTTTGTAGCTGCGCGTTCTAAGACACCCTGACCTAGCTTCAAAAAGTAGGGCACTGCCTCTTGAGTTATAGAAAAATTCTTTCCTGATCTGCCTTTTCCAGTATCGATATAGTTCTACACTATGTTTCTTTTCCATTGAATTCATCCAATTTTTAACTTCCGCGTTTTTAACCTGTCGTTTAATGCTCTTTCTTTCTCTGTCCTCATGACCGGCATACTTACTGGTTAGTTTTCTAGTTCTATTCCGCCACTGTGAGTCAACGCTCTTTCTCTATAAATATTTAAATACCTTAGCTGCCCACCTGTTATCGTCCAATTTTCTCAGGCGTTCTTCATATAGTATTTTACTGTTAGCTTCCCGTGCTTCCAACGTTGGCCCAGCCCATATACCCTTGTACTGCCTCGTTTGTGGTTTTGCCGTAGGCACCTAGTGCTAATCTTCCAACAGCTCTCTGATTTACGTCTAATCCCGACTGAACTTCTGCCCTTAAGCACAGAACCGCATTGCCGAAAGTAAGTCCTGGCACGATTATTCCTTTCCAAATACCTCTTAGTACTTCATATTTGTTGTACCCCCATAATGCCCTATGTTTCATTATCCCGGCGTCTCTTCGTCCTTTTGCCCTAAGAGTCTGTTCATGCTTTTCCGTGTATATCTGCCCTTCGTTTAGCCATATCCCGAGGTATTTGTATTCGGCCACGTTGGGTATTTCATGGTCTTGTATTGTTAGCACCTGATCAGTTGTATCGTTAAAAATCATCACACCTGATTTAGTTGTGCTAAAACTGAATCCTAGAGCGTCTCCTTCATCTCCACAGCAATTAACCAAAGTTTGTAAATCTTCCTGGCTATCTGCTAACAGTACAATATCGTCCGCATACATTAAACCCGGGAGTCGCTGCTCAACTACATTTCCGCCTAATCTGTACGACAGATTATAACCTAGATTACTTTCTTCTAGCCTTCTTTCCATATTTATCACGTAGAGCATGAACAGCAGCGGTGATAGAGGACAACCTTGCCTTAATCCTTTGTGAACCCCCACAGTTGTGGTACTTTTTTCCCTTCCAATGTAATTTCAACTTCATTATCACGGTAGATTTCCTGTAGAAAATCAATTACCTCATGACCGATACCTAAATCTTTCAATATGCTCCTCAGGAGTTCCCTGTTCACGTTATCGTATGCACCGGTTATGTCCCGAAAGGCTAGAAACAGAGGTCTGTTTTCCGCTTTAGCTATTTCTATGCATTGGGTAAGCACGAACAGGCTATCATCTAAGCGCCTACCCCTTCTGAACCCGTTCTGTCCTCTCGCTGCGCCCTCTGAAATGAATTTCGTGATATGATCACTGCCAACGGCCTTTATCAGTTTGTGAACTTTCGCAGTGACAGCGTTTCCACACTGATATTCTCAAACTCTGATAGGCTGGTGGGATCAGTCTCATCAGTGCCCGGTATTGGTGACCATGATGCTGCATTGGCACAAATTTCGTGCTGGCGCTGGTCACCGATTAAAGCCTTGCTACGTAAAGTGTTCTTCTTTGAGAAAGGTAATTATGGTTCATTACGCACTGGCTTGAGGTTTTCTACGAAGAGTTTCTAGACTACTCTAATACTTCTGATATTAATGAGCATTGGATGCTGTTGAGGAACAAACTGCTGTCTCTAATCGACAAACACGTGCCATCCAAATTCTTATCGTGTAGTCAAAAGACATAAACCATTGTTCACTCCTGAAATAAAAGCGCTTGCTGAATCAAAGAGGTCGCCTTTCCCGACGGTACATTAGCACAAAGGATGACGAAGTTGGGAAGAACGATGAAATCAAAGATAAAGCAGGCCAAGGATGCCTTCAATGCCTTGCTAAGTCACAAGCTGAAACGTAATCCAAAAGAAATACGGTTGGTTTATGGGGTTTCACGTCCCAAAGCGACTGAGGCTATGAGAGACGCCGTAGTGGAGGGCTCCGGAAATTTCGACCACCTGGGGTTCTTTAACGTGCACTGACATCGCACAGTACACGGGCCTTGAATTTCTCCTCCGAAAAGAAATACGGAAATATGTAAAATCCACTGGCAAAGAAGGCAGCTGCATTCCTCGATATCATCTCGTGAAGGTCTAATTTCTGATGATATGGAAAAACCTAATCATGTGAGTAATTGTGTTAGATCCATGCTTTCTGCACATACCAGTTACAGCACGGCCGGGCCGATCCCCTATTCGTGATGTAACAATAGCGCAAAAAGAACACGAAACAGGGAAAGGAAACGACGCAGACGTCCCTCATGTTCCTTTCCGTCCCTCGTGTTCCTTTTGCACTGTTGTTACATCACGAACGTTATCCAACTTTGGCTTTGCTTAAGGCAATCCCCTATAGACCTTATGCGAAATGCACTGCCATCTAGCGGTCGCCGCGCGCGATCCGCCATATTGGAGGATAGCCGCCGGATTCACAGCACGTACTGGTGCACGCTCGTCGCGCGCGCTCGAGTTTCACCGTCCTCAGTATGCTCACATATTGCTCATTGCTTTGCTGTACGCAGAAGGGTTACAAAGAAGCCCAGGGGAAAAAGGCAAGAGCGCTTGATTTGAGCTCATTTCTATTTTTGGACTGCGATCCCCGACATCCGCGGCACAAATGTTGCAGAACCGTCCCTACATGTCGAGACATCGCGCAACACATTTCGTTATCGCCATGTAGCAAATGAAATTAGAAATAAGCTTTGTAGGCACGAAGAAAACATCACACAAGAGCTGTTTTTCTCCTGCGATTGCCCGTGAAGTGCTGCGATTATCGGCCTCGCAAGAGGGTAATCGTGATCAGCTGTTCAGTGGTACGGGTCGTGCTTTTTGAGAACCGTCGCTGCTAGCGTTATCCGCCGCAGCGGTTACACGCGTTAGTTTTTAGTGCGAATATTTTTTTCGATGGAAACACCAGCAAGGGTCAAGTGCCCGTGGCACGGAACGTTTGTGCACTGCAAGTCAGTCAGTCGTTTCTGTTAGACCAGGGAAAGGTGCCTATTTTGTGGAGCGACGGCTTGTTTGCATGTAGCGATTTCACTTAATCGACCTGTTTCCACGACACCATGTGTTGTGTAAAAAAAAAAAGAAAGGACCATAAGGGAAGCCGCTCAAGCGGTACCATACTTCCAACCAGTAGCGGGAATGCATAACGCGTGTAGAATCCTCCAAAAATATCAGCGCACAACTGCTTGCTTGTCGTGGTAAAACCATAGACACTGCTGCATTCACGGGCTACGTGTTTTTAACGGCGATAGTCCAAGAATGGTAAACAATTGTGTAGTGGGGTCGTGCGGGGACCTAGGGGTCTATGTGCCCGGTAATAATAATAACGTTTTCTTTCTCTGTCTAGGGCACTAAGGCAAACTAGGGGCTCTGGGCACTAGGGCAAACAGCTGTATGAACTTTTCAAGGAAAATGAAAAGCGTCGCATGTTGAGAGGCCACTTCTTTTGACACTGCCAACATGAGCGTGAAGTTTACTATCGTTTGCATTCGGTGTCGACGCAACACACAGAAAACGCTACCACAACAGCAGCAATTCAAGCAGCACGCCCGTCGTTCGCAAAAAGTATCCAACCAAATAAAAACTGACTCAAACTAGACCGAAATGCGCACATTTTTAGCCGTAAACGAAAATTACACTTGCTTCGTACATTTCTTGGTGTTCAGCGTCGGCAAACTGACGTAAGACTCCGTGAAAAACTTGCAGCTTCGTACCCGGTGGCGTTCGGAAAGTGTTTTGGTCGCGTAGTAAGCGTCTGCGAAGTCACTTGGAAACTTGGGCAGCAGAAACAGGTCGACTCACCATTCAGTCATGTTTACAGGCTCAAGTGACAGGAAATAAGATTTTAGAGCCAGCACAGTAGTAAGGAATCTAACGCACGGCAAGCGTAAATCCAGAGAGCAGAGGCGGAACGAGCTTCAGTCATCCTCCAACATGGCGGTTTTCCGCTGGTTCTTCTTTTCTCCGATAGATGGCAGCAATTTTGCATAAGGTCTATTGCCTTGATAGTATGCCAGACATAATTATTTCTTAAGAAGATGTCTTAAAACTCCTAGAGGAATTAAAAGATAATTCAGCCACTGGTCCTGACAACATTCCATGTCATGGGCTAGAAATGTGTGCCCCCGTTATAACCAAATATCTTGTTGTCCTGTTTAGTGTGTCACTATCTTCAAGTGCTCTGCCTGAAGAATGAAAAATAGCGAACATTGTGCCAGAGCAAAAAAATGGTCCTCGATGCCAAGTTGAAAACTACAGGCCAATATCACAAACCAGTGTGTGTTGCAAGCAGGGTGTCGAACCGGCATTTTTTCGGGTTCGGTTCCGGTTCGGGTTCACGCCTTTCGGGTTCAGTTCCGGGTTCGGCTCCAGAGGGCCATTCCGTTCCGGTTCGAACCGGTTCGGACCGTCCCGAACCGGTTCAAACGGGTTCAAACGGGTTCAGGACAAAAAAAATAGAACGCAGATGAGTTTCAGTCAATTTGCTATGCGTTTTCTTTTTTCTGGCACATCGGTATAAAAAAAAAGACAAAGATTTGTTTACGAGAACATAAAACTGTGCCAGTTTGTAAGGGTTCATGCTTAAGAAGCGCAGTAAACAGGACAAAAGGAAGACTGGAGACGACACAGACGCTGACTAACAACAGGTTATTACATTCTCGGAAAAGTATATGAAGGCGCAGGACACAGTGAACAATCCAAAAAACAGAACAACAAAGATTAAAAATAAAACAAATATACTGCGCATGCACATCAATGTCGAGTCATGACATCTGTTTCAACGAAATTCGAAGACTATCTTCCATAGTAGACAGCACTCCCCTATCTTCTGGACCTCACACAGTTGCCAAGAAAGTCTGACTCCTTATCTATACGAAGTTGATGGATGGTGAACAAGCACGCTCATCTGCTTCCTTCCTGATCATAAAGGCCTCCACCATCTCGCTACCAATTCGATCAGGGTGAGTAAGCAGGAGACTTGTCTTTCATATGGGGAAGCAATGAGCATTTGTTCGAGCATCACAGATGGGGGGAAAAAGTAGCGGTGTCGTACAACTTGGCTTTGCATTGCAGCGAGTGCAACAATTGATTCCCCCAGTAGATAAGACAAGTGTCCTGTTTAATAACCCTGTTTGCATATGTAGGGAGTTGGCCGAGGCCTATGTGATCCGGAAGGAAGCAGATGAGTGTGTTGCTTCACCATCTATCAGTTTGGTAGATAAGGAGTCAGGCTTTTTTGGCAATTAGGTGAGGTCCAGGGGATAGGGGAGTGCCGTCTACTATGGAAGATAGTCTTCGAATTTCACCGCCGCGGTGGCTCAGTGGTTACGGCGTTCGGCTGCGGACCCGAAAGACGCGAGTTCGATCCCGGCCGCGGCGGTCGAATTTCGATGAAGGCGAAATTCTAGAGGCTTGTGTACTGTGCGATGTCAGTGCACCTCAAAGAACCCCAGGTGGTCGAAATTTCCGCAGCCCTTCACTACGGTGTTTCGCATAGCCAGAGTCGCTTTGGGACGTTAAAATCCAATAAACCAAACCAAAGAAATTGGCAACCTGTTTGTTTGCGACCTTGAGCTGCAACATTCTTGCAAGTGCAGCATTGTGCGAGGAAGAAGATATACTTGCACTACACCGAATGTTTGCGACTTTTCTTGGGGTGCTATGAAAGGCAACGTTTGCGTCAACAGAATTTTTTGCGCCCTTGATTGAGTGATAAAGAGTGGTTAATCTGGCATGCACCATTTGTCCACCAAATTGTTTCAGGCATTTATTTTCAAAACTACAAACAACTCCTTTCTGGCAGCTATGCTTAATAGGCGACTAAGTTCTTGCCTGTCTTTTCTGGACGTGCTGGCGAGAAAACTTTGTGTTGATTCATTCGGTTTTCTCTCTTCGCTTTCACTTACATGTACGGCCTCTCCACAAGGCAGATGACAAATGTTGCGATCGGCCATTACTTCCTCTACTCATACATCTGCAGCCCTGCCTGGACTTTCTTGATACCAGTGTATTAAAGCGAATTCCGCGGATGTGCAGCTAGACGAGCCCACTTTAACGGCCGCAGATATAACGAACCCTCGTTTATTACGAGCGGATGCGGTGCTACCGTCAAAATATGCATTTCCATTATTCATATATGCATAATGGAAATTTGTCGGAGATGCAACGAACAAGTCTGGCCGCACCACGCGGCTATATAGCGAACGAGGAGGCGCGGTAAACTACCCTCGAAGTTGAAGAGGTCGTGCTTCCACTAAGCACGCAGATGAAAAAGTGTCTCTCAACCGGAAAGAACATGTCGACCCAGAAGTGCAATTAAAAGGCGGCACTGCCCTGCGCAGCGCTAACCGCAAACTCCAGCGTCTGGTAACAATGTAAACGATAAATTAAACACGGTAACGGTATGCTATAACTCTCTATTGAAATAGTAAGTAACCGCCGGCCAAACCCGCGTCGATGGCCTACGAGGGCAATCATTGCCTACGCGTTCGCAGGCTCGGCAAAGCATCCCGTATGGAAGAAGCGCGGTGTGCGTGAGACGGGGGCATCGTCGAAAGCGAAGCTACTGACCATGGTCGCGGATCAACTAAAAACGTTGAAATCCTGGCTTGTTGGTTCATACTTCGAAGCAATAGCGCAAACAGGACAAGGGACCAAGGACGAGTAGACACACAGCGCTGTGTGTCTACTCGTCCTTGGTCCCTTGTCCTGTTCGCGCTATTGCTCCGAAGGATCAACTAAAAGCAGCGATTGATAATTCTGAAATCCTTGCTGGCCATGGCGGTCAAGTGGTATGCATAGCCTGCCCAGTTGTCTCCATCTTTTGCGCCGCTACCATGTGCAGGCATTGTCACACAGCGGACAGTGCAACGGATGCATTCTGCGCCACAAGCGCTGCGCTAGTTCGTCGCTGCATCATCCCATGCAGGAACGACAGAAGAAGCTCGCAAACACGCGTGACCAGACTCATGCAGATTTCTGGCAGCGCTACGTTGATCCATAGCCATGCAGATGTCTTCTCGGATAACTACGTTCCTGCCGACCACACAATCGCAGAAGTGCATGCTCTGACAAACCCTGTACAAACCCTGTTAGTTGTTCTTTTTACTGTGTTAGCACTATAGCCTGCTTTCCCAAAAATAACCGCGCTGTGTGTGTGTGTGTGTGTGTGTGTGTGTGTGTGTGTGTGTGTGTGTGTGTGTGTGTGTGTGTGTGTGTGTGTGTGTGTGTGTGTGTGTGTGTGTGTGTGTGTGTGTGTGTGTGTGTGTGTGTGTGTGTGTGTGTGTGTGTGTGTGTGTGTGTGTGTGTGTGTGTGTGTGTGTGTGTGTGTGTGTGTGTGTGTGTGTGTGTGTGTGTGTGTGTGTGTGTGTGTGTGTGTGTGTGTGTGTGTGTGTGTGTGTGTGTGTGTGTGTGTGTGTGTGTGTGTGTGTGTGTGTGTGTGTGTGTGTGTGTGTGTGTGTGTGTGTGTGTGTGTGTGTGTGTGTGTGTGTGTGTGTGTGTGTGTGTGTGTGTGTGTGTGTGTGTGTGTGTGTGTGTGTGTGTGTGTGTGTGTGTGTGTGTGTGTGTGTGTGTGTGTGTGTGTGTGTGTGTGTGTGTGTGTGTGTGTGTGTGTGTGTGTGTGTGTGTGTGTGTGTGTGTGTGTGTGTGTGTGTGTGTGTGTGTGTGTGTGTGTGTGTGTGTGTGTGTGTGTGTGTGTGTGTGTGTGTGTGTGTGTGTGTGTGTGTGTGTGTGTGTGTGTGTGTGTGTGTGTGTGTGTGTGTGTGTGTGTGTGTGTGTGTGTGTGTGTGTGTGTGTGTGTGTGTGTGTGTGTGTGTGTGTGTGTGTGTGTGTGTGTGTGTGTGTGTGTGTGTGTGTGTGTGTGTGTGTGTGTGTGTGTGTGTGTGTGTGTGTGTGTGTGTGTGTGTGTGTGTGTGTGTGTGTGTGTGTGTGTGTGTGTGTGTGTGTGTGTGTGTGTGTGTGTGTGTGTGTGTGTGTGTGTGTGTGTGTGTGTGTGTGTGTGTGTGTGTGTGTGTGTGTGTGTGTGTGTGTGTGTGTGTGTGTGTGTGTGTGTGTGTGTGTGTGTGTGTGTGTGTGTGTGTGTGTGTGTGTGCAGCCTCCATCCTTGATGCGCACTCCGGTGGGCCCACATTCGGGCATTCACTGGTAAAAATGCATCTTCAAAAACTTTCACTCATCTTTCTACCCCCATCACCCACCTGTACCCGATATAGCCGAGGCAGATTGTTGTGAAGGCTCAACGTATTCAGTCGCCCAAGCGTTGTACGAAAAAAACGCCAACAGTCATAAGCCAATCGTGTCAGACACTACGAATGGGAAGTATGACAGCGAGAAGTAGATATAAGTCGCCAGACAGAGAATTCAAGGTCGAGCAGTGAGAGAACAGCGGATGGAGCCGCGCGCGGGCGACTGGCAGCAATTTTTTCTTAGAAGCAGAACGATTTCAGCGAATAGGGATAACGAAATCACTTCATCGCAGTTACATTTAATCGCAGTAGTATCTTTCTGGGCGTAATCACTATCGAATGCCAGCGAGCGCATATATTTCCGCATTGCCCTTTTGAGTATTCGGTATTTAATTTTTTTCTTATTAGTACATCTCCACCGTTGCCAAGAACCCGCCTTTCGTTGCTTATTTCCGTCGCGCACAAACAAGAATATACGGATTCTAAAAACAAAACAAGCTGCACCAATTTATACATCCTTCTTTTGGTAATAATAGTAGGAATATCTCGGGTTTAATGTGTCGAGTAGACATTGTGGCTATAGGATGGACCGTGTAGTGGAGGGCTCCATATTATCGAGGACCAGCTGGGGATTTTCGGCGTGCGAGGAAGCACGCTGGTCTTTGTATTTTTAGAATCAGCAGCCGAGCTCCACAGCCATTCAGCCTTTTTTTTTCTTTGTTGAGCTACATCGTGAGGGGTTTTATTTAGAACCTGCTGTTTGAGATAATGAGCGCCTACAAAAGTAAATGTTGCACTACCCACTGCGGTGGCTCAGTGGTTAGGGCGCTCGGTTACTTATTCGGTGTACGCCTACTGCGCCTGTTTCTGATTTTTCCTTCACTCCCAGCTTCCTCCCTTCCTTACGGCGCGGTTCAGGTGTCCATCAAGAAATGAGACAGTTACTGCGCCATTTCCTTTCCTCAAAAACCACCGTCACAACGTTGTTGGATCCTCGCGCTAATATTTCATCTATTTGTGGGAAATGACGCAAAGAAAAGGAAGGCATTCTTAATCGGTGCTTAAATGACTGTAGACACCCAGTTTTATTGCGTGTTTTCTTCTTTCAAATTACGCCACAGATATTAGAATACATGGACCACCGTGTGGTATTCGCCTACTGCCACTAAATAATTTAGAAAACAATTTTTTCTCCCATGCTGTTCCACTTTCATCAACCAAATGATGGTTGTTACATGATTTCAACTTTAGGTCCAGTGAGGCACGAGAAAACTAATAGAAACGCTGATACGTTATTTTGACTCACTCTAGCACTTAAATCAGCCAGCTTCAAGACCTATAGTTACAAGGAACAACGTATCAGCAGTTATATTGCCGTTTTATTGCACCTCACGCGACTTAATTTCCTCTACACGTCACAGCCATCGTTATGTTGGTGAAACCGAAACAGGGTCATGAAGAAATTGAAATATAAATTATTTATTGTGTGTTGGTGAAATACCACGCCATGCTCCGTGTACACCAACGTCTAACACATCGTTTGAAAGAAGAAAGCACGCAAGCAAAAAATTTGGTGTCTTTAGTACTTTACTGAGTTAGAGCAGTCCTAACATTTTGATTAAAGATTTACGCAAATATGTAAAAGGGGAGGAGTAATAACTCAAGATTTCACATAAACCTGACGCACAAAGAATTAGCGGTAGTACATTGCAGAAGCGTCAATTAGACTTTTTCCCAGGCACCAGACTTCCTGTAAGTTTGCTGTCGCATATACTGGGTACCATTTTCGCACTTCCCAGCGCAGACAGCTACGGGAGGGTAAATCTACGCGCTAGATCATCTCATTTTGTCCGAAAACAAGAAGTATGCCGAGATGAAAAAAAGTGGCGCTGAACCGGGTCCCGAACCGGTTCGGAACGGTTCCTTTAATTGAATCGTTCCGGTTCGGGTTCAGTTCCAAGATGGCGAAAATTTTATGGGTTCGGTTCGGTTCCGGTTCCGGGCGAAAATTCGGGTTCGGTTCCGGTTTAGGGTTTGGGTTCGGTTCCGGTTCGACACCCTGGTTGCAAGTCTTTAGAGCACATTCTTTACTCTTCTATATTTCATCATTTCCAGGATCACCAATTTTTTGTCAATTTTCAACATAGCTTCAGAGCTGGACTGTCATGTGTGACCCAACTTGTTGAATTTTCACATGACATTTTTCTCTTTTGATTGTGGTAAACAGGTTGACTGCATACTGCTGGACTTTTCAGAAGGCTTTTGACACGGTGTCCCACTCTTTGCTGCTGTTTAAGCTTTCTTGCCTAGGTTTGCCTTACAACATATAAGGGTCAGGGTTCGGGCTAGTGGGTAGTCAACATGAGGATCCAAAGCGCGCAAAATTGAAGGGACACAACATCTTACACTGGGTAAAAGGCTATCTTCACTACCGCATTCAAAAAGTCGTCATCAACGGCATAGAGCCACACTGTGTACCAGTTACATCTGGCGTACCGCTGAGGACCGTGCTAGGACTTCTTTTTTTCTTAATTTTTATAAATGATATAAGTTTGGGTATAACTTTTTAAATTAGACTACATGCAGATGATTGTGTACTATATCGAAATATAGGAAATAAAGAAGATACAGATGCTCTACAAACAGACCTTAACCGGATCATATTATGGTGCTCTAAATAGTGCTGTAAATGCTAAAAAATCCTGCCATATTCGTTTTAGTCAAAAAAAGATAAACATCTTGAATAGTTACTTTTTAAATAGTCATCAAATAGACACATATCATGACATTAAGTACCACGGTATTTATTTTTCACATAATTAAACCTTGAACAAGCATGCCGATTACACAGCAATAAAGGCTGGTCACGCACTTAGCTTCATTAAAAGAAATTTTCGTAATGTGCCAAGTGACGTGAAAGAAATTCTGCATATCTCAAATGTGTGCTCAAATTTAAAATACGCAGCAGTAGTGTGGATCCAGCTACTAAAATCCTTATCAAGAAACTGGAAGTGATACAGAATCATGCAGCACATTTCATTTTAAACACTTGTGATCGTCTGAGCAGTGTCAGCGCATTAAAAAAGCATTTAGGATGGGCTTCACTGCAGCTTCGTCATACGTTGTTCAGATAAATCTTCTTAAATGACATTATGAACAAAAAAAATTGGCACTGACAGTGACACATACCCTGCATCTCCCACATACATTTCCCGCAGAACAAACCATAGCCGTAAAACATGTGAAATTGGCTGTCGGACATGCGTATTTAAATCATCTTTTTTTCCCACGCACAATAGGTGAATGGAACAGCCTCCCAAACACAATAGTTTCATTAGATGACACCAGCTTTCCAGCCGCACTTGAAACACTTTCACGGAGACTAACTGAAGCATCATTGTGCCCTGCACCACAACCTGTTGACCGCTCTCCTTATCACAGAGAGTTCTTGCATGCTACTTTTTGCTTTACATATACTTTAACCTTTTCATGACTTGTACAGCATTTCCCAAGTGTTTGTTGCTGTTCTTAGCTGCATTGTTGCTGGGTCTTTTGAATAGTTTGCTGGTAGCCTGTCGAACCATCCTACCACAGAAGTAGGTGGTAGGATGGTTCGACAGGATACCGGCAAGCTATCTCAGGAGGCTAAAAATCTGATTAAGAAGCGCCAAAGCATGAGGACGTCTAACTCCACAGACAGGACAGAGCTAGCAGAGCTATCGAAGTTAGTAAATAAACGCAAGATAGCCGACATAAGAAAGTTTAACATGGAGAAAACCGAGCATGCTCTAAGGAATGGAGGTAGCCTAAAATCAGTGCAGAGAAAACTGGGAATAGGTAAAAACCAGATGTATGCGCTAAAAGACAAACAGGGCAATGTCATCAGCAATATGGATAAGATAGTTGAATTAGCCGAAGAGTTCTACACAAATCTATGCAGTAGCAAATGTAATCATCAAGTTACTGAGGGAGGCAGTCGAGCACAGCAATGGGACATTCCGCCAGTAACGAAGGAGGAAGTAAAGAAAGCCTTAGGAGCAATGCAAAGAGGGAAAGCAGCTGGTGAGGATCAGGTAACAGCAGGTTTGTTGAAGGACGGAGGAGAGATTGTGCTACAAAAACTAGCCACGCTGTATACGCAATGCCTTGTGACCTCGAGAGTGCCAGAAGCTTGGAAGAACGCTAACATTATCTTAATTCATAAGAAAGGAGACGTCAAGGACTTGAAGAATTACAGACCAATCAGCTTATTGTCCTGATGAGATTCACGGGTCACTGACCATGGTCAAACAAAAAATTACGTTTCGGGAGCGCTACGGCTCCCTTGTTCACAATGAGCAACCGGCTTGTCGTCCCGGGCTTTTTGTAGCGGTTAGTATCGTTTTCAGACATTTAGCCTAGATAGGGTGCAATGTGCCATCATTCTTTTTTATTGTGTTAGGCGTAGTCCGGATTTCTAGTGAGTCGAGATTTCGGCGGACTGATACATTCTTTTCTGTTGTCACTATATCTGCTTCGTCCCAGTTAATTTCATGGCCAGTCTCTTGCGCATGCTCCGCGATTGCGTTCGTTGTCGCTTTTCCTCTTCGTACGTCGTACTGATGTTCTTTCAGGCGTCTCGTGAGATCTTTTGTTTTGCCTATGTAAACTGATGAACAGTCGGCGCAGGCGATTTTGTAAACTACGCCGGGAAACTTTGCACGAGGGAGCTGGTCTTTCACGTTTACTAGCTCATTTCTTATCTTGCTCGTTGGTACATGTGCAACATGGACGCCGTGCTTGCGGAACATCCGCGCCAGCGCCTCGCTGATCCCTGATATATACGGGATAGGGGCTCGCTTCGGTGTCGGTGCGTTGGCACTTTCATCTTCCCTGGCAGTAAGCTTCTTCGATGGCGCCAATCTTCTTTTCGTGTTCCGAATGAAGGAAAGCGGGTAGCCGTTTCTTTTTAAGTCATTTTCCACGGTCTTCATTTCGTGTTGTAGGGCTGCGTCTTCACTGCAGACTTCCCTGGCGCGGTTGATTAGAGATGCAACCACTGACCGCTTGTGACTGACTGGGTGCGCTGAATTGAAATTTAGGTATCTTCCTGAATGCGTCGGTTTCCGGTAAACGTTAAAACTAAGACCAGTCGGAGTACGTGTTACCACAGTGTCGAGGAACGGAAGGCAGCCGTCGGTCTCTTCCTCAACAGTAAAGTTGATTGAGGGCTGAATGGCATTGAGGTGATCGAGGAAAATGCGAGTGTGCTTTCGGTCTATGACGCAGAAGCAGTCATCCACATACCTCAGAAATACTTTTGGTCGCGGTTGGAAGGTGGCCAAAGCTTTGCTTTCGATGGCTTCCATAGCGATCGCAATAATAATAACACAATAAATAAGAATGATGGCACATTGCAACTTATCTACGCTAAATGTCTAGAAACGATACTAACCGCTACAAAAAGCCTGGGACGTCGAGCCGGTTGCTCATTGTGAACAAGGGAGCCGTAGCGCTCCCGAAACGTCATTTTTTGTTTGACCATGGTCAGTGACCAGTGAATCTCATCAAGCCATGATTCCTGACCAGACGGTATGCCGTCGAACCCTTGACTACAGCTTATTGTCCGTTGCCTACAAGGTATTTACTAAGGTAATCGCTAATAGAGTCAGGACAACCTTGGACTTTAGTCAACCAAATGATCAGGCAGGCTTTCGTAAAGGATACTCGACCATAGACCACATTCACACTATCAATCAGGTGATAGAGAAATGCGCAGAATATAACCAACCCCTATACATAGCCTTCATTGATTATGAGAAAGCATTTGACTCAGTGGAAACCTCAGCTGTCATGCAGGCATTGCGGAATCAGGGTGTGGAAGAGTGTTATGTGAAAATATTGGAAGATATTTATAACGATTGCGCAGCTACTATAGTTCTCCATAAACTCAGCAATAAAATTCCAATACGGAAAGGTGTCCGACAGGGAGACACGATCTCGCCAATGCTCTTCACTGTCTGCTTACAGGAGGTATTCCGGGGACTGGAATGGGAACAGTTAGGGATAAGAGTTAATGGAGAATACCTGAGTAATTTGCGATTCGCTGATAACATTGCGTTGCTAAGCCACTCAGCACAAGAACTGCAAAGCATGATCAATCAGTTAGACAGGCAGAGCAGAACAGTGCGGCTAAGAATTAACATGCAGAAGACCAAAGTAATGTTCAACAGCCTAGCAAGGGAACAGCAGTTCGCAATTGGTAGTGAGGTGCTGGAAGTAGTAAGAGAATATGTCTACTTAGGGCAGGTAGTGACCGCAGATCCGGATCATGAGAGGGAAATAACTAGAAGAATAAGAATGGGGTGGAGCGCATATGGCAAGTTATCTCAGATCATGAATGGTAGCTTACCAATATCCCTGAAGAGAAAAGTATACAACAGCTGTATCCTACCGGTACTCACCTATGGGGCAGAAACGTGGAGGCTAACAATGAGGGTTCAGCTTAAGTTAAGAACAACGCAGCGAGCTATGGAAAGGAAAATGATAGGTGTAACGTTAAGAGATCGGAAGAGGGCAGAGTGGGTGAGGGAACAAACGCGGGTTAATGACATCTTAGTTGAAATCAAGAGGAAGAAATGGGCTTGGGCAGGGCATGTAATGCGAAGGCAAGATAACCACTGGTCCTTAAGGGTAACGGAGTGGATTCCAAGAGAAAGCAAACGTAGCAGGGGACGGCAGAAAGTTAGGTGGGTGGATGAGATTAAGAAGTTTGCGGGGATACAGTGGCGGCAACTGACAAAGGACAGGGTTAATTGGAGAGACATGGGAGAGGCCTTTGCCCTGCAGTGGGTGTAGTCAGGCTGATGATGATGATGATGATGACATCTGTTCACAGTGCTTTTGCCTTTCACTTTGCATACCACCCCCCCCCCCCCCCCAATACACTAATGCCTAGTGGGGTGATTCGTACATACTCAAAAAAACAATAAATAAACAAAACAATAAACAAAGAAAGTTGGCATCATCAACGCAATCATTTAGCCAGGTTTCGGTTATGATAGCTATGATGGGTTCATGTTCAAGGAAAATGCTTTCAAAGAGTGGTGCTGTATTTGTAATACTATGGGCATTCAGGTTAATGACGGTCAAAATATCAGGAAGAACCCTCATCTTCATGTTTCGATGATCAGGTCATCAAAAACACCAGCAGTTATACTGGCGTAAAAACTAATGAGCACACGATCAATCAGTGTTGCCGATGAACTCGGAACATGAGTAGGTTTGTCGATCATATTTTCAAAGGAAAATGACTTCAGCAAATGTGCGTAATCACTGTGCGTAGCACTGCACATATCAATGATCAACCAGTGTTGCTGATGAATTTGCAACACGAGCAGGTTTGTCGATCATATTTTCAAAGCAAAATGACTTTAGCAAATGTGCGTAATCACTGTGTGTAGCACTGCACATATCAGTGTTGTTCTCCCGCAATAAGAATATGTTGCTTTGCACCAGGAGTGATAAAACTGCTTCCAGTTTATCAAGAAAAGAAGCTTGGCAAGAATTATGAGGCTGATACCAACTACAATTACGAACAAGGACTCTAAGCAGAAATGAATGCTATAGGTGACTTGATAGAAAAGTGCAGCCCTTGTTTTAAAAAAGCACAATGCCACCCCCCCATGAGTGCGAGACATACTTGGACATAACCTGGAAGGACTACGTGCTCCCCTTTTCTTTCAGCCACATTCGACTGCTGCGATTACACGAAGCTTTCTCTTTGTAATGCTAAAAACAAGATTGATTCTGCGAATGTTACTGTGAGAGATAGAAATTGCTTGATTGCCATTAGTTAGCGGCACCATGAATGACCTGGGCAGTGAACAAAATTGAAAAGATGTAGTTATACTGTTTCTCCAAGGTCCATTGTAGAAAAAACCAGCGCTTACAAACACGGACAGAGGACAAGGGAAACAGACTGACTTCAGCGCCGTCAGTCTGTTTCCCTTGTCCTCTGTCCGTGTTTGTAAGCGCTGGTTTTTTCTACAATGGATCACCACCAACTCGCCCAATCCTCAGTTCTTCTCCAAGGTCACCTTCCCCCCGAAGGACTCGTGAGGTTTCTGTTTTTCTTAGCCGTACTTCTCCCTCAGAAACCCATGCAAATTGCCACCAGTTGTCTTGCTTTACCTGGACTGCTTTGCCCCGAGGTATCTTTGGTTCAGTGCACGGTTATTCAGACACTGAGTTTTTATCCCCAGAGTCCAGGTGAGATGTGTTTTGGCTACGTGTAAGACTATCACAAGCGGCCCTTGAATGAAACCTCACAACGATGTTGCAAGGACCCTTCACTGGAACAACTTCAACATCCATATCTGAAACGTCCACTTCAAGTGATGAAGCAACGTTCCTGATCTTAGGTCTTGATCTGAAGACACTGGAGCACCTTTCAGGTCTGCGGCCAGAGACGAAGGGAGAGCGTTTCATGGCACTGCCGCTAAGAATCTGCGCAGAAAAAATCTGCCGTGCGCACCACTCTATCCATCAAGAGAGACGGAACAAGCAATGACAAGACGAAGCATCAAGAGGGGTATGCAAATCAGGCAGAAAAGGTAGTCACAATCTAAAAATGCATCTTCATTATTACAAATGGTAGGTAATGGGGTGCTTACCACTGCCACTTCCTTTGACATGGAATGCCTCGACCCGTTCATGGGCTCTTGCTCCTGTTTACCATCTTAGTGTCCTTCAGCCTCGCTTCACACATGTGCGTGTTTGCGGGCTTTACAGTGATGTGGTAAATGAGAACCCGTGCCATTCCTTAAATCCCAGTTATGGCCTGCTAGGAAATAATTAATACAGCAGCCAGTCTGCCCGATGTACACTTTCCCGCATGTAAGTGGTGCCTGATGCCCACAGCACACTTCACAAACAGAACTACATGCTTTTTTTTTGCATTGCCTTGTTGGGGTCAGTTTTACAGCACAAGGAAGCAAGTTTTTTGGGTGCAGAAAAAAACCACTGGTACTTTGCTACGTCATGCTTTAAACTGTGCACTACCTTATGGGCATAAGAGATCATGACCAGTCTACTTTTCTGTTTGGTAACATCATTTTGAGTGCTTTTTTTTCATTCCTTTCTTTTTTAACTTTTTCAGTCAGGCTTCTCCACTTGTGATTATATGACTCATCATGTAATGTAACATCACTCTGACAAGTCTCGAACCGATCGAAGTGAAATCCCTGGCAGTCTCGCTCTGTAGAAACTGGAAAAGATGGCAAATGCCACAAGCAAGTGCAAGGAAAAGCCTCTAAGCAGGTTTTTCACTGCCAAGACTGATAAGGAAGATGTCCAAGGCATTATGAGTCTTGGCAGTGCCTTATCAGCCAATTCCTCTTAAAATATCTCAACTCACTCGTTGCAGAGGATCCTTCTGCAACAAACAAGTGGAACTATCGACAGTCAAAGATCTTTTTCATTTTTTCCTCAAAAAGAATAGTTCCTAGCCATTCGGTCTTGCACTGAAAATAAAGGGCTGGTGTCTCTCAGAATGCTGCTGGCGTGTCAATGGAAAGTTCTCGAACTTTCTCACCTAACCTTAATGCCACAGTGGTTAAGGTATAGTATATCCAAAAGAAGAGCGTTTGCGTAGGCTCTTGAGTTGCACCTGTTTTGAGCCACACTTTTCTCTCAGCCATTGATAGAATTCTGGGCATCTTTTTTGACAAAGGGAAGGTTCTGACAGTTTTCAGGTATGTTGATGACTTTTTAGTAGCGTTAAACGAAAGGGACCCATCGATTTACTGAGACACTGTGAAAGAAATTCTACAAGTTTTTGGTGAACATAGCCTTGGTTTAGAGTATACATCTCCACGAACTTCCGGAAGGAAATAAGTTGCAGTACTTGGAACTCTGCTTGGGACAACAGTACCACCCTCGAGATCGAAGAGAGCTTTTGGCATACAAATCCAAGACACTATTAAGAAGTCACATATAGATTGCATGGCTACAGAAGGTGCGCTGTTTTCTTGGCAGCAACTCATGGGAAAAAATAAGAGGTAAAAAAACATAATGCCACTCAGGATTATAGGAAAGTGAAGCTTGACATACTGCTAGACAACTTAAGAACGGTTTGCAAATAAATAAAATAGTTAGATATTGGGCTAATTGGTTTTTGACAAAGCATTCATGTTCTTAGCACAAACACAAAATACGACAAAGAAAGAAAGAAAGAAAGCAGACACGGGCGCTACTCGCAACTGATGTATTGAAGGTAGAATTACGACGTTTGGTATAACCACAGGCCTGCACAGGCGCAGCTGAACTGGTAACCTGGAAACTAGACCCGCGGAAAGTTATCACACCAGATTAATTCCCCTCGACATTGTACCGGAGGTGTCACTAACAATCTCATCCCGGTCTGCTCATAAAAATGCCCACAAGGTTTCACGAGCGGTTTTCTGATGCCTAGGATTGACCCGCAACGAAAATGCGGTTTTCACAAGCTGTGCAAGCAATGCAGTGCCAACAAGATTCGTGCGCACCCAATCAGCCAGGCCTTTTGTTTGCAAATGAGTTCAGGATTTCTGCCCAACTGGCTTCCTCTTACTAACTACGAAAAACCTGCAGAGCTGAGCATGCCCAATTTGAGACAGAAAAGGAAAATAGCGCTGCAAAAAGACGTACGCAAGAAAAACTGACACAGGACTTGCGCTAGCGCTGGCGCAAGTCCTGTGTCAGTCTCTCTTGTGTACGTCTTTTTGCAGCGCTATTTTCCTTTTCTGTCTCAAATAATGCACCATCTAGCCCCAATTGACGTTCTTCTCAACCATGCCCAATTGTGTGCTGGGTGCAAGGAGGGGTGGTTCACCAGAGCCCACTTACATATTGGACAAACAGGAAGGTGTCCCCATCTGAGGGAGCATGGCCCATAAAATGAGGAGATCCGATCTGACCCACTATGCGTGCCTCGCTTGGGTGGAATCATTATCCTGGACATAAGTGGAGACAGTGTAGTTAGCAAGTGCAAAGACGTCTTCGTCAAAAGATAGCGCTTAGATTGTGTCGCTCATCTGTCCAAATCACTGTAAAAGAGGAAACTCTCTTTTTAGAAAGCGTGACTATGAAGTCAGGAACAGCTCATGCCTGATTAGCTAAAAGTAAATTTTTTGTGAAGCTAGTAGTATTATGCAGCCACACTTTTACAGCCGCTTATTGGTGTTTGACCATTCTTTCATTTTCCTTTGGCCTTTTGCACCACGTGTCATTGATCAGAATTTTAACCTTTATTCAGGTTACCGTTCTTAGTTGACCACTTCATCATATCACAATAGCACAAATGCCTTAAAACTTTTTCACTTGAACTGCCGTTCGATAAATAACAAAGCTGAAGAAATAGAAGCTTTGTTATCTGTTTTTAAATTTTCTTTTGATGTAATTATGTTCACCGAGACCTGGTATCAAGATGACGCAAACTATTTAGTTCTAAGTAACTATACACATTTTGTTCTTAATAGACCTGGGCGCCAGGGTGGCGGTGTGTCGTTGCAGATATTGAACACACAAACTGCAAAAGAAAACAAACAATTCACAGTTTCTACCGCAGATATTGAAATCCTGACAGTCGAAGGTGGGAATGATGTATTTGCCGTTCTGTACCGTCCTCCTGATGGAAATTTGAGAGGGTGCCTAGACGTTTTCGAAAGCCTGTTTGATTACGTAACAACAAACCAGCAAGTATTATTTTTATCGGGTGATTTGAATGTTGATACGCGATGTCATTCAGCAGCACAACAAGAATTCATAAGCCTACTAGACGCATACGGCTTTTTAAATCTTATCGAAGTACCTACACGCATCACGTGCTCCACATCTCCCTGTATCGATATTGTAATCACGAACACCGAAAAATGCGAAACAAAAGCTGGCACAGTACTATCCGACTTAAGTGACCATCTCCCTGTTTTCGCCTTCGTCCCAGCCGAACGCCCTTATCGAGTTCCCGCAGCACCCTCTCCACATGTTCGACGCGTTGATAGCGCCACACTTGACCGTTTTCGTTCAATGTTATATGAAACTAGTTGGGACGATGTGCTGTCTTTAAAAGACGTGAATGAGGCGTATGATGCACTTTTGTTCAAAGTTAAAACTGTCTATGATAAATGTTTTCCACTAGTCCGTCCGCACAAACGCAATCCAAAGAAGCCGTGGGTTACGCAAGAACTGCTGCGCAAAATAAGGACCAAAGAAAAAATGTTTGCGCAATTCATGAAATTACGGGAGCCTTCCAAGCTTGAGAAATATAAGAAATACCGAAACCAGCTGAATAGAGAATTGCGAATTACTAAGCTAAGCTATTTTAGTAATGTGTTTTCAGTGGGGTCCAATAGAAGTGTTCACAACTAGTGGGACCAAGAGAACAAATTACTAAATCGCACCTCAAAAACAACTATTACGACAATAATGAAAGATGGTATACCAATAGGTGGGGAGGAACTGTATAATGAATTTAATAATTACTTTGTTAACATAACCAAAACGTTATGCTGTGCCTCTGACACACCTGTGGGTTACGCGTATAATACACCATGCATTCCGGAATCCCTGTTCATGTATCCCACTGATGAAGGTGAAATAGTGACAGTATTTAGAAATCTAAGAAATAGCAGAGCTGAAGATAAAGATGGCTTTCAGATCAAACCCTTCAAATTTGCAGTTGACGTACTAGCTCCAATACTAATGCATATCTATAATCTAGCCATAGAATCTGGCGTGTTTCCAAAAGAAATGCAGGTAGCAAAAGTGGCTGTCATTCACAAAGGTGGTGCTACCTCAGATATGGCTAACTACAGGCCTATTTCCATTCTTCCGATATTATCCAAAGGTCTGGAAAAGATTATTTATGTGAGAATCAATACTTTTCTAGTCAAACATTCAGTTCTATCAGACAGTCAGTTTGGTTTCAGAAAACAAAGGTCCACGGAAACGGCACTAATTACTAAGCAAAAAGAAATAATAATAAATGCGTTTGAGGAAAAGCTCCTTGTACTAGGAATATTTGTTGATTTTTCCAAAGCATTTGACCTGCTTAATCATGCTTTACTGGTACATAAATTCAATAACTATGGAATTAGAGGTAACAGCTCATCTTTAATTGAATCATATCTGAAATATCGTAAACAAATGGTCTCCCTTAATAACACTATATCAACCTCGCAAGCTATCCTCTCTGGTGTACCACAAGGCAGCATTCTGGGCTCCCTATTATTTAATATTTACATTAATGATATATTTTCTGCTCCCCTTCCTGTCAACATAATAGCGTATGCAGACGACCTCACAATGCTTTCCTCAGGTAACACAGAAACAGACCTGCTAGAACACGGCAATAAGTTCTTAGAATTCCTGCGTCAATGGTCCTTTAAGAACTACCTAAGGGTAAACATCACGAAGACCAAAGCAATAATATTTCGAGCTAAAAACAGAATGGTGCGTGCAAATTTTGACCTTTGGTTAGCAAACAAAAAAATTGATGTCGTGCCAGCTGTGAAATGTCTTGGTGTTGTTTGGACCGAATCACTTAATTGGGATAAACATACTGAGAATATCTGCGCTAAAATAAACAAGATTAATGGCATCCTATGCCGCCAGAGGCACACACTTCCGCCTAGAGTTAAATTATTAATGTACAATGCATTTATATTGACACATATAACTTATTGTCTCATGGTCTGGGCGACAACCAAGCAAAACCAAATGAAAATTCTAATGGCGCAAAAACGAGCAATTAGATTAATAGCTAATGTGTCGTGGTGTACTCATACGGGTTCCTACTTTGCAAGGTTCAGTATCATGAAAATCTCAGAGTTATCCCCATTCAAGTTAATCTCTATGTATAAAAATGCTGTTTCAACTAAGAATGATCTCCTCTTATCAAGTTTCAACCTCATTCGTTCAATTCCACCTTATAACACACGGAACAAAATGTCATGAACCGTACCTTTCTGCCGCACTACATACGGTAAGCAGTCAGTGACATATAGTCTACCACATTACCCCAATATTCTGCACAAGAACAGCATCATACTTGAAAAGACTTCACGGCATAAATTAATAACACTTATTCCTTTGTTTGATTGTGTTTGAATGTGTTCCTTTGTTTGAATGTGCATCATTTTGACATCATGATTAGAACATATACAGTCTAGCCCGGTTATAACGAAGTCGGCGGGAATCAGAAATCACTTCGCTATATCCGCTATTTCGTAATATGCGGACTACGAAAAAAAAAAGCAAACATCGGCATACCGATTTATTGCCGCTGAAAGAAGTCGTCCAGCGTCCCCTGAACACGTTTCGCGAGTGCGGACTTCAGGATTGCGGCTTCCATACCATCCAACTGCGAACCAAAGATCTGGTCGAACTCCGGACTCCCGAGGTACATCCGTAGCGTGTCAACAGCTGCGATGGTCGCTGCGGAGGTGACCGGCTTAGGGGTACAACTAGCATCGTCGCATTCGCTGTCGGAGGCGCTCTCCGCCAAGGTCTCTTCCATGACACTCCCGGCAACTTCTTCAGTCGTCAAGTCCTCGGTGGCAACAAGGTCTTCGTCGGCGAAAACGAAGTCCATGTGGCTTAGACCCGCAGGCACAAGGTTCAAGTCGCTAGCGGAATCCCAAAGCTGCTCCAAGCAGGCCGTCGCGGCGGCAGCATCAGCGGTTGCAGCGACGTCAATCGCGGCAGCTTCGTCCCCAGCAGGCGCCGCCTCCGCGGCGTGCTCTACCGCTCTACGCCGTTCAAGGACGGCGCAACACGAGACCGGCGTGCCATGCGATGCAGTGAAGCAACCTTTCGCTCCGCAGGAGAGCAGACGACGCCACGAAAGGACGCTGCCAGCCGAATTTTGCTCTTATTTTCGCGGAAAAAATCGCCTCAAGGATGCAAAAATGTGTTGATTGGCAGATTATTTTTCGGTTGGTATTAAATCTCTTCGTTATATCCGCTTACCCGCTCTTATTTACTTCGTTAAAACCGGACCCAAAATGTATTGAAAATGCAAAAATGGGAATGGGAAATTGAAATCCCTTCGTTATAACCGCTATTTCGCTATAAGTGGCGTCGTTATAAACGGGCTAGACTGTATATATAGCTTTGTGTATCTTCTTTCTACTTGATTTGTATCTCGGTTGATTATAAATGCGTTTCCTGTACATAAAAATTTTGAGCAGTTTCTATTGTCCAATAATGTTGAGTGATAATAGAGGCATAACATCATGCAAATGTTAATGTATATATTTTGTGGCTGTATTTTTTTTTGTGCTTGTCTTAGTGTTCCCGGAGACTGTGATGGGGTCCGATTGATTAGATTGGGCGAGGGACTGATAAAGCGAGCCTGTTACTTAAGCCGCCATGTTTTATTCTCTCATAGAGGCCAACAGAGTGCCAACATTCGGCTAGATGCCGATTACAAACACTACACTACCCTCCTTGGGGAAAGTTAAATGGCTGTGCACACACTGTCACAGTTCACTGTAGAGGGGTCTCTCACTGGCAAACAGTCACAAAGTCAGGTCTCAAAGTCAGAGAGATGACGTGGAGGCCTTCTGTTTCTCTGTGGATAGCGCCGTGTTGCAGAACTCTGGTGCAATGCAGGTGGTGTAAGCGGGTGCAATATAGGAGGTGCAGGTGGATATATGATGTCATCACGGTCGAGCTGTGTTGTGGCTGATGCTTGTTTGAGGCCGGAGACATCTTTGAAAAAACTTAAGTTGCGCGTTATTACTCTGTTTCCTCTCGATGCCTTGATTTGTGATCCATGAATGCTTACAATGGTATAAGGGTCTGGATCATAGTATGGAGTGAACCTGTCGCGTCTCTCTTGCTTGCACAAGACTCGTTGGCCGATACAGAAGCGATATGGTTGAGTATGTCTTCGTGCGTCAGCATGATGTTTGTTGTATGCCTTTTTCTCGAGCACGGTTGTTTGCAACCTTGTTAAGTCTTCATTGTGCGAAGGAGCTTCCGTGTAGCACGGCAGAAGATTCCTCATTGGTCTGCCAAACAGCAGTTCATATGGTGATCTTCCTGTTGTAAGGTGTCTGGAAGATCTATATGACATCAGGAAAGTGTCAAGCTCTACTTTCCAATCTGTGTTCTCAAGCTGACTTGCGTGAACCTGCTTTTTCAATGTTCTCATGAACTGTTCTGCTTCACCATTAGCTTGAGGCCACAAATGTGTGATCCGATGATGTCGAAATCCTAACTCTTTCGAGAGTGCAGCAAACTCTCTGCCTTGGAATGGTGGTCCATTGTCAGTTTTTACCTGTGCAGGGATTCCAAACTGGCAAAACACTAGTCGCAACAAGGGGAGCACATTGTTCGCACTTGTGGAATGTGTGACTTGTACTACTGGGTATCGCGAGAAGTCATCTATTACCACCATAGCGTACTTTCCATCTGGGAACGGACCACAAAAGTCAACCGAAACTTCCTCCCAGGGACCATTGCGTGGTTCAGTGATGGCAAGTGGTTCTTGCTTTGCTTGGGGAACGACTGCTTGACATGGTAGGCAGCTTTTAATCAAAGTGTGCACTAGTTTATCCATGCCTGGAAACCAAACTTTTCTCTCAGCATTTGTTTTGTTTTGACGATCCCTTGATGACCTTTGTGGGCGAGCAGTACTGCTTGCTTCTGCAGGCTAGTGGGAAGAACTAGGCGCGTTCCTCGAAGGACGATACCCTCAGGTGTTGTTGTTAGTTCATTCTTCATGGATGCAAATGGCTTCAGTTCAACTGAGACCCAGCTGCTAGGTGTCGGGTGCTGGATAGCACTGACAAGTAATTGTAGCTGCTGGTCTGCTTTAGTTGCTTGAGCCACTTCTTGAACTGAGAAGGCATTTGGTATGCTGTGGCACTGGATGAAGTTAACATACTCGTTGGGTACTTTGTCGATGCGGGCATGTATTTTCATCTCAGGAACCGGATGCCTGGAAAGGTAATCGGAAGGGTTGCTACTTCCTGCGGTGTGCTGCACATCAAACTTGTACTGTGGAATGCGTAGAGCGAGGCGCTCAATGCGGGCAGATGGTGATGATCTTGGGTTTCACAGTATGCTCACTAAAGGCTTGTGATCAGTGAGCAAAAGAAAGCGAATTCCACAAAGATAAAGGCGAAAGTGTTCCATTAACCATACAGCTGCGAGCATTTCGCGTTCTATTTGGGAGTAGCGGCTTTCAACAGGTGTGAGCGCTCTACTTGCATAGGCTATCACTGCAATGTGTTCACCGACACGTTGTGTGAGGATAGCACCCAGTCCATGTGGACTTGCATCTACTACCAGTTCTGTCGGCTTGGATGGGTCAAAGTAAGCAAGGGTGGATGCATCTGACATGGCTTGCTTTAAGCTCTCAAAAGCATTCTGCTGTCGTTCTGTCCACTCCCATGCAACATTCTTCAATGTCAGTTCACGTAATGGCTGTGTGACATCGGCTAGATTTCTCAGGAATCTGCCCGAATAGTTGATCATGCCTAGCAGGCTCTTCACTTCTTGCAGTGGCTCTGGTGTTTTAATTTGTAGGAAGGCTGCTATCTTCTTGGGATCAGGACGAACGCCGTCAGCTGAGAAAATAAGTCCAAAGAAGTTCAGTTCTCGTTGATGAAAGTGACACTCTTTCTCGTTGAGTGTCAGTCCAGCTTCTTGGAGTCGCTGCAGAACTGCTTTCAGTGAGGCGTCATGCTCTGGTTTTGTTTGTCCAAAAACAAGGATGTCGTCACTAACATTCAGGACATTGGGGATGCCATTGAGCACTTGGCGGATGGTGTTTTGAAAGATTTCAACCGCACTGCTGATGCCAAAGTTGAGACGTTTGTAGCGAAACAAGCCAACATGTGTTGAGGAAGTTGTCAGCTGCCTTGAAGTGTCAAGTTCCAACTGATGATATCCAATCTTCAGGTCAAGGTTGGAGAATACTGTTGCTCCATTCAAGGCAACAATGATGTCACCCACTGTTGGACACAAATGTCGTTCACGTTGAATGGCACTGTTCACAACACGCATGTCAATGCACATTCGAATTTCATCAGGCTGATGTGGTTTCGGCACAATAACCACAGGGGACACCCACGGTGTAGGTCCGATGGCTGGCTCTATGATGTCTTCTGACAGGAGGCGTTTAAGTTCTTTTTCTGTGGCGTCACGTAAGGCAAACGGAATACGCCTGTGTGGTTGTGCAACAGGTGGGACTGTGGCGTTCACACAAAGGTGGATGTGCTGATTTCTGAGTTTTCCAACTCCACTAAACAATTTGGGGAATCAAAAGAAAACATTCGACAGAAGTCTGTCTGGTTGGGAAATTTAATGTTAGGAGAAGGTAAGTGACGCCACAAACCTCACAAACCTCACAAACCACAAAACTCACAAACCTGGCGTCCCCCTTCGGCCAACTGTAGACTTCACCCTGTCTCCTCTGCGACGTCTCTCTGACTACCTGCACAAGGTACTGGCGCCGCTCGCCGGCAGAACACCCACGCATGTACAGAATTCGCGGCATTTCGTCCAACTTGTCTCGAACCTTACCGTGGAGGAAGACGAAAGCCTAGTCTCGTTTGACGTGGTGTCGCTATTTACCTGCGTACCGGTTCCCCTTGCTGTGTCCGTTGCTCGCCGCGCACTCGAAAACGACCAAACGCTGCACGAGAGAACTCCACTCAACGTCGATGAGGTATGTCGCCTTCTCGACCTCTGTCTGCGCAGTACCTTTTTCACCTACAACGGAGAATTTTTCAAGCAAACAACCGGAACTGCTATGGGGGCATCAATTTCAGTCACAGTGGCTAACCTAACCATGGAAGACGTCGAAAGCCGGGCCCTCTCCTCCTTTAATCCCAAGCCAAAGTTATTCCTCCGTTATGTAGACGACTGCTTTTGTGTGGTGAAAACCTCAGAGATAGAAAACCTCCAGAGTCATCTAAATTCAGTTGAACCGGCCATACAATTTACTGTTGAGCATGAACAGCAGGGCAGCCTGCCTTTTCTGGATGTCCTACTTACAAGGCACGACAAAGGCCTGCAGTCCTCGGTGCACAGGAAGCCAACCCACACAGGACGGTACCTACATTTCGATTCGAACCATCCCATCCCGCACAAAGCATCTGTCGTGACGTCATTACTGAAGAGAGCCGACTCCATATGTTCCTCAAGTGAAGAAAAAAGGAAGGAGAAGAACCGAGTCATTTCTGACCTCCAAAAGAACGGCTACCCAAGCTCATTCATCCGGCGCATTATCAGGAAACAAGAAAGGCAAAACAAAATCCGGTCTATTATTTCCTCAGACGCATGCCAGAAGCGGAAACGTGTTTGCGTCCCCTACGTGAGAGGCGTGAGCGAGACGCTCGGTCGCATTCTCGGAAAAGAAGGGGTGCTGACAACGCACAAACCGACCAGCACTATCGGTCGCCTTCTCCCCCGCCCAAAAAACCGGCAGCCCAGAGAAAAGGCCCAGGGCGTCGTGTACAAAATTCCGTGTTCCGTCTGCCCGGCGTCGTACATAGGGGAAACGAAGAACTTCGCGGAAAGGATGAACCAACACAAAGCGGACGTCCGTCACATGAATCGTCAACGCAGCGCCGTGGCCGAACACTGTGAAGGGTGTGACCACCCAATTGACTTCGACAGCACCATTGTATTGGAAACGGAAGCTAACCCACGCAGGAGGCTTCTACTCGAGTCGTGGCACATACAGCAAACACGAGAGAATGTTAATCGTTCCCTGGGGACTCTCCCCTCATCCTACGTCCATGGGCTGCGGCCATTGACCCGCAGGTCCTCCACACAGGGGCTTAAAAAGCCAAGCTGCGCTCGCCCGTAGTCACACCGTGAAGAAGGGGCCGAGCCGGTCCCGAAACGTCGTGTTTTTCCTGTATTTTACTTGGTTGGCGTCACTTACCTTCTCCTAACAATTTGGGGAATGCTTCCACGATTGACTTGTCACCTGGATTGTCAGAAACTTTGTACGTGATATGGACAAGCCCCAAGTTGGTTGCTGCTGTGAAGCTTAAGAGTGGTGCACAGTTTCCTGGAATGACAAAAATGTCGTCTTCAATGCACTTATCTTTGTATCTCATTGTAACAGAGATTTTGCCCAAAAGTTGAAGTGGAGACATTGATTTGTATGGGAACACTTTGATGGATGTTTCTTGGAGATTCACATTTAGGCGACAGCTCTTGAAGTCATTTTCACCAACAACTGACACTGTAGCACCTGTGTCGATTACGAAAGTGACTGGCACATTGTGGACAGTGACAACAGCCTTTGGAGATGAACTTGCTTGAGGGAAAGCCATGGCAACAAAAATGTACTCGTCGCTGCTTGGACTGGTGTCACAGGTGGCTGCAGGCTCTCTAGTACTTGAACTCTTCTTACTGCAGGCTAACTGTGGGTTTGAGTCATTGTCATAGTCCACTGCATGTACAGTTCTCCTGGTTGAGCGACAGAACCGTGCAAAATGACCAAACTTGTTACATGCCTTGCAGGTCTTGCCCCATGCAGCACAACAGGATCGACCGCCTTGGTGAGGCCACTTGCCGCCACAGTTGCGACAATCTGCTGACAAGACACGAGGTCGTTGCGGTGTGTAGGCCTGCCGTGGCATCTGTCGTTCATTTCTTTGGTGTTGGCCATGGTGTTGTCCTTCCTTGTGCACTGTGAACACCGCCGCGTTGTTATCGACGTGCTTTTCGATTTCGGACACATTCCGTTCGACATCCTCGAGCATGCTTCCTTGCTTAAGTAAGTCTGGTAACGTTGAGGGAATCAAGCATGGCATACTTTCGGAGGCGAGACGACGTTCTGGCGAGAATGATTTGGTTCTTGACTTCAGGCATCGTATTCCGGCGTCGATGTACTCTGCGTAGTTTGGGTCGTGCTTGTAGCCGTCGCACCTTGCGCAGCATTGTCGGGGAGCGAGCGATATATGACGTAGACTTCTTCACTGACGTAGTGCAGGAGGAGCGCCTTCTTGCGTGCATCTGCCGAGATATCGCAAGCTAGAAGAAAGTTTTCGAACCTTTCTATCCACTTCGTCCATTCGTGACCAATATTGTTGTCGTCGGTAGCGCGAAGGTCAAAACTCGGGAAGGCAGGGAGCACATGTGCCATAGTTACCATTGCCGGTAGCCGCTTGTTGCTGACGGGTGATTCGACGGATTGACTCTTGATGTAGTGGTACTCACAAGAGATAAAAGAGCACTTCTTACACCATCTTAGTGTTCCCGAAGACTGTGATGGGGTCCAATTGATTAGATTGGGCGAGGGACTGATAAAGCGAGCCTGTTACTTAAGCCGCCATGTTTTATTCTCTCATAGTGGCCAACAGAGTGCCAACATTCGGCTAGATGCCGATTACAAACACTACACTTGTGAGTGCGCTCTTCCACTGCTGTTGTGATTAGCTGCCAGGCGATACCACCGGCAGAGGGCGCAGGGTGGCCCTCAAGCTGCACCAACGCAGCTTTTTGCCTTGCGTCCTCTCTCCTCCGTTACTAATGTAACCTTGTGAGAGTTAATAAAGATGTATGTATGTATGTATATGTATGCATATCGCTTTTTGGCCCTCTATGCCATATGACGTTTACTGCGGCTGATTAGCTCCGCCACTGTGTGCCGATATATTGTTTCAGTAGAACTTGTCGGACTAGTTGGTCCATTACAGATGCGAAGAAAGAACTACACGAAAGAGACATCGATGGCAAAGGGGCAAAGACAGACATAAATACACACGTGTCTTTGCCATTTCTGCATCCGCGTCTCGCTTGTGCAGCTCTTTCTTCGCATCCATGCAATGCAAATGTTTCACTAAAAAAAAAAAACAGTCAGTTGAGAGTAAGCACTTGTCCATGTCTTTCTTGTGTTCATCTGTATGGTGCTTGTTCTTTCCACAATATCAAACACACCAACAAGCCCAGCAAAATATCCTCAGTTCTGAAGTACTACTAGTTGAAAAATGTATTTACAATAGTATTGAAGAAGCTTAGCTTGTTGGGCAAGTTGGTGCATGGTACGCAGAAAACCAGCGAAAAGGACGCATTCACAAGGAGGAGAAGTACACAGGACAACGCTGGAAACACAACTGAAAAATCTTTACTTGGTGGATCGCCAACATCAGAACAGGGCGCACATGCACGAGAGCACCACAAATGCTATCAAAACAGCAAACACAAACTGATTAAGCGAGCGAAGATTGCATGTGGCAACCTATGTCCCATTCATGAAAGTGTACTCTTTTGCCGTGAACCTAACAGAGCTGTCGCTGACGCATTCCGTTCCTAACTGCTTGATTTTGAAGGCTTCTAAGATTTCTCGTTCTATCTGCGTTTTGCCGCGGCCAATGATTTTGACATTATGGAACAGAGGGGTGCAGTCTTTGCAGTGATTGCAATGTCTTGGAAGATTTGCTCTGTTGCCTGGCTGCAGCGAAAAGGCTCCTGCTTTGATCGATCCCTCTGTAAATAAATCCCCGTGCATACTAAGCACGTCACACCATGTCAGGGATGAGTCAAAACCAGGCTGGCAGGAAGCAAGCGACCAACAGTGTGTGACAATGCTCAACTTGAACCTGGAAAATATTTATGCATTCATAAATAAGACAGCTTCTTACTGATTTCAACCCTGCTATAGTGACAGAAACGACCAGAATAAGGGACTGCGAGATAATGTCTCCTACACAATAAATAATTCCCAGTGGTGGAAGGGAGCCCCAACAATGAGAGTATATGGTGCAAAATTATGCACTGCGGTGCGTCCTACATAACAGGAGCAGTTTACAGACCCCCAAATGCTCCCAAAGAGTTTCTAGAATTAATGCAAGAATGCCTTTGCAATTGTGTTCTTGCTTGCTAACAGGAGATTTTAATCTACTGGGCATACAGTGGAATAAACCTGAAACATAGAAAGTGTGTCTTTCTAGCACAGCGAAGCTGCATTCAGTTACAACCTTACCTAATTAGCAAATGAAGGTGGACTGGAACAACCACACATGCCTTGTTTGACCTGGTTTTCATGGTGGGCTCGGTAGCTGCGTGTCAACGCAGACTACTAATCCTCTGCTTTTCGCAATGCAGGTGTTTACCCTCGCCCTGAAACTGCTTTTCGCTGCTCTGCCGTCTGCCTCCTGTTCATCAGTGCCTACGGCCGCCGTGAAGTATCATGAAAAAGATTATTTTCATCCGCCTGCCCCATCACCATTGCTACCCCATCAACTGCCCTCATCGCCGCCAGAGTACGCCATCCCGGACCAACAGTGGCCAGCCCCATCGCCAGGAACATCAACATCTGATAATTTTATCAGGCATATAAAGCCCATGCTATCATCGCCGCCGCTCTGTGGGCTCGGTAGCTGTGTGTCAACGCAGACTACTAATCCTCTGCTTTTCGCAATGCAGGTGTTTACCCTCGCCCTGAAACTGCTTTTCGCCGCTCTACCGTCTGCCTCCTGTTCATCAGTGCCTACGGCCGCCGTGAAGTATCATGAAAAAGATTATTTTCATCCACCTGCCCCATCACCATTGCTACCCCATCAACTGCCCTCATCGCCGCCAGAGTACGCCATCCCGGACCAACAGTGGCCAGCCCCATCGCCAGGAACATCAACATCTGATAATTTTATCAGGCATATAAAGCCCATGCTATCATCGCCGCCGCTCTGTGGGCTCGGTAGCTGTGTGTCAACGCAGACTACTAATCCTCTGCTTTTCGCAACGCAGGTGTTTACCCTCGCCCTGAAACTGCTTTTCGCCGCTCTACCGTCTGCCTCCTGTTCATCAGTGCCTACGGCCGCCGTGAAGTATCATGAAAAAGATTATTTTCATCCGCCTGCCCCATCACCATTGCTACCCCATCAACTGCCCTCATCGCCGCCAGAGTACGCCATCCCGGACCAACAGTGGCCAGCCCCATCGCCAGGAACATCAACATCTGATAATTTTATCAGGCATATAAAGCCCATGCTATCATCGCCGCCGCTCTGTGGGCTCAGTAGCTGTGTGTCAACGCAGACTACTAATCCTCTGCTTTTCGCAATGCAGGTGTTTACCCTCGCCCTGAAACTGCTTTTCGCCACTCTACCGTCTGCCTCCTGTTCATCAGTGTCTACGGCCGCCGTGAAGTATCATGAAAAAGATTATTTTCATCCGCCTGCCCCATCACCATTGCTACCCCATCAACTGCCCTCATCGCCGCCAGAGTACGCCATCCCGGACCAACAGTGGCCAGCCCCATCGCCAGGAACATCAACATCTGATAATTTTATCAGGCATATAAAGCCCATGCTATCATCGCCGCCGCTCTGTGGGCTCGGTAGCTGTGTGTCAACGCAGACTACTAATCCTCTGCTTTTCGCAATGCAGGTGTTTACCCTCGCCCTGAAACTGCTTTTCGCCGCTCTACCGTTTGCCTCCTGTTCATCAGTGTCTACGGCCGCCGTGAAGTATCATGAAAAAGATTATTTTCATCCGCCTGCCCCATCACCATTGCTACCCCATCAACTGCCCTCATCGCCGCCAGAGTACGCCATCCCGGACCAACAGTGGCCAGCCCCATCGCCAGGAACATCAACATCTGATAATTTTATCAGGCATATAAAGCCCATGCTATCATCGCCGCCGCTCTGTGGGCTCGGTAGCTGTGTGTCAACGCAGACTACTAATCCTCTGCTTTTCGCAATGCAGGTGTTTACCCTCGCCCTGAAACTGCTTTTCGCCGCTCTACCGTCTGCCTCCTGTTCATCAGTGCCTACGGCCGCCGTGAAGTATCATGAAAAAGATTATTTTCATCCGCCTGCCCCATCACCATTGCTACCCCATCAACTGCCCTCATCGCCGCCAGAGTACGTCATCCCGGACCAACAGTGGCCAGCCCCATCGCCAGGAACATCAACATCTGATAATTTTATCAGGCATATAAAGCCCATGCTATCATCGCCGCCGCTCTGTGGGCTTGGTAGCTGTGTGTCAACGCAGACTACTAATCCTCTGCTTTTCGCAATGCAGGTGTTTACCCTCGCCCTGAAACTGCTTTTCGCCGCTCTACCGTCTGCCTCCTGTTCATCAGTGCCTACGGCCGCCGTGAAGTATCATGAAAAAGATTATTTTCATCCACCTGCCCCATCACCATTGCTACCCCATCAACTGCCCTCATCGCCGCCAGAGTACGTCATCCCGGACCAACAGTGGCCAGCCCCATCGCCAGGAACATCAACATCTGATAATTTTATCAGGCATATAAAGCCCATGCTATCATCGCCGCCGCTCTGTGGGCTCGGTAGCTGTGTGTCAACGCAGACTACTAATCCTCTGCTTTTCGCAATGCAGGTGTTTACCCTCGCCCTGAAACTGCTTTTCGCCGCTCTACCGTCTGCCTCCTGTTCATCAGTGCCTACGGCTGCCGTGAAGTATCATGAAAAAGATTATTTTCATCCGCCTGCCCCATCACCATTGCTACCCCATCAACTGCCCTCATCGCCGCCAGAGTACGTCATTCCGGGCCAACAGTGGCCAGCCCCATCGCCAGGAACATCAACATCTGATAATTTTATCAGGCATATAAAGCCCATGCTATCATCGCCGCCGCTCTGTGGGCTCGGTAGCTGTGTGTCAACGCAGACTACTAATCCTCTGCTTTTCACAATGCAGGTGTTTACCCTCGCCCTGAAACTGCTTTTCGCCGCTCTACCGTCTGCCTCCTGTTCATCAGTGTCTACGGCCGCCGTGAAGTATCATGAAAAAGATTATTTTCATCCACCTGCCCCATCACCATTGCTACCCCATCAACTGCCCTCATCGCCGCCAGAGTACGTCATCCCGGACCAACAGTGGCCAGCCCCATCGCCAGGAACATCAACATCTGATAATTTTATCAGGCATATAAAGCCCATGCTATCATCGCCGCCGCTCTGTGGGCTCGGTAGCTGTGTGTCAACGCAGACTACTAATCCTCTGCTTTTCGCAATGCAGGTGTTTACCCTCGCCCTGAAACTGCTTTTCGCCACTCTACCGTCTGCCTCCTGTTCATCAGTGTCTACGGCCGCCGTGAAGTATCATGAAAAAGATTATTTTCATCCACCTGCCCCATCACCATTGCTACCCCATCAACTGCCCTCATCGCCGCCAGAGTACGTCATCCCGGACCAACAGTGGCCAGCCCCATCGCCAGGAACATCAACATCTGATAATTTTATCAGGCATATAAAGCCCATGCTATCATCGCCGCCGCTCTGTGGGCTCGGTAGCTGTGTGTCAACGCAGACTACTAATCCTCTGCTTTTCGCAATGCAGGTGTTTACCCTCGCCCTGAAACTGCTTTTCGCCGCTCTACCGTCTGCCTCCTGTTCATCAGTGTCTACGGCCGCCGTGAAGTATCATGAAAAAGATTATTTTCATCCACCTGCCCCATCACCATTGCTACCCCATCAACTGCCCTCATCGCCGCCAGAGTACGTCATCCCGGACCAACAGTGGCCAGCCCCATCGCCAGGAACATCAACATCTGATAATTTTATCAGGCATATAAAGCCCATGCTATCATCGCCGCCGCTCTGTGGGCTCAGTAGCTGTGTGTCAACGCAGACTACTAATCCTCTGCTTTTCGCAATGCAGGTGTTTACCCTCGCCCTGAAACTGCTTTTCGCCACTCTACCGTCTGCCTCCTGTTCATCAGTGTCTACGGCCGCCGTGAAGTATCATGAAAAAGATTATTTTCATCCACCTGCCCCATCACCATTGCTACCCCATCAACTGCCCTCATCGCCGCCAGAGTACGTCATCCCGGACCAACAGTGGCCAGCCCCATCGCCAGGAACATCAACATCTGATAATTTTATCAGGCATATAAAGCCCATGCTATCATCGCCGCCGCTCTGTGGGCTCAGTAGCTGTGTGTCAACGCAGACTACTAATCCTCTGCTTTTCGCAATGCAGGTGTTTACCCTCGCCCTGAAACTGCTTTTCGCCGCTCTACCGTCTGCCTCCTGTTCATCAGTGTCTACGGCCGCCGTGAAGTATCATGAAAAAGATTATTTTCATCCACCTGCCCCATCACCATTGCTACCCCATCAACTGCCCTCATCGCCGCCAGAGTACGTCATCCCGGACCAACAGTGGCCAGCCCCATCGCCAGGAACATCAACATCTGATAATTTTATCAGGCATATAAAGCCCATGCTATCATCGCCGCCGCTCTGTGGGCTCAGTAGCTGTGTGTCAACGCAGACTACTAATCCTCTGCTTTTCGCAATGCAGGTGTTTACCCTCGCCCTGAAACTGCTTTTCGCCGCTCTACCGTCTGCCTCCTGTTCATCAGTGTCTACGGCCGCCGTGAAGTATCATGAAAAAGATTATTTTCATCCACCTGCCCCATCACCATTGCTACCCCATCAACTGCCCTCATCGCCGCCAGAGTACGTCATCCCGGACCAACAGTGGCCAGCCCCATCGCCAGGAACATCAACATCTGATAATTTTATCAGGCATATAAAGCCCATGCTATCATCGCCGCCGCTCTGTGGGCTCGGTAGCTGTGTGTCAACGCAGACTACTAATCCTCTGCTTTTCGCAATGCAGGTTAGTAACAAGTTTTCCCTATTTGCTAAAAAAACCAGTAACTACTTTTTAATGCAGCTGCCAAGCCCTCAGTGCTGCTGTAGTATTGTTGCCGAGTGTTCACGTGTTCTCCGTTTTCTTTTACTATTGTCAGGCGATGTCGAATCTAACCCAGGCCCCGACCGTTACGATTGCATACTTTCCGAGCTCCAGAAACTAACTACCGGGCAAGCTACATTAATTTCCGATCTACAGGACATTAAAGATCAACTAAAAACTACCGAAACAACCTTGACCGACTTAAACAAGCGCATGGACACCCTGGAATCACACTACGCCACACTTTCCACTATTCATTCTGAGATAGACGCCCTGAAAACTTTAAACACCAAACTTACCTGCAAGATCGACAAACTTGAAGCACGTATGGATGATGCAGAAAATCGCTCTCGCCGTAACAATCTCATATTTTACAATATTCCTGACACTAACCCCACTGAAACGTATGCAGACTTAGAAGAAACAGTCATTCGTCATTGCTCCACTCAACTAGATTTTGCCATCGAACCCAATCTAATCGAGCGTGCTCACCGCCTTGGGCGCCACTCAACTGATCGCACCAGGCCAATCATCGTTAAATTCACCTCATCGAAAACTAAAGAAAGCATCCTTTCTTTAGGAACTAAGCTTAAAGGCACTAACTACAGTATTGGCGAAGACTTCTCCCTTCCCGTTTGTAACGCCCGCAAACATCTTGTAACCTTTGCCAGATCAGTATCCGATAAGTTCTCTTTGCGCTTCAAAACATTACACATTGGTCCCAAATGCTACATATTCGATGAATCATCACAAACAGTAAAAGAAGTGAAATAGCAACCATCTCAGCACCTATCAACAGATCGTTCGAAGCATGCCCAGCAAGAAGCACTTTCAATGTCAGCGATCTTTACTAACGTGCGGAGTTTCATGCCAAAGCGCGACATTATTTCCCATATTGTCACTTCATCTGCTAGCAACATACTAGTATTGACGGAAACGTGGCTAAACAGTGATATTCCTGATAGTGAAGTCCTTGCTGACTTGCCTAATTTCAGTGTTTTTCGCAAAGATCGCCCAGACCGAAGGGGAGGGGGGGGTACTGATTGCAACCGCTCGGAATCTATCATGCTCAGCTGTTCACCTTTCATCAGATATAGAAATATTATGGGTTTTATGCCATGCTTCACCTAAATCAGTTGTGATTGGCGTTTGCTACAGGCCTCCTAGCTACCCAGACTTCCCTCGAAAACTTAATAACGCATTAAATGAAATTAAATCTAAGCACCCTAACACCTGCACTCTCCTATTCGGAGATTTCAATTTTCCGAGCATTGACTGGCATAATCTAACCGCTACAGGTAATAAGGATGCTAATGAATTTCTAGACGTCTGCCTTAATTTTAACCTCGTTCAAACTATATCCGAACCAACCCGTGTAACTGAAGACTGCGCTAATATCCTGGACCTAATATTAACGGATGATCCTGAATGCGTTCATTCCGTCACGTATCTACCAGGCGTCAGCGATCACCACGTCATACATGCCGGCTTCACGATTAAACCGTCCTTACGCGTAACTTCTAAACGAACTATCCGACTGTACGATAAAGGAAACTACACAGCAATAAATAATGAACTTCGCGCATTTTTACCAGTATTTCAATCCAGCTTTCATCGAAGATCCATTCATGATAACTGGTCCTTGTTTAAAAGAAAAATCGAAGATTTGGTCGACAGGTTTATTCCAAACATAATTATACGAAATAACCCTCAAAACCCATGGTTCACAAACACACTCAAACGTCTCGAAAATAAAAAGAAGCGTCTTTTCCGATCAGCCAAGTTGCTTCCTAGTCAGAACGCTTGGAACAAATATTATGCAGCCGAAAAAACTTATTTATCAAGTATTCGTGAAGCCAAACGCACCTTTTTTAACTCCGATCTGCCTAAAATGTTGTCAACTAACCCCCGTAGGTTCTGGCAAGTCATTAACCCCCAGCACACACGCACTGTTTCCCTCACTGATGCTTCGGGTGCAAATATCTCTGAAACTGAATGCGCCAACATGTTCAACACAGCCTTTTCATCCGTGTTTACTAATGAAACAGAGCCGACATTTCCTCCGAACCCCCCAATTATTCAAGATACTATGCCTCCTCTTATATTTTCTTCTGCAGGAATTTTGTCACTAATAGAAAACATTAAAATATCATCCTCTGCTGGAATTGACAATATCAACGCTAAAATACTGATTAATACCAAAGATATATGTTCATCTCTGTTGTGCTTGTTATTCGCTCAGTCACTCTTCACAGGTCAACTGCCCATAGACTGGAAAAAAGGGAAGGTCGTTCCAGTCTACAAATCAGGTAACAAGAACTCGCCGCTTAATTACCGCCCCATCTCTCTAACTAGTATTCCCTGCAAAATCATGGAACACGTCATCTATACCCACATCATGGCATTCCTTGATTCGAATAACTTCTTCCATTCTGCTCAGCACGGATTTCGCCGGGGTTACTCCTGCGAGACCCAACTTGCCACATTCATTCATGACCGGCATGCTAACCTTGATTCTAATCTACAGATTGATATCATTTTTCTAGATTTCGCCAAAGCATTTGATAAAGTACCCCATAAACGCCTGCTGATAAAACTTTCTCGATTAAATTTGCACCCCCATATTTTGAAGTGGATCGAAGAATTTTTGACTAATCGTTCGCAGTTTGTCTCCGTTAACAATAAGAACTCTAACTCACTCCCAGTAACGTCGGGCGTCCCACAGGGATCTGTGCTTGGCCCACTACTGTTTCTTATATACATTAATGATCTGCCTTCAAATGTAACATCTAACATACGCATGTTCGCTGACGACTGTGTACTTTATCGTGCTATTCTTACCGCCGCTGACCAATCTTCTCTTCAAAATGATCTTAATGCCGTTCAGGAGTGGTGTAATAAATGGCTAATGGAACTTAACCCACGTAAGTGTAATCTTTTGTCCATTAGCCGTCGGCGTAATCCTTTAACCTTCTCTTACGTAATATCTGAAGTTCCCGTACAACTAGTTCAATCATACAAGTATCTAGGCATAACTATCTCTAGCGATCTTTCTTGGAGCCTGCATGTTACTAATATAATATCGTCAGCAAACAAGACATTAGGTTTCCTAAAGCGCCATCTTCATCATGCTCCCCATCATGTCAAATTATTAGCTTACAAGTCATTAGTCAGGTCCAAACTAGAATTTGCATCGCCCATCTGGAATCCTCATCAAGCATATCTCATCAATGCCCTCGAATCTGTTCAGAATCGCGCAGCTCGTTTCATTCATTCATCCTACTCTAATGACATCAGTGTTTCGTCCTTAAAAACAGCATCCGGATTATCACCCTTATCGCTCCGCCATCGCATTGCCAGCATGTCTTTATTTCACAAATTCTTCCACAGCCCTATGCACATCGTACCTTATATTCTTCCACCCGCACGCATATCTCACCGCACCAGCCATCGTCTACAAGTTGCCCGTCCACGATCACGCACCGTCACTTTTTCTAATTCCTTCTTTCCTCGTGCAGCCGCAGACTGGAACGGCCTTCCGAACAACGTTGCCATCATCACTTGCCCAAGTCTTTTCACTGATAACGTAGAAATTTTCCTGTCATTGTGAATTTGTGCTTTTACTCTTGCCACCCCTTATGTAACACCCCTTTTAAGGGGCCTTTAAGGTAATAAAATGAAATGAAATGAAATGAAACAGCAAATAACATTCCCGACGGGCTAAGTGACCACAAACTCATTTTTCCATGTGTGAAAGAGGCAGACAAACAGAAAGAGACAAGCTCTCCTTGCTAAAGACTTCTCGCGATCTGATGATGTGAGATTATCTCTACAGTTTTGGGGAGGGGCCGACTGACAAAAGATATCGTCGTACATTATTGCCTCAAGGGTTTTGTTCCTGAGCAATCTGTCAAGACAAGGGCGAACCCAATTAAGCAACAGGTAAAATGCAAAAGAAAGACGAAACCAAGCTCAAATGTCGCAGATGTTAAAGGGGCAACTGGAGGCCATGAGGGAAACACAGACATCAGTTTGGTTTAAGAAGGAATTCTGACATCACCTTGCTTTGTCAAATGCAAACACAAACTACACTGTTGACTCTGGAAATGTTTGATTAAAAAGACTAGCTCATTAGACAAAGGGGTACTAACATACAGGACTAGTGCTAATTATTTTAGCATCATCACAGTTGAACCCCCAACTAGTCTAGCTTTCTGCCTTGACAGTCCGACAATGTTATTAATACTGATAAGTATCCGCTTCATTTATTCTGATTATTCATACTACACTAGTGTGTCTGCTTTAAAATCTAGAGCTAACTTACCCAGCCTTGAAACGCGACAAAAAATTTCCCGATTGTGCCTCTTCCATAAGTTTTATCATTCATCTTTAAGAGCATCGGTCATATCGCCTGCTTATCCCCTCTCAAGCCGTATTAACCACCATAAGGCCGTCTACGCCCCCACCGCAAGAACTGTCGCTCATTCTCTATCTTTTTTCGTCACGTCATCCCGGGACTGGAATGATCTACCACAGGACGCCGTGCATCACATCAATGCCATCCATTTTAAGAACGCCATCAAGACCATTATTGTTCAACTGTCATGCCCATCCCTCATGTAATGCCCCATACCAGGGGCCTTTGAGGTATCAAATAAAAAAAAAAGTAGAGCAATATTTTCCACTCTGTGTTTTACTATTGGCTGAACGCTTGAGTAAGCTTGCCATTTAAGACATTCTTTTGCCAGAAGGAATTTTTTCACTTATGCTCAACATAGATGCCAAAAAATCAGTTAGCCCAGGTGGCATACACTGAATGGGTCTCAAAAATATATTAATTACACATAGAGGATCATTGTATGATTGGTTGATTGCAAGAGTTGTGCCATTCATAAATCCGGTGTCAAACGCACAGTTGAAAATGACAGTCCAGTATCGATCACCTGAGCATGTAAAATTTTGCAGCATATCCTGGCAAAGGACAGGGTTAATTGGAGAGACGTGGGAGTGGCCTTTGCCCTGCAGTGGGCGTAGTCAGGCTGATGATGATCCTATGAAAAAAATATTTGATCTTTTTTAAAGCTTTAATACCTTCAACTCACATAAAAAGTTTTGGAAGGTGTTTGTCTATGGTTACACAGCTTGTTGAAACAATACACGACTTTGCAAAAGTGATAGATGACCAAAGCCAAATAGACACCACACGTTTAGACCTGCCAAAAGCCTTTGACCGCGTTTCACAATTGGAACTCGAAAAAATTAATTTTGGAGTTGAAGTCAACGTCATCCGATGGATAAAATTATGTATATCTTACGAATAGAAAGCAGTTTGTCGAAGGCAATGGTGCAAGGTCAGGTATTCTGCCTGCAACTTCAGGCACACCACAGGGCCCTGTCCTGTTCTTATGGCACTACATAACTGACTGACTCGACAAAACAGTTAAGGTGCATTTATTCACGGATGAATGCCTAATATACGCGATAAAATTTCAAATCCTGCTGAATTTAGTCTTAAAATATACGCGATAAAATTTCAAATCCTGCTGAATTTAGTCTTAAAAACAGTCTGCTGCAAAGTACAAATAAAGAAAGAAAAAACATGCTTGCAAGAACAACAAGGCATAAAAACACTTTGGTGGCTGTTGATTGTGGGCTGGGCATAGAGTTACTTCGCAAACTAGTCCCTATAATTGCGTAGGCGCCCAAATATCACACTGATAATCTGTGCGGTGCAGCTGAAAGACAGCTATGGTACTCTTTATTTTATTTATTTATTTATTTATCTTTTACCCACAGCGCCATTTGGCATTGCAGTGGGGGGGTTGATACATTAACACAGCGCATAAATGCAGGTAAATATAGAAAAGAGAAACAGCAGCCCAAGCATTCACAAAGTAAGCAAACAAATAACAACATTGACGCAGTGCGCATCTGTACAGAATTTGGGGAAAGAATTGGGGGGAAAGACAAAGATTTAAAAAATGCACCTTCAAATGTGAAATTGGCAGCTTACTTAACCCTATGTTAAAATCCCATGTTAAAGTAAGCAAGTTTTGTATGAGATCTATTAAAAAAAGAACCAATAAATAAAACTGAAAGAATGCAGTGACAGCAACAGCAAGGTTTGGCCTTTCGAAAAACAGAACAATGGATTCAGTCATGGCTTTGCCAGCTAAACTGAACTTGCCGAAACTATCCTGATGGCAATTAGTTGCTTGGCTAAAGTTTGTCAACTTGATTTGCATGGATTACTTCAATTCAAAGCATTACATTCAAAGGTCATCCCGACCCGTGAGACACAGTCACCCTGGCCAAATCATTCTTGTATGTGCGAGAACAGAAAATCCACATGACCAAAGCATGCAAATAGATTCCACATGACAATTTGAACAAGCTGTTATGCTGTGGCGTAATTCGTTTGTGTGCTGGCAAACTCTCTCCCGTACTTGAACAGTGTCAGTAACCGCGACCCCACCCCTCCTTGATAGGCTGCCACTGCAGTCGTCTTCTGTGGGTTCATCCCCCTTCTCTGAGAGAGTCCAGTGAATGAGTGCAATATAAGGAGGTTGCACACACAAGAAAAATGGACACTATTAGTGCATTCACCCTTGATTCACACCAACCTTGGCTTTACCAGGTATACGGCAGTGCCATGCAGGCTGCGAACGATCAAAACCCATCAAAGAATGCCCCATCGCACAAGTTGTCAAGTCCTAAAGGAACTGGGTGGACACGGCCTGAACAGTATCACATCTTGCCTACGTTATGCAACATTTCCACAGATGTAATAAAATGGCGAGTCAGGCATGCAAAACTAAGGCAGGAATTTATTTTCTTGAAACAGATGACTCCGTGCTTTAAGACGTAGCTCTAGTAGGCCTCTTATGAGCGTCCACTTTCGTTGCCTTGCTTTGCAAACACTTGAATGCCTAGAATGTTTTGATTTGTTTACATAACTTGATATGATAGGAACAAATCAAAAGTATAATAAACACCTCGAATATAGTGCTGACCAACAATGTGGACATAAGAAGACCCGAAAGAAGCCACAATTAGGGGAAGTTGGAATTTTTCCTCCTATGGAGCAGTTTTCCTCACTCCTGGAATGCGCAAACCCTGAAGGGCCTGTGGTTGTGAAGGCTCTCTGAAATGTGCGTTCCTTCGATGACAGTGCTCTGCACTTTCTACCATGTGTTGAAGGCTTGGGATTACAGGAAGCGCAACTAAATTGCCAATATCTCCAGAAAGACTGCTGTCATCCAGAATTAAGCACTGTGCCTGCACATTAAAAGGACAAAGCTGGTGAAAAACTTCCAACCCTGCTCAGCACATCTGCTGCTTCTTTCTTTTTTTTTTTTTTTGCGTGAGTGCACTCCTTGGATCACTGAGTGAGCAAGTGGCTCTTCTGCACTCCAAGAGGTGCACACAAACTGATAAGTATGGGCGACTCTGCTTTAAACTGCCACTAATGCGGAACTGAAACTTACAGCCTGAACAGGGCTGCTACCGAGAAGCACACGAGTAACCATGCACTGTACAAACTGCCCTGCCCTTCTGTTTCTAAGCTCCGTCCCATCACTGTTGCAGCTTACCTCACTGGCCTCCACCTTGTGACAATCATGTCATGTGGTTGCATTTCGCGAGTGATCTGATTTTTCCGCTGGTGGCGAAACTTGAAGCTTCTGCGCTATGCCCCCTCTACTTTTCTGCACATGACCACCGTCCAATGCCCACAGAATGAAATAACTGGAGATCTCACTCTCGGTCGACACCTGAAACGCGGCGTGAGGCACCGTACTGGAGGGATTAATTTCGACCACCCGGGGTCCACATGCAGAAACAGGCACGGAAGTTAAGTGGCTTCGATTTCTCTCGTGCGGCAGAGCTACCTGAACAGCTGAGAAACGCGGCACAATGAAGAAAGGCGCACCCTGTTCGCCATACCAATGTCTGCGCACGACTTCAGTCGAAGAGAGGAACGCGGCAGCACACGCAGCAACGGCGGGCCGCACCGTGAAAGGAACAACACCCACATCGCTCCGTGACAGCACAGAAGAGCCCAATACGAAGATACGCAGCCAGCTTACCATCGAAAGCTCTTGCGGAACGCGGCTTGGACACGCGCGGGTTACCAACCTCCGTTCGTATATCGCGGCTCTTCAACACAACCGCCTGCTGCTACTACATGCATACAAAAACTAAGGTGTCTTCTGCTGTTCGGCTCATTGATCTCCACTAGGGAGCGGGATTCAAAAGCAGAGTTGCGACATAAGGTTAGAAGCGTAGGAAACCGTAGTGAAAGATGATGGCGAATGTTAACGAGAATTAACAACACAGTTGATCAAAAATAAAGAAAAAAGCTGAGCATGGTGGCAATTGCCACCACCCCGTATCAAAAGAGGCGCTGCTATCCATCTATCCACCCATCCATCCATCGTTGACATGATTGGGCGCATTTGTTTTTCAGTCCCGGACTGTCCGGGACTACTTGCGGACTCGAGTCCGGTATTTGTTTTTCTCGGGCAGCCCGAAAGCTCCGCCCACCTGCCTGCATCGCCATAGCAACGCGTTCGTTTTTAGCCTATGGCAGTCCGCGGGCTGCTGAGAAGGCAGCAGACGACAGCTGCGCGCCGCGCTGGCAGCCATATTGAGTTAGACTCCGTGTGCATTTTGAGTACTTTTCGTGTTCCTGGAGGTCGATATCATGCGTTAAACCTTCAAATGAGCTCCGTAGCTGCTCTCTGAGCCATCGCAAGACTTGTTGTTCTTGCATCTTCGTTTATTTTCTTGAAATCCACCGCATACGGACGCGCGTTCGAAGCTGCGAGCGCGTATTGTTTGCTCGTGTCGTCAAGAGGTTCTCGTTCGCTTGTTTTGCGACATGCTGTCTGTACGCTTACCTGAAAGCATCGCAGGTGAACCACTCGTATACTGGAGCAGCTATAGAGCTTGTTGTCAACATTTTTGCGAAGGCTTTCGTCTATCCGCCTTTCCGCAACGAGTTGGGCTACTTTGTGCGAACTTCGCCGCAAGCAGTAGCGGCGAGCATACCTCCGAAGCTGAGTTCTGTAATGCACCTACGCTAAGCTGACAGTACAGTCTTTAAATCGACTCAGTATCATGATCGAGCGCACGGCGTTGCTTCGGCGTCGTGGTGGCCGTGGCTTGCATCGTCTGCTAGCAGATGACAGCGTCCTTGTACGGTAACCGAGGGGGAGCCCGGCTCTGGCGGCGAGTTCGAAAGCAGCCTATGGCATGCCTATGACAAGTAGGTCATGTGACCATAACGCTTTTCCTGTCCGAGCGGAAGCCGAGACCTGCCAGCAAGTAGTCCGGGACTGGAAAAACAAATGCGGCCATTGTTGAGTCCCATGGTTGAGTCCACACATCTCCACTAGCGACTGGATGGCGCATCAGGCGCCAATACAACATCAACAAAGTTTTTAGTTTCAGCTTCGTTTTGCACCATGGTTTTTCATCTTTTCGTCGTGTCTTTTTCCACGATAATGCCTACCTGTTGCGCTGTCACCTGCATGAGAACACGAGAAAAGTCCTCGGGAAAGGCTTTTAAAAAAGGAAAATCCTTTAGATTGCAATGGAACGAAACTAGCAGACCACAGGACGTCCATACGGGTCTGTGTCGTCCCGTTGTACTAGCGTCGCCGATCTGCTCTTTACTATGAAGCACGCCCAGATTAGGTCTGAACGTCTATGTACCAAAGCAAAATCTCTCAGACGTCTTATCTACCAACCTTTTTTCGTGGAAAAGCTGGAGACGTACCCACGACATTATATCTGCCTTAACCTACCCTAGTAGCACAAAATGTCTCCAGAACGTTATGGCAATGTCGCCAATGTTTTATAACGTTGTGCAACATACTTCGACGTTACAGCAACATGTCCATAAGTTGGTCAGGATGACACTCTCTGCTAACATTGCAGCCAAATGCTCAGAAATTCGTTAGGATAACATACCATCTGCCATCTTTGGAACAACATCGAGAAGCAACATTGAGGCAATACAGCCTGATGAACGTTATTATAATGCTTGAATCATAACAATAAAGCAACATTACAAATATATTTCAAGCACAGAGTTCCAGAAGTTTTCTGACTTGCTACAGTAAACATTTTTTTCAACTAGCAGTACCTTGCAACTAAACCTCTTCTGTTGCGCCTGCTATAAATTGCATGCACAGCTCGATTAATATGTTGCAAAGCTTTGTTTATTACCTATTCGCCACTGTCACCCTTGGGACACCCTTCAGGAACGGCTATATAAGCTTGACTCTAAGTTATTCGCTCGGAGGTGAGTGTATGAGTTGCATGTTGTACTGTATTGTGGAGCTCAAGTGTCTGTCGCTCTCGTTGGTCCTCGAAAAGCGTTATGATATGTTGTGAAGCTTACCAATTGGCAGGCCTGCATGCTTGTGCAGGGTTGCTAAAATTTTCAAGAATGTTACATTGATGTTATGAAACATTGTGGCAACGTTGCAGCAATGTTGTACATATGTGGACACAACATCGTGGGAAATGTAGCAGCCATGTTTTTCACGTGTCTTGATATTGCCAAAGGAGGACACTAGCCACGTTAATGCAGCCTAAATAGGTAACATTGCTGCAATGTTCCAGCAGCAATCTGTGCTACTAGGGTAGACTCCTATATTACTTGTCACGTCCTGGATATGTAAGTGAGATATATAATTTAAGAATTCCTTATTTTTCAATCGTTCGATATTTCGTGTTGCCTTACTGCATTTAAAGTTGGAAATCGCTGTTGACTATACAAATTGGAGGCATGACCAGCGCTGCCTGTGTTTTTGTGTTTTTTCGTGCTCGCTTCACGGCAACATTATCCTACCTAGAAAGAAGAAAAATACGGGAAGTAGTAAAGACAAACACGCATCAGGTTTCTGACTCAACTGTACACAGTTGGTTTGAAATGCCAGTCACTTTGGTCAGGATTCGCATTGTTATTTCATTACTATTCTTACATTCAATTTATAGCTTGTGCTACAGCCTGCAAGCTATCTCAACCACACTGAAAAGTGAGGATACACTAAAAAACTTTTTTGTTATTTAGCAGCCAGGACTATATAATAACCATTTTTTCTGATTAAGCATGTTTTATTCAACTTATATGTTATATTCAAAGTATATAACAGCTGTATCCTACCGGTACTCACCTATGGGGCAGAAACGTGGAGGCTAACAAAGAGGGTTCAGCTTAAGTTAAGAACAACGCAGCGAGCTATGGAAAGGAAAATGATAGGTGTAACGTTAAGAGATCGGAAGAGGGCGGAGTGGGTGAGGGAACAAACGCGGGTTAATGACATCCTATAGTTGAAATCAAGAGGAAGAAGTGGGCTTGGGCAGGGCATGTAATGCGAAGGCAAGATAACCGCTGGTCCTTAAGGGTAACGGAGTGGATTCCAAGAGAAAGCAAACGTAGCAGGGGACGGCAGAAAGTTAGGTGGGCGGATTAGATTAAGAAGTTTGCGGGGATACAGTGGCAGCAACTAGCATTGGAGAGACATGGGAGAGGCCTTTGCCCTGCAGCGGGTGTAGTCAGGCTGATGATGATGATGATGATATTCAACTTATCCAACTATTTAAAGTACAAAAATTGGTTCAGTTCAATTTTTGGGAGTTATTTTTTCTCAAAAATGTCTTAAATCTGCTAATCGCGCTAGCAATGATAACTAACTATTGAAATTTTGAACTGAGGAAAGCTTAGGCATTTGTGTAGCTGATTGTGTGACCTCATATTTCTTGAGAATAAACTTCTTGAGTCCCGCTTTTTATCATCATGTCAACACTGTAATCATGTCCAGTGCAGGCCAAAAATTTCTCCAGTTAACCCTGTGCCAGCGGCGGCCCCCTTATCCCAGCAAACTTCCGAATCTCATCTGCCCACCTGCCCTGATCCTCTTTGCTGTGCTTGCATTCTCAGAATCCAGCCCGTTACCCTAACGATAATTGGTTATCTTGCCTTCATGCTACATGCGCTGCCCATATGCCTGTTCTGTGCCGCGTACAGGCGGCGGCGGGGAAAGCGCGGTGAATTGTCTACGCCGCCATCGCGTTGTAGTTCGTATCGTATTTTATCAATAATAGCGCAAACTGCACATGGCGATTGCAGCTGTGAAAAAAGTAATATGCTACAATTTAAAAATTATTAACTTATTTCTCGTGCCACAGCAAGCCTGCTACTAAGTACAAAAAAGAGACGATACAAAATATGTGACAGTTTCGCACATCCGCACGAGGCTAGGTTCAGCCATGGCGGCAGTGGTAGAGCGCACGGCGTGTGCGATTTGTCATCGTGTTCCGTGGGAACGTTGTGTTTGAAGAACCTCGACACAGAATTAATTATTCCCTTATTATTACTGACGAGATTGTTCAACCGTTCTTTCCTTGATGGAGCTGAAGGAAGACAGTTTGCTTGCTTTTACTACTCGGCGAAGTGGACCCGTCAGTACGAATTAGGACTACAAGTCGTTTTCACCGGCTGGAATCGTGACCTTTCCTGGTGCGTACTCAGTCTCAGTCTACTCATTGAAGTGTATTTTATGCTATTTTTGCGTTCGTAATGAAAAAATTCTAACGCATTTATCGGCACGTTATATTTTTACGCTCACTCGTTTGGCTGTTGCCAAACTCGCTGTGTATTGAAACAAAGGCTGGTGATGTATGCAACTGGCCTCTACTACCGAAATGTGGGCATGCGTTCGGATGGTGTGCCGAAGTGCGTGTGCAAGCACACTCCGCTCAGCACGACTGCCTTTTAGTGCTGCAAGGGCAACCTTTGACGCTTCATAGACTTGCGTCGGTAAAGGTAGCGTAAATTACTGGGTTTGGTTGTGGTTGCTGTGCCATTCTCTTGTCACCTGTAAAAGTGAAGAATTATGCTTTCTTTTGCAGCAACCCTGGCTTATTGGGCTCGGCAGAAGAGTATTGATGCCACCGCAGCTGTAAACCTGACGATTATGCTCAACGAGAAGATTCAGTGAAAGCGCCGAGCGCAATAAAATACTGACGCACTCGGAAGTTATCTGCAGGTTTTGGGCTCCCGTGATGGCCATGTACTCGCTTACTCAACTGTATTTGAGCTAGCTGGAGTGCTTGGACGTCCCGACGACTCCATAGGGAAGTCTGTGGCTGGGATGCAGTAGGTCTCCGTTCCATCTGGAATTGTAACAGGTGTCAGCTGCATCTCGTATTGCAGCTGGTTCCAGTCGCAACTGGTTTAAGGAACAAATTTCCAGTTGCAACAACTGGAAATGTGTCCCTTAAAACAGTTGGACTGAAACCAGTTAGAAATTTTCACCTGGGTATTGATCTATGCATAGTCATATTCTCTTTATATAGACGTCTAGGCTACGTAGACTGGGCGTACTTACATGTTCACAAATATCTGATAAATGTCGAGCGTGATGTCTGCAATACGTACTTACAACGTGAACTGGACCCCAATTTTCATGTTGTAGGTACGTAGATTTTCGTAAACGGTACCAAAATGGATGTCTAATGGAGGTGTCTAATATCCAGCGTAAATATCTCGCTGATGTCTATGGTACGTTTTATGGTTTACTGGGTTGTGTTTCATCTTCTAGTACACTATAGCCCAAGTTATACCATCAGTGGGTGGTAAACTTAAGAAAAAGTAGGTGGAAACTTGCACCAGGCAGTCGACTTTGCAGAGACCACTTTACCGAATTACGTTTCTCTCGGACCGGAGCAAGGACGCGGCTACTACAACGGAGTGTATCAAGTAATGTCTCGTATTGTAATAAATTATGCCCGAATGGGCTTTTATTGGTGATGCTTTGTGCAGTTGACTTCTAATGGCGCTTGCCCTCCGTTCCTCTTTCTCGTCCATTCGTCCTCGGCAGTCGCTTTCGCGCTGTGCATCTATCTGTATTGTAAGACGGGGGGTGATTGATGTGCCATACATCGGCAGTCTCCTCACGGGTTAAAATTGATAGACGCGAAAGTTTGGACACTGCCGACCACGGTGTAAGAATATTTGAGGTGCTGGCCACCCGCCGCGGTGGAGGGCGCGCAGTGAACCCACCCAGTGAACCACAAATATCCATTCAACGTACTGGAAAAATCCAAACATCATGTCCTAAAAGGGGCGTCCATTAGATGTGCATCATAAGGACAACCGGCACGTTTGGATGCGCTAGACGTCTATAGGACGTCAATAATATGATTATTTCTTAAATCTAGAGCGCGTCCACGAAGCATGGACACTAGATGCCTAAAATACGATCTCGTGGATAACCACCAAGCGTGAACAATAGATGTGCAAAGTACGATAATGTCCACCAAACGCGGACATTGGACGCGCCATATATCTTCGGCGGCTTTAGTGCCACATTCGAACATATAAGAAAAGCCTGAATCCTAAGATGTGCGCCATGGAATGAATTTATTACAGTTTTCTTCCATCGGCAATTACTCAGAGCTTTTTGGCCATAATGCAAAACATTGATAATACGAAACATTGCCATCGTTTGTGATGTAACCAAGACGTAGCGGCGGTTCTGTGACCTGTTGACCTTGAGCTACTTGAGCAGAGCGCGAGATGCATGCAGATTACACTCACGTACGTGCTACGCCTTCGATCTCGGCGCTCACGCACACTTTTCGTTACCTAAACTTAATTACTTCTTAATTATTGGCTTCGGCAAAACATGCACATATTAATGTGGCTGAATATTCAGGAATGGGGTTTGTAGTGCTACTGTGCTACAAAAGGGTCATCTGCCATTTCGTTATTAAGTTGCGACGAATACTGTTGTACTGGGTATTTTTTGCAAATCGGAAACTTAATTCTTGAGTATAGCCCAAAATGCTCGCGCATACGTAGGTGCATTTGCTTGCAAACTGAGTTGTTCCAACTAGGAAGACTAGGCAGACACAGCATAAAAGAGTCACAGCATTTTCTTTATTATGACATTTTTACCACCCTGTGCTAGATTTATTTGTTATGATTTTTCTGACGCAGATATTCTAAATAAGAAACACTGATGCTAAGTAACCAATTGTCATTGTTTTTTTAAAATGGTGCAGTTCTATTACAAAAGTCATTAATGTTTCCTTCCTTGCTTTAGTGCACACACTTGATTGCAAGCACCTGCTGTATTGCTGTAAGAGGGCTGTATTATGCTTCAGAAGCTCTCGATTGCTGCTCTGTAACACTGGCTATGTAGCTTTTGTGGCCATCCAGTGGATGCGACAGATATCCAACTGCGAGGCCTAGTGCACATCCATTACGCATCGCTAAAAATAACCCTTGGATCACTAGAGACGTTATTCACGCGCAGCGTCATGTAAAGAGGTTACGCAAAGCTATCAAGACCAAAGGTGGTAGTCATTTGAGGAAATCTAAATTAAGCAGTGCCGTTAAAAAGCTCAAACAGGTCACGAAACAAGCGAAAGACTACTACTTCAACGTAACTTTCCCAAGTTTTTTGAGAAATAATCCACACAGGTTTTGGAGCCATTTTCGTGGCCATAAAACGGTGCAGTCCGGTCTCTCTGTAGAAGATAAGGCCAATACTGCTAATATGTACAACGATTTCTTCTTTTCAGTCTTTACTAAAGATAACGGCATCATCCCCGACTCCTGCAATTTGCCCCTGCTAAATATTGAACCTCTCAGAATTACCGATGACGGGATTTTCAATCTTCTGCTGAACCTAGATCCAAAAAAATCAACAGGTCCGGATGATATTCCAAATGAGTTTTTAAAAAGATATGCCGAATGGTGTAGCAAGTACCTTGGTATTATCTTTCGCAAGTCTATTTCATCATCAAGGCTGCCCAGAGACTGGAAAACGGCAAAGATCATACCTATTCATAAATCAGGGGACACTACCTCACCCTCAAACTATAGGCCAATCTCTCTTACAAGTACATCATGTAAAATTTTGGAACACATAATTTCGAAGCACATAACCGCATTCCTGGAGCGCAATAGTATATTGACACCCCATCAGCATGGATTCCGACGCGGGTTATCAACCGTTACTCAACTAACAGAGGTTGTACACGATCTAGCACTTAATATTAATAACTGTAGCCAGACAGACATAATATTGCTCGATTTTTCAAAGGCATTCGACTCTGTATCACACAATAAGTTGCTAGGAAAACTAAAAACTGTTATCGGGGAAGGCGACTTACTATCTTGGTTAGAAGATTTTTTGTCAAATCGGTCTCAGTTTGTGGTTTTTGAGTATGTTTCATCCAAAACAGTTCCAGTAACCTCGGGCGTTCCTCAGGGATCAGTCCTTGGTCCATTGTTATTTCTGCTCTTCATCAATGACATAACTAATGACATTGATTGCAACATTAAGCTCTTCGCAGATGACTGCATTCTTTACAAAACTATTAACAACCGCGAAGACCATCTGTCGTTAAACAGTTCTCTAAAAAAAATAACAGAATGGTGTAACACGTGGCAAATGACAATAAACACTAAAAAATCCGTTTGTATGACAGTAACAAGAAAAAAATTCCCGTTTTGCTTTTCTTACTCTGTAAACGGCGTTCCATTAGCGAAAACTAAACACCATAAATATCTAGGTATTACGCTGTCTTCTGACCTGAGGTGGGACTCTCACATTGCTAACATCACGTCTACTGCTTTACGGAAACTTCTCTTTATCAGGAGACGCTTGCGGTCCGCACCAGTATCTTCTAAACTCCTTGCCTACAAAACCCTTGTAAGGCCAGTCTTAGAATACGCGAACACAGTCTGGTTCCCCCAATCAATAACTAACATCACAAAACTTGAGGCTATACAACGCAAAGCCCTACGAATAATTCACAATAAATACAAGCGCACAGATTCCCCAACATTGCTTGCAGCTTCATCCGGTCTCCAAACATTATCCGCAAGAGCAAAACAAGCGCGCTTAAAATTTTTGTTTCAATTATTACACGAGCAGTACAGGATAGATGTGAAAAAATACGTGACGTACTCACAATCGCCACCTTCACGGCACAAACATACGAACACACTAACCGAGTATATGTGCCATAATGACACGTTTAGGCATTCCTTTTTCCCTCTCTCCATTAGTGAATGGAATCGCTTGGATCGTGCCATCACCTGCACTCAATCCTTATCATCATTCGTGTCACAGATAGAGCATTTGTCGTAATGCACAGTGGCGATGCAGCAACCGTGACTGCAAATCTAGGCAAGAAGACAACCCCTTCTAACTTGTCATGTATGCGATTTTGAGTGCATTTTGAAATTGTGCCTACCATTGTCGAAGATCTGTTCTGTATATCCCTTTGCTATGGCCAATTCACTTTTCCCTACCTTTGTTTTGATGCCATGTTTGCTGCCTTTGAATAATATGTTTATATTTGTTTTTTGCACTGTACTAATTGCCCCTGCTACGGTCTTGCAATAAGACCAGCAGTATTGTAAATAAATAAATAAATAAATAAATTACTAGGGGTAAAGAAGCACTTTTGGTGATCTATAGAATATCTTCAGTGCGTTCCATGGAAAAATTAGGATATCCATTAGAAGAACATTATATGATCATGGATATCCCCTGGATGCGACAAATATCCAACCATTTGATCTAATGCACATCCTATGCTAGAGGTACCGATGCATTTCTGATGATCTATGGAACATCTCCAGTGCATTCCGTGCACTAATTGGGATGTCTATAAGAAGTACACAATATCCAGTACTAGGCATTCTTAGGATGTTCAAAGGACATAAGTGGTTATCTGGGGACCCATCGGCGCCGCATCGCGTACCGATCGGCCACCGTACACCTGCATCCTCGCAGTGATCCGCAGGGACGCGAGAAGGTTAAAAAAAAACATGCACTGGCCGCAAACACACCGACTGCTGACATTCAAACAGTGCACCGTAAAACGCTGCGCGCTAGAAAGTATCTGTGGTGGGGAGGCAAAGCGGAGACAGAACGAGCGTTCTGGCGACGATGCCGCCAGCAACAATAGAGCAGCCCCCGACATGCGTCGCGTCGTGCGTCCGCGGTTCCATGCACTGTGCTGGAGGCTGGATGACACCGCAGAAAGTTCAGCGAACTTAACAGCGCCGTGTGCTGTGCGGTGTCATTGCGCGTTAAAGATCCCCGTGGTCGAAATTATTCCGGAGACCTCCACTGCGGCACCTCTTTCTCTCTTCTTTCACTCCCACCTTCCTTCTTTTTCTTATGGTGTGGTTCAGTGTCCACTAAGATATGTGAGACAGATACTGCGACATTTCCTTTCCTCAAAAACCAATTTACCAATTTAGTTATCCAAGATAGCAGACGACGGCGCAGGCCGCGACACGCGACATTGCTGCTCTGCAATGCTGGCTATGTAGCTTTGGCCATCCAGTGGATGCGACAAATATCCAACTGCGAGGTCTAGTGCACATCCATTACTAGGGGTAAAGAAGCACTTATGGAGATCTATAGAATATCTTCAGTGTGTTCCATGGACAAATTAGGATACCCATTAGAAGAACATTATATGATCATGGATATCCCCTGGATGCGACAAATATCCAACCATTTGATCTAATGCACATCCTATGCTAGAGGTACCGATGCATTTCTGATGATCTATGGAACATCTCCGGTGCATTCAGTGCACTAATTAGGATGTCTATAAGAAGTACACAATATCCAGCACTAGGCATTCTTAGGATGTTGAAAGGACATAAGTGGTTATCTGGGCAGCGCCGATCGCAGCGGCGCGGAGGCGCTGCGGAGGAAATAAGAGGAAAGGTGGGAAAGGAGATAAGAGGAATGGCGGTAGGGTAACCTCCCCAAGTGAGGGAGCCACACAGGACAGCACAATAGAGAACAGCTTAGTGTTGTGGAAAAAGGCGGAAGCAAATATTCCCAAATCCTCATCCGTAGGGATAGACGAAATTCCAGTTGAGCTGAATAATGAACTTAGCCCAAGAAGCAAGGAAACTGGAGACAGTCATAACAAATAAGTAGATTCCACTCAGTAAAATGAATTTGATTTATAAAGGGAAAGGAGATAAGATGAACATAAAATCCTTCCGACCGATTACGATAACATCTGTTCTATACAGGCTGCAATGCAGGAGGGGAACTTTAAAATGCAGTCATGGGTAGAATGTAATAGGATACTTGGAGAACCTCATAACGGGTTCAGAAGGAGTAGGCGTTTAGTGCTTACCCAAAGCATAGGAGTAGCTAAGGTGAAAAGGGGACCTCTATATTTAGCCTTTCTGGACATACATATGAAAACGTGAACAGGAAACTCCTGTGAAACATATTAGAAAGTGAACGTATCGGTCATCAGGAAATCTGTCGAGTTAATAAAGTTGAAATTCCATATGGCAAGGGGTAAAGAGTACGGCAACTGTACCAGGTACACAAATGATTAAGGCAAGGTTGTCCTCTATCACCGCTGCTGTTCATGCAATATGATAAATATGGAAAGAAGGTGGTCGTACAGATTAGGCGGAAAGGTCGTTGAATAACGGCTTGAACAACCCAGTTTAATGTATGCGGACGATATTGTGCTGTTACCAGCTAGCCAGGAAGATTTGTAAACTCTGGTTAATTGTAGTGGAGACGAAGGAGATGCTCTGGGTTTCAGTTTTAGCGCAACTAAGTCAGGTGTGATGATTTTCAACGATACAACTGATCAGGTGCTTAAAATACAAGGCCATGGAATAAAGTGGCCGAATACAAATGTCTCGGGATATGGCTAAACAAAGGGCAGATATACACGGAAAAGCACGAACATTCTTTTAGGGCAAAAGGGCGGAAAGATGCCGGAATAACCAAACATAGGACATTATGGGGCTACAACAAATATGAAGTACTGAGAGGTATTTGGGAAGGAATAATGGTACCGGGGCTTACTTTCGGGAATGCGGTTCTGTGCAGTCGAGATTTGACGTAAATCAGAGAGCTGTTGGAAGATAAGCACTAGGTGCCCACGGCAAAACCACAAACGAGGCAGTACAGGGGTTGAAGGAATCATATTCTTAGCGGTAAGAACCAGACACAGCACCAAGAGACACACACACACACACAGGACACCCGCTAGACTTCAACTATCTTTACTGGACACTTGTACGACATTGTACGGCACTTGTACGGCACTTGTACGGCAGTGCCGTGGCAGGGGCCACGGCACTGCTCACGAAATGCCTCGCCACTCACCGTTCCTGCTGTTCCAGGTGCTGGTGCTCACCGGCTATCACCTGCCTGTTTCACCGACTTGCCGACCGGTTCCGCAATCTTGCGGCGCTAGCTGGTTTCTGGACGGCTGCGGCTGCTCATCCGATCATCTGTGCGCACCCCTGCCGATTTTGGACACTTTCCACGGTCGGGCCTGGCAACATGCTACATTATCAGCTGACGAGGACACCTACATAAAGCACTCGGATTTCACCGCCCCCTTGGGCCACGGCACTGCTCACGAAATGCCTCGCCACTCACCGTTCCTGCTGTTCCAGGTGCTGGTGCTCACCGGCTATCACCTGCCTGTTTCACCGACTTGCCGACCGGTTCCGCAATCTTGCGGCGCTAGCTGGTTTCTGGACGGCTGCGGCTGCTCATCCGATCATCTGTGCGCACCCCTGCCGATTTTGGACACTTTCCACGGTCGGGCCTGGCAACATGCTACATTATCAGCTGACGAGGACACCTACATAAAGCACTCGGATTTCACCGCCCCCTTGGGCCACGGCACTGCTCACGAAATGCCTCGCCACTCACCGTTCCTGCTGTTCCAGGTTGGTTATTACGAGTGTTCTTGTTACCGCGATGATGATGTCTGTCTTGTAGCAGTGTCGTGGCCACCCCATATTCTGAAACGTTTCCGCTCGGCGGCAGTGTACATTTGGCGCATTTTGGTCCTGGGTGGGGACGTTGAAACAAACCCAGGCCCTATGACGAAGGGCCAAGAAGAAAAGCTCGAACTGGTATATGAAACTGTTCAAAGGCTTGAGATGAACCACACGAATATTCTCGAAAGTGTTAACAAGATTCTTACAATTCATATTGGCTTGCAAAATGAAATGAAGACTTTAAACGATCGTGTGCATGAACTTGAACTTAAAATCGAATCTATTCCAGTTCTTCAAAGTGACTTACTGTCTTTAGCTACCCGTGTGCAGGAACTGGAACTTAAAAAACAGTCAGTGCCTACCACAGCATCTGCCACGAGTTGTACACACGATGTATCCAACATTCAAGTAAAACTTGACGACCTGGAAAATCGTTCCCGCCGGTCTAACATTCTTTTTTATGGTGTTCAGGACACTGATGAGTCTGAAACTTGGGAAGACTCTGAGCGTCTTGTGAACGAATTCTGTTCTAGCAAACTTGGTATCACGTTGTCTTCCTTAGCCCGTGCTCACCGCATAGGCCGTTTTTCTCAGGAAAAAAAGAGACCCATTATTGCAAAGCTGTTCAACGAAAAAGAAGTCGAAACGCTTATGAGTAAGGGCTATAAACTCAAAAATACCGATTTCAGCATTTCGCGAGATTACTCGAAAACGGTTCGTGAGAAACGCAGCCAACTGTGGAAGTATGCCAAATCAGTAAAAAAAGAAGGTGACAAGGTCCGTTTGTCTTTTGATAAACTGCTTATCAATGGTGTCTCGTATTTCTGGGATGATCAAACCAGTAGCGCAGTGCGCGTGTCCCTTGCCTGACGCATCTCTTCCAGTTCTCGTAAAGTGGCTGGCAAACCACCCGGGCGGCCAAACGCGCAGCGTTGCTCCAATTACGATGTCAGTTTTCTGTACACTAACATAAGGAGTGTTCTTTCTAAAAACGTAGCTCTTTCTTCTTTAATTGATTCATGCTGCTCCTCGGTCATCGCGCTTACCGAGACGTGGTTAAATGACATGGTTCCTGATGATGTCATTTTCGCCTGTGACTCCGATTTCAACATATTTCGTTGTGACCGCACGGGCCGTAGAGGTGGCGGTGTCCTTCTGGCTGTCAGTAAAATGCTCACTGCTGTGCCTATCGAGGTCACGTCGTACATAGAATCGGTATGGGTTCGGTTGAGTTGTGGTCCCACGGTCGCCATCATTGGCGTCATTTACCGCCCTCCGGACATGAATTCTTCATTCGCAAGTCAGTTTTCTAATTTACTAAGCGATCTTACTTGTCGTTTTCCGAATTCAAGCTTACTTTTACTTGGTGACTTTAACTTTCCGGCTATTAACTGGTCGTCTTTAACAGTTCCTGCCAATGATCCCGAAGCTCAGGCTTTCCTTCAGTCCTGTCTCGATTTCTCTTTGCAACAACTTATTTCTGAACCTACGCGTCTATCCGCCACTACAGCCAATATTCTCGATCTTATCTTGACAAGTGATCCTTACCTTTGCTCCAACATTGCGCTCTTAGAAGGCCTTTCCGACCATTCCATAATCACGGGTAACCTGAATTTTGTGCCCCATAAAAAGGTAACTCGTACTAAACAAATAAGGTGCTACAACCGAGCAAACTTCGGCGAAATAAACGCTCAGTTGTCAGTCTTTGCTGATCATTTTCTTCACGATTTTTCGTCACGCTCCGTGGAAACGAACTGCAACCTGTTCAGCGTGAAACTTGCTACTCTCATTGACAGATTCATACCCGTCATCAGTATCCCCTGCACTAACACAGCACCTTGGTTTACTAGGCATCTACGTCGCCTTAATAACAAGAAAAAGCGCCTTTACAGACAAGCCGACAAGAACAGACACTCCGAATCTTGGCAACGGTACAAATTATGTGATAAGGAATATCAGTCTGAGTTGATATCTGCACGTAGGCACTTCTTCACACATGATCTACCGGCAATGCTAACAAACAATCCACGGAAGTTCTGGCAGATAATAAACCCCGCTAATCATCCTGACATTACTCTTACCAACGCGGAAGGCAGCAGTGTTCCAGTGGCCGAATGCGCCGAACTTTTCAATAACGCATTCACATCCGTTTTTACCCGTGAAGATCTCCCTCTACCTCCTGTTTCTGTCAGCACTTCTAATACATCAATGTCCGAAATATTTATCAGTGAGACCGGTATCTTATCCTTACTAGGGAAGCTTAAAACAACATCAGCATCAGATCACCTTGGCTTTAATAACAAAATACTCAAAAATTCATCTGATGGTATTCATCGCATCTTGTCCGCTATTTTTTCACAATCTCTATCATCAGGCGTGATTCCGCTGGACTGGCGCCTAGCTAAAGTTGTGCCAATTTTCAAGTCTGGCGATCGTTCCTCACCACTAAATTACCGACCCATTTCATTAACTAGCACTGTTTGCAAACTTCTTGAACACGTAATTCACTCGCAGGTAATTAACTATCTTGAAGAACATAACATTATCTTTAAATATCAACATGGGTTCCGTAAAGGCTACTCTTGCGAAACGCAACTTGCCGGATTCATTCAAGACATACATTCATCGATTGATGCTGGCATTCAAGTAGACTCCATATTTCTTGATTTTTCTAAAGCTTTCGACAGAGTACCTCACAACCGGTTATTAATGAAACTAGCACTGCTTAATATTCACCCTCTTGTCATTGCATGGGTTAAAGATTTTCTGTTTTCCAGGTCTCAATTTACAACTGTCAATAACCACAATTCGTCTTTCAGCCAAGTACACTCTGGCGTCCCACAAGGAAGTGTGCTTGGCCCCTTACTTTTCCTAATATTTATCAACGATTTACCGGATTCCATTTCTTCCCATATCAGACTTTTTGCTGATGATTGTGTAATTTATCGCAAAATTTATTCTAACACCGATTGCCAATCCCTTCAATCTGACCTGGATTCAGTAACAGCATGGTGCTCAACCTGGCTTATGCAACTTAATCATTCAAAAACTAAATTGATGTCTTTTACTAACCGAATGTCTCGAATTCAAACAACATACTCCTTAAATAATAGCTCACTCGAGCTAGTCACCACGTATAAGTACTTAGGACTTCACCTTCATTCAGACTTAGCATGGAACCACCATATTAACCTTATGCTTGCATCTGCTAATCGGTCATTAGGTCTCTTAAAACATAACCTAAAGCATGCTCCTCCTCACCTCCGTGCTCATGCCTATACCACTCTAATTCGACCTAAAATTGAATATGCCTCGGCTATTTGGGACCCTTACCAATCTTACCTAATAAATAACATTGAATCATTGCAGAACCGCGCCGTTCGTTTTATTTACTCCGATTATTCACGTAACACCAGCGTCACAGCCTTAAAGAAACGCGCAGGTCTCCAGGATTTATGTCTCCGCCGTAAAATTGCACGACTGTCACTTTTTCATAAACTTTATCATCATCCATCACTTCATAACGACTTTTTTTCTTTGCCTACTTCGATTTTTGACCGCCGCGATCATCCCTTTAAAGTTAGACGTTTCACGTGCAGGACATTTATCTATGCGCATTCATTCTTACCACGCACAATATCTGACTGGAACACTCTGCCTTCACATATCGCAACCACCACTGATCCTGATAAATATTTTAAACTTATATCTTCAATAACTACTGCTTAACTCTTCGCATACATTGTTATTTTATTTGTTCATGGCTTCCTTTTTTGCAGGGTTTGTTACTAAAATGATTCATTGTATTAGTGTTCTGTTTGTATAATTTTAATAATGCAGTAATCTTCGTTCTTTGCCTCGCCGCCATTCTTTTGATTCTTTTGCTTACTTATATGTCATGCAACGTGTCTTATTTGTGCTTTTGTTGTTTGTTTTATATTTGTGGTTTTTTTTTTATTCTGTTCAATTGCCTGTGCCCCCCCCTATGTAATACCCTCTCGAGGGCCTTTAGGGGTATTCTGTATAAATAAATAAATAAATATAAATATGTATCACTGAGCACACGCAGGTGCCTCGTCATCCGCATCTGGTGTAACTACGCCCTCCCCTCTCCTGCAAGGCATACGGTTGCGCAGATAAACAATCTCTTTTTCTGCCAACGCCAGGGAGGGAGTGCTTACGCACATGTCGCCCGCCTCTTGAATACGAAAGGCTTCGATAATTTCTCTTTCTTTTTTCTCGGCTCCCACATGCATCACAGACGTAGCGTCATATACAGGGATACAGCCTTTACAACTTCTGCAATGCTTCACCAATTCAGCTCCACCGGCCTGTGATGAAACATCCCTTCTGTGCTCCCTTATCCTATCGTTGACACACCTTCAGGTCTGGCCTATATATACCTTGCCACAGGCAAGTGGAATTCGGCAGGTTACAAACTTCATTTGGTGCTTTTTGCTGCAACACGGCTTCTTCTTTTCTGTGACTGCTGAATATAATCGTACCAGCTTTTCAGAAGCTGTCAACATAACACCAACACCACACTTCTGGGCAACTTTTTTGAGGCGGTGGGATAGACTGTGGACGTACGGGATTGTGACCCGCCGCTTAAGCCTTTCTTCACCTGCCTTCACTTTGGCACCACCAAGCTCCCTTAGTAAAGCTTCAACCACCGCATTCACCGATTCTAGAGGGTTGTCCGCCTTGTCCAAACGGTCAATCTGCTCTTGCAGACTGGCTTCCGTGTTATGCAGGCACGACTTCTGCAGAGCCGCACGCAGGCTGTTCATCACAATGCCGCGCTTCACTACCTTCGAATGAGCCGAAGCGTAATTTAAAACCTGTTTTTTGGATCTCAGCTTATATGCCCAGCACGTACGCTCACCCGTGATGCAGACGGACAGTTCTAAAAACTGGATAGTACCCTTCACTGGAAGTTCATGACTGAACCGAAGCCCATCTGCACATCAGTGAAAAACATCTTAAATACCAGATACAGAAGAGGCACTTTCCTGGAGGCTATTCAACTTTACAATCACCAGATAATCGTCTACATATCTGAAACATTTCACAACACTCTTATCTAAACCCTGTGGGGTTTTAAAACGGGGGAGATAAACACGTTCTCCCCGTTTAACCGCGGCGGGCCCAGTTCAAAGCCGCGCGAACCCCACCCCGTAATCGCGCACGCTACCGAGCGCACGCCGACCACGGCGGGCCTTGCTCTGCGGGAACAAAGGAACGACACACTGGCTGACACAAACATGGCATTTATTGCTGCAACAACAATAACGCCAGCTAGCAACAAAATACTCTGAGGAATCGAGGATGTCCGACTCACCAGCACGGTTACGAGCGACTGGAACGACCTCTCCAATGACATCGCTACCATCTCATGCCCATCCACATTCGCCGAAGCTGTTACCAACCATTTTTCAACATAACACTTGCTCATTTGACTGTTTGTATCCACCCCTTATGTAATACCCCCAGTGGGTCTTTAAGGTATTCAAATGAAATGAAAATGAATGTTCGCCCACGGTAGGGCAGAGGGAATATCTCCGAGGCCGGACGGGACGAGCTGAGGGGAACATGTTTCCACACAAGGACGCCCGCGGCAAAGAGCGGAGCTTTGCGCGTGAACGTCCAACACGCTTCCCGGTCCCGAGCAGGGAGAGAGAGCCTTCCCCCGCGCGGGAGCGGCAAAACACGCCATCCGTGGCGCTGCTGTCGCTGCGACGCGAGCGCCCTCCCCTGTTAGTTAAAAGTAACCCCACTAAAGGGAGTGCGTTGCGGGGAAGCTAACCACAGGGAACTAGTGAGTTGAGGGAAAGCGAACGCAGGGGACGAAGGCGTCCCCACATCCCCCCAACCTTAAATAGACCCACGCGCCTGCAAGTTACATGCTATGGAGGAGTCTCCTGGTCTTCATGCGCAGTAGGCAGGTCGTGCAGCGGAGGTCACGCCGACAGCGTGCAAGCAGTCTTCCGCGGTATTCAGAAGGCGGCGTGAAGGTCTCCGCTGGGACGACTCGCATGGCCCGCGGACTACGTGTCCGCAGGCCCGCGAAGAGGAGGGCCGGTTGACCACTGCAGGCCAGGATTCTGCAGTACAGTAGTCTCCAGGGTAACAGCAGCCAGAAGTGGCTGCTGTCTGGTCTCGCCACGGCTGCCCCGGATGGATGCGGCGAACAGGATACAGGCCGCTCCGTCGCAGCAGGCGGCAGCGAGACGATGTGCACAGGACAGCAAGCCGGAGTGGCTCCACTGGATCTACAAAATTTCCGAAACACACTCCGCATGCCTTTAAAGTAGGTCACGGGAGGGGAAATGGCGTACACAAGGGCCTCGTGGCTCAATGCTCAACTCGCTAGCAAAACGTGTCGGGCGGCTGTGCAACGCAAAGTTCGAGTGAACAAAGCCCTTTCTTGAGTTGAACGAGCATGCTCGGTTAATGCGAGGTTAAAAAAAACGGGCGGCCAGCAAAGTGCGCCCCCTCTCAACACCACGGTCCGGTGGTCGTGTCACTTTTGACAAGGTGCAGGCAGCTATGAATAGCCTTAGGCCTCACTACCATAGTGACGGTCGACGACCCTCAACAAAACAAAGACCCGAAACGGGTTTCGTGCGCGCAGCCGCCAGGAGACATCAGCGTTGTGGGATGGTCCTATCCCACTCACTGCACGAAGCAGTTTCTGAGTGATCGGCGCCCACCGTATCGGACGGTGTCGGAACGCCCGGTGCCGAGCTGCAATACCAGCGAGCTCGTAGCGGCACCCGTGGCCCCAGGCCGCCCGGCTCCCGGAGCCGCGACTGCCAGAGTCGAAAAAGAGACAGCAGAGAAAATATATACAGAAAACTCGGACCACCCACGCGGCTTCCGTATTCACTCGCTTCGGGCTCGGCAACTCCGCGGGCGCTAGGCCTCGCGCTCCCTCGATGCGGACCAAGTGGTTCTTGAAGAAACTCCAGGAAGAAAACTTCACAAAAACACATGCTGAGCATGTCGAAAAGTTCAAACATGCTGCAGCGCAATACACCTCGCACTCAAGAAAGCATGCCGCAGGTCCTAGCGATCAAAATTCACTCTAGGCCTAGCACTTGTCAAATCCGGACAAAGAGCGTTCCTCGAGCCGGACAGACAGTCGTCCAATGTTCCAAGAGCAGGCCCCACGTTGGGCGCCAGATGTGGGGTTGAAATTGGGGGAGATAAACACGTTCTCCCCGTTTAACCGCGGCTGACCCAGTTCAAAGCCGCGCGAACCCCACCCCGTGATCGCGTACGCTACCGAGCGCACGCCGACCACGGCGGGCCTTGCTTTGCGGGAACAAAGGAACGACACACTGGCTGACACAAACAAGGCATTTATTGCTGCAACAACAATAACGCCAGCTAGCAACAAAATACACTGAGGAATCGAGGATGTCCGACTCACCAGCACGGTTACGAGCGAATGTTCGCCCACGGTAGGGCAGAGGGAATATCTCCGAGGCCGGACGGGACGAGCTGAGGGGAACATGTTTCCACACGAGGACGCCCGCGGCGAAGAGCGGAGCTTTGCGCGTGAACGTCCAACACGCTTCCCGGTCCCGAGCAGAGAGAGAGAGCCTCCCCCGCGCGGGAGCGGCAAAACACGCCATCCGTGGCGCTGCTGTCGCTGCGACGCGAGCGCCCTCCCCTGTTAGTTAAAAGTAACCCCACTAAAGGGAGTGCGTTCCGGGGAAGCTAACCACAGGGAACTAATGAGTTGAGGGAAAGCGAACGCAGGGGACGAAGGCGTCCCCACAACCCTTAACAATGCGCTTGTCACAATAGGCTAAAAATATATCACTAAGCATAGGAGCTAAACAAGACCCGATACATATTCCATCCTTCTGAATAAAATAATCATCTCTGAAACACACCATAGTTGCTTTCAAATAAAAGGATAGCAATTCCAAGAAACTGTTTACTGACAAACCACAAGCGTTCTGGAAGTCTACCGCGCCCCCGATTTCTATGAGGTCACGGACAGCATCGATTAGTTGTCAAATCTAATATGTCAGTAGAAAATGCAAGGTTACCACATGGTAAAATGGCAGTTTGGGCGAGTTGGTTAAGCATCTTGTAATAAAAACAGCGCAAGGACACAGGACGAGAACGGAGAGTAGACACACACGGCGCTGAACTTGCAACTAAGTTTATTGGAAAAACACGCTGCTTTTCAAGGCAGCGACTTGCAACTAAGTTTATTGGAAAAACACGCTGCTTTTCAAGGCAGCGCCCTGCCTTGAAAAGCAGCGTGTTTTTCCAATAAACTTAGTTGCAAGTTCAGCGCCGTGTGTGTCTACTCTCCGTTCTCGTCCTGTGTCCTTGCGCTGTTTTTATTACAAGATACCACATGGTGTTTCGTGCTGCTCTTTTAGGTAATCAACCACC